>NW_017617293.1:0-637500 GCF_001879475.1 Ipomoea nil | reverse complement strand
GGGGAGATAACATGGAAGTATGTGTTGTGTTCACGTGTTGGGTTCAAGCTTCCTACTAGTGAAGAGAGTGTTGTTGGTGTGCTCTCGGAACAAATCAACACCCCATCCAAAAGGCAACGTGTGACAAATAGGGTGGGATGCAATGCCAAAATAGTATTCAAATGATCAATAGATGGTGGTGGTTATGTAGTGTTCTCAATAGAGGAACGTCAAACCCATTGTTTGTGCACAAGTATTTCAAGGCTTTTCATGAAAGAAAACCGGAAGCTTGACCGGAGCCTTGATGGAGAAAGTGTTGGACTTGCAACCTATACAGACACCATGATAGCCACAACTGTCTGCTCCGCCAAAAGCCAAAGTAAAACTTAGTTCTTGCTACGATTTCAACATTATAGAATGAATAAAAACAAGAAAACTTGATTATACATGCTTATGGATATATATTTGGGTTAAATTTTGAGTACTTACATGTAGTAGGTTGTGCGTTTTGATAAAACATTATATACACACCAGTGTGCACCCTGGTCACAATGAGTGTGCCGTTATGTGATGAATAAGTGTGGTATGCTTCTTACATGTGTGTGAAATACCGTGAAGTATTAGTGTAGCCATGAACAGGAGTTTGCTTGATCTATGTGCGAAAAAACTATCGCTCTGAACATCTTGAAAACCAGGAAGATGTTCTACCGTTTGGTATGTACTTCTAGGGTAATTGATGAGTCAAAGAATTCAGACTCAGAGCAGTTGAATAGGTGTCTCAAAAGTTAGTGTGCACCAGGGTTGTGCATCGTGTGCCAACGTGTGCAATGTTACCGCCATATTGAAACCTCAGAACTTAGTTCGAGACGTACTATCATGCTGCGAACTTGCGTTTAACACATAATACGACATACAATACCACATAAAATTACACACCGATACACTGAACGAAATGTGTGCATGTATACATATACCAATGTGCATGCACCAATACCCCCTAACCCTGGCCGGTGTGCACTTGTGTTCCGGAAAAACAGATTGGTGTTAATGACTATGTTGTGCACTTGGGTTAAACTGTGTGTGCCATAATTTAAATAATGGGTATGTGAATGAAAATACGTAAAAGAAGTTGGTGTGCACTTTGGTTGAACTGTGTCACCTGGGTTGATAGATTAGGGTGTGCACTTGGGTTAATTTGCAGAATTAGTTTGTGTAAGTGATAAAACATTTTGGTGTGCACTTGGATTGTGTTGTGTGTGAACTTAGGTCAACGAGTTTGTGTCATGATGCTCAAGAAAATTGATATACGAAATATCGTGTGCACTTAGGTTAACGAATGTGTGCATGCACCAAAACTAGATTGATTTTAAAGACTACGATGTGCACTTGAGTTAAACTGTGTGTGCCATAATGTAAATAATGAGTATGTAGATGAAAAGACGTAGAACAAATTGGTGTACACCTGGGTTGATAAATTAGGCTGTGCACTTGAGTTGATTGTGTGCACTTAAGTTACACTGTGTGTGCCATAATTTGCAAAATTAGTTTATATAGGAAAATATGTTAATTTATTTCGGTGTGCACTTGGATTGTGCTGTGTATGCACTTAGATAAAATTGTGTGTGCACTTGAGTCAATGAGTATGTGCTATGATGCTCAAGAACAAATGTTAAGGTTATTAGGTTAACTAAGCTAGCCCTGCGTGGGAGAGGGAGGAGGGGTGGAGGAATGAAGGAAAATCACTCTAAACAAAAAAAAAAAAAACATTTCACACTCCAATTAATCTATATATGCTATACAACATTGCCACCCTTCTCAATTCCCATCAGCATTCTTTTGCACTTTCCCACCCATGCATCTGCACCATTCCAGAAACAAGCTTCCATACAACAGCCCACACCGATCGTCAACCACATCCAACTGTGGAGTTGACACTAATAGCTTCTGGGATGGTTCTACCCTTTGAGAATCAAAAGGTGACCCTGCTTGCATGCCAGTATTCTTTTGTTCTAATTCTGCACAGGAATTGGGAAATAAGGAAAAGGAAGAACAAAATATCGCCTATCCACACAAGTACACCATTTTCACAAAAATTACAACTTAAAAGATTACAAACACAGCTAACATCCTAGATACACACACACACATTATCAATATCTTATGAAATTAATTGTAATATATGATGTGCCCTGAAAACTACAAGACCACTAGGAACTTGCTTCTAGCCAAAATCATTCAAATTACAATGCACAAAAGCTCAAATCTAAAGACATAAAGATCAGAAATACAGCTCTAACAGAACACCAAAGAATTAAAATCCCCAGCCCTGGCCTTTACAAGCTTAGCGTACTTAAATGCACAAAAGTAATTCAGCATATTACATTTAATCCCTGCCCCCCCCCCCCCCCCATTACTCCATTAGAATAAAATATCAAAGTTCCACACCCAATTCTTTCCCCAGTTCTCTACTTATATACATACAAATACAATATGAATTACAAAAATATATATAAAAAAATAGGTTGAAGATTGAAATTTTAGAGAATAGGGCATTTATGGAAGAATTAGACATTAGGTGAAAACAAATTAAGAGATTAAATTTGAAGAATAATGAAGATTGGTTCGAACCTGGAGTGCCGCAGTGACGGAGTGCCAGGCGAGGGGACATTGGAGATGGAAGAGTTCAATTGGGTTGGGAATCTGCGAATCTTAGATGAATAATTGAAGAGTTCTGAGGCAGCGAAGAAGAAGAGAGCAGGGATGAAGAAAAGAGGCGACCCGCAAAGAAACGTGAACAGGCATAGAGAGATAAATCTAAATGGCGAAAACAAAGGATGAAAGAGAAAATCCAGCGAAAT
This sequence comes from Ipomoea nil, assembly GCF_001879475.1. Taxonomy (NCBI): domain Eukaryota; kingdom Viridiplantae; phylum Streptophyta; class Magnoliopsida; order Solanales; family Convolvulaceae; genus Ipomoea; species Ipomoea nil. The sequence continues at coordinate 634,663 of NW_017617293.1, read as the reverse complement.
CCACGCACCCCACCCCACGTCCAAATGTTGAAAAGCCAAAACTACCCCCTTTTACTAAAAATAATACACAACCAGCGAACAAAACCCCATTAAATATTCAAATAAATATGGACCATTAATTAATCAAGATAAAAGGCTAAGATGAGTTCTTAAGTTCCTACCTAAAGATGGGTTCTTATATGAATGTAAATCTATATACAAACATACATAGGATGAAAGAGAAAATCCAGCGAAATCCACGCACCCCACCCCACGTCCAAATGTTGAAAAGCCAAAACTACCCCCTTTTACCAAAAATAATACACAACCAGCGAACAAAACCCCATTAAATATTCAAATAAATATGGACCCTTAATTAATCAAGATAAAAGGCTAAGATGAGTTCTTAAGTTCCTACCTAAAGATGGGTTCTTATATGAATGTAAATCTATATACAAACATATATATATATATATATATATATATATATATATATATATATATATATATATATATATATATATATATATATATATATATATATATATATATATAATTAGGAAATAATCCAACCTTCGTGTTCAAGTATAGATTTCACATATTAAACACATAAGGAATCATCAAGGAAGACATACAAGCGCACAATGGATCAATAAAACGAGAAGTCAAGAAATCAACACACCGTACCAGTGGGCACGCGGTGGGCGATCGACCGCCTGCCAAGGTCCCATTGGAACGAGGCAGTGGGCACTTGGTGGGAGGTCGACCTCCTACCAGGGTCCCACTGGAACGTGACTATGAAGGAGGAATCACTTCGGGAAAAGTCCCAAGAATGCACAAATTCAAGTCCGAACATTTTCACACTCATATGAACAACAAAAGGGACTTGAATACATGGTAAACATCAAGTAATAACATTATTATGATATCAACAAGGAACACGGAAGACTTAAACGAAAGTTCAAGACATCATAAAGATCACACATCACATTCCTTCCCTCCTAAAGAGTAAAGCTGCGTTCCCACAACTTTCAGGCAAACTCATGCAGGTACTTATCAAGCTATAAGTAAGTTAACCATCAAAATAATCGAACAATCACAATTAAGAAAAGTGAGCAATTATCGATCAAATAAAATTGTCAATTGCAAGTTCCAAAATATTCCATCAAATAACAAATATCCAAATAATGCATATTGACCAAATAATTAAGTAATAATATGCAAGTCCTTAGCTGATATATGAATGAATTAATTAGGAAAATAACCCAACTTTCATGCTTAAGCAAATAACCACGTCTAGCATTTATTAAGAAACAGAATTAATAGCATGTCAAGGTAAATCATTAATAATCAAAATATGATATGTGACAAAGCATGTAAAAGTATGCAAGGATATTACAATTTTGGAGTAAGCGTAGGAAACAAGGAACAAGTATAGGGAACTTAACAGAAAACGATAAATAAATCCACAGTCTCACCGCGTGTCCTAAGATTCTTATATCCTAAGAACTTAAACACCTAGAGTTCAAGCTTAATGTCCTAAAGTCTTGTCTTAAGGGCCTTATCCTAGGGTCGAACTTAGGCTCTGATACAACCTGTAATACCCCTAATTTTTAAAACATTTAAAGCTTATGAAATCAAGATAAATTTATTATTAATCATCCAAACAGAGCATAAACTAATCATAAGAGTCGGGGTGCTATGCCACACCTAGGTTTGAGAACCTAGATGCACAGGCTACAACTAACTAATCTAAGCATAATCCACAATTAATATTCAAATACAATTCCAGGCACACAGGCCATAGCAACTATGATTAGAACTAACTAATGTTAAATCTGGGGGTCTGTCTAGCGCACTCCGAAGCCATTGGTCAGTACCTGAAAAGCATGCGGTGTAACAATCGTCAGCGAATACTGCTGGTAACCCACTCCAACGCGTTAAGTACAATATAGGTAGATATAAGAAATCATTTTGCAACTTGAATACATATATAAGTTACGAGAATCTAATTTAATCCAAGATCAAGGCACAAGACATAACAATAGACTTGACACTATAGAACAATCATAAAGACTAGCATGCGTCCTAAGAATACGATACAAGACATAATAGACAAATAAGATCATAAATAGCAAATAGAGACAACAAGGGCATTCAAGGCAATCAGTTAGCAAGTAATCATCAAAGCACACAAACCATCTACCAACCTTATACTAAGTTCCAACCTTGTGGCTCCCCTCTGTCCTTATATTAGTTCCAACCTATACCTCCAGGCCACCCTTATTACGCCTCGCTTATTCCTCCGGGCAACTAAATGCCCCCACCGACAAACCACCTTTCAACCGCCAACATATCAAGATAGCGTCGCAGTGCCATTCGCATGATCCGTACCACTAGTACCAATACCAAGGGTTCAGCGCATATAGCCCTGACATGGCACCGCAGCACTTATAACCTGACCCATGCTCAACGGCAAGCAAGTCAAAGGTGGGTTTGTGCCTTTAGCACAGTAACCGCTTGGCATGTACCTTCAGTACAATGACCGGGCACAAGTGGTGTCAACCGCCAACAATTCATTTCCACCAATCACAATCTCATCATCATCATCATCATCATTAGTCACACCGGCCGTTGCGCAATGACCACGATACTCATCATCATTCAATCAATCAACACATAATCAATCAATAACAATCAAGACATAACAACAACGACACGTATTACACATAAATTCCTAGAACGGTATTCAAAATATCAAACGAGACTCATATACGACAAACGGGGTACAACGGGACACAATGGAACACAGGGAAACATCAAACGGGGAAAAAACATCACGAACCCTAACCCCTTTCCAGCGGGTGGCGGCGACCTTCTATTCTAGCGGGTGCCCGGCGGGCAGTTGCCTGCCTGCTGGAATAGTACTTCCTGGCAGCGGGTAGGTGGCAGGTACCCGTGCCCCCACCTACCCCCCACTGATACTCAGACCACTTTTCGGTCCCGGGATCTCTCGTGGAACCCAAAACCATGTCCAGACACATTCAAACACATAACGACAGCACCACGGATTCAATTAACGGAATTAAATCAAGAATTGTACTGAATACATTCTACCACGATTCCTAAACATGCCAAGACTCAACATTAATCATATAACGGTTCAGGAGCATCCAGAACCCCAAGAATATCAAGAAATCTATATGAAAAGCCCTAAAGATAAATCCTAGGCTAGAGTCAACACCCGATCATGCATAATCCCACCCAAATATATCAAGAATATCACACAACGAGATTCACGATATAAACCCTAGGGACAAGCTCTAGACATAATTAAAATATAAGATCATACATATAATCAATCACAATATCAAGAATATCAAGAATATCACATAAAAACAATATAAATCATAGGCAAGGCTCTATCAAAACTCAATCACATAATCATTCATCAAAGGAGCCAATAATCAAGATATAGCAAGGAAAATAGGTTTTGTAAGACATGGGTTACCTCTTAGTCTTAATTAACCCTCCCTTGGCTATTAAGGTTCTTTTCTAAGATTTCCATCCGATTGATCTCCCTAGGCTTGGTGGTGGGAAATATCTTTGGAATAATTTCGTGTAATATAACTATGGGTGGTAAGGGTTCTAATTGCTTTCTAGTCCCCTATTTATAGAGTTAGGAATCCTAATCAGAGTCTGAATAGTAAAGACCTACTTTATATTCCTAACTATTCTTTACACGCCACCTACCCGCTGCCCGAGATCATTGTTCCAGCGGGCTGCCCGCCGGCGAGTGGTCCTCCATCCGTCACCCACCCGCTGGAAAATTGATGTGGGTCATGGTGTTTTTCCCCGTTTGATGTTTCCCCGTGTCCCGTTGTGTCCCATTGTACCCTGTTTGTCGTGTATGAGTCTCATTTGATGTTTTGAATACCGTTCTAGGAATTTATGTGTAGTACGTGTCGTTGTTGTTATTGATTGATTATGTGTTGCCTGATTGAATGGTGATGAGTATCGTGGTCATTGCGCAATGGCTGGTATGACTAATGAAAATGATAATGATAATGATGAGAGTGGGATTGGTGGCAAGGAATTGTTGGCGGTTGGCACAACGATTGCCGTTCGGTACAAGCCCACGTTCGACTTGCTTGCAGTTAAGCACGGGTCAGGTTATAAGTGCTGCGGTGCCATGTCGGGGTTATATGCGTTGACCCCTTGGTATTGGTACTAGAGGTACAGATCATGAGAATGGCACTGCGGCGCTATCTTGATATGTTGGTGGTTGATAGGTGGTTTGTCGGTGGGGGCAAGTAGTTGCCCGGAGGAATAAGGGAGGCGATATAAGGGTGGCCTGGAGGAAGAGGTTGGAACTGATATAAGGACGGAGGGGAGCCACAAGGTTGGAACTTGGTATAAGGTTGGAAGATGGATTGTGTGCTTTGATGATTACTTGTTAACTGGGTGTCTTTGAATGCCCTTGTTGTCTCTATTTGCTATTTATGAGCTTATTTGTCTATTATGTCTTGTATCGTATTCTTAGGACGCATGCTAGTCTTTATAATTGTTCTATAGTGTTGAGTCCATTGTTATGTCTTGTGCCTTGATCTTGGATTTAAATTAGAGTCTCGTAAGTTATATATGTATTCCAGTTTCAAAATTATTTTCCTATATCTACCTATATTGTACTTAACGCGTTGGAGTGGGTTGCCAGCATTATTCACTCATGGTTGTTACACCGCATATTTTTCAGGTACAGATTAGTAGCTTGGAGTGCGCTAGTTGGATTCCCCGGATTTTGTCTGGATAGCCTTAGACTCAGTTTGATGGCCTGCGAGCCTTGATTTGTACTCAATTATAGATTTATGGATTTATGTTTAGATAAGTTAGTTTAGCCTGTGCATCTAAGTTCTCCAGCTTAGATGTGGCATAGAATGTGACACCCCATAATCCAAATTCGATTAAGGGATTAATTAAGTAATTAATCCTAATTCAATTGGTAATTTAATTCCTTAAATTCCTGAAAGTTCAATAGTAGGGGACTAGTAATTGACTAGTCAACCCAAAGTCAAAAGTTGTACTTAAAGCTTTGAAAGTTGTTCCCTTGTTCCCTTACACATTTCATCTTAGTAAGGGTAAATAAGACATTTCATTGGCAATAGTCTTTCAAGCTAACCTAGGAAGACACATTTCATTTCTTCAAACACTCTCCAAGAGAAAAATCATAAGCTCTCTCTCTTCTCTCTAAAAGCTAGTTAGCTTTCTTTCCAAGCCACACCTAGGGCTACCAAGATCTTTCAAGTTTGCCTTCAAGATTCTAGCTTTCATACCTTTGAGCATCTAGGAGGGTAAGATCTAAGCTCCTCTTGTGTTTTTAGTGTTTTCTAAGGTATCTTTTTATAAAGGTGAAATCTTTATGTTGTTTTGGTGTGTTCTTGAAGTGGGTGTGGAAAGGGAACCTTGTTGAGAGCTTTGTGAAATGTTTAAAGTGAAAGTTGAGTCTTCAAGAGGTAACCCATACTCTACAAAATCTATTTTGCTTACCTATTTGATGATTCTTGGATTCTACATGTGATTTTGCCATGAAATGTGAGTGTTTATGCATTGTCTTGTGAAAATGCATATCTAGAGCTTGTTATTAGGGTTCATGTATGCCATTGCTTGGCTATTCCTTTGATTTAAGTCATTTTGTTGTATTTGGTGAGATTTGGCATGTTTTGGACTTGAATTTGAGCTTGGAGTTGAAAATCCCTGAAGCGATTATTTTGTACAGTTGGTGTACTCGCGGGCGGAACGACGGGCAGTGGCCTACCCGCCGCCCCACCCGCAGGGAACATGGTTTGGTGGGTGTGTACCCGTGGGCCCACCCGCGGGGTACATATGTTGGCTTGGCAGGGATTTTTCCCCGTGATTCTTTTGACTCGGTATTTGGTCTTTTGACTTCCCGATGTTCTTTTGTGGAACTATTTGAGTGTCTTCTTGGTGTTTCGTATGTCTAGAACTATATGGTAGGGATCCATGTTGGTTTTGGTGTCTTGAATCGTGCTAAGTGTTCAACATTGTATTTCGTTGAACTGTGATGAGTCTTGTGTGTTCTTCGGAACTACTTTCGATTTACCCGTTTGATGAGCATGCTAGTTCAGTGTTTAAATGCTAGCGTGTGTGTTGTTTGTACCTTCCTATCGTTGATGATAACTTGTGTTATTCATCGTTGTGGTTGGATTGTGATCCATTCCTTGATTGAGTATGGTTTCATATCTTCGTTGTGATCCGTTGATTGATTCCTGTTGTGGTGTGGTGTGTGTGGCTGTACCTGGATTGCACGATTAGTGGTATGGGACACTAGTCACCAAGGTACGGCAGTGGTCCTCGTGGTGGCAATGACGTGATTATGGAGGTTGTGACCTTTGTGTAAGGTTCACGTATTTATTTATGGGATAACATGTATTATCCAGGGCATGTGTTGCCATGTGTGATCGGTATCCTCGTGTACTATGAAATCGGTGGTTCTGTTGGAGGGACTGTTGGAGGGGGAACGACGGTTTCCGGGGGAATAAGGTTGGACTTGGTGTACAGGGGTCCTGGAGGTAAAAGTTGGAACTAGACATAAGGTTGGGGGTAGCCATAAGGTTGGAACCGGGCATAAGGAAGGCATATCAATTCGTGATGAGTGATGTATGTCACGAAGGCTTGTGTAGCCGTGGTTGTGTATTCTCTATTTGTGACGTGTGATGTCACAAAGGCATGTGTTGCCAATGGTTGTGTCTTTACTCTCTTGTGTTATGCATGTCGGGTGTTAATCTACTGTGTGATGGTAGATTATGCCTCGAGCCGTTCTTGTGAGTCGTTATTACTTCTTGTGGTCTTGGGATGTGTTCCCGTGTATTTGTTGTGAGTGCTTAGAGTCTTGTGTTAACTTCTGCTCTTGATTTTGGACTTATATATGTATATTCTGTTTCACAAATGATTTTACATACGTATATCCTACCGATGTATGATATTTCACATGTATTGGTGGGTTACCAGCATTATTCGCTGACCGGGCGTCGTCCCATATTTTATATGTTTCTTTCAGGTGATGAGTAGACGAGAGTGCGGTCTAGAACCTGTTAGCTTAGATCCCTTTATTTTGAGACGTTGAGGCCTGTGTGCCAATGTTAGACACTAGTACTCCTGTTTCTGAATGAATTTAGATTATGGATTTATGCAGATGTTTCGCCTGTGCGTTCACCTTTGAGTGGACGTGGCATAGCACCCTTTATTTCCTATTTATATAATCCCTTTTTAATCTTCCGTTGTGTATGGTGTTTTGGCTAGTTATCTGCATGTTTAAGGGTTAATTTAGCATGGAAATTAGGGGGTGTTACATAGCACCCCGATTATTATGTTTCGTTTATGCTCTGTTTGGGTTTTAACAATGGAATTGCCTTTATTTCAAAAGTTTTAAAAGAATTAAAAATTAGGGGTGCTACAGTTGGTATCAGAGCCTAAGTTCGACCCTAGGATAAGACCCCTAAGGACAAGACTTTAGGGCATTAAGTTCGGACTCTAGGGACTTAAGTACATAGGATCTAGAAAGTTTAGGACACGCGGTGAGGCTGTGAGTTTATCTAACGTTATCTGCTTAAACTTCTCCCTAATCTATTATGTGCTTAGCTTAAGAGTCCCCCATAAATTCTAGCATCAAGGTAACGATGCGACTCCCTAACTTACCGTTATGATCGGTGTTCATCCTGTAGGCACCGGAATGGCACCATCAAGGAGTCAGTCAAAAACAACAGAGCCTTCTGCCCACGATTCATTAACTCAAAACCTACAACAATTGACCCAGGTCGCCCCGTCACTGAGCAACGTCATCCTCCATAACAACAACCGACCACCGCCACCAAACAGAAACTCAGATGTAGCTCGACAAGTCTTGAGCCATCGCCCGCCCATCTTCGCAGGGGAAGAAGATCCCAGGCCCTTGAAGAATGGATCTGAACATTCGACAAGATCTTCGAAGTAGTGGAGTGCCTGGAGGGACGCCGTGTGGAATTAACCTCGTTATATTTTGGACAGGAGGCTGATCTTTGGTGGGTTCACGAAGGACCTGCCTGTAGCCAAAAACCGGGATTCAACTGGAATCCTTGAAGGCACGATTACGGGGACGGTTCTACCCCGCACACGTAAGGGCAGCTATGTACGAGGAATTCCTCCACCTGAAACAAGGGATGATCACAGTCATGGAATACCACAAACGATTTCTTGAGCTAGCCCGTTTTGCACCTGAACTGGTGCCTACAGAGGCGACTAAAATAGAGAAGTTCGTAGCGGGCCTCAACTTCGAAGCTCGAAAGGCCTTAACTGTAAGTAAGCCCAGAACCCTTAACGAGGCTTACCCCAGCGCCGCCGACCTTTACCGAATCAAACTCCTACAACAGGGAGTTCAAGAACAAATCCGGAAAAGAAACACCGAAAGTGGGGGACCGACTGTGAAGAGAACGAAGAACGACTCTAACACGAGAGCGGTCAACCCACCTAATCAAGGACCACCTATGAGATATAATGAAGCCAACGTAAGACAATTCCTTTGCAGTAGGTGTAATAAAGACCATAAGGGCAAGGATTGCCTCGGAAATGCCTTGCGATGCTTCAACTGCGGGGGAGAAGGACACAAGGCCTTCTAGTGCACCCAACCCCCGAGTGTGAAGCCTATGGTCGTGGCCCAACAAGGAAACCCACACAATCGGGGAAATTATGGGGCACCGGGAAAGGTGTTCGTCATTAGTCGCACCCAAGCTGACCTCGAAGCTGAAGCCGGGACCGACGCAGAAAACGTAGCCCTACGAGACGTGGACCCTACGAATCAATTGGAAGAGAGTTCGGAAGAGGAATTTTGTCTAAGGTAGATAAACTACGAACCCTCTTAAACTACCTTTTATTAGAATTGCTCACTTAGTTCGACTATTTAGAATCCCCATATTTTTAATAAAAATCAAGATAATTAGTTCAATCAGCTTAAATTCCTCTTACACCGCCCCTCGGATTAAAATAAGGGACTAAATCCGTGCCTTCCGCAAATTACGAATCCCGAGACCAACATTCGGTAAAACCGAAGGGTAGAACTAGAACGCCTAATCGGAACGCTTGTCACCCGGGCACAAACAAGTGATAGGAAGCCCTCAAAAGCATAAAAAGGGTGCACTAAAGAACCTAATGTTCTTAACCACTAAGATTTGAACCATTAACCTCCCACACTTAAACCAAAGCTTTAACCATCAAACCATAAGTGTTTCTTGAAACCTCAAGGGAACAACCATCTTAACCACCTCCAAATCCGTAAACCCTTCTTCTTCTTCCTCCCACTCTTTCTCTCTCTCTTTCTCCTTCTCTCCCTACTCAACCCAGCCAAAACCACCCCAAGCCCCGCCCAAACGCCGGTCACCACCCGTCAACTTCCGCAAGTCGCCGCCGACCACTCCAACCACCGTAGACAACCGCCCGAGACCAGCAGCCACCACCGATCCGAGCTGCTACCGCCTGGCCAAGCAGCCACTGCCCGCGCACCACGCAGCCGGCCCCCGTCCATCGCCCGGACAAGCCCCATCGATCGCCCAGCCACCCCCTCGCCGAGCCGGTCAACTGCGTCGGACCACCGCCGCCGCAACCCTCGCCGCAAAATCTCGCCGGAAAGTCATCGAAAAATCCCCCGAAAAAGCAAAACCTCCAATCGCGACTACTCGATAGGAAAAACATCCAATGATGTCAAGGAAACCCGCCAATGCCCGAGTCCTGGAATGGAACAACGCCTACTATAGGGTGTTGGGAGGTAAAGCACTTGAACCCGTCCAATTCTCTCCGGAGTTGGTTGATATGCTTAAATTCCAAGGCCTATTGGATACATACCTCACAATAAAAGGGGATACGTATCCCGAGTTGGTGAAGGAATTCTATTGCCATTTGGTAGCTACCAAACGAGGGGACAAGTTGGAGATCACCTCCAAGGTCCAGGGCAAAGACATAGTGCTCACTGAGGGCCGCCTGACTAAGCTCCTGAAATTGACCGCCACGGGTGTGTCAGACTATGACCGAAAGGCATGGGTTAGCACCCGAGACATAGGGTACGAGGATTACCTCGGTTATTTGTTGGGAAGAGAGGGCGGTTTTACTTCGACCATGAGGCCAATCAAGAAATTGTTAACCGCCGAGCAGAAACTGCTAGTTATGATTGTGTCCGACAACTTGTTGCCCACTAACAACAAGAGCAAGGATGTGGGAAGCTTAGAATGCACCTTTTCCTATTTTCTTAAGCATAAGGTTAAGTTCAATCTACCCGATTTTATGTTGAAGCACATGGAATTATGCAAATCTAGCAACAAGGTCAGTTTACCCTATGGGATGATCCGGAGTTGGATCATGGAAAGGAAAGGGGTGGACATAAGCCGGACTGAAGCTAGACCCATGAGTGGGATGGTTTTCAATGCCCAAAACCTCTGCCGCAACGACATCTACCATGTCGGAGAGGGACAGTACATCACCCTCTAGGAGGTTTGCCTGAAACCCCCAGAAGAGCGACGAATGCTAGTGGATTAGTTGGATATGTCAAACAAGAAGATGAAACGGGCAATGCAAGAAAGCGAGGAACAGGGGGAGCAAGAAAAGAAGAGTGAGCCCAGCCAACCTGAACCCGCACCGGGAAGGGGAAACGCGAAGGACCGAGACGAGAGGTCCACCAACGAGCGCATCCTCACGCAGCTCATGAGGCAGAATCGGATCATGGATGAGGGATTCTCGTCCCTGATTCTCGCGACGAGCTCGCTAGATAGGAGAGTGGCAGAGATCGAGACCATGCTCGGCACGCGTGGAGCTTCAAGTTCGTGAACAGGGAACCAAGGTACATCAAATATCTCAATCCTTACCTATCTCCCAACCTAATCAACCCCCACCCTACAACCGTTAGATAACCAACTGAGCCGCATTTCCCTAACCAGAATTCCAAACTGCATAACACATAGGAACGAGGGGAGTGATCTGTGTCCGAGCTTCGGGGACGAAGCTCCTTGTAGGGGAGAGGGTGTAACACCCCGTGTTACGACCTTCGTATCCAAACTAATTATGAAATTAATTCCGCTAACATATAATTAAAAATGATTTAATTAGACTAGAATTCCCATTAATAAATTAGTGTGGTCCACAATGGACCATGGACCCTTATCCTTAACCAAGTCTTTAATTTTATAAGGAATAGGAAAAGTGGGCCTTTACTATTCAGATTCTAGTTAGGACTCCTGAACCTATATATAGGGGATTGGAAAACATTTAGAAAGCCTACAACAATTAATCTTACCACATGAGATATTCCCCGAGGAAACCTAGCAAGGGAATTCCCCGCCACCAAACTTCGAGGAATCCGTTGGAGGAAGATCTTAGAGAAGAACCTTAGTAGCCAAGGATATTGATTAGGGCTAAGGAGGTAACCCATGTCTTACAAAACCTATTTTCCTTGCTATATTTTATTTATTGGCTCCTTTGATGTGTGATTCTGTTATTGAGTCTTGATAGAGCTTTGCCTAGGATTTATATTGTGTTTATTTGATAATCTTGATGATCTTGATAATTGTGATTGATTATATGTGTGATCTTGTATTTTAATTATGTCTAGAGCTTGTCCCTAGGGCTTATATCGTGAATCTCGTTGTTGTGATGTTCTTGGCATATTTGGGTGGGTTTATGCATGATCGGGTATTGAGTCTAGCCTAGGACTTGTCTTTAGGGCTTTGCATATAGATTTCTGGATGTTCTTGAGGTTCCAGATGCTCCTGAACCGTTATATGATTAATGTTGAGTCTTGGCATGTTTAGGATTCGTGTTAGTACGTATTTGGTATGATTCTTGATTTGATTCAGTTAATTGAATCTGTGGTGTTTCTGTTATGTATTTGAATGCGTCTGGACATGATTTTATGTTCCACGAGAGATCCCGGGACCGAAAAGTTACCTGAGTGTCAGTGGGGGCTAGGTGGGGGCACGGGAACCCGCCACCTACCCGCTGCCGGAGAACACTGCTCCAGCGGGCAACCGGCGGGCAGTGGTCTGCCCGCCGGCGGGTGGCTGGCGGGTGGCCCACCCATCACCCACCCGCTGGAAAATTGATGTGGGTCGTGATGTTTTTCCCCGTTTGATGTTTCCCCGTGTCCTGTTGTACCCCGTTTGTCGTGTATGAGTCTCGTTTGATGTTTTAAATACCGTTCTAGTAATTTATGTGTAGTACGTGTCGTTATTGTTATGTCGTGATTGTTATTGACTGATTATGTGTTGCTTGATTGAATGGTGATGAGTATCGTAGTCATTGCGCAATGGCCGGTGTGACTAATGATAATGATAATGATGAGATGGGGATTGGTGGAAAAGAATTTTTGGCGGTTGGCACAACGAGTGCCTAGTCATTGAACTAAAGGTACAGGCCTAGCGGTTACTGTGCTAAAGGCACAAACCCACCTTCGACTTGCTTGCCGTTGAGCATGGGTTAGGTTATAAGTGCTGCGGTGCCATGTCGGAGCTATATGCGCTGACCCCATGGTATTGCTACTAGAGGTACGGATCATGCGAATGGTACTGCGACGCTGTCTTGATATGTTCGTGGTTGATAGGTGGTTTGTCGGTGGGGGCATGTAGTTGCCCAGAGGAATAAGGGAGGCGATATAAGGGTGGCCTGGAGGAATATGTTGGAACTGATATAAGGACGGAGGGGAGCCACTGTAACACCCCAGATTTTCCAGACATTTAAAACTTATAAAATAAAGGTGAAGTCTCATTAAATCCCAAAACATAATATAAGAGTACGGGGTGCTATGCCACACCTGAGCTAGAGAACTCAGGTGCACAGGCTAACTAACTAATATCCTCAATAATGTAAAGGCATAAGCATGGCACGCAGGCCGAAAGGGAAACTATCTACTTCTACGTTCCAAGTTCTAGCGCGCTCCAGTGACTTAATCTTCTGTGCCTGAAAGCCAAATATATCTGTTCAGCGAGAGATGCTGGTAACCCACTCCAACGCGTTGAAATACAATACATATAGAGATATATATAGATATACGAAAACCATTTTGAAGCATGAAGATATATCCTACGAAACTCTAGCTTTTAAAACGGGGATCGACTCAACAGATAGGGCTAAGCACAGACAGCAGTTATTGCAAGCATATACAGCTTACAACAGGCAAGACAGGTAAGATAAGCACAATTAATAATCATAATCCAACATATACGATTCCCAGTATAAATCCCATAGTCACATCCCCAAGGTACTCATAACAACAACTCATCCATATCTCATCACTTAGCACACTTTGTTGGCGCCACAGGACCAATCGCATGCCCATACATGAGGGTCAGCGCATATAGCTCTGACACGGCCCCGCAGCACCCTGCCCCGTCTCACATTACGAAGGAGCCGATCGCAACCGACTGATGGACCTTTGTCCTACATAATATTTATATACCTGACCGGTCTTTACCAGCCTGGTTAACAGTTGGGATGGTTCTCAGCCCATTCAACTGCCCGTATAGTGGACCTTTGTCCTATATAATATTTATATACCTGACCGGTCTTTACCAGCCTGGTTAACAGCCGGTATGGTTCTCAGCCCATCCGACTGCCCGTATAGTGGAACTTAGTCCTATATAATATTTATATACCTGACCGGTCTCTACCAGCCTGGTTAACAGCCGGTATGGTTCTCAGCCCACCCGACTACCCGTATAGCCCGATTGATCTTAACCAATTCGGGGTTACATACACACATAACACATATCAAGTACATGCAACCCACATTAACACGTTGGGAAGGGGGAGAAAACGTATAACAAAACCTATGCGTGATCCTTCACATACTAAGAATGGTCCTAAGGGGTTCATACTTCTTTCACCTAGGTCAACGGGATACAAATTCAACTAGCATGCAATATATAAGACTCATACGACCTACGAACGGTACCCGAAACATCAAACTAGACATAGGCACGATAGACGGAGTCCGTTGGGACACCACGGGGGTCGGGGAAACATCAAACGGGGAAGCCGAAATCCCAAAGCGGGGTTCAAACCAGCGGGTAGCCGGTGGGTGAGGGATCACCCGCCGGCTGCCCGCCGGCAGAAGTAAATCCGGGCAGCGGGTGCCCGGCGGGCAGCTGCCCGCTGCCGGCGTTGCCCAAGAAGGCCGCGGGTAGGTGGCGGGTCCCCTACCCCCACCTACCCCCCACTGACTCTTTCATCACAGAAAAACGCCCCGGGAACCATTGTGGAACCCGAAACCATGCTTAGACACTTTACAACGTAATTAACGATCAACACGTAGATAATTAACGGATCAAATACAAGAAACGTACGGCACATAACCTATCATGCTTTTCTAACATAATCGACACCCCAAACATGCAATTTCCCACCCGATAAACCAAGAATGATATCATACGATACAACCTAGCGTTCTAATCACTTTTATACCAACAGGGATACGATTCGTCTTTTAATTACAGATTCGGTAAGAATATCACATAAGTATCAAGAACACCAACAAGAACATCAACCTAGGGTTCTAATTACTTTTATATCAACAAGAATACGGTTCGTCTTCTAATTACGAGATTTGGTACGAATAACACATAACCATCAAGAACGCCAAACAATTATCAGGAACAACATATAATCATCAAGAACTCCACATAATCGTTAAGAACACCATAATTATCAAGAATCTCCCAATATCAAGATCACCCATGGAATTATCCCATTAATCATCAATAATAATATCACAAGTCATCAATACACAATAATATGGGGAAATCCTACGGGTGAAGTCATAGCTATGAAAATAGGTTTTGTTGAGACATGGGTTACCTCTTAGCCTTAATTAATTCCTTGGCTATGAAGGATCTTTCTTTAAGCTTTCTTGTTTTCTTGATTTCTTCTAAGGGAATTCTTGGAGCTCTTTGGGGAGGTGGGACGTTTTATTGTGGTGGGGGTCCTAGGTGCTTCTTAAGTCCTCTATTTATATATTTAGGAGTCCTAGTTAGGAACTAATATTATAGGCTTGCTAATTCTATTTCTTTTGGGACTAAGGATTGGGTTTAGGGATAAGGGTCCATGGTCCATAGTGGACAACATTAATTAATTAAAGGGAATCCTAATCGTAGTCTGAATAGTAAAAGGCCCACTTCCTTTATTCCTAATAGATAACTAGGTCTAGGATTCCTAATTAGAATCTGAATAGTAAATGGTTTACTTTCTTTATTCCTAATAGGCTTAAGACTCTAATTTAGGCAAGGGTCCACGGTTCGTGGTGGACCTTATTGATTAATTAAAGGAAACCTAACCGAATTAAATCATATTTAATTATTATTAACGGGATTAATTAAATAATTAATCCGGGATTGAAGGCCGTAACACGGGGTGTTACACTCTCCCCCCCCCCCCCCTTACGAGAAGCTTCGTCCCCGAAGCTTGGAAATCATTGCGGGGGTAATGAGTCCAAAGTAGTACGGTGGTCCTGGAGCGAAAACATTCTACGGGGAAACTGTATAATTGTATGATTATGTGTGTTGTTTTTTTTGGGAATGATTAGGTTTAAAGGGCTAAGAGAGTGGGTTTCGAACCTGAGGACAAAGTGAATTTAGGAATTAGGATCAAAGTTTTCAAGGTTGCAACTTAGGGTGTGAGGTTGCCACCTTGTATGGGATCGTTAAAATAGGGGATCAAGAGTGTGGTTGAAGGGTAGAAAGGGTTTCGAAATAAGGAGGGGGCCGGTTTTCCGAGGGAGGGAAGGGAATTCGGCTAGGATGGGTTAAGGGTTCTCGATCTTCGAGTGACTATTCTGGTTTGATGCTTTGATCACGACGTATTGACGAACTGATGACCCTTCTTCCTTGGTGTTGGCACTTGCTTGACTTTAAGGTCCTTGTTAGACCTTGCTTCCCAGGCTAAGGTTTCATCCTTCTCCCCTATCTTGAGGGAATCTCCCGTGATGATTTAACACTTACTTCTTTAATGCGTCTAAGGTCTTGACCAAGTTTGGTCAACCAAGCCAATCTTTTAGGGTGCACTTCCCAATTCTTCCCAAGGTTTCTTGGGAGTCGGTAAACTTTGGGTTGATTTTTCCTTCTTATTGAATTTCATCTCCTCTTTAGTGAATGAAATTCTTAGTAAGACTTCATGTCTTCCCCGAGGTTCGACTAGTTGTATCTTTTTGTGTTACTTTTAATGGTGAAGGTGTCCTTGCATGCTCTTTTTCTTTTTGAAGAGCAGTTGGTTACCTATCCTTGTTGTGGAATGACTCGGTGACTTTACGAGTCATCTCATTTCCTTGTGGGTCCTTAATGACCCTTGAGATCTTGGCACAAATGCGCTCTTTGCTTTATGCCTAGCACCACGGGCTACGTCGTTCTTGATTCCATACAACTTGTAAGGAGTCCTCTGATTTGCTTGAACGATATCCATGGTTTGGAGGAATTCCGATCCATCCTTAGCATTTTGACTTTTAAGGCCTTTGTGAGTCCTTAGCACGAGTTCCCAACTCGTCTCCTTGGTCTGCACAATCCTTTATGCCAATCATCCCTAGTCGGTTGCATCGTAGAATCCAACATCAACTCCACGTGTAATGCAATTGGTTGTGCTTTTCCGACGGTGTCTTGCGTGTCAAGGTCTTTTACCGATGACACCGTGTTTAGGCGACCCATGGTTCCTTACCCAAGACTCGCGTTCATCAATCGAGGCACACGAGTGAGCCACGAATCAATAAAACGAGGGGTTAAGAAATCAGCACATTGTACCAGTGGGAGCGAGGTGGGCGGTCGTCCGCCTGCCAAGCTCCTGTCAAGGACCCGTCAAGGTCCCGCCAAGGTCCCGTCCAGGACCCGTTAGGGTCCCATCCAGGTCCCGTTGGGGACCCGCGGGAAGGTGACTAGGAAGAGTGAATTTCTTCGGGAAAAATCCCAAGAATGCACCGATTCAAGTCCCGACAAGCCCCATGCCCATGTGCCTAATAAAAAGGTATTCGAATACGTAGGATGACCCATCGTACAGTTTTATTGATCCTTAAGTACGAGTTATAGATGAGTCAAGATTCTCGCACGTTCTTTCCGTTCAGTAGGTCGGGTCCGGTTTCCAATTAGCAACCTTGTCACCTTCACCGGGAAGTTGGTTATAAGCCAACTTTGTCTTTTCCTTGCTTGATTGATGACAAGCCTTCTTGGTTTTTCTTGGAGTTCGGCTTGTCGCTCGTTCTTTGTTCAATCCTTTGGTGACCAAGTGCTCGGTGATGTGTTTCTCTTCCTTGGGTTGCATTTGATTGACTGCCCTTTTGTCGTCGCATGGTGTTTTGGCGATTTTGTGTGTTACATGTACTTCTTACGGTGCCTTAAAACCATCAAGGTCCTTGTTCCAAGGTAAGGCCCTTATTGCCGGGAGGCTCTAGTTGTATGATACTTTCTATGTGTCTGTGTAAATCTTGCATTGCACTCCGTATAGGTAATGCCTCCAAATTTTCAGTGCGAATACGATGGCGGTTAGCTCGAGGTCGTGGGTGGGGTATTTTCTTCGTGGGTTTTGAGTTGCCTAGATGCGTATGCTATTACCTTGCCTTTTTGTATTAGCACGCACCCCAACCCCTTTTTGGATGCGTCACTGAAGACCTCGAACCCTTCCTCCCCGGAGGGGATGGCTATTACGGGTGCCGTGGTTAACTTATCCTTCAATACCTGAAAGGCTGCGACGCAGTTGTCATCTCATCGGAAAGGGGTCTCCTTTTTCACGAGTTTAATGAGAGGTTGGGCTATCTTGGTAAAGTCGCGTACAAACCTCCTGTAGTAGCCAGCCATGCCCAGGAAGCTTCGAACCTCTGAAAGTGAGTTCGATGTGGACCATTCCTTAACGGCCTGGGCTTTGGTGGGGTCCACCTTAATTCCTTCTTTGGTTATTACGTGGCCCAGGAAGGTCACGCTGTCTTTCCAAAATTCGCATTTGGAGAACTTAGCGTATAGCTGGTGCTCTCTTAGAGTTTGTAAGGTTATGCGGAGGTGCCTTTCATGTCCTTCCTTGTTTCGGGAGTAGCCTAGGATGTCGTCAATGAATACAATGACGAAGTCATCCAGGTGGGGTCGGAATACTCGGTTCATGAGGTCCATGAGTATGGCGGGTGCGGGGTGGAGTCGTCCTTGTACCTGTGCCCCTAGGTACTTTTAGTTGAACCCCCGGTTGTTGCCCATAAGTTCTTTGTGGACCTATCAAAGATCAACCTCGTGTCTTGAAGTAGAACGAGGCTATCTCTACGTGGCGTTCCTCTGGGCATTCTCCTAACCCGAGGATTTTGTTGAAGGTTCGGATTCATTCTTCGAGGGGTGTGGGATCCTTGTCTGTCTTCTTATTGGCGCCATGCTGCTGGTTTTCAGGGTCAATATTTATTGTAATGATAAGTCAGTGTGCTGCACCCTTACCTTGGTGTGGTAAGCGTAGGGGGAGTTCTTTTAGAGAGGGATAAAGTGAGGAGAGGTTGTGTAGGTTTCACAATCTCACCGCGCGTCTTAAGATTCCTGAATCCTATGTTCCTTAATACCTAGAGTTCAAGCCTAATGTCCTAAAGTCCGGTCTTAAGAGTCTTATCCTAGGGTCAAACTTAGGCTCTGATACCAACTGTAACACCCCAGATTTTCAAGACATTTAAAACATATAAAATAAAGGTGAATTCTCATTAAATCCCAAAACATAATATAAGAGTACGGGGTGCTATGCCACACCTGAGCTAGAGAACTCAGGTGCACAGGCTAACTAACTAATATCCTCAATAATGTAAAGGCATAAGCATGGCACGCAGGCCGAAAGGGAAACTATCTACTTCTACGTTCCAAGTTCTAGCGCGCTCCAGTGACTTAATCTTCTGTGCCTGAAAGCCAAATATATCTGTTCAGCGAGAGATGCTGGTAACCCACTCCAACGCGTTGAAATACAATACATATAGAGATATATATAGATATACGAAAACCATTTTGAAGCATGAAGATATATCCTACGAAACTCTAGCTTTTAAAACGGGGATCGACTCAACAGATAGGGCTAAGCACAGACAGCAGTTATTGCAAGCATATACAGCTTACAACAGGCAAGACAGGTAAGATAAGCACAATTAATAATCATAATCCAACATATACGATTCCCAGTACAAATCCCATAGTCACATCCCCAAGGTACTCATAACAACAACTCATCCATATCTCATCACTTAGCACACTTTGTTGGCGCCACAGGACCAATCGCATGCCCATACATGAGGGTCAGCGCATATAGCTCTGACACGGCCCCGCAGCACCCTGCCCCGTCTCACATTACGAAGGAGCCGATCGCAACCGACTGATGGACCTTTGTCCTACATAATATTTATATACCTGACCGGTCTTTACCAGCCTGGTTAACAGTTGGGATGGTTCTCAGCCCATTCAACTGCCCGTATAGTGGACCTTTGTCCTATATAATATTTATATACCTGACCGGTCTTTACCAGCCTGGTTAACAGCCGGTATGGTTCTCAGCCCATCCGACTGCCCGTATAGTGGAACTTAGTCCTATATAATATTTATATACCTGACCGGTCTCTACCAGCCTGGTTAACAGCCGGTATGGTTCTCAGCCCACCCGACTACCCGTATAGCCCGATTGATCTTAACCAATTCGGGGTTACATACACACATAACACATATCAAGTACATGCAACCCACATTAACACGTTGGGAAGGGGGAGAAAACGTATAACAAAACCTATGCGTGATCCTTCACATACTAAGAATGGTCCTAAGGGGTTCATACTTCTTTCACCTAGGTCAACGGGATACCAATTCAACTAGCATGCAATATATAAGACTCATACGACCTATGAACAGAACCCGAAACATCAAACTAGACGTAGGCACGATAGACGGAGTCCGTTGGGACACCACGGGGGTCGGGGAAACATCAAACGGGGAAGCCGAAATCCCAAAGCGGGGTTCAAACCAGCGGGTAGCCGGTGGGTGAGGGATCACCCGCTGGTTGCCCGCCGGCGGAAGCAAATCCGGGCAGCGGGTGCCCGGCGGGCAGCTGCCCGCCCGCCGGCTGCCCGCTGCCGGCGTTGCCCAAGAAGGCCGCGGGTAGGTGGCGGGTCCCCTACCCCCCACTGACTCTTTCATCACAGAAAAACGCCCCGGGAACCATTGTGGAACCCGAAACCATGCTTAGACACTTTACAACGTAATTAACGATCAACACGTAGACAATTAACAGATCAAATACAAGAAACGTACGACACATAACCTATCATGCTTTTCTAACATAATCAACACCCCAAACATGCAATTTCCCACCCGATAAACCAAGAATGATATCATACGATACAACCTAGCGTTCTAATCACTTTTATACCAACAGGGATACGATTCGTCTTCTAATTACAGATTCGGTAAGAATATCACATAAGTATCAAGAACACCAACAAGAACATCAACCTAGGGTTCTAATTACTTTTATATCAACAAGAATACGGTTCGTCTTCTAATTACGAGATTCGGTACGAATAACACATAACCATCAAGAACGCCATACAATTATCAGGAACAACATATAATCATCAAGAACTCCACATAATCGTTAAGAACACCATAATTATCAAGAATCTCCCAATATCAAGATCACCCATGGAATTATCCCATTAATCATCAATAATAATATCACAAGTCATCAATACACAATAATATGGGGAAATCCTACGGGGGAAGTCATAGCTATGAAAATAGGTTTTGTTGAGACATGGGTTACCTCTTAGCCTTAATTAATTCCTTGGCTATGAAGGATCTTTCTTTAAGCTTTCTTGTTTTCTTGATTTCTTCTAAGGGAATTCTTGGAGCTCTTTGGGGAGGTGGGACGTTTTATTGTGGTGGGGGTCCTAGGTGCTTCTTAAGTCCTCTATTTATATATTTAGGAGTCCTAGTTAGGAACTAATATTATAGGCTTGCTAATTCTATTTCTTTTGGGACTAAGGATTGGGTTTAGGGATAAGGGTCCATGGTCCATAGTGGACAATATTAATTAATTAAAGGGAATCCTAATCGTAGTCTGAATAGTAAAAGGCCCACTTCCTTTATTCCTAATAGATAACTAGGTCTAGGATTCCTAATTAGAATCTGAATAGTAAATGGTTTACTTTCTTTATTCCTAATAGGCTTAAGACTCTAATTTAGGCAAGGGTCCACGGTTCGTGGTGGACCTTATTGATTAATTAAAGGAAACCTAACCGAATTAAATCATATTTAATTATTATTAACGGGATTAATTAAATAATTAATCCGGGATTGAAGGCCGTAACACGGGGTGTTACAGCCACAAGGTTGGAACTTGGTATAAGGTTGGATGATGGATTGTGTGATTTGATGATTACTTGTTAACTGGGTGTCTTTGAATGCCCTTGTTGTCTCTATTTGCTATTTATGAGCTTATTTGTCTATTATGTCTTGTATCGTATTCTTAGGACGCATGCTAGTCTTTATAATTGTTCTATAGTGTTGAGTCCATTGTTATGTCTTGTGCCTTGATCTTGGATTTAAATTAGAGTCTCGTAAGTTATATATGTATTCCAGTTTCAAAATTATTTTCCTATATCTACCTATATTGTACTTAACGCGTTGGAGTGGGTTGCCAGCATTATTCACTCATGGTTGTTACACCGCATATTTTTCAGGTACAGATTAGTAGCTTGGAGTGCGCTAGTTGGATTCCCGGGATTTAGTCTGGATAGCCTTAGACTCGGTTAGATGGCCTGTGAGCCTTGATTTGTACTCAATTATGGATTTATGGATTTATGTTTGGATTAGTTAGTTTAGCATGTGCATCTAAGTTCTTCAGCTTAGATGTGGCATAGCACCCCAGATATATGTATTCCGGTTTCAAAATGATTTTCCTATATCTACCTATATTGTACTTAACGTGTTGGAGTGGGTTACCAGCATTATTCGTTGATGGTTGTTACACAGCATGTTTTTCAGGTACAGATTAGTAGCTTGGAGTGAGCTAGTTGGATTCCCGGGATTTAGTCTGGATAGCCTTAGACTCGGTTAGATGGCCTGTGAGCCTTGATTTGTACTCAATTATGGATTTATGGATTTATGTTTGGATTAGTTAGTTTAGCATGTGCATCTAAGTTCTTCAGCTTAGATGTGGCATAGCACCCCGACTATTATGTTTCGTTTATGCTCTGTTTGGGTTTTAACAATGGAATTGCCTTTATTTCTTGAGTTTTAAAAGAATTAAAAATTAGAGGTGTTACAAGTATCCTCACCATGAAGACTTCCTAGCAGATGACTCAGATAACTCAACACCTATTGCAGATCAACACGAAGGACCACCAAGAAGAAAGGATAATCAAGTATGTTCCCATCTGAAGAGGACATGAAAAATCCCTCTCTTTGACAAGGACTACATGATGTATCTTCAGGAATACCCAAGTAGTGAAATTGAAAGTTATGTTAAACCTGGTTCTGGAAAAAAATGACTCCGAAACTACCACTGCTTCAGACG
The DNA here is from genome assembly GCF_001879475.1 of Ipomoea nil. Taxonomy (NCBI): domain Eukaryota; kingdom Viridiplantae; phylum Streptophyta; class Magnoliopsida; order Solanales; family Convolvulaceae; genus Ipomoea; species Ipomoea nil. The sequence goes on along the minus strand of NW_017617293.1, from coordinate 612,109 downwards.
AAACTACATTCTCGGCTCTGTCTGATTGTGTGGCTTTCAAGCTCTACAGAAAATCCCTATCTAAGGGAGGAACCAGCAAGAATCCGAAAGGAAAGGGCAAGAAGTAATTCTCTGATGCAGACTTAGAGTCAATTGCTATGGTTTCGTGTTAAGTTACTTTAGAGTGAAGTGGTTAATGTCATGAATAAATGTCTCTATCATTTCGAATAAATGAATTTACAAGTTTCGTGTTGTGTAATTTATGCTAAGTCATTGTCGAAACTTCACTTGTTTCGCAACACGAGCTATGAAATACTGACAAAAGTTAACGAAACTTTATTTGTTTCGTGGATACTCCATCTGATTCGCCAAATCAAAATAAAAGATGAGATGGTCAAAAGTTTACACGAAGTCAATTCGACGAAGTGTTCTCATTAAATGGATGACGGATCAATTCGAAAGTTGCGGATATCTCACCCCAACCGTCGGATGATAGTTATGGAGAAGATCGTGTGGGCGAAATATTAATGTCATGAATAAATGTCTCTATCATTTCGAATAAATGAATTTCCAAGTTTCGTGTTGTGTAATTTATGCTAAGTCATTGTCGAAACTTCACTTGTTTCGCAACACGAACTATGAAATACTGACAAAAGTTCATGAAACTTTATTTGTTTCGTGGGCACTCCATCTGATTCACCAAATCAAAATAAAAGATGAGATGGTCAAAAGTTTACACGAAGTCAATTCGACGAAGTGTTCTCATTAAATGAATGACGGATCAATTCGAAAGTTTCGGATATCTCACCCCAACCGTCGGATGATAATTATGGAGAAGATCGTGTGGGCGAAAAATTCGGCCCACTATCCCATGTACATGCATGGCATGCCAGTTGAATGGACAGGCATTAAATGCCCTTGTCCCGTACTTGAGTGGTATCTCTCTCATCATTAAATAAGAAGTGATCATTTTTTATCTGATATTTGCCTTATCAATATAAAATATACTGAGTTTTTACCTTAAAAAACCCAAAATGATCAATTATTCTGAGGATATTAATGGTTTTTGTCCCATTCTCTTCAATACCAAATATGGGTGATCCATATTCAAGGCCCAACACGATACCTTTACTCATTTAAACCCAAAACCCTACGCCCACTATTCACTTTCTTCCTCTCTAAGCCACTTGATATAAAAACCACACTTCATCCTCTTCAACATTTTACGGTCACATTCACTCTCGAAGAACAGTTTATATCTTCTTCATCCAGAAAAATCTCTTCATTCTCAAATGGCAAAGAATACGAGATCAAAGGCATCCAAACAAGTTCCGGTAACAAATGAAGAAGAAGCTAAGCTACCATACCCCATCTCTGATGAGAAGTTCATCAAGTCCATGGAGCACTACATCATCGGAGGATATATGTGGGACGTCCATGGATTCCGGCAACACGTCCTTGACAAAAATTACGGCGAAAAGATGGTAAATCTACTTCGAGAGAGCGGTCTTTACAACTTTGTTACTCATGTCTACAAAGCTTGTTTCTCCTACGATGTAACAGAGTTTTATCTCAATGCAAAGATCTCCCCAGACACAACTACCATTACATCCATGGTCAATGAAAAGGAAATCTCATTAACAAGTGTCGACATTCAACAAGCTTTCACTTTTCCAGCGAGGGATGATTCCTACCACTCTGATTTCTCTCAACATGTATTTGATCAAAAAGCCTTCTATGAAAGCATTCGGAGCCAACAATCTGAGGAAGATATTCAATGGCCTCTCAAGAAGAAATCTTTCAAGCTTGATTATGAGTTCACAGTGGATATCCTCAACAAAATTGTTGAACACAAGACATCAGGAGCTTATGATGTCTCAAAAGATAAGTTGAAAATGCTCCATGCCTTTCTCAATAGTTTCAAAGTGGACTGGTCGAAAGTTGTCTTCAACTTTCTGAAATTGAATATCACTTTCGGGAAGTTGCCTACGGGGGACATCAAGCGAAAGGTTGGTTTCAGTTTTATGATTGGTCATCTACTAGAGTTTAAAAAGGTTACTCTTCGAGTTAAATCTCCTCCAGGCTAAAAAATATATCACATTAAGTCCAAACCCCTTGGATATGACAAGCAAAGAGCTCTGGAAATGGGAGCAATAGAACCAGCTCTAGTAGATCAACCCGAAAGGAAGCCAAAACGAAAGAAGGGCTCCGAGACTAAGCAACCAAAGAGGTTGAAACGAGTAGAACGAGCTTAGCCTACTCATGTCATTGATCCCAATCCAGCTCCTACTCAAACCGATGTTCCTCAACCAACCTCTCCCGCTTCAAAGAAAAGGAAACTGCAAAAGGTTAACCAAGCTGAATCTACTCCGAATCCACCAGCAGGCGTACCATCCACAAAACAGACGAAAGAATCTGTAAAGGACAAGGTCTTGTCTGAAAAAAAAAGTCAGAAATCCGGCCCTCCTCCGAAAACCACGAAAGTAGCAGCTCATCCTCATAATCAACCCACATTGAAGACTCATCAGATGCAAGTCTAGCTGCACAAGCCGAAGAAAGATACAGGGAAGCTTGGAAACAGATTCAATCTGAACAACCTAAAATCGTTCCCAACCATGATGCACCTGAAGAGTCAAGCTCAGGGGAGTGGACGAATTCACCCGAGCATGCTTCTCAGGGTGAAGGAAATACTGGAAATCTACCCGAATCCACTCCACCTTCGGTTCTTACACAAGAACTTGCCATAGCAGAAAAGAACAATATTTCTCTTCCACAAGAACCTGCTAAGGCAAAGAAAGCTGAGAGGATCCTCCCACAAGAACCTACTAAAGCTGAGCAGGTCGAAAGGACTCTAACACAAGAACTTGTTGCAGTAGAGGAGGACGAAAGTTCATCTTTACCCCTTTCCACTGAACTTGTTTCAGGAAATTCAAGAAAAGATCAAAGATCTTAGTACTTTGAGGGGATGAACTCCATTGAACTTGTTATCTGGTGGAATAATGGAATAGTTCCAGGAAGGAATGTAGTTGAAGCTTATAACAACTACATCAACTACAAATTCACTGATCAATATGCAGAAAAAGCACGAGACAAGGATATTAGAGCCTTCAGAAAGCTGTTCAATGATGAACTTGATTATCAGACCTTGACAAAAAGGTGAGAGATTGAAGAAAAGGAAGCTCGAATGAAAGAAGCTGCACAGAGAAACAAGATCTTGAACATGTAATATCTATCTATCTTAATATCATTTTGTAATGCTTTAAAACTTGAATGAATTCTCTCTTTTTGCGATCTATGTTGAATTATTTATATTATGTTTACTTTCTTAGACTTCTCATGTAAACTCAACTATTTGGCTGCTTTATAATGAAAATCCTTTAATGGATAAATTTTCAGCCTTATAGCAAGAGTATAGGTTTTGGCATCATAAAAGGGGGGGGGGGGGGAATTGTTAGGAACATATGTATTTAGATTTTGATGATACCAAACTAGGAATGTAAACCCCTCTTTTTACTTTCGTTTCACTGCAAATTTCGTGTTAGACGAAAGCAGTCTCAACTCACCATGTGATTCGGTTAAGTAGCACGTATACACGAATCTGAGTTGTGTTTAGCAATTTAGGTCTACCTGAAGAAGAAAAGATCAAGAGAAGAACGAGAGAACAATTTAGACCGAAAGATGGAAGGGTCTAACTCTCGTATAACCATCAAATGATAAGGAAGATCATTTGACTGAAAGGGAAAACGAAAGATGAGGACAATCTTTCGTGTGACTTTCCCGAGACCATAAGTCTAAGTCAGACTTATAAAGACAATCCTTATAAATGAGACAAGATGAATGTTGTCTAGGTCTCAATGTTGGGCAATCATCCTAGACAAAAGGAGTCCTAGGAATGATAGTCACAAAAGTCAAGAAGCATTAAATGATTTGTACTCTTGTCAATGAAAAATGACAAAAGGACAAGCAACTTTTGCCTTCAACGGCTATACAGTACAGCTTAATTAAATGCTTCATGCCCAGCGGGTAATACACATTGGTTAATAGGTTTGAATTTCTATCTCCCTCCAACGGGTGGATTTTCTTTCCCTATAAATACCTCTCTTCTCAACTGAAGAATGGGCTGGTTGTTCAACTGATTTTATCTTAGAAAAAGCTCTTCAAACAAGTTCATCTAAATGCTTTTCAAACCAGTGTGAGATTGTGAAGTTTTCAAAGAAGCTCATCTATAATTCATACTTCACAACCTTGAAGAAGTCTTGTTGTTTATCATGTGAAGATTCATCCATTCATCAAGTCAAGAGTTCAAGCTGTTGGAGAAATACCTCATTTCCATCCAACACTCAACTATGAAGAAGCAGTTGATAGAGGCGGAGTAAACTCAAGGAGTTGAAAAACCTTCCAAGTAGCTGTCCGGCTTAGTGATCAAGGAAGCTAGCGTGAAGTAGTTTGTACTAGGAGTGATAGTGCAAACCCTTTCACAAGTTGTGAAAGAAGAGTGGAATAGGCTTTGTTAATAGTCGAACCACTATAAAAACCTCGCTCACTATCTCTCTTTACTTTCGTATAACTATCTATCCGGCATTGCATGCATATTGACCAAACCCTAAGTTTCTCATAAATCAAACTGTGCAAAGTATAATTTAAAACGAACTCATTTTTTCCGCTGCATATATCTTCCGAAAGGAATTGATTTTTAAATTTCGAGTAGAGTCTATTCACCCCCACCCCCTCCCTCTAGACTCTCTTTTGACCCTACCGGGACCAACACCTTAAGCTCAAGACTCGCGCACATTAAATACAAAACTCACGCACATTAAGTACATACACTATATATATATATACGGATGCAGTCAGGTGCGAATAAGTGTTCATGAAGAAATATGCGAACGAATCAGTACGCGACACGTGTCTAGATCTAATAGCTTAAAAAAATGCGGTGGCATTTTTGTAAATAATTGATCATCGAAGTGCAAGTAAAATCACTTACAAGTGCACCTACTTTCACATATAAGTGCATGTAATTTTGCCTTGTTAGCATTCACTTCCTGCAAACATTCATGCACCTGGGTGTGCTTATAACTCTAGGTGCAACTATTTATAACTATAGGTGCAACTACTTATAACTATAGGTGCACCTACTTTCACCTATAAGTGCATGTAATTTTGCCTTGTTAACATTCATTGATCTGAGTTCAGCGGGTAGTAATACCCCTGAAAACCACCCACAAACATTCATGCACCTAGGTGCAACTACTTATAACTATGTGTGCAACTACTTAGAACTATAGGTGCAACTACTTATAATTATAGGTGCACTTAGTATTGATGCTCAGTGTAAATTTTTACTTGCACCTATAATACATTTTACATTCACTTGTAATACCTTTTAGTTGCACTTCGATGTTCAATTATTTACGAAAATGTCACCGCGATTTTTAAAAAAAATCAGTGTTTCTCATCCATTAGATCTGGACACGTGGACGGACAGAATTCATTTCTATTTCGCTCCTGGACGAAGCATTCACATCTGAGTGCGATTATATATATATATATATATATATATATATATATATATATATATATATATATATATATATATATATATATATATATAAAAGTACATTGGGCTGCAAATATATTAATTAATATTAATATTAATATTAAAAAGACGAAGAAAGTGATGTAATTTATTTATTTAAAAAGAATTGAGAATTCAAAATGCAGAAAGTGTAATGGTAGAAACCATTAATATTTTTTTTTTTCTTTCAATCCATCTCATGACATGACAACATCTAATAATGGTAACTAATGTGCATTTTAGTTACAGATGAGCTTAAGAAATAATCTACTAAAATGAGACAGAGGATGTCAAATATTAGAAATAAAGGTGAAGAGGGGAAGACTTCATCTTTTTTCATAACGAGATACATAGCAACAAGAAAAGCGAAAAGATGGCCGCTGAAGAATGCGATCCAAACGATTAGAGAATTAAAATGTGGTAAAATGGCGTACAACGCACCGAGGAATGCAGCTACGACTGCTATTATGGCAACAAAAGTCATGGCGATGTTGAATCCGCAAAGCGTCCTGACAATTGAGTCGTCCCTAATAGAAGCCCACAAGGTTAATACCACCATGATCATGTAAATGAATATCGCCAAAACAGAAGTTACGAAAGCAACAGTATCTGCCCTAACAAAATTGCCAAAAGCTGTATTTCCTAACAGTATTGGGTACCCTTTGTTTTCGATATAGCCTCCAGGGATTGTAATACCAGCTCCAAAGCTTATGGTTAATATCAATGTAGCCACAATGGTCATTGTTTTACTTATTCGTAGATAACGATTATTTTCCTTGTCTATATTCTTATCAGTATCTTCCTGATTTTGTAAGAGGTCAGCACGAGGTCCACTTCTCTTACCACTCCGCTGAGGTATTCCGCCCTGCATTTTAATTGTAGTACGTAAAAACACCAAAATTATATATGAAAAACTACAAGCAACCTGATCGATGATGGTTTAATTTAGCCGGCGTCGGCGGTAAATTAACAGTTAAAGTGCTCAAATCCACAAACTTTTGATTAAATATTGTTTACCAAATAAGTCTAAATTATCTATATCCAATTAAACACGTAAATATAATATAATATTGAATTAACTTTAACATATATATATTGTACTAGTTTTTTACGCGCATTGCGCGATTGGGATAATGCCCGATGTTTTTTTTTTTTTTTTTTGAATAAATACTTTAAAATATATCAAGGCAAAATTATATTGAAATTGTTCATTCATAGATAATTGAATGTTAAATTTGCGTATTTAAATAGATAATTCTAAGTTTGCAAATGCAAGATAATATAGTCAAGATTGCTTATAATTGTCAATAAAATAATTGTATAGGTATGGTTGAAACCAAATACGGAACATAAGAGAGAGCAAATAAAAATTAGGGCATAAAATATTAAATATATACTAATATTGAAGAGCTAACTGCTGATTACCAAACAAGGACATTGCGAGATAGTTTCCCACTTCAATTTGTTGTGTGATTTGAATATTCTTTTTGTCAATAAATCTCCTAAGTAATTAATATGATTCGCTTAATTATATTTTTTTAAAACAATTATATATATATATATATATATATATATATATATATATATATGCAATTTTTCATTTTACATGTTAACCTAAACATCTAATTTTTTCAAATTTCTTTTTACCAACCGTTGATACAATTCGCTGGTCAAATTCGCTAATATAATCCACGCTAACCGCTAACTTCTGATTGTCAAACAAGGACATTGCGAGGTAGTTCTCACTTCAATTTGTTGTGTGATTTGAATATTCTTTCTGTCAACAAATCACTTAAGTAGTTAATATGATTGGTTTTATTAATTGTATTTTTTTAATTTTTTCATAGTATTAATAAAATACTTGGTAAATAAATATATAGCATTATTTTGTATTATAACTTTGATATTTAATTAAAAAATAGTGCACAAAAAAAAAGATAATAGACAATGTAGTGAATATAATCAATTGTTGAATTTTAATGTAAATAATTTTTACATTGGAGAAATATAAAGACAATATAACTAATAAAATTATTTCTCTTAATTAATTTATTGATAAAGAATAATTGTTTTTAATAAAGACATTGTAGGGACAATGTAGCGAATATAATCAATTGATGAATTTGAATGTAAAAAGAATTTTTATATTGGAGAAAAATAAATACATATAATAACTAATGAAATTATTTCTCTTATTTAATTTATTGATAATAAATAATTTTTTTTAAATAAAGACATTGTAGACACATAAATTTAAATTAAAGAAATGCGTATTTATTATTTTTTGTTGTAGCTACTAAATTATTGTTTTAATTAATTTAATAAGAGTAAAATAGAGTACTAATTATGTCAATTTTCATTGGGATGGGGTTCGAACCTAAGACCTTTCTTATTGAAATCAATGAGTAAGTTAACGGTGAACTAACAGAAATTAACGGAAAAAATAATATTTGATGAAAAAGTTAACGGATAATTATATTCATTAAGGATATATTAGGAAATCTTAAAGAAAAATTAAAATCTGATCAATCTGAACCATTCATTTGATTAAAAAATTTAACCACCATTTTTTATACCCATTATAGGTCTAACTCTCTTAGGCTCTTATTAATATAGTAGATATATTACGGAGTATTTGCTTTGTCATTAGTAATAATAGTGTACTATTCAATTTATATATATTTAGAGTTAATTCCATCAGAGTTCCTTTGTCTTCGATGACCATTCTAAATTTAGTCTCACTATTATTATTGTCATTTAACGTTCAAGACTATTATGTTTTGGACACTTTTAGTCCTTCCTCATGACTTTTCCTATTTTTAGTAAGACGTTTTTGTCTTTTCATATTTTTCTTTTGTTATTTTTCTAGTTTCAATCGGTTTAATTAGTTTAGGACTTTAGGCAATCTCTGATTTTTAGTAACCATATTTTTAAACCGGTTTTTAGTAAAGTCCCAATTAAATTAAACCGGTTAAAACTGGAAAAATAACAAAAGAAAAACATGAAGTGACAAAAATACCATTACTAGAAGTAGATAAATTCATGAAAAGGACTAAAAGTGTCCAAAAAAAATAATAGTCTAGCATGTTAAATTGCAAAAAGGATAGTCTGTGACTAAATTTGAAATTGCCACTAAAGACAATGGACCTCTGGTGGAATTAAATCTATATATTTATCTCAAAATATATAAATTTTTACACCACATTTCAGTAGTAACAAGTTTTAATTAAATTCTAAGTTATATATAAAGTGCTAAGCACATTGTGCTCAGATAGCATGTAGTGACCTCTCTCATATGGTAGGTCATGAGATTGAGTCTCAGTGGAGGCGTTGTTGACTTTAAAAAAAAAAAAAGGTATATATAAAGTTTTTATTTGAATTTTATGTAGATATTTTAATAAATAATAAGATTTATGAGTATGCACATTGATAATTTTACTTTAAGGAAACCCAAGATTTCTTTATTAAAAAGAATTGAAGCTCCATACTCCTATTATGCTAATGCAAATAACTAGCTATATCATATTTTCTTAATGAATCAGAATGCACCGCCTTATTAAATTGTAAAGTCAATTTTTACTGACTCTTTTATGCAAAATATAATAATCTTAATATAGTATAATTATAATTATTTTCTTTTATTAAAAATAATTTCATAATCAATTAAAACTAAATAATATTAATTATGAGAAGTAAAGAATATTAATTATAATATAGTATGATTCACTACTGGAAATTATTGAATTTCCGACCACCTGAAAGTGATCTTAAATCAAGTTGAAAGCAAAAAGTGGTCGGAAATAGCAACAAGGGTTTTTCTGGATACCAAAAGTGGTCGGAATAAGACTTTCAACTTGATTTAAGATCACTTTCAGGTGGTCGGAAATTTCAGAATTTTCAGTAGTGATTATAATAAGGTTTTTGTACCGGTGGTTTTTGGATCCAATTTAGTAGGTGACAAATGTAGGGAAAGTTCACTTTTTGTAAAATCAATTGTGGTTAATGTCATCTTCACATTTCAATACGTGTGTAATCTTTCTTTTTGAAATTTGATGCATACTTTTGCCCATATGTGGTCCAATGGTACCCGAGTTGGACTTCCATTTGGAAGGTTGTGAGTTCGAGCCTCAGTGGAAGCGTTATTAGCTCTTTGTATTTCAGTAGGTTGAGAAAGTATATGAACAGATACTACGAATATGGAAAATCCTCATACTCCATAGAAAAGCATGAAACTAATGTTATTTGAGAAAAAAATTGATTAATGCCTTTTAAATTAAAAATAGTGAATGAGCTTAAGTCCTTATTAGGCAGTATGATTAAGGGGAAAGTAAATCTAATTACTATTATTTAGTTTTAATTGATTATGGTAATTATTTTTAATAAAAGAAAATAATTATAATTATCATATATTAAGATTAAGATTATTATAATTTGCATAAATGGGTTTAGTAAAAGTAGAGTTTACAATTTAATGAGGTGGCGCGTTATGATTCACTGCCGTCATATAGCACCCTATACAACGTCGGTATACAAAGGCAATGTATCAAATATTTTCTCTTTTAAGTAGAGAGAAAATTTACTCTCCCACGTAGTTAGAGTAATGAATTTCTTATTTTTAACTCAATAATTTATTAATGTTAGTTTATTCTTTCAAAGTTGATTAAATAATATATCAAATGTTTAAATATATAAATATATATATATATATATATATATATATATATATATATATATATATATATATATATATCAAATGAATTTATTAATATTAACAAAACTCCAAAACTCTAGTAAAATAAAATAGAAGCAGGGTTTGTGTACTTACAGAGACATGCTTCAAAGCTGAATAGACTTTGCTTTGGGAGGCCACGTGGCGCACATCAAGTGGGGTTTGATGCTGTTTATTGAAGACCAAATGCTTCCGCTTAAGCCTGGCTGAGAAGTAGTTATAATTATAAATGGTCCAACTACTAGACATGGCAATTAAGTGCTGCGGCGTGTTGCCATCTTCGTCTTTCTGATCAGCAAGGTTGTCGATTTGGGGATACTCCAGTATATAATTTACTATATTTCTTCTACCACTCAGTATTACCTCGTGAAAGACATTTTGAGATTTGCAGTTAACCATCGTCCAACAATCTGGTAAGCTATATAATATGCATTTCATCATTTTAATGTTTCCATGCTTGGTTGCTATGTGGAATATTGTTGTCCAATCATCTTCTTTGCCTGCACGAATGTACGCTGCTGATCTCTTTTTCTCAAGGATCTTTCGGACAATTTCATCATCACCAAACTTTACAGCATAATGTAAGGGCGTCCAACCCAAACTGTCAGTCATCTCACACAAAGAAATCTCCTTTTCCAGTAGTAGTTGTATGCATCCTGAGATATATAGTGATAAAATTTTAACTTTTGCATAAATCCAATCTAGTGTGTGTATTGTATACTATGACAAAAAGGAGTGATATAGTTCAGATCACACGTTAAAAAGAGATAATATTCTAAATGGTCATTCAATTATATTATGCATTTATTCTCGAGTTGGTCAACAATTATCAAAATTATCAAATATGATTTCAAGATTACAAAAATTCACTCAATTTAATTCACTAGAAGAAATTAATCAAGGGACCACTACAATAAAGTTTATTTTTAGTATGTTAAATGTTCATTTTTAGTATATTAAATACTTATTTTTAAAGTTTATTTTAAGTATATTACTAAAAAATAAACATTTAGTATGTTAAAATGAGCCTTTAATATATTAGGAATAAATATTTATTAGTGGTCTATATATTGCAATATTGACCATGTATAATTGGCGGTATAATTTACCCTTTCTTTTTTATTTGTGCATTTGATTACCCAAGGCAATTCGCCTTTTTTATATTTTAAGAAAAATGAAAACCCTACATATACACACTACTTGCATTAAATGAGGTTTGAACCTTTTACCTCTCATTTAAAGGAACAATTTGATACCAATGGACCACAAGCCACTTGGTGGTAATTTGTGTTTTAGTATAAATATTTAAACAATTACAAATTCTTCAAAAAACTAATTCTGAAAACGAATTTAAATTCAAAAATGAAATTAAATTCTTCGTACTACAATGTTATATATTAGAGCCAGCTCTGGCCATCACAGAAAGCCCCCAAACTTTGGGGGCCTTTTAAAATTATTATTATTATTATTATTATATACATATATATATATATATATATATATATATATATATATATATATATATATATATATATATATATATAGAGTTGCACTCGGGTGCGAACGGCTCGCCCAGGTGCGAAATAGGAATGGATTCTGTTCGTCCACGTGTCCAGATCTAATGGATGAGAAACACTGATTTTTTAAAAAAATGCGGTGGCATTTTCGTAAATAATTGAACATCGAAGTGCAAGTAAAATGTATTACAAGTGGCTTGAAAATCTCTTGAAAATCTTGCATATTTTCTTTGCACGTTTTTTTTAAAAAAAAATTTGAAAAGGAACATGTTCATCGTTCCAAACAACTTGCATTTAGTCTTGCTAAATTTGATGACTGGAAGTTAAGAATACAGGCTCTCCTATGCTCCATTCATGATGAGATGTGGGACGTCATAACAACCGGACCAATCACAATCATGATGGCGAATGCTCAAGCAGCTGCACAGGGTGCAGGAGCTCCACAGATGATAGTAAAACCAAAAGACCAGTACTCCTCAGAAGAAAGAGCAAGAGCGAATCTGGACAATGTAGCAAGAAACATTCTCTACAACTCTCTGGATGATTCCCTGTTTCCAAGAGTCCGAAAATGCAAGAATGCTATGGAAGTGTGGAATGTCCTAATGAGTCTGGGAGAAGGAGACGAGCAAGAAAAGGACAACAAGCTGACAATGGCTATGAAAAAATTCGAAGATTTCAAAATGCTGCCAAATGAATCAATCTTGGAAATGGAGCTCAGATTCACCACACTGATGGGCGATCTATCAGATCTTGGAAAAGAACTTACTGAGAAGGAAATGAATCTGAAGATCCTTCGTGGTCTACCTAAATCATGGGAAATGAAGGTTATTGCAATGAGGGACAGTCGAGATATGAAAACGACAAGCACTGCCAAAATTTTCAGTGATCTCAAGGCATATGAGTTTGAACATGAACCAAAAGATGCCGAAGATTCAGAAACAAGAAACATTGCTCTCTTGGCAAATCAATCAGCTTCAACATCCAACAGGTCGAAATCTAACTCTTGTGAATTTTTATCTGATGAACAATATGCACTATTTGTCAGGAAAATGAAAAGATTCATGAGAAAGAACAACTTTCAAGATCCACAACGTTCGAGCCACCGAAAGAAGCACGAGAACTTTCCTCAAACATCTAAATCTGAAACCATGGACTCTCAGCTATTGTGCTATAATTTCCGAAAGCCAGGACACTTCAAGGCAAACTGTCCACATCCCATAGTAAGCAAACATCAAGATAACAATGCTACCACAAGCCCCTCAAAAGAGACTGGAGAAAGACATAAAAGAAGCGATAAACCTGAATCATCAAACTCCAGAAAGGAAGGAAGAAGGAAGGCAATGTTAGTAAACGAAACTTCTGACACAGTCGCAACCGAAAGTAGCTCCTCAAGTTCTAGCTCAGAAGACGAAAGCACTGATGAGGAGAAAGAACTGCTGTGCCTATTCAGTCAAGAGTCAGACGAACTATGTCTCATGGCAGATGAAGACGAGGTAAATTGTCATTCATCCTCTTGTTATTCAGCTGAGTCAAGTTCTGTGAGAAGTTTTACCTCAAATGAATCTATCACCGAAATGATAATGAGGTTCAATGTGATAAATAGCACTTACTCCAAACTCAAGGAGGAGAACTCTCGGCTTATGCTTAGCTATAATGAACTAAAGCAAGTTCGTATTGAGAACAATATGCTAGTCATTGCTAAAGAGCAGCTTGAGAAAGATGTTCTCGCTCTAAAGGAGCTGTGCACAACAAAAGAGAAGAGAGAGCAAGAACTCCTTGAAGTTTTGGATAAATTCAATAATTCATCCAACCTAATGGATAGAATGATGAATGAATCCAGACTGCCCGGGGAAAGAACTGGAATTGGTTTCAACCCCAGCTCCTCTTCACAAGTCGAATTGAACAAATCCACGAATGCATATTCACACGAAAGCTTCGAGGCCGCATTTGTTCAAGGACCCACCCAGATGTCTGAGCCTATGATGGTAGTTAACATTGTCAAAACACCACAATCAGCAAGCCAACCGAAAAGTACGGCTGAACAACGAATTGTGGAATCTGGAAAGAAGAAATCTAGTAATGGCAATCCTAGACAAATCTATGTCAAAAGGAATGGACCAAATGGCAATAAACAGAATCCACGCCATAAAAAAGGTCAGCCTAACTAGAACATTCAATCCAACAAAAAGACGAATGATAACCAGAGGCAATATCGTCCGAAATTCACACGAGAGAATCCTGCACAAGGAATCCCAAGAAGCGGACAAATCAGACAACCCGAAAGATCCTTCAAAAGATCTGGGTATGGCAATGGATGGACTGGGCCATCAGAAGAAGATTGGTTTGATTATCCAGAACCTCTTCCAAAAGCAGTATTTGAAATGGTTCATCTGCGTAAACAAACCAATCATCTCAAGCATTATGAAAATCTTCCTCAGGAAGATCAACGTAAGATATATAATGCTAAAGTCTTTGCCAGCATCCATTATGATTATCGCACATTCAATGGATATAGAGGACCGAGGATGAGTCGTGGATACTCTAGGTTAATGTGGGTTCCAAAGTTGACTGCTAACCCCCAAGGACCCGAAACTAAATGGGTACCTAAAAACGCATAATCTTTGATGCAGGAAAAACAGGTCATATGGTATATTGATAGTGGATGCTCAAGACATATGACTGGTGACAAAACAATGTTGAGCAACTTTAAAGAATTTGATGGACCCAAAGTTATCTTTGGAGGTGAAAACAGCGGCAAAACTCGTGGAAAAGGGGACATCATCAACAAGGGAATAACAATTCAAGATGTCTCTTATGTTGAAGGACTGAAGTTCAATCTTCTAAGCACAAGTCAATTTTGTGACAGAGGATACAAAGTAGAATTTCTCAAAGACAAATGCAAAATCGTGAACACGAAAGATAACAAGACAGCTTTAACATGACAACGAAAGAAGAATATGTATGTATTATCTTTAAATTCTTCCAATGCTAACGCTTGTTTTGTAGCCAAAAGTGATGCAGATCTCAATCAAGAATGGCACAACAAACTAAGTCATCTGAACTTGAAGACGATAAACAAGCTTGCCAAGAGGAATCTCGTAAGAGGGCTACCCGAAGCATCGTACACGAAAGATAAAATATGTGAGGCATGTCAAAAAGGAAAACAACTCAAGTCATCCTTCAAGTCAAAAGATGTGGATACAAAGTCTCGACCTCTAAGCCTTCTACATATGGACCTCTTTGGACCAGTTGATCCAGCAAGTTTGAGTGGAAGAAAATATACTCTTGTTATAGTAGATGACTACACAAGATATACATGGGTGCTCTTCTTGAAAAAGAAGAATGAAACAGAAACCATTCTTCCAAATCTTTTGAAACAACTTCAAACAGAAAAGGAGCTCAAAATAATTCGAATAAGATCATATCAGGGAACGGAATTTGTCAACAAAGTCATAAAGGAATTCTGTGCGCAAAATGGAATTTTCCACCAACTTTCGGCAGCACGAACTCCTCAACAAAACGGAGTAGCCGAAAGAAGAAATAGAACCTTGAAAGAAGCTGCACGAACGATGATCTCTCACTCAGGACTACCTAAGAGATTTTGGGCTGAAGCCATAAACACGGCATGCTATACACAAAATAGATCCTTGATCAACAAATCTCACAACAAGACACCATACGAGTTATGGAAAGGTAAAACACCTAGTATCGGTTATTTTCATGCCTTTGGTTGCAGGTGCTTCATACATAACAATGGAAAGAATCATCTAAGAGCGTTTGACGAAAGAGCTGATGAAGGGTTATTCATGGGTTACTCCTCTGTAAGCAAAGCATTCAGAGTTCTAAACAAACGAACAATGGTAATTGAGGAATCCATTCATGTCAAGTTTGATGAACAATCTGAGATGAACCCATCAGGATGTAAAACATCAATCGAGTCAAATCAAAATCCTCAGCAACCCGTTAACGAAAATACCTCAGACGATGAAGACATACTCTCGTCCTACATGAAACATCATCTAAAGGTTCATGAACCCGAACCGGTGCCTCAAGAAAAGGTTGGAATTCAACAAAATGATCCTTCATCTATCACAACATCTAAACCAATGATTTACATTGATCTACCTTACATTCAAGAAATGGACGCTCAAAATCAACAAGATGCTTTTGAACCAGACCTTCGATGGTTAAAAGATCATCCATCAAATCAGGTTATTGGAAATATTCAGGAAGGTGTAAGAACAAGAGCCTCCTTGCACGAAAGTATGATGGCGTGTTTCCTGTCGCAAATGGAACCAAAAACCATAGAAGAAGCTCTAAAAGACCCAGACTGGGTAATAGCCATGCAAGAAGAACTCCACCAATTTGAACGAAATAAGGTATGGGAACTTGTCCCGAGACCATCTCATCAGAATGTCATTGGAACTAAATGGGTGTTTAGAAACAAAATGAGTGAAGATGGGCTCATTGTTAGGAACAAAGCTCGACTTGTTGCTAAAGGGTATTGCCAAGAAGAAGGTATTGATTTTGATGAAACCTTCGCCCCTGTAGCTAGATTGGAAGCTATTCGCATATTTCTAGCTTTTGCAGCCTATAAGAACTTCAAAGTTTATCAAATGGATGTCAAGAGCGCTTTCCTAAATGGACTTCTTGAAGAAGAAGTATATGTTGAACAACCACCTGGCTTTGCAATCAATAATGAGCTTGAAAAGGTGTATCATCTTAAAAAGGCTCTTTATGGCTTAAAGCAAGCTCCACGAGCCTGGTATGATACTCTCTCACACTTTCTTATCAATTGTGGCTTCACGAAAGGAGTGGTTGATAAAACACTCTTTCGTATAAAAGATAATGACCATATTCTTTTGGTACAAATCTACGTTGATGACATTATCTTCGGAAGCACGAATCCAATCTTGTGTGAAAAGTTCTCTAATCTTATGAAAGGCAAATTTGAGATGAGTATGATGGGTGAACTGAACTATTTTCTGGGTTTGCAAGTCAAACAATGCCCAGATGGAATATTCATAAATCAAGCCAAATACACCAAGGATTTAATCTGAAAGTTTGGCATTGATGGAAAAAGTTCGGTTAAAATTCCAATGAGCACATCCCTCAGAATGGACATTGATAATGAAGGAAAGGATGTTGATCAAACAAGCTTTCGAGGTATTATTGGTTCTCTCCTATACCTGACAGCAAGCAGACCTGACATTTCGTTTGCTGTTGGTGTATGTGCACGTTTTCAAGCTAAGCCGAAAGAAAGTCACCTAAGTGCAACAAAAAAGATATTAAGATATCTTAAGGGAACGCAAAGTGTCGGTCTTTGGTATCCAAAAGATGGATCATTTGATCTAGTTGGATACTCAGACTCTGATTTCGCTGGATGTCGGATTGATCGAAAAAGTACCTCAGGAACCTGTCAGTTCCTAGGAGGACGAATTGTGTCTTGGTTTAGTAAAAAGCAAAACTCTATTGCCACAAGCACGGCTGAAGCCGAATACATAGCAGCCGGAAGTTGCTGTGCTCAAATCTTATGGATGAGACACCAATTGAGAGATTATGGCATAAATGCACGAGAAGTGAGCATAAAATGCGATAACACGAGTGTTATCGCTATCACGAACAATCCTGTGCTGCACTCTCGGACCAAGCACATTGACATCAAGTATCACTTCATTCGTGATCATGTCGAGAAAAAGAACATATCTCTTGAGTATGTCAATATTGATGATCAACTTGCAGACATACTCACGAAACCCTTAAGTGAAACGAGATTCTCTTTTCTAAGGCATGAACTCGGAATGATTGAAATGACGTAAAGCTTAAAGAATCAAATCTGCAAAGATCCTTGCTCTCGAAAATCAAAAGATTTGATTCATTCTCACACGCAAGGATCTTTATAAATGAAATACTCTATGAGAATCATTTTCTCATCTAACAAAAATTCTAGTGTCTGTCTTTACATGTGCAGGAATGAGTACGGGAAGCGAAAGAACCATTACGGAGGCACGAGAAGGAAAGAGTGATGTTCTCAGTGAGCCACTAGTGACTGAGCAACAGCTCAATCAGTTCCTTGAACACGCTCAACACATACGAAGCCTTCTCCGTAACACGTCCGATAATGAGTCACGAGAATCCTTCCACTCTGTTGGCAATCCCATTGGATATGTCAAAGAAAACAGTGTGCTGGAACTAAGCGACAGTTTTGACTACTCACCCTCAGGCACCCCCACCAAGATAGCATCTCCTCTCAAATCCACCGCAAGCAGCAAGAAAAAGAAATCTTGAATAACTTTGTTAGGCCACGGTGACAAACTGTGATGTTATCTTGCTCACGATCTTTTTATTTATGACTCCATCATGAAAATATTTTGTCAGTATCTAAAATATATTGTTAAGATTCGCACGTTATCTTTTGCCTATATATTATTCTTCTATTTCATGAGCTTTACTCATTCACAAAGATTTTAGAGAAGGATAAAGATTGCAGGAATGGATAAGGGAAAGGAAAAGAGCAACGAAGCTGAAAAAAGGGCTAAACGTCTAAAACATCATATGCGAGAAGCCGACAAGCTTCCGAATGCCATCGTCATAAGGCTTGAAGAAGGCGGAGAAAGGGTCATTGTCACCTACTCCATGCCCAACACAGCACCAATGGACAAGGAATCTCATGACAAATTGATCAACGAGTCCAGGGCTACAAAGGCTTACTGCATGGAACAAGCCACTCGGCTTGCTAAAGAGAAAATTCCGATGATGAAAAGGTCTAATGAGCAATCATCTTATGAAGTTCCTCAACCTAGTGAACAATTCTCTGAAGATATCACTATGGTTCACTCTCGGCCCGTAACTCAGTCATCCGAACCCACTCTCTCACTTGAGGAGTTGGATGAATATGCAAAGATGACAAATCTGACTGATGTGACCGAAGAGATGACTCGCCTGGAACTTCACGTGCCTTATCGTTTTCTCTAAGCTTTTGTATGCTGTACTCTCGTGACCTGGAATCCTCGTAATCTAATAAAATTTGCTGTCTTTTCGTGCTTATCTTCTCTTGCTTATAATGACTGCTTTTCTTGTCTATGCCTAACTTTATATGTTACTTGTCTAAATCACAGGAAAGCTCATCATTCATACGTTTTCTGGTCAAAAAGGGGCCATAATTTTATGCATTACTTTTCTTAAAAGAGAATTGAAGTTAGAGTTTCATATAGAAACAAGATAACAGTCAAAGTCGTACTTGAAATTAATGACTTCTTGACTACAGTTACAAGCATTTATTGTAACGTAGAAATTTATGTGTAGCAGACACATGAGCTTTGTGGATTTCTTGCTATAAAAGGGGGAGATTTCTTCACTTTACACTCATCCCTCTCCTCTTTACCATGGCTCCAAAGAAACCTTTCACCAGAGGTGATTCTCACAAGTTGAAAGAAAATGCCAAACGTCTCAGGGAGGAACAGGGTGATCTCTACCCTGGTAACAGCCCTCATGCACCAGTAGAAATCCCCTCTGACTCCGATTCGTCTCTTAAGTATGATGATATGGCAGGTTTCATTGTTGAGAGCGAAGAGAAGACTTCAAAAGATCCAACCAGGACTCCAGATCCAGACTATATGGCTTTTCTGGCACAAGAGGACTTAATGGAGAAATATGATCAGGAGGAAGAACCCGAATCTTCATCTGGCTCAAACTATCCACGAACCGGGGAATGGTTCAAGCAAATGCTGGAAAATTTGAAAAAGGCCAAGGGAGGACCATCCGAAGTCAAGAAAAACGAGAGGAAGAAAAATTGATCTTTTTATCTTATCCTATGTACTTTCTTCTCTCGGTTTATGAATAATAAAGTTTAAAAGGGCTCTGGTTTCGTCTGGTGTTATGAAAACCTCATCTTTCGGGTTTGGAATCATGACTAAATATGATTAATGTTTTTAACCTTTATCTCCAACCGTTAAGATGAATCCCAATGGGATCATGTGGCCGAGAAAAGTGGTCCACTTCCCCACTTTGTCTGATACATGATGTGACGTGCATTTAATGCACCTATAAACACTCGAGTGATCTTCTCTCTCCTCATTAAATGAGGGAATGATCATTTTTGATCTGCAAGCAATCTTATCACTCCCCCATGATGATCAGTTACCTTTTGGAGAAGAAGAACCAGAAGTGATTTGAATTTTAAACCGTTCATCTCTAAATGGATCATCCATACCCGAAGACCCGGAGTTCTATAAAACCCCTCTTAAACCTCTCTTGATCCTTTTGCCCTACCTTCCTCACTCTTTTTTTTTCCATAACCCTTTGTCTCTCTCAAATCCACAACCATGGCAGAACATTCACAAGCATCACCATCTAATCCTGAACCAGAAACTCCTTCCAACATGGAAATCCCTAGCTTTCCAACAGAGGACCTAAGATTCATTGAATCCAGAGTAGCCTTCATCGTAGGGGGGAGTATGTGGGACGCGCATGGATTCCTTGAATATATCTTGGATAGAAATTTTGGTGAACACATCATACATCTCCTTACAGAAACAGGATTATACAGCTTCGTCACACACCTTTATACTGTTTGGCACCCGGTTGATGTAACCCAGTTTTATATGAATGCTTCAATATCTTCTGATTATTTGACTATCACTTCCAGAGTCAATAATCATCATGTGGTTCTTACCGCAGAGGACGTTCGATCAACATACGGGTTTCCACAAAGAGATGAGTCTTACAAGACAGATATTATCTATTATCATCTCGACCCAGAGGACTTCTACGAATCCATCAAGAACAATCACGCACCATCCAAGGCAGAAATCTCATGGCCGTTGAAGAAGAAATGGTTCCGGCTAGACTATGAGTTCACTGTTGATATCTTCAATAAACTCGTCGATCACAAGACCTCGGGCACGGATGATGTGACGAAGGAAAAATTGAAAATGCTGCATGCCTTCTTGAATGGTTTTAAAGTCGATTGGTCAAAGATCATTTTCAACAACATTGTTCACACCATCACTTTTCATCGAAAAAGTCCAGGAGACATTGCGAAGAAGTTGGGATATGGTTTTGTAATAAGCCATCTTCTGGCAACGAAAGGAGTCGTTCTGCGCCCAGGAATTCGGCCTGGCCAGAAAGCATGTCAAATGAAACAAAAACCATCAGGATACGACAAGCAGAAGGCGTTGGAGTTGGGAATCCCTATTGAGCAAGTCAAAGCCAAGCGGAAATCAAGAACACCTAGGGTTTCAGAAGATGAGCAGCCCAAGCCGAAACGACAAAGACGAGAAAAGCGCTCCTCTCGGAGTAAGGCGAAAAAGGGAGAA
This sequence comes from Ipomoea nil, assembly GCF_001879475.1. Taxonomy (NCBI): domain Eukaryota; kingdom Viridiplantae; phylum Streptophyta; class Magnoliopsida; order Solanales; family Convolvulaceae; genus Ipomoea; species Ipomoea nil. Next base: position 590,989 of record NW_017617293.1, on the reverse strand, counting down.
GAATCTTCAGCTGTTCCAATCTCACCAAAATCTCCACAAAAGAAGAATGATCCTATTCCACCCTCTCCTCTACCAGAATCAATCATAGTCAAGGATTCATCCGAAGACGAAGATAACTTAATTCTCTCCAGAATTATCAATAAAAGTCACTTTCGGTCTCCCGTGAAGACTAAATCTTTCCCGAAGGAATCTTCTACGCCGAAAGAAGGAGACACGAAAGAAGCACTTTCTGAGGGGGAAGCTCAACCGAAAGATGTTCTTCCTGAGAAAATTCCTGCTGATCAAGAACCCAAGTCTGATCTCGGTTCTCCTCAAGACCACCATCCACAAGAACCTACTTTGGCAGATCAACTCCTTCGAGAGCTGACACAAGAACCTGCTAATGTAGATATGGAGGCCAGTCGCTTAAGTCTTCCACAAGAACCTGGGTCACCAGAAAAGACGAAAGAGGCGACTGATGCTTTGATCCCTTTGCCTTGTCTGCCACAAGAACCTACCAATACAGAGCAGGTAATTCTGACACAAGAACCTGTGTTGGTAGACGAGACAGCAGTAGTGCAGGTACAACCTCCGGCCATCCCAAAACCATCAGCCCCAGCTCCAGAAGTAAAGGTTCCTCAACCTTCACCAGATCAGTTGCTTAGAGAATCCATTGAACGAGATTACAAACGAGTTCAACAGTGGCAAAAGTGGCGCACTGCTCCCCTGCGGATCTTTCTTGAAACTTTTGAAGCAATGCAGGATGAAGAGGAATTTGCACTTGCATGGATTGGCACTGATGATCTTTCAAAAGCTCTTCAAATTGAAGTGATCAATCGCGTTTTCTCTTACAAGATGTCAAATCGCACTCTCGGGAGACTATGACACCTACCCTCAGAGATCTCCCTTAAGAAGACTACCATCTGACAGTGATGACTCGGAAGAAGTTTCAACTTCCCATCGCGAAGATTTGACTCGTGCTATTGTTCCGCACATCCAACCCATAAACGAGACTCCAATCAAGCAAGGAAACAAAAGTATGCGTGAAGGAAAACTGGAAGCTTCACCAATTCCTCTTAGCTCAGATAGTGGTGGAACCGGGAAGCACCACCTCAAGATGATCACATGGACACATCACCAACAAAAATTGAGGAAGAATCTCCTGCGGAGTCCCCACGAACTATCATGAACATCATGAGAGGAACTGTTCATTCAGCCGAGACCATCCACAGGCAATATCTTGCTTTACGGGAAAAGGACACGAAAGTTATGGCTGATCTATGCAAGAAGGTCGATTTTCTGATAGCAGCCCAATCCAAACCTCGATCTCCACCTCCAGCACAGCCTCAACCGCAGCAACAAAGCCAATCAGATCACAAGATCCTTGAGCGAATGACAAAGAAACTTTATGATCTCGAAGCTTCTTTGAACAAAGTTGCGCGACAACAGCATGAAATCAAACACTCTCACTTTGGTCTCAAAGAGCGTGTGGATTTGGCCTGTACAAAGATTGACACATATCAGGACAATTCGTACCAACTGGGCGAATATGCACTTCAAATTCTCGGATATGCTCAGGATATCTTGCTTGCAATCAACAAGGTCTCTTCCATTCCTCCTACCACCTGTGCTGATGCCAAAAAGGGGGAAAAGAGAAATGATGACAAAGATAAGGATGATGATCAGCCGAGAGATAGCACGAAAGATCAAGCTCGTGAAGCACGACACTCTCCCTCTCGGACACCAAGTGACTATGACCAAAGGAACCCGAATCCATCTTCCAAGTCTCGTGGTCATCACTCCTCGAAGTCAAGATATGGTCGATACCAATCCTCCAAACAAATCAAGCCTCGACAATCATTTGGTTCTGAAGCCAAATACATCTTCACAGGATTGCCAAAGAGAGAACAGATGAAATTAAGGCAAAAGCTTATGAGAGACAACAAAGTAACTAAGGATGGCATAGGAAACTTTGTGGACTTCGTCCCATATGAAGAAGGCAGTGGCAAACGATTCGAGGGTTGCAATAATCCCACTTGGTTAAAAACAAAAGACAACCACACAAGACAAAACCACATGAGCACTCAAAATGAGAGAATCAAAAGAGCAAACAAAGAACTGTGGAGGAAGCATGATGAAGAAAGAAAGAGAAGAGAAGATGAAGCAATGGAAAGAAAAAGGATCGGGAATCTCATTGAAGACCTTTCGAATGTAACCAAAGACTCCCCACAAAATGTCATGCATAATGCAGCTTTCAAAGTGCACAAGGAATCAGGAAAGAGCTACCAAGAAGGCATGAATTCGTTTGAACTGATCTCGTGGTGGAAGTATGGTATTGTTGAAGGAAGCAACATTCGGGAAGCCTACAACAATTACACTGGTCTGAACATCAGAGGAGAACATGAAGAGCTTGTCAGGACTAATCCTATCAAAGTCTTCAGAGCAAAAATCAATGAGAAAATTGATTTCAACAGGACGCTAAAGCAACAAAAAGAAAAGGATGACCAAGAGTTCAAGGAAGCTGAACAACAGAAATCAAAGCTTTTAGAAATGTAAGTTAACTTTTGTTATATTCCTTTTATGAAGTTTTTGTAATGATTACATCTTTATATATGAAACTCTCATTGTTACACATCTCGTGTCACCTGTTTGAGTTACTTGTTCTTATATCGCTTATTAAACGCTCTTATCTAGAAAAAGACTTGTAAACTCTCGAGTATGGCTGTTTTTATATAAGAAAAATCTTTATGGAACTTTTGTCAGCCTTATAAGAAGAGTATAGGTTTTGGCATCATCAAAAAGGGGGAAATTGTTAGGAACATTGTATTAGGATTTTGATGATACCAATGTAATGTAGAAAAGTAGACCCCTAACCATTAGCTGTTTTTGTTTCGCTGCTTTCGTCCTAGACGAGAGTTGCCATAACTCCTCTGTAATTCGTGTTAAGATAGACAAACACACGAAAATGAGGTATGACTAGATGTTAGGGTCTCCAAGGCGAAAGAAGACACGAGACATGAAGAACAACAACGAGAGTCAAGCAGGAGTTGTCAACAAACACGAAAGGACAGTGTTTGTAAAAGACGATCTTTATTAAACATCACTTCTCTTCTACAACGAGAAGAATGTTTCACCTGTCTAATTTGACAACATCCTAGGACAATAAGGACTTCATTTTATGGGACTCACTTTTCAAGAAGCATTAAATGAAGATGTACTATCTCTTGGAGCTAAAGGACAAAACCCTAATGCTTTCCATACCTTCAATGGCTACATGGTACAACATCATTGATGGAGCATTTAATGCATGAAGCTCCCCGGTCCTTGTCTAATGGTTAAAAGGTTCGAAAATCTCATCTCCCTCCAACGGATGGATTTTCATCACCTATATAAACCCACCTTCATCAACTAAGAAGGTGCTGGTTCATTATCACTCGACTTACTTACAAAAGCTCTTGAAACGTCTACAATTTACAAAAAGCTTTTGTGAACCAGTTTTTGAGGTGTTAAGTTACTTGGAGAATCACTTGTCTTACACCTCAAGGAAATCTTGACATCAGTTTGAAGCTATCATATCTCAGAGTCAAGATCTCTTCGTTGGAGAATTCAAGAAATCATTTTCTACCAACCTCAACTCAGGAGAAGAAGTTGATAGAGGCGGAGTAAACTCAAGGAGTTGAAAAACCTACGAAGGCTGTCCAGCTTAGTGATCAAGGAAGTCTTTGTGTAATTGTACTAAGAGTGATAGTGCAATCCTTCCAACAGTTGTGGAAGAAGAGTGGAGTAGGCAACATTGGCCGAACCACTATAAAATCCCGTGTCCTCTCTATCTCCTTACTTACGCTTTTCTTTTTGCTCTCATACCATTCTTTATCTTTACCAAAAGTTCGTCTAATTACGCAAACTCGTGCAAAGTATTTAAAACGAATCTATCTTATCCGCTGCGCCAAGACACCGAAAGGTGACGTTTAGGGCTTTTAACGAAAAGAGTCTATTCACCCCCCCCCCCCCCTCTAGACTCTCATCTCACTCTATCGGGACCAACACTAACCTTCATATTCACAATTATTGAACTCTATATTCACAAGTACAGAACTCTATGTTCATAATTATAAAATTCTATGTTCACAACTCTATATTCATAATTTTTGAACTCCACATTCACAATTATGAACAATTTTGAAATCGTGTCTACCTTGAAATCCTTATCTTAAAACTTTTAAACTTTATACTTTTTCTCCTATTTAAACTCTACTATACAGCCATTCGGTTTAAATTGTACAAATTATTTTTTCTTTATTATTGTACTTTTACAACCTTTATTGTTCTGATCTCCTAAACTCTACAAACTTTTTTATTTTCTGAGGACACTGATAGGGAAAACCCTTCAATCACGTTAGCTACTAAATAAAATTCAATATTCTTCTCTTGTTTATAAGTGCTATATTATGATTTATCTTGTAATTTTATATTGTTTAGTGAAAAGAGGGAATGTCCTTAAATTTATAATACAATAATTTTTGTGTATGTAATCAGGGGTGGTTTTCTTATATTTGTGACTCCATTCTTAAAAAAAAAAAAAAAAAAAAAAAAAAGACCCTACTAAAAATATAAGCGCAATCTTTAAAACTAATACTATAAAATGTAGGGATAAAGTACAAATAAGTCACTGAACTATTTAGGAAAAAGAAATTAAGTCATCGAACTCAAATAACTCCCAAATAAGCCATTGAACCCGGAAAAAAAGAGCAATTAACATTTTTAACAGGTTAACTCCATGTTTTTGCTGACTGAATTGCCAAATGTTTATTTTATTTACTTTTTTTATTATTATAATCCACCTACATAGTAATATATTTTAAAGTAATTATAATCAAAGTAGTTTTGTCTTCTCTAGATCTAACTTATTTATTTATTATTATCTTTTAAACAAAAGATCCAATGAAAAAATAATAATAAATAAATAAATCAAATCTCGACAAGACAAAATTATTTTGATTATAATTATTTTAAAATATAATACTATCCAAGTGGATAATATTAATACAAAATAATAATAATAAACGTAAATAAAATAAATATTTGGCAATTCAACCAGCAAAAACTTTGAGTTTACCTGTAAAAAATGTTAATTGCTCTTTTTTTCAGGGTTCAATGGCTTATTTACTCTTTTTTTCCAGGTTCAATGGCTTATTTGAGGGTTATTTGAGTTTGATGGCTTAATTGATGTTTCTCAAATAGTTCAGTGGCTTATTTGTACTTTATCCCTAAAATGTATGATTTTTATTTTAAATAAGTATGAACGGTGTAAATATTATGCCCTCTAAAAACTGAAACCCTATGCTGTTGCCCATCTTGCACGCCCCAAAATCCGGCCATGTGTAGAACCAAATTTAATTACTTTTTCAAATATGATACTTAAATTGAGCAAATACCGATTTTGGTCCCACGAGTATTAGCAAATTGACAGTTTTAGTCCACATGTTTAATTCCTACCAATTTTCATCCATTACTATTGTTTTAGTACCAATTTTAATCCACGACAATTGTTTTAGTGCCAAAATTTATCACGCCGGTCAATCATTTGTTTAAGACATATTAAAATTTAAAATTTTGAAGGGTATTTTCATCCTTTTCAACTTAAGATCTCAATTTGAGCATGAATAATGAGATTTAAGTCCTAAGATTGATACTAATTCACAGTTCACATCCTCATCTTACCTTAATTTGAGGAGGAAAATTGAAAATTGGGATCAATCTTAGGGCTCGAATTCCTTTATTAATGCTCAAATTATTGGGATCCTAATTTCAAAAAGACAAAAATATCCTTAATAATTTCATATTTCGGTATATCTGAAATAGAGGGGTGACCGGTGTGATAAATTTTGGCACTGAAACAATAGTTGTGGATGAAAATTGATATTAAAACAATAGTCGTGGAAGAAAATTGATAGGAATTAAACATGTGGACCAAAACTGTCATTTTACAAATACTCGTGGGACTAAAATTGATATTTGCTTATTTAAGATGATTAAGATCTTTACAAATATATATATGATATATTATACAAGATTTTTAAAGAAAATTATACCAAAGCCTATCAAGGATAGGTATACTAATAAGACGAATGTTTTAATCCGTATTTGAAATTATATAAGATATTATCTTTAAATTTATAACATACTATGTTTTTGTGCCAATCACATTTAACTATTTATATTTAAAATATTAAAAATAAGTAAATTAAATGATTATAGGAAATAAGAATAACCAGGTTATTATAAAACATTAACAGATGATGTCACATTGTCACCTACTTACCTGCTGTATCCACGTGACGTCGAAAAGTTTGCATTAGCTTTTCCCACAACAATGACAGTGCGCTAGCTATCATGTGTACAACAACTTATTTTTATCAGAATTCATTCATGTCATAAAATTTTTTATAATCTGAGGTGCATATAAAATTTTATATGTAAATCTAAATATGCTTATGTAAAGTCATAATTTATGCTAATATGCAAAATTTTGGGTATAAATTTAGGGAGCAAATTACACTTTTGGTCCTGTGACTATAGAGGATGTGCTAATTTGGGTACGTGACTTTTAAAATTAACAATTTAGTCCTTTAACTATCATTTTTTTAGCAGATTTGGTCCTCCCGGCCAAATTGCTGGTGAAATTTGGCCAGAAAGACGTTCGACTTTTTAAATCAAATATTGGTGGGGGTAATTCGGTCTTTTTAATTGTTGAACCGAATTAGAGGAGGGTTGAGTCATGATTGGTATGTAGCCGTGTAGGACCTCTTTCAGAGAAGACTTGATATTCTTGAGTCATCAAATGACGCGGCCATGCTCCTGTCATATATAGATTCAAAGCGAGCTAGCATGGGTAGCTAAATTCACTGGTTATAGAGGTGGAATTTGTTACAAAAGATCTCACCAACTATTGTGTCTGGGAATAACCTTTTAATACGAGGAGACCTCTAGCTTATGCGTAATGAACAAAAATTTAGTCTAGATTGATCAATTAAGTCATCATAATTTAATTTATCCTTTTACAAACTATTGGATCAGAATGCAGGGGCGTTTGTGCGTAATGAACAAAAATGGTACCTTTGCTCATTGCCACGGGTGAGACTCAATCCCTGGTCATTTTTTTAAATTTTCACCTCTATAACCAGTTGAGCTACCCAATAAAACTTTCACCTTTTTTGTCACTAGAGTGTGTGGAGAGAGGAAACTACATGCTTGGTATTTTCAAGATTGTCGGTATCAACTTACTATGAAAGTTCTAATTCAAATACTTAAGAGGTTGAGTCATGTGAGGTGGGTTAAGGATTAATGATTTAATTTAAGAAAAATTACATTTTTAGTTCTTGAGTTATAACCAAGTTTCAATTTAGTTCCTAAGTTATGGTCGTTTCTGAGTTTAGTCCCTCAGTTATGAACAACGTGGCGAGTTTGGTCCCTAGCGTTAATATTCTGTCTACAGCTAACGTAAAACTTAAAAACAATTTAATAATAGAGGAGAAGAATAGAAATTTCAAATTATAATCATCTTTTTATGTTGAAACTCGTTGCGCAACAGTCATTCTTTTCTTCTTATACCTACAAGTGAAGTTTTTTTCTTCCCCAAGCTCTGAAATCTCCCACTTCCGTTAGATATAGGAAGAAAATAATGACGGTTGTGCAATGGGTTTCAACATAAGAAGGGGATTATAATTTGAAATTCTTATTTTTTAACCCTCTATTATTAAATTATTTTAAGTTTTTTTGTTAGCTACAGACATAATATTAACGCTAGGGACCAAACTCGTCACTTTGCTTATAACTGAGGGATTAAACTCGGATACTGCCATAACTTAGGGACTGAGTCGGAACTTGGTTATAACTCAGGGACTAAAGATGCAATTTTTCTCTTTAATTTATTATCATATATTTGTTGCTTAGTTTTATCCAATAGAATAGTTCCTTATTGTTATTTTTGTTACATAGTTTATCTCTTTTGTACGTGTATAAATAACTTATATGCTCTAGCTTAATAATACAAGTTATTTTTACAATCTCTACATGCTATGTAGAACCTATTTCAGTTAGTTGTGTGTCTTTGATTGGATTATTGAAGCAACCTAATCCTCCCTAGAAATTCGTGAAGAAAATAAATTAAATTGTAAAATTTATCTCAATTATTAGACTAAATCTTACACTTTATGAGCTATGCTCAGAGCATTCCCATCTAAATTATAGTGATACATATAGTTCACGGCACGGACGGAGTTACCTTAGGAGATAGGGGGGCCTGGGTCCCCACCCTTACCCTTCACCCTAAATTTTTAATAAATACGGAGTATGTATGTATATATTAATATAGTAGCGATACAATACACTTTTAGCCCTCGTCTATTTTTTTTAAACAATCTATTATGCTTATATTAAATAAACTCAAAATATATATTAAAGTTCACCATTTTTCACTAAATAAAAATAAATAAATCAAATAATTAAAGTCACCATTTTTCTTTATTATCTTATTTCTTTTATCAAGATTTTTACAATAAAGGGCATCAAGTATACATTTTAATTTTAAAAATCTCCAAATTTGAGATATATACTTTGATTTTATTAGTTATGTTGATTAATTAATTAGTGATTTATTGTGTGTTTTAATTATTTATTTACATTTTAAGATGTACATTAACTAGTTTAATTGATTAGTTTTGAAATTGACAAAAATTAATATTGATTATTTAATTTGTCTTGGTTTTTGTCTTTTATCTCTCAAATTTTGAAATATTTAGTTAATCAGTAAAATGAATATTAGTTAATTATGAAAAAATTTGGTGACAAAATAATTGACAAAACTTTTTATTTGATGTTAAGTGACAATCTATATTTAAATAAATGTTGTTGTTATTGTTATTTTTATATTTTGTGTTATGTGAAAAATTTCTAAAGTAATGATCCGATCGTACTCATATAATCATGTATTTCATACTTTATTACACATAGTATAATTAGAAATTATTATCAATAATAATCGATCACAATAACGTATGGTATATATATAATAATATGGTACAATTAATTATAATGTCGACTAACATTGTAAATTTTCTCTACTACATCGAGCCCCTCAACTCAAGTTTTCTGGCTTCGCCCCTAGTTCACGGTCACATGATGCAACTATTATTTCCCTTATTTATCTTCAAAATAATTAATTTTACTCTAATTGTTCCTACTACACTTTCAAATTCCAAAATTTTCAAAAGGGAAAATGGTCTTTTTAATCCTTGAATTGTGGTATATTGAATAACTCAGTGCATATTATTCATCGGTTATCTATTAACCAACCTCACTTCATTTTAAAAAAGAATCCACTTATATTGCCATATTAAATGGTAAAGAATTTTGGTATAAAGGTTTTATTCTTATAGCATGATCCAAGGTAGAATGAGGAGATGGCATGTTACAGAATGTCATTTGTATATAAATGGCCACCGTTTTGTCCAAAAACGTGACATGATAAGGTTGATAAAATCACAATTGTAGTTCATTAACCATTATGAGTTATCAAATTACTATTACAAATTTATAAAGTTATTATTATAGGTTTGTTACACAATTATTTTAATGATATATTAAAAGAAATATTAATGTGAGTATTATTTAAAAGATTTCAAGAGAATATTTTTAAACAATTTTATTTATATAAATTGATTTTATATATTAAAAAAAGAAATAAAACTTATGTTTTATGACTTTGAATTTGTTTATAAACTTAAACCAATGAAATAATATGTACCCGAACACTACGCAATGCAACCAAGTCACCTTTCGGCTGTCTTGCACTCTTGCAATAGCATTTAGTCAAATATGGTGTAATCCGTAACTCTTGCCAACTGTCTTTACCACATAACTTTTGACCATTGATATAATGTTTAGGCTTCTTTAGAGCCTCAAACAATTGGAAGGTTAAGTGAACAAGGTTCAATATCTATAATTTTTATACTGTAAATCCATAATTTCTATAGCGTAGATTCATAAAATCTATATTTTAGATTCATAATTTCTAAATCGTAGATTTATAATTTTAATGCAGTAGATTCATAATTTAAATACACTAGATTCATAATTTCTATACTGTAGATTCATAATTTCTAAACTATATAGTTATCAAATTATGAACATATAATTTTGTGATTTGTGAAAACAGAGTTCAACAATAGAGAATATGAACATTAACTTTATAATTATGAACATATATTTATAAAACTATGAACATATAGCTCTATAATTATGAATTTACAGTATAGGAATTATTGATATGGATCGATGGGACACGTTTCCACAGCATAATTTACCCAAACAATTAAAGACATCAATTTGATATTTATGTTACTTTTGCATAATCATTTCTCTTCTATCTCTTTTTTTTTTTCTTTTTTATTAATTTCACTTTGTATTTTTAATATTTTGAACAATGGAACCATTTTGTTAACGATATATCTAAGGGTGTGTTTGTTTCATGAGTTTAGCTATCGGAAATGAGAATAAAAGTCATTGTTATTGTTTGGTTGATATATTTCTAGAACACTACTATGTGATTTCATTACCCTTTAATTTAAAAACTCACTCCCTAATAAAATAAGGGTTTCACTCCATTATTATCCTCCTAATTGGAGTGCTTTTAGATTTTTGTTTTTATGTTTTTTTTTTTTTGTTCATATTGGTGCTTTGGATGTCTTTATATTAGAATAAATTGTCTTAATTTTTTATTCTTGTATTTTTAAACCTTTATTCTCATTATAGGATCATATATAACCAAACAACAATATTGGTAATTATTCTAATTCCATCCTATTACTAAACATGCAAAATACTTTTACCAAAATCCATTACCATTGACTAGTATTTGATTCCCATTTCAATTACCATAAATGTATCCTTCAATTTTTTGTTTATTTATTATGTAATATTGTTTTAAACCGAATTTGTATATATATATAAAAAATTATAAGATACCAATCAATACCAGTACCAATAGTAAAGCATCTACAATAGTGAATTTTTCTTAAAATTTCGTGTGACCCATGATGAAGTGGATAATAGAAAAGGAGGTGAGAGAATGCATTTTGATCACAAGAAATGTGAGTAATCTTCACCTCCGATTCTCTTTGGAGCCAGAGTATGCAATCGTCAATGATATCTCTGGACGGTCTCAGAAGGTCGCTGCCCTCATTAATCCAGTTAACAACATCTTTGGAGTCACACTTTGGATCTACAACTTCCTGATGCCTTTTCCCCAAGCCTTTCCAAGAGCATACTTGATGGCGCCACCTTCGAACATTACTTATTTTTATAAACCGAAGCTAATGAAACAATATTAATCTAATCCATGATATAGTTTGCCAAAGATCGGACTACACCAAGTCAATTTTACAGCACATTTGGTTCACGGAATGAATTGTGTGGTAATAGGAATGTTATTCCATAAGGAATGGAATAAGCAAGGAATAGAATATGAATTGTATTCTATTGTTTGGTTCGCAGAAGGAATAGACTTTAGGAATTACAGTGTTTGGTTAGTTTAAGGAATAGAATGAAATATATTTTAAAAGACATAAATAGCCTTATAAAAATATGTGGCGGTGTTGGTGTTGGTGGTCGCGGTGGCAGTGGTAGCAGTGGCGGCGGTGGTAGCCGTAGCGGCGGTGGTGTAACACCCCCGGTTTTACCAAAATTTAAAAGCTTAATTAACAAGATAAATAGGCTAAACATTAATCATTAAACAACGGAAGAAACGTCTAAACACGGAGGTGCTATGCCACACCTATATCAAACATAGGTGCACAGACAAACAACTAAACAAAGCACGGTAACTAACAGTTAAACTAACTAGGCTCGCAGGCCATATACAACTAGAAAAGCGTAAGGAGCTACACTTGGCTAACTACGGTCCACTAGCGCGCTCTCCAAAGCTACTCAAAACCTGTAAGAGATAGGGATAACACCCGTCAGCGAAAGATGCTGGTAACCCACCAATACGCGTTAAGTATCATAATATACATAGATATAAGCAAAACCATTTGAGACAGAGGAATACAGTATATATCATTTTAAAACCAAGAGAGGGAACATCAATAGACTCATCAACACTCTAAATAAAGACCAACGACAACAATACTCAACAAGACAATAAGGACAACAAGCAACGTACTCAACACTAGATGCAATCTACCATAATCAAGGTAGAATTCTCAACAGACATACTCATAAGCAACAAGGCGAGATTCATACTCACAACCTGCTCCAAGCCCACATAGGACATAGCCAAACCGAAGCATTCATCATAGAGTCATCTCAACGACCCGAATCATAGTGGACCAGTGTGGAGGACTCCAACTCATCAATCACATACCATAGAGTCATCGCAATGACTAGGACCGCAGGCGAATGGAAACAGATGTAGCAACCTAAAGTGTATACACCCCCTATTGAGATTCCAAGCTCAACAGGTTAGTTACTATCTCTGGCAACGGGGATAAGTTTCCCTAGTTGCCCACAAGCCATAAGCATCAAATGGCAATCCGAAGCTTTAAACCCACTACCAGATCAATTCACACATAAGTCCCCACACTGTCCACTTCACCATCTCAATCATCTCATCACATCCATTCCAACATCCCAACAAGAGTCAATACACACGGAATATAGAGATACAACAAAGCATAGATTCCACACAAAGTGTGTACAACAACGGATAAGCTCAACAATAGCTTATCCACGGAATAATCAATAAAGTACGACAATTGTACAAGATCACATCAAGGGATTCATTCGAGAGGTTTCAATGAAAGATATGAAACAATACTCAACAAGAAGAATGGAATTCAATCCAATCAACAACATGATTGGCAACACAAGTTACCAATCCTCAAGGGAAGGACAAACCACACATACTAGCATCAATGACAACATATCTAGCATGCTCATCAAACGGGTAAACCAAAATGGTTCCAACGAACCTCCAAGACTCACATTAGTCCAACAAATCACAAAGTTGGACCACAAGCACGATTCAGGACACCAAATCCTAACATGGATACTTAAGACCTCGTTCTAGACATACGAACATCAAGAAGACTCACAAAAGCTCAACAATCCAACAAAGGGAGGCCAAAGCATCAAATACCAAAGGAAGGAACCACTCGGAAAGAACCGCCAACCACGCCTCAAAACACGTACCCCGCGGGTGGAACCACGGGAGGTGTCCCTACCCGTGGTCCTGCCCGTCAGGTACACTAACAAAGCCAATCACCCACGGGTGGGATGACGGGTGGTTCACCTACCCGTCATTCCCCCCGCGCGGAACATCTGTACAATAAATAATTCCCTTCGGGGAATTTCATCTCCAAGGTCAAGTTCAAGTCCAAAACACCCAAAACCTCACATACAACAAAGATATGACTTGAGCCCAAGAATAGCTCAAACAATAGCATTCAAGAACCCTAGATACAAGCTCTAAACATGCATAATCACAAGAATATGCGTCAAATCTCACAAATACACCAAAAACATCAAATAGAAGTCAAGAATCATCAATAGCAACTAGAAAATAGATTTTGTATAGCATGGGTTACCTTTGTAGACTAAGAAACGCTTCCTTTCTACCCTTCTAAGCTTCTCCTTGAAGCTCCTCATCAACCAAGACTTCTTACACAACCAAACCACAAGGAAAAACACCAAACCTAGATAAAGACTCAACAAAGCTAACTAAAAACACTAAACAACCTTAGTTCTTACCCTTTCCTAAGCTTGGGAGATAGAAAGGTAGGATCTTGGGATGAATCTTTGCAAGGATAGATTGTTATTCTTTTAGCTTTGAGAGTAAGCGAAGATTTCTTAGAGAGAAGGTAGAGAGCTTAGGAGATTGGCTAGAAAGATGATGAATGAAATGTGTCTTGCTAGGGCAAGCATAAACACCAAACATGTGTGAAAGGTCAAGTTTACCCTTAATAGAAGGCTAGGAAGACAAAAGGCTAGGTACAAAGGACAAAGCAAAAGGTACTCATGGTTGACTAAGGAATTAGTCAACTTCTAGTCCCTCGACTATCAAATTTCAGGATTTTGAAAGGAATTCACCAAGGATTATATTAGGATTAATTTCTCAATTAATCCAAATTAAGGAGTCGGATTTTCGGGGTGTCACACTCTCCACCCCTAACAAGAAGCTTCGTCCCCGAAGCTTGGGTGCAACGAGGTTCAACAACAAAACAGTCGGTTTACAAAACATGTGACAAAGCTTTAAAGATAGATTGCAAACAAGGTTTCAAGCAACAAAGATATCCACCAACTAACCAAAGCTAGAGAAATCAAGGGTTCAAATTAAAGTGATAAGATTGATAATATTAATCTAATCCATGATATAATTTGCCAAAGACTACACCAAGTCACTTTTACAGCACGTTTGGTTCACGGAATGAATTGTGTGGTAATAGGAATGTTATTCCATAAGGAATGGAATAGGCAAGGAATAGAATAGGAATTGTATTCTATTGTTTGGTTCGCAGAAGGAATAGACTTTAGGAATTATATTACAGTGTTTGGTTAGTTTAAGGAATAGAATGAAATATATTTTAAAAGACATAAATACCCTTATAAAAATATGTGGTGGTGTTGGTGGCGGTGGCGGTGGTGGCGGTGGTAGCAGTGGCGGCGGTGGTAGCAGTAGTGGCGGTGGTGTAACACCCCCAATTTTACCAAAATATAAAAGCTTAATTAACAAGATAAACAGGCTAAACATTAATCATTAAACAATGGAAGCAACTCTCAACACAGAACGTCAATCAATAGGCCAACCTCTATCGAATATGTTTTCTCAAAACTCCATTATCTATTTTATTGCTTTCGTTACGCAATTCAATAGTTTGTTTATAGTGTGTTACATAAATTTCCAAAAGCATGCAAAATTTGAATTTGGTTATTTAGGATTTATAATGTTGGTCTCGGTAGGGTCGAAAGGAGAGTCAAGAGGGGGGGGGGGGTGATTAGATTCTACTCGATTTTTCAAAGCAACTCCTTTCGGAGAGATGCACAACGGAATAATTAGTTCGTTTTAACTTGAACTTTGCACAGTTTTGTTACGAAAGAATATCGTTAGGTCAGTATGATATGCGATGCACGAAAGATAATTAACGGAAAGTAAAGAGAGATAGAGAGAGAGATTTTTATAATAGTTCCGCTGTTAACAAAGCCTACTCCACTCTTCTTTCACAACTTGTGAAAGGGTTTGCAGTATCACTCCTAGTACAAACTACTTCAAGCTAGCTTCCTTGATCACTAAGCCGGACAACCACTTAATAGGTTTTTCAACTCCTCGAGTTTACTCCGCCTCTATCAACTTATTCTTCAGAGTTGAGGGTTGTAAAGAAAATGGTGTCTTTCTCCAACAGGTTGAAGTCTTGTCTTGTTGACTGGATGAATCTTCACATGAGGAAAGATGCAAGACTTCTTCAAGTTTGTGAAGTGTAGATTTAAGATGAATCTCTTTGAAAACTTCACAAACGTAACACGCTGATTATGAAAAGCTTATGAATGAACTTGTTTAAAGAGATTTTCTAAGGATAAAATCTGTTGAACAATCAACACCTTCTTCAATGGTGAAGAGAGGTATTTATAGGTGAGGAAAAATTCATCTGTTAGAGGGAGATGAAAATTTTGAACCTATTAACCAACGTGTATAGACCAGTGGGCATAGAGCATTTAATGTGGCTGTACTGTGTAGCCGTTGATGTAAAAAAGCAACATGGCTTTTTGTCCTTTTTCACTGTCAAGAGGGTACTAATCATTTAATGCTCCTTGGTTTTTGTGAATATTATTCCTAGGACACCTTTTGTCTAGAATGATTGCCCAGTTGAGAGACAAAGTCAACATTCTTCTTGTCTTACTTGATAAAGATTGTCTTTTCAAGTCTAACTTAGACTTGTTGTCTCTAACAAAAGATTGCCCATCTCTTTCGTTATCAAATGATCTTTCTTATCATTTGACATCTAAACGAGAGCAAGATCCCTTCATCTTTCGTCTGCAATGATCTCTCGTCCATCGCTTGTCTTCAAATCTTCAAGTAGACCTATCATGCTAGCCCCAACTAAGATTCAAGTACTACATAGTGCGAATCATAATTTGAGTTACAATGGCTTTCATTTGTAACGAAAGTTCTAAACCAGAAAGAAAATAGGGGTCTACATTCCTAGCAAGATTGGTATCATCAAAATCTAATTACACTTGTTCCTAACAATTTCCCCCTTTTTAATGATGCCAAAACCTACACTCTTGCTATAAGGCTGAAGGATATCCTTTAAAGGAATTTTTTTACAAAACAGCCTAATAGTTGAGTTTACAAGAAGTTCTAGGAAAGAAGTTAACATGAGAGATACTCAACACAGATAGCAAAAAGGAATTTCATTCAAATCAAAAACGTTAAAAAAGATAATGAAATTAAGAAAAATTACATATTCAAAAGTGTTTGCTTCTGTTGAAGTGTTTCCTTTCGTTCTTTGTCATCTCGATCCTTTTGATCTTTGAGCATTTTCTTGATATCCAGGTCATTATTGATGAAGTCTCTGAAGGTTCGGATGGGATTAGATCGAGGTAATTCTGCATATTTTTCTGTCAGGTTGTAACTCATGTAATTGTTGTAGGCTTCGAAGATGTTTCGTCCTGGTACAATGTCGAGATTCCACCACGACACGAGCTCAATAGAATTCATTCCCTCCACATAGCTTTTGCCTGATTCTCCATGTATTTTGAACACGGCATTGTGTTTTGTGCTTAGATCAGCATCCTTTTCAGCTGTCGAAACATCCCTTATTTTCTCCTCTATTTCATGAAAGTGAATGAGGTCTTGTTCTCTCTGTTTTATGTCTTCTTCTTGTTCGAGCCAAAGTTTTTCATTTGATTTCTTGATTTTCTCATTCTTCTTTCTTTGATACTCTTGTCTTGTTGCATTGTCTCTACTCTTCAGCCATATGGGCATGTTATATCCTTCAAATCTTCTTCCACTTCCTTCCTCATACTCCTTATACTGAAGAAAGTTTCCTGAGGCATCCATTGTCATCTTATTGTCCCTCATCAACCTTTGACGAAGGTTCTTCTTCTCTCTCTGATTTCATCCTACAAATGAATAGGCAGATTTGGATCCATAGGACTGTCGAGGCCTTAAGGAATTTCGTCGAGATTTGGAAGGAGGATGACTTGACTTGGTAGCAGGAGAAGGTGTAGACTTCTGCGTTCTTGTATTACTCCTCGACAGTCCTATGGATCCAAATCTGCCTTTTCATTTGTAGGATGAACTCAGAGAGAGAAGAAGAACCTTCGTCAAAGGTTGATGAGGGATAATAAGATGACAATGGATGCCTCAGGAAACTTTCTTCAGTATAAGGAGTATGTGGAAGGAAGTGGAAGAAGATTGGAAGGAGGATGAATTGACTTGGTAGCAGGAGAAGGTGTGGACTTCTGCGTTTTTGTATTACTCCTTTCGTTTTGTTTGCTTTCGCTCTGTCTGCTTTCAAAACCTGCTCCTCATCTTCTTTCATCGTCATCGTTATCATCTTTCTTGTCCGTATTTTGCCCCTTTTTGGCATCATCAGTAGATGGGTCGGAGGACTTCAAGAGATTGTTAACTACAACAGTCAGTTCCTTGACAAGTCTTAAGATCTGGAGTTGATAGTCAGTCATAATGAAGATATTGTCACTGGCAGTGTTGATTTTTGTGCATGCTAGATCAACTCTCTCCTTGAGACCAAAGTGGGGGTGCTTGAGAGCATGTTGTTCTTTGAGAATCTTTTCAAGAGTCTGATTTTGCTGACTTGGTTCTGAATTTGCTTGACTTGTGTGAATTTCATTCATTTGTACCAAAACGAGATTCATGTGTCTGGAAAGCTCATCGAGTTTTGAGTTTTCGACCTTTTTCTCGGCTTGCAACCATTCACGGGTTATCCGAGACTCCTCGCTTTGTTGTTTCAAGAAGGATAAAATTGCCCTTGTTTCAGTTTGTGAAAAATCATCTAAGGATTGAACATTTCTATCCTTTCGACTAGAGAGTTCATGTTTCGCACCAAGTGATGCATCCATTTTGCCATCACTAGCTGATCTCAGATTCTCATTTGACGAATTACTCTGAGCACATGGTGAATTTTCAGGATGAACATTTTATGGCTCAGAGTCTTTTTCGTTTTTCACATCGGAGGTTCGTATAACAACAACACCTTCATTACCGGGATCATTGTCATTATCTGAACTTTCATCACTTTCTTCATCATCATTTGTATCTCGATTGCTGTCATCATTTCCCTCTTCATCATCTTCTTCGTCCTCATCGTCTTTCTCTGATTCATTTTCACTGCCTTCTTTTTCTTCTTCTTCATCTCCGTCCTCCTTTTCAACTTGATGTCCTTCCTTCTCATCTTCCTGGTTTCCTTCCTTTTGTTCTTGGTTTTCACCTTCCTTTCGTTCTCCCCTCTTATCTGTGTCTGCTTCAGGGATGTTATCACTTGGCTCAACATCTTTCGTCCCGCTTATGCTACAATTGGGGTCATTTTGATGCAACTTTTCGAGCTCAGTTTTTATCTTGGATAACCGCATTGCTTCTCTAAGCTCCTTCATCTCGGCCTCAAATATCGGATCAAGTGGAGGCTTCTTAATATCGAAACTTATCGGGGCCTTTCCTTTCGCAATACTGCGATTTGTCAGCTTATATGAGTAAACCCAATTGATAGTTTCGAGTCTTGTAGCCTCGTAGACATTCTGAGTGCCAATCCATGCAAGTGTACACTCTTCTTCATTTCTCATTGTATCAAACTCCTCAAGAAACTGATTGAGAGATGATTTTCTCCACTACTGCCATCTCATTACTCGTTGATAGTCACTCGAGATTGCTTGTTGAAGAACCTGATCTTGAGATGGTGGTGGAATTTCTATTTGAGTGTTGACCACTTCTCTCGTCTTTTCTGGCAAGTCAGGTTCTTGTGGGAGACTTAAATGATCAACTGGTAGAAGAGACAAACTTTCGTCCTTGTCTACTATATCAGGTTCTTGTGTCAGAATCGTTTTGACCTGCTCTGCTATAGTCGGTTCTTGTGGAAGGCTGTTTTCTTTTGGTGCTTCAGTGAACTTTTGTTTAAGAGATTTCTTGGTCTTTCGGACCAGAGCAAGTGCTTGTGAAAGTTGTTTGACCCTTGATAACTGGCTTGTATTTCCTTCCCCCTGAGCATCATGTGGGAGAAAATATATCCTCTCCTTTGATTCTGGTTTTTTAGAAGCAATGGGTCTTGGAGAAAGTCTGAGTAGCACTCTCTGTGTTTTTTCAATAGTTGGTCTGAATCTTTCTTTCGTCTGTGCAGCACGACTTAGTTCTGAACTTTCTTCTTATGAGGACTTTTCAATCTGAGTTGATTCAGATGAAGAACTGCTTATTTGTTGTGCTTTCGAGGAAGGCTTCTTTACAACCTCTCTTTTGTCGAATGATCTCTTCTTTGTTGCTCCTTTTGGGTCTTTTGACACTGCTGTTGTTGAGAGTTTAGGAGCAACTTCAACCAAAGATGTTTCCTATTGAGGCATTTCTTTCTCCAAAACAGGCTGAGCAGAAGATGGGGCTGGTACAGAAACTTCATCCGTAATTGCCTTAGTCTTTTTCTCATGTTTTCGTCTTTTCTTGGATGGTTGTTCTGGATCCGAGACCTTCTTTCGCTTTGACTATCTTAAGCCTTGATCAGTTGGGGTTGCCACATCTACGCCCATCTCTAATGCACGATGTTTGTCATATCCAGGTGGTTTGGACTTCATGTGACAAACTTTCAGACCAGGAGGCGTTCATTCTCTGAGAACAACTTTCTTGTGATTTAGAAGGTGTCCGATCATGAATCTAAAGCCAATCTTTCGCCAAATATCTCCTTTCGGCATCTTTCCAAAAATCACTTCCAGTCGGAGAAAGTCGAAGACAACTTTCGACCAATCAACCTTATACCCATTCAGAAATGCATGGATCATCTTCAGTTTATCCTTTAACACATCATCCATCCCTGAGGTTTTGTGCTCTACAATTTTGTTGAAGATGTCCACTGTTGTAACACCCCAGATTTTCAAGACTTTTTAAAACTTATAATAAAGGTAGAATCTCATTAAGTCCCAAGAAATAAATACAAGCGTACGGGGTGCTATATGCCACACCTGGGCTAGAGAACCCAAGTGCACAGGCTAATTAACTAATATCCTCAAAGCGTAATTACGTAAACGTGGCACGCAGGCCAAAAAGGAAAGCTATCTACTTCTATACTCCAAGTTCTAGCGCGCTCCAGTGACTTAATCTTCTGTGCCTGAAAGCCAAATATATCTGTTCAGCGAGAGATGCTGGTAACCCACTCCAACGTGTTGAAATACAATACATATAGAGATATATATAGATATACGAAAACCATTTTGAGCATGAAGATATATCCTACGAACTCTAGCTTTAAAACCGGGAATGACTCGACAGATAAGGCCAGACACAAGCAACAGTTATAACGAGCATATGCAGTTCACGGTAGTTAAGGCAGATAAGGCAAAGCATAAACAATAGTCATAACTCAACATAAACGATCCCCAACCTAAATCCCGTAGTCACATCCCCCAAGACACTCATGATCACCACTCATCCATATCTCAACACATAGCACACTTTGTTGGCGCCACAGGACCAATCGCATGCCCATACATGAGGGTCAGCGCATAAAGCTCTGACACGGCCCCGCAGCACCCTGCCCCGTATCGCAACACGGAGGGGTCGATCGCAACCGACCGATGAACCGCAGCTCATCATAGTGTTTGATCGCAACCAAACAGTGGACCGCAGCCCAAGAGAATGTCATCTGACCGCAGCCAGGAAAGAGGACGAACCGCAGCTCGTATAGAAACGTTTGATCGCAACCAAACGGTGGACCGCAGCCCAAGAGTATCAATCTGACCGCAGCCAGCTTCTGAACCGCAGCTCAGGATAACCAATCCGATCGCAACCGAATTGGGTAACACACACACATATCACACCGCAAGCACATGCAACCCATATTACACATTGGGAAGGGGGAGAAAACGCATAACAAAACCTATGCGTGATCCATCACATACTAAGAATAGTCCTAAGGGGTTCATACTCCTTCCACCTAGGTCAACGGGATACCAATTCAACTAGCATGCAATATAGTAGACTCGTAAACCTACGAACGGTACCCGAAATATCAAACTAGACATAGGCATGATAAACGGAGTCCGTTGGGACACCACGGGGATCAAGGGAACATCAAACGGGGAAGCCGAACTCTCGAGTGGGGGAATTTTCCAATAGGTAGCCGGTGGGTGGGGGGCCACCCGCCGGCTGCCCGCCGGTTTTACTATTCCGGGCGGCGGGTCGCCGGCGGGCAGCTGCCCGCTGCCGGAAGTGAGATCTCGGCCGTGGGTAGGTGGCGGGTCCCCTACCCCCCACTGACTCTTTTCACACGCTTTACGCCCCGAGAACCGTTGTGGAACCCGAAACCATGCTTAGACACTTTACAACGCAATTAACGACAACACGTAGACAATTAATGAATCAACTACAAGAAACGAATGGCACATAACCTATCATGCTTTTCTAAATATAATCAACACCCAAACCTGCGATTTCCCCACCCGATAATCCAAGAATAAAATCATACGATACAACCTAGGGTTCTAATCACTTTTATATCAACAAGTATACGGTTCGTCTTCTAATTGCAAGATTCGGTAAGAATAACTTATAAACATCAAGAGCATCACACAATTATCAAGAACAACACATAATCATCAAGAGCTCTATATAATCATCAAGAATTCCATAATCATCAAGAATCTCCCAATATCAAGATTATCAAGATCCCTCATGGGATCATCACATCAAACATCAATAATAATCATCATATCTCGCCAATACACAATAATATGGGGGAAACCCTAAGGGGGAATCATAGCTATGAAAATAGGTTTTGTTGAGATATGGGTTATCTCTTAGCCTTAATTAATTCCTTGGCTATGAAGGGTCTTTCTTTAAGCTTTCTTGCTTTCTTGATTTCTTCTAAGGGAATTCTTGGAGCTCTTTTGGGATGGTGAGTCGTTTATTGTGGTGGGGGGTTCTAGGTGCCTCTTAAGTCCCCTATTTATATATTTAGGAGTCCTAATTAGGAACTAATATTATAGGCTTGCTAATTCTATTCCTTTTGGGACAAAGGATTGGGTTCCATGGTCCATAGTGGACCATATTAATTAATTAAAGAGAATCCTAATCATAATCTGAATAGTAAAAGACCTACTTCCTTTATTCCTAATAGATAACTAGGTCTAGGATTCCTAATCAGAATCTGAATAGTAAAAGGTTTACTTTCTTTATTCCTAATAGGCTTAAGGCTCTAATTTAGGCAAGGGCCCACGGTTCATGGTGGGCCTTATTAATTAATTAAAGGGAAACCTAACCGAATTAAATCATATTTAATTATTATTAACGGGATTAATTAAATAATTAATCCGGGATTGAAGGCCGTAACACGGGGTGTTACAACTGTAAACTCATAATCAAGCTTGAAACACTTTTTTTCCGCAAGGGCCATTCGATCGTCTCAGAAGATTGCACATTCTGAATGCTTTCGTAGAAGGCCTGTTGATCAAAGGTGTGCTGAGAGAAGTTTGAATGATAAGTATCATCTCTTTTCGGAAACTTGAAGGCCTCCTGAATGTCTTTACTAGTCACGGATATATCCTTCCCATTCACCGTAGAAGTAGTGGTTGTGGCATCCGAGGAAACCTTTGCATTGAGATATAATTGAGCGACATCAAATGCAAAGAATGACTGGTAAGTGTGAGTGACGAAGTTGTAAAGGCCGCAATCTTTGAGTAGAGCAACGACTTTTTCACCAAATTTTTTGTCGAGAACGTATTGGCAGAAGCCATGAACGTCCCACATGAAGCCACAGAGCACAAACCGTGCCCTTGATTGGATGAACTGCTCGTCTGAGATAGGATGCAGAGGCAACTCTACCTTGTTGGTGTTTTCAGGCTAAGAATTGGAGGCTTTTAATCTGGATTTGTTTGCCATTGTGTTGAAGATGGGGAGGCAGAGAAATTTCAGAAGTATGGAGAGTAGAGAAAAGGTTTTCTTGGGAGGAAGATGATGATGAGAAACGTGTAAGAGAAGGAAAAGGTTAACGGATGAGTGAGTCTAGGTTAAATAGTGTATGGGTAGTTTCTCTAGGTCGGGTATTCAATATGAGTCACCCGGAGTTTGAATTTGAAGTGTGTGGGTGAAAAACCAGATATGACCTTGGTATGTTTGATCACTTTTTGCATTTGTGGTAAAATTCTGTCGAAATTCATCTGATAAGGCAAATATCAAATAAAAAAGAATCATTCTACATTCAATGTGGAGAGAGAAGATACTCAAGTATGGAGGTATGGGCATTTAATGCATGTCCTCTCAACTAACACGTCATGCGTGATCATGGGGTAGTGGACCATTTTCTCGGTCACACGATCCTCTTCCACGTTGTCATCAGACGGTTGGGGTGCAGACCTTTCGAATAACCATCAGTTTTGGAAAATATCCATAATTGATTTTGTCTTGATAGAATAAATCAAATAAAGATTCATAAGTCCCCACGAAACAAATAAAGTTTCATGAAGTTTGTTAAATAACTTCTCGTGTTTAGGAGTAAAATGAAGTTTCGGATATAATAACACTTCTTCCAAAGACACGAAACTTAATGATGTTTATTTAAGAGACAGAACACAAAACATTCAGATTAAACAACAACCAACTTAACACTCATAGACAACATGAAAGATCACAAAATGACCCTTACTGAGACCACTCCACCAGTCTCCTAGCCCACAACCGAAAGTTACTTCTTGCCCTTTCCTTTCGAGCTGTTGCTGGCTTCCCCCTTAGTCATGGATTTCTTGTAGAGCTTGAGGGCCATATTGTCTGTAAGAGTTGAGAAGGTTGAGTCGCCGAAGAGTTGGGTTCTGGTTCATCTTCAGTTTCATCACCAGGCTCAGTTTCTCCATCATACTCACTGAGAAACTTGAGATAGTTTCTATCGAACAAGGGGTTGTTCCAATCCTCCTCTGATGGGAACATTTTTTATTTCCCTTTCTTTCCAGTGAATGGAGGTGGTCCCTCATGTTGATCCACAACTGGAGATGAGTCATCGGAGTCATCCGCCAGAAGGCCTTCATTGTGTGAAAATGGATTTTCATCAGAAGAGACCTCCAAAGGGGCTCTAATGTTGTTACCATGATAATAGCCACCTTTCTTCTCTTATCTTTCTTGTAGTTTCTTCCTGACGCTTAGCAGCATTTCTAGTGAAAAGGTTTTCTTGGAGGCATGGTGTTCTTTTCCTTTTGTCAAAAGCTTGAAGTAAGGAGGGATGATCTTCACTTGTAAAAGATTTACCCCTTTTTATAGCAAAAAATTGAGGATCACGGGTGTTGTCTTAAACTGAGAATGAATGACCATTCAATGCTTGAACGGTTTTCCAACCCGGATTGATTTCATCCTTGACTATTTTCATAACAGTCATTTCCAAAGTCATTTCACTTCATACGTGTTAGAGGTTTATTCGTCCACATAAGCTTTGTTGGTCCCTTTGGGAATCTTTCGGTCCTGATATCAAACTTTCTGAAAGATTCTTCTGGACTTAACACAAACAGAAACAGTGTCCATTGAGACCTTAGGTAAGAGAAGGAATTCATTTCTCTTCTTTTCCCTTGAAGCTTGGTCTATCCACAGAATAGGATTCCTCCTCCTCAGAAGCTTCTTCAGTCAGCCAAGCACTAGCTTCTCTCTTCCATGTGTTGTAAGAGATCAATGATCCTGTGTCACTGTCTGGATCATCAGGGAGGTTTTCAACAAGGTGGCTATCAACAAATTCCAGGAAGTCTCTATCGAAGTTTGGGTTTTCAAGATCCTATTTTGTTAGTTTCGCAGTAGTTTTGCGAGACTTGCTTTCTTTTTGAGATGCCTCTCCTTTCTTTTTGCTTGCCTCAGCCTTTTGATTCTTGGTAGAGACAGGTTTATTTCCCTTTTTGTTGTCCATTTTTCCTTTATGAGAAATATGAAGAGCTAATTCTCCTTAAATAGCCATCTTGTGGTGGTCACGGGTCATGGATTTTAGTGACCACAGTTTAATAGTCAGTTATGCTGACTTTTATGCCCATGAATTTTTCGATATCTCAATTTCTGTTACAAAATTTGAGATCTCTTTCACATCAATGCTTGCCTCAATTCCATGTGTCATTATGATATTTGACCAGACTAATGTATTAATTAGTTGTGTGAATCTTTCGCTTGTCAACAATGATATTATGACTTGGATGAAATCAATGTGAGACCATGAGAGCAAGATAGAGATAACTAGGAAAGATGAAAATTCATTAGATTTGCAGGTGGAGTTCCAGATGGCGAGTAGTCGAAACTATCGCTCTTTGTTAGAGTTGGACTCTTGTATTCATCCAACACACTTATGGTGAGTGTGGGAGCATGAGATTCCACCTTTGGTGGTGGCCGAATCTGAACAAGTGAAAGGTCCACCATGCTTTGTGTGCTTTCAGGTATAGGATACCATCGAAAGGTAGCAGGGGGTGCATTGTAGGATTGGCCACCGGCTCTCTTAAGTAGCATAACTCTTTCATTTGCAAATTTTAGGGCATGCTCTAGATAGTACTCCCGTTTTGCTCGAGAATCCGCGATGATTTTGTCCACATCTTCCCTTTGACCAGCCATTTCTGATGGAGAGTGTGTGATTTCCACTCTGTCGGAGTGCTCCCTTATCTTGATAACTTTCGCATTGGTCAGCTTTCTTTCTTCCCCCAGATATTGCTGCTTCCGAGCATGTCTTTCGGACACTTCGTCCATCTTTTCTTTTCCTTTTCCTTGATTCATACATGCAGTAAAAAACACGAAGATACACTAGTATTCAATAGATGGGTTAGTGTGAACTTCACTTATGATGGATGAAGCTACTTTTAGGTGGGGAAAAGCATTGTTTGTGTGTAGATCTTTCCAAAATATTTTCACTCTTTTTTCCTAGGGTTATCTCTTTGGAATATTTTGACAGATGTTTTGCCATCAATTCCAAACTTTCTAATCAGATCTTTGGTATATTTTGCCTGATTGATGAAGATTCCATCAGGATATTGTTTAACTTGTAATCCAAGAAAGTAGTTTAGTTCTCCCTTCATGCTCATTTCAAGCTTTCCTTGCACGAGCTTTGAGAATTTTTCACATAACTCAGGATTGGTGCAACCAAAGATGATTTCATCGACATATATTTGCACAAGTAGAATCTGATCACCATCTTTGATACGAAAGAGAGTTTTGTCAACAACTCCTTTCGTAAAACCACAGTTGATAAGAAAGTATGAGAGGGTATCATATCAGGCTCGTGGTGCTTGTTTTATGCCATACAGAGCTTTCTTTAAGTGATAAAATTTATCACTATCATGATCAGTTATAAAGCCTGGAGGTTGTTCCACATAGACTTCTTCTTCAAGAAGTCCGTTTAGAAAAGCACTTTTAACGTCCATTTGGAACACCTTAAAGTTCTTGTAGGCTTCATAGGAAAGGAAGATTCGTATTGCTTCAAGTCTTGCGACTGGAGCAAACGTTTTATCAAAATCTATGCCTTCTTCTTGATAATAGCCTTTGGCCACTAGTCGTGCCTTGTTCATAATAATGATTCCATCCTCACTCATTTTGTTACTGAAAACCCATTTGTTTCCAATAACATTCTGATTAGTGGGTCTAGGAGCAAGCTCTCACACATTGTTTCGTTCAAACTGATGTAGTTCTTCCTGCACAGCTGTGACCCAATCTGGATCACATAAGGCATCCTCAATGGATTTAGGTTCTATTTATGATAGAAAGCATTCCATCATATTTTTACGTGTATGGAGGCACGAGTTCTTACACCTTCTTGAACATTACCAATAACCTGATCAGGTAGATGATCTCTCAACCATCTCATATCTGGTTCAAATGATGTTTGTTGAGCTTGTGTATTCATGTCAGGGATGTAGGGCAGTTCAACATAGATCATTGGCTCGGGTTGAACTTGTGCAGCAGGAGTAACTTCTTCTATGATTGGTTCGTTCTGAGCTCTTGTTTCTGGTTCGGTTGATCTAGGTTGACATCTCTGATAAGATGACAAAAAGTCTTCAGGATCCGAACCTTCATCTTCTATGTTTCTTGGCTCGGCTTGAATGCTTAGATTTCTCATGTTGGTTGATTTGTCAACACGTGGAGTCCTTTCGGCTTGCTCATCAAACTTGACATGAATAGATTCCTCAATCACGATGGTTCTTTTATTTAGAACACTGAAGGCTTTGCTTACTGAGGAATATCCCATAAATAGTCCTTCATTGGCGCTTTCATCCAACGCTCTTAGATGGCTCTTTCCGTTGTTGTGAATGAAGCACCTGCAACCAAAGATGTGAAAATAACTAACAACGGGTTTCTTACCTTTCCATAGTTCATATGGAGTGAGTCCATGAGCTTTATTGATGAGTGATCTGAAATTTGTAAAACGCAGACAGTGATTTGAAACTGAAGTTGTAACACAAACAATCTGTAACGCAGTTCGGGCAAACAACCCTAATCTGCGAGGCACTTCTCAATTTGAGAATTTGCCTAAATCCACTAAAAGCTCAATATTTAAAGTACATTGTTTGGAACCTATGATTACACAATAGAATGATCTTTCCTACCAAACTATTGAAACCTAAACACATGTACTACTTTCTAGGGGAATTTAGTATCCTATTCTCAAAGACTTTCAGACCTCACAAGATTAATGTTGAATGCTTGAATTCTACAATAAAGGACAACCCCTATTTATAGTTGCTACTCCTAACAGATTCGTGAATAACAAAGCTATTCCTAATCAAACTAGAACTAGAAAATCTTCAACAACAAATCCCCTTAGAACTAGTATTCTTCAATAACTATTCCTCTTAGGACTGATATTCCTTTATAGAACTGAAATTCTTTTTGCACATACCTTTGACAAAATACTGTGAGTCAACACTCTCCCCCTTTGTCAAATCTTTGGCAAAAACCTTGATCTCATAGTGGCTTGATTTCTGATTCTTCTCCCCCATAATGGATGCCTCAATGGTGTTTGATTGATGGTAGATTAATGACAAGTTAGATCGCTATCCCATTTGTAACTTTTATCGGAAAATCGTTTTCCCTTCATCACACATTCATATCTTTGGTTGTAGACTTTACAACTCTCTTTGGAAAATTCTACTTTTAGTTCATCTTCACACAATTGACTTATACTGATAAGGTTTGCTTTTAGTCCTTGTACTAGAAAAACTCTTGGCAATATAGGTAGACCGTGTACACTTAGAGTTCCATTAGAAATAATTTGTCCCTTACCTCCATCTCCAAATGTTACATGTCCTTCAGTTTTGTATTGAATGTCCTTAAGGTTGTTAGGATTTCCAGTCATGTGTCTTGAACACCCGCTGTCAAAATACCATACGTTTTGTTCTTCGCTAGTTTTTGAGGTGTATGCAACATTCTGATCTTTTCTTACCCAGATTTTCTTGCTGTTATTTTTGCTTTGTACTGCCCAATCTCTGTTGTTTTGTCTGTAATAGAGATCATTTTGTCTTTTGAAGCAGTACGCCTTTATGTGTCCCAATCTGTGGCAGTAATAGCATCTGCATCTCCTCCGGTGTTGAAAGTGATGTTGTGACACCTCAGGATTTTCAGAAGAGTGGCTTTCACTGGACTCTGGATTTGGAGATTTAGGCCTTCCATCTAGTGCCTTGATTCTTATAACAGTTTGGCCTCCTTGTTTTTAAATTCGAACAGTTCTTTTTGAGTTTCTTTGAGGAGTTTTTCATCATTCTCTTTTTCATCTTTTAGAAACTGATTTTCATGTATGAGTTCAAGATTTACTTTGATGAGTTGTTCCCATTTAGAATGCAGCTGTGTATATGACTCTAGCAGTTCTTGTATATCATTTTCGTTTCCGTTGTCATTCTCATGATTTGCGGTGAATGCTACGAAATTAGTGTTGGTGTCTTATTCACTATATGAGCCATCGCTAAGTGTTGTCACATATGTTTTGTTCTTCCTTTTAAAGTATGTTGGACATTTGGACTGGATGTGTCCAAACCCTTTGCACTCATAGCACTGTATCCCTTCTGTGTTTGAAATGTCTCTTCTTTTCGTACTTGGTGGTTTTTAACCGGTTGAGGAATTTCCTTGGCCATTCGAAGGGTTTTTATTTCTAAACTTGTTGAACTTTTTGAAAACTCTGTTGAAGTTCTTTGTTAAGAGATCAATTGATTGCTCCATGCTTTCGGTATCAATTTCTGGACTCTCTTCTTGTTTTGATTGGAACACAATTCCTTTTCCATTATTCTTCTTGCTTTGCAGCATCTCAAGCTCATATGTTTGAAGATTTCCCATTAAATCACTGAGTTTGTAGGTGTTTAGATCTTTGTTTTCTTGGATGGCTGTAACTTTTACCATGAATCTCTCCGGTAGAGAACGTAGAACCTTTTTGACGAGCCTATGTTCAGGAATAGGTTCGCCTAAGTTGAACGCATCTCCAGAGATACTTAAAACTCTGGCACTGAATTGAGTGATGTTCTCTTCTTCTTCCATTTTCAAGTTTTCAAAGTCTTTCTGTATCATTTGTAATTTGGATTGCCTGACAGACGTGTTTCCTTCGTGATGATCACATAATATATCCCATGCAATTTTGGCTATACCAGTTGTGGTGATCAGTTTGAAGGTATCTTTACTTACAGCTCCATAGATGGCGTTCATTGCCTTTGAGTTGAAATTATATTTTCTTCTTTCTTGTTCGTTCCAGTTGATTTTAGGTTTTCGATTACCTTTATCATCAACTGGGTTTTTCCATTCATTTTCTATAGCATTCCAGACTCCTTCCCCTTGTGCCAAGATATATATTTTCATTCTAGCTTTCCAGTAGGAGAAGTTTTTACCAAATAGGGCAGGTGGCCTGTTTTTTTATAGTCTTTCTCTTGGAAACTCCATTAGGATCCTGCTAGTAACTTAAGCAGTTTGGCTCTGATACCAATTGAAATTTGTAAAACGCAGCACCCAGGGATTTGAAACTGAAGTTGTAACACAAAAAATCTGTAACGTAGTTCGGGCAAACAACCCTAATCTGCGAGGAACTTCTCACTTTGAGAATTTGCCTAAATCCACTAAAAGCTCAATATTTAAAGTACACTGTTTGGAACCTATGATTACACAATAGAATGATCTTTCCTACCAAACTATATCATATTCTCAAAGACTCTCAGACCTCACAAGATTAATGTTGAATGCTTGAATTCTACAATTAAGGACAACCCATATTTATAGTAGCTACCCCTAACGGATTCGTGAATAACAAAGCTATTCCTAATCAAACTTGAACTAGAAAATCTTCAACAACAAATCCCCTTAGAAATAGTATTCTTCAATAACTATTCCTCTTAGGACTGGTATTCCTTTATAGAACTGGAATTCCTTTTGCACATAACTTTGACAAAATACTTTGAGTCAACATGATCGATTTTGAGTGTAGCATGCAGTGTTGATTGTTTCGGCCCAGAAGCGCTTTGGCAAGCCTGAGTATGCTATCATAGTTCATGCAGCTTCTTTCATTGTTCTGTTCCTTCTTTCTGCAACTCCATTTTGTTGAGGTGTTCGTGCAGCCGAAAGTTGATGAAATATGCCATTTTGTCCACAAATTTCGTTCCCTGATCTGATCTGATTCTTATGATATTGATTTCCTTTTCAGTCTGTAGTTGCCTTAAGAGATTAGGTAGCACCTTCTCAGTCTCATTTTTCTTCTTTAGAAAAAGGGTCCAGGTATATCTCGTGTAGTAATCTACTACAACGAGAGAATACTTTCGTCCACGTAGACTGGCTGGATCGACTGGTCCAAATAAATCCATGTGTAGAAGACTTAGTGGTCAAGAGTTTGCGTCTGAGAACTTTGACTTGAATCAGGCTTTAATTTGTTTGCCTTTCTGACATGCCTCACAAATTCTATCCTTGACGTAAGGTACTTTCGGCAAGCCTTCTACAAGATCTTTCTTGGCCAATTTGTTGATGGTTTTCAGGTTAAGATGAATCATCTTGTTGTGCCATTCCCAGCTTAAATCTGCATTATTCTTAGCAACAAGACAAACATTAATTTTAGATAATTCCCAATTTACAACGTACATGTTTTTCTTTCGTCTTGCTGTGAGAACGGTGTCACCATCTTTAGTGCTGATCACTTTACACTCGTCTTTGGAGAACTCGACTTTGTATCCCTTGTTCACAAAATTGACTAGTGCTTAGAATATTGAACTTGAGTCCTTCAACATGTGAGACATCTCGAATGACTATTCCATGTTTGATTATGTCTCCAGTTCCTGGTGTCTTTCCACTAGATTCTCCTCCAAAGACAACTTTTGGCCCATCAACTTCTCTATAGTTGCTCAAATTTGACTTATCTCCGATCATATGTCTTGAGCATCCACTATCCACATACCAAATGACATGTTTTTCCTGAAATCAAATTAAAGATTATGCAGATTTAGGTACTCCACGAGTTTCGGGTCCTTGAGGGTTAGTTGTAAGTTTCGGAATCCAGACGAATCTAGAGCTTGTATCACTCATCCTCGGTCCTCTATATCCATTAAAGACTCGATAAGCATAGTAAACTTTTACGAAAGTTTTGGCCTTGTATCGACTTTAAAAATAGGAATTTGGTGGATTGCGATACTGCTTAAAATAGTTAGCTTGTTTATGCCGATGAATCTTTTCAAATTCTGCTTTTGATAAAGGTTCGGGATACACAAGCCAATCTTCCTCGGATGGTCCACTCCATCCGTTACCCGTCATTGGTCTTCTAAGTGAACTATTGGCATGTTTTTTTCTTTCATTTATTTGAGTTCATTGTGAAGGAACCTTTCGTTATTGTACTGAACGATTTTGCCTCTGATTGACATTCGGATTTACCTTCCTTTTGTTAGTTCTTGTAGGCTGACCCTTTTGATAGTATAGACTAGGTCTATTAACTTTCGGTCCATTCCTTTTGACATTTGCATTATGTCTAGGATTGCCTTTCAAGAATCTTCCATTTTGAGGTTCCAAAACTTGTTGTACAGCCTTTCCTTTCGGTTGGCTCGTTGGTTGTGGTTGTTTTCCAGTGTCAATCTTGGTCATAGGCTCAGGCTGCTGAGTAGCACCTTGTACAAACATAGATCTAAACCCTTCTTGTGAGAATGAGTTTACAAGTTTGTTTAACAAGGTTTGTGCTGAGGAGCTAGGGTCGAAACCAATTTCAGTTATTTCCTCTGCCAGTTTTGATCCATTTACTAATTGATCCATTAGAATGGATGAATTATTAAATGAGTCAAGAACCTCACACAGATGTTGCTCCCTTAGCTCTCTTTCTGTACACAGCTCCTTAAGAAGGCGAACTTGCTTCTCAAGCTGATCATTTGTGATGGCTAGCTCAATGTTTTTTATTCTAACGCGTCTAAGCTCATCATAGCTTATCAATAGCCGAGAGTTCTCTTCTTTCAGTTTGGAGTAGGTGTTTTTGATTACCTTGAAATCCATCATCATCTCAAAGATTGTTTCATTTGGATTTCCTTCACTTTCAGAGCTAGGCTCTATTTGAGTAGATGAGGAGGAATTAGGGTTTACGTCATCATCTTGTGCCATTAAGCATAGATCGTATGTGTTTTCTTCTTGGCTGTATAGGCATAGGAGTTCTTTTTCATCTCCTGAGCTCTCACTTTCTGAACTTGAACTTGAGGAGCTACTTTCGGGTTCAACTTAGCTTCTCCAGTTGGTTCATTCACGACCATTGCTTTTTGTCTTCTGTCGTGTCATGGATGGGTTGCTTCCTGTTTTCCACTTTATCCGCTGGTTTCGGCAGCATCTTTTGGTGAGCTCGTGCTAGGTTCCTGGTCCTGGTATTTGCGGACCATGGGGTGAGGACAATTCGCTTTGAAATGTCCTCATTTCCGACAGTTGTAGCATAGCACTTGTGCATCCATCGTTTCTTGTTTCGAAGACCGAGGTGATCTTTCGTATTGCCTTCGGTTGGAAGAATTTGGAAACTTTTGATGATCTTGAAAGTTGTTCTTCCTCATGAACCTTTTCATCTTTCGCACAAACAAAGCAAACTGTTCATCAAATAGGAAATCAGGGGGATTAGAGTTTGACCTGCTTTATGTCGAAAGATGTTGAGTTGCAGCTAAGGCGATGTTTCTTGTTTCTGATTCTTCAAATTCTTTGGGTTCATGCTCGAATTCGTAAGCCTTGAGATCACTAAAGATTTTGGTTGTCTGAGTAGTTTTCATGTCTCGGTGATCTCTCATTGCTGTCACCTTCATCTCCCACGACTTTGGAAGTCCTCGAAGTACTTTTAGGTTCTTCTCCTTCTCGGTTGGCTCTTTTCCGAGATCTGAGAGGTCTCCCATGAGTTTCGTGAACCTAAGCTCCATCTCAGTAACAGTCTCGTTGGGAAGCATTTTGAAGTCATCAAACTTCTTTATAGCTACCGTGAGCTTGTTGTCTTTATCTTGTTCTTGTCCTTCACCTAGTCTCATAAGAGTATCCCAAATTTCCTTAGCTGTTCTGCATTTACGTACTCTCGGCAACAACGAGTCATCAAGAGATTTGTAAAGGATGTCTCATGCAACATTGTCAAGATTTGCTCTCGTCCTTTCTTCTGACGTGAGCTGAGACTTAGTTTTAGGGATCAATACTTCAGGATCTGCTTCTTGAGCAATTGCTTGTGCATTTACCATCATTATCACAATAGGACCATATTCTATGACGTCCCACATTTCATCATGTATACCCAAGAGATGAGCATGCATCCTGACTTTCCAATCATCAAACTTAGAGAGATTAAAGGTAAGAGGCATAGAACGGTTAGCATGATCATTTAACATAATGAATTTTTAAGAAAAAACGTGCAAAGCTGAAAATGAAAATTTTCTAATATATTATCAAAAGGGATCTACCAGACAGTAAAGGCAAAACGTGTACCGTTCAAGGTAACCGCTCTGATACCACTTGTTGGTCCCGGTAGGGTCGAAAGGAGAGTCTAGAGGGGGGGGGGGGGGGAGACTATACTCGATTTTTCAAAGCAACTCCTTTCTGAGAGACGCACAGTGGAATAATTAGTTCGTTTTAACTTGAACTTTGCACAACTTTGTTACGAAAGAATATCATTGGGTCAGTATGATATGCGATGCACGAAAGATAATTAACGGAAAGTAAAGAGAGATAGAGAGAGAGATTTTTATAGTGATTCGGTTGTTAACAAAGCCTACTCCACTCTTCTTTCACAACCTGTGAAAGGGTTTGTACTATCACTCCTAGTACAAACTACTTCAAGCTAGCTTCCTTGATCACTAAGCCGGACAACCACTTAATAGGTTTTTCAACTCCTCGAGTTTACTCCGCCTCTATCAACTTATTCTTCAGAGTTGACGGTTGTAAAGAAAATGGTGTCTTTCCCCAACAGGTTGAAGTCTTGTCTTGTTGACTGGATGAATCTTCACGTGAGGAAAGATGCAAGACTTCTTCAAGTTTGTGAAGTGTAGATTTAAGATGAATCTCTTTGAAAACTTCACAAACGTAACACGCTGATTATGAAAAGCTTATGAATGAACTTGTTTAAAGAGCTTTTCTAAGGATAAAATCTGTCGAACAATTAGCACCTTCTTCAATGGTGAAGAGGGGTATTTATAGGTGAAAAAAAATTTATCTTTTAGAGGGAGATGAAAATTTCGAACCTATTAACCAACATGTATAGACCAGTGGGCATAGAGCATTTAATGTGGCTGTACTATGTAGCCGTTGATGTCAAAAAGCAACATGGCTTTTTGTCCTTTTTCACTGTCAAGAGGGTACTAATCATTTAATGCTCCTTAGTTTTTGTGAATATCATTCCTAGGACACCTTTTGTCTAGAATGATTGCCCAGTTGAGAGACAAAGTCCATCTCTTTCGTTATCAAACGATCTTTCTTATCATTTAACATCTAAACGAGAGCAAGATCCATTCATCTTTTGTCTGCAACGATCTCTGATCTCATCCTTCGCTTGTCTTCAAATCTTCAAGTAGACCTATCACGCTAGCCTCAACTAAGATTCATGTACTACATAGTGCGAATCATATGTTGAGTTACAATGGCTTTCGTTTGTAACGAAAGTTCTAAAACAGAAAGAAAATAGAGGTCTACATTCCTAGCAAAATTGGTATCATCAAAATCTAATTACATTTGTTCCTAACATATAATAATACTTCATAATAATAATAAAATTATTATTATTATTATTATTATTATTATTATTATTATTATTATTATTATTATTATTATTATTATTATTATTATTAACATTTTGGAATTTATATTACTTATTCTCTTTCAATTCCCATCCATGTATACCAAATATTGGAATTGAAATTCTTAATAATTTTATTCCTACAAACTAAATACTGAAATTTAAATTATTAATTTATTTTCACATTATTCATCTTCTATGGAATTGCAATCCATTTCCCATCTAATTTCATCCTTCCAACCAAACGCCCCGTTGGTGTGTAACCTATTGCAAAGGCAACCAAGTGTAAATTAGGCTGATGTTGCCCTTTCTTATTTATTGGCTTTTATTCTATTTTTAAATTATAAAGTTATCAATTCTTAGCTCTATTCTATCATCACAGATCAATCTCTCATAATTGCAAATTGGAAAGGAGAACGCGGTAAAGATGATAAAGCAAATTAACTAAACCTCCACTAAAATGGTGAATATAGAAAAGTGCATGCATAAACAATGAAACAAGGAAGCTATGAGAAATTTAAAGAGTATTCTGGGAAGTTTTCAGGAAGTTGAGTGTTTGTAAATTTTTAGCAAATTCATCATTTATTCTTAATAACATAGAAAAGTGTAAAGAGACTATTGTCGAGCGGAGACCGGGAGAAAAATGCTTGGTATTTATTCAATGTAAAAACTCTTTACATTCAAATTCATCAATTGATTATATTCGCTACATTGTCCCTACAATGTCTTTATTAAAAAAAATACTCATTATCAATAAATTAATTAAGAGAAATAATTTCATTAGTTATATTGTCTTTATTTTTCTCCAATGTAAAAATTATTTACATTCAAATTCATCAATTGATTATATTCACTACATTGTCTATTATCTTTTTTTTTTGTACATTATTTTTTA
This sequence comes from Ipomoea nil, assembly GCF_001879475.1. Taxonomy (NCBI): domain Eukaryota; kingdom Viridiplantae; phylum Streptophyta; class Magnoliopsida; order Solanales; family Convolvulaceae; genus Ipomoea; species Ipomoea nil. Next base: position 554,674 of record NW_017617293.1, on the reverse strand, counting down.
ATTAAATATCAAAGTTATAATACAAAATAAAGCTATATATTTATTTACTAAGTATTTTATTAATACCATGAAAAAATTAAAATAAAATATAATTAAGCAAATTATATTAACTACTTGGGGATTTGTTGACAAAGAGAGTATTCAAATCACACAACAAATTGAAGTGGGGACCTACCTCGCGATGTCCTTGTTAGGAAATCAGCAGTTAGTGGTTAGCGTTAGCGGATTGTGTTAGCAGTTAGCAAATAGCGGATTATATTAGTGGGTTTGACCAGCGAATAATATCTGCGATTGGTAAAAAGACATTTGAAAATTAGCTGCTTAGATTAACATGTAAAATGACTTAAAGGGTATTCATAATAATAATAATAATAATAATAATAATAATAATAATAATAATAATAATAATAATAATAATAATAATAATAATAATAATAATAATTTAATAAAAGAAATAAAATTTCAAAAAATAAAACATATTGGGAGCCCCTTAAATTTTGCCACTTTTCCTACATCGGTGGGAAAAGTGGCATGTGAGTTAGATAGGAGCCTCAAGACTCTAATTTAAAAATTAAGTTTGCCTATACGTTGATGGGCAAACAGTGAACTAGCTAAACTGGCTCTTGTTATTCATTGAATCAAAACGGCTACACGGTAAACGTTTTTTTCTTTTAATACAGGTGTGTTTTGGGGAAATCATTATTCAAAACACTAAGTGAAAAGATTGTAAATTGCAGTGTTTGTATTTTCAGTGGTTTGGAACAAATTGTTGCTCCAAACTGTTGAATAACCAAACATTTGCTTTAGCATTTTGATCTTTGGGTTACATATATTTACCAACCGTCCAATATCTTTAGGTTACATTATATTTAAAAATTTTAAATTATTACTACTTCATCTAAATTCTTTAAATTAAGAATTTCTTTATCCATAATAATTCATTCAACAATAATGGTGAATGGACACTGAGCAAAACACTTAAAGGACTGGTACCTTTGATTCATTCACTGATTCGTATGTGCATTTATTAAATATATTTGAATCCCTTGCAACAAAAATACTTAGTTACTATTTAAATCCACAAATGTAGGAGGTTTCCTCCGAACTGGGTGAATTCCTAGTTCTACTTTCTTACCTTAATTTGTTTTTGTTCATTCACAAAATTAACATAATTAATGGTGTGTTAATTCATTAATTAAAACCAAGTAGAACTATAGTTATTAACTTGCATTCAAGACCCGCGGTACAATTTCAATTATCATTTAAAAGATCTCAATGAGATATTTTTAATGGTATATGTTTTTATATATTGATTTTATTTATACGAAAATAAATAAAGAAATATATATTTAAGAGTTAATCACCATTTTAGCCCCTCAATTGTTTTTCAACTGTCAATGTAGTCTATAGTTTTCAATTTCAATCAATTTGATCCTTGAATTGTTTAAAATTTCTTTAATTAAACCATTTCAGTGATCAAAATGGTGATTTTTACATTTTTACAATTTCGTCAATTTGGTTACTGAAAGCGTTTAATTGACAAAATTTTAAACAATTTGATGATCAATTTGATGAAGTTTGGAGTTCAACCAACTAAGCTACTCAAACTATACGTTTTATATAAAACTTAAAGTTATATAGATACATACATAAAGGGGTGGGGTGGGGGATAGTTGCCCCACAATGGCTTCATCCTTGGTCCTTGGTCCTTGACTGTTGTGGCATTGCCACATTTAGTCCTATTCTTTTAATTTTGTCATATTACATCCCTGACTTTCATTTGATTGCCACCAATGATCCTCAGTTAAAATTTCTGTTAATCTACCATTAACACTAATGTAAATAATGTAATTTAATAACTTGTCTCAAATAATAACTTGTCCATTGGTTCCATTTTATGTGGTTGTAGAACCTTCCGTAGAGTGTGTCCTCGAGGAGTATGCAAGTCAGGACCCGCCTTTTCATGAGCTTGGCCTCCCCCTCGCTTGGGGGAGGACATCTGAGCTTGAACTTGCACGGGGAGGACCGGGTAGGCCTCCGAACTGGACTTCCCGGGGTCCTTCACCCAGGCTATCTTCGAGATGTGCTTGTGGCCGTGGCCGATGCCGAGGTTGACCTCCACCTTAGCCGGGGTCGACCTTGACCGAGTAAGTCCCCTTGCGTTGCCCTCCTCAATGTCTAATCTTGCCTCGTCGGGGTATAAGTAGCATAATAGGGGGCCGTTATAGGACCTCTTGTAGAGTGTATCGCCAAGAAGCGGGCAGGTTCTCATTACCTGGTTGGCCTCGGCTTGTCAAGGGGCGAGCATCCCATAATAGGTTCTTTCGTTAGGTAGTACTGAGCGGGGGTGTCCCCCCTATACTACCGTTAGGGAATGTCAAGGTTGGGCCGGCGCGCATGACCGCGACCATGGGTTGATAACTCTTCTTCCTGCTAGGCAAGGTTGGACTTAATCGATTCTACTAGGGAAAACATATGCCATTGTTCGGGGTCAAGCCCCCCACGCCCACCCCCTTTACCTTTGAAAAAAAAATAGTTTTGGGCTTCAGGGGTGGGGTCGCCAGGTGCACCCTTTTCTGGAACAATGATATTGCTAGTCGCGACACAAACCCCTCGGGGAGTCCATGGGGTTGGCCTTGTTGAAGTTGGTGTGGTCCACGCACAGCCTCCAGGTGGACGGCTTGGGGTCGAAGATGATGTTGACGGTCCACTCGAGGTATAGGACCTCCTCAATGTGCCCTATTTCGAGGAGGGTGTTGACCTAGCTCTTCACGAACTCCCTCCTCTCTGCGGAGAGGTACCTCTTGCGTTGTTGCACCGGCTTGATTGTGGGGTCGACGGCGATCCAGTGGGTGATGACGTCCATGTTGATGCCCGGCATATCGTCGGGTCCCCATGCAAACACCTCCTTGTAGGCCCTGATAGCGTCGATGATGCGTGCCCGAAGGTCGGGAGTGAGCCCGGTTCCCACTTATCTCGGGCCAACCTCTCCAGGGTGGGCCTGGCCTAGGTTGACCTCCCTCTATCGCCATCTCGACGACGATCTTGATGGGTGCCACCCCGCCTATCTAAGGGTCGGGGCGAGTTGACCTGCCCCTCGACTTGAGCGCCGGGTGCGCGGGGTGGTCGGGTGTGTGAGCTGTCGTGCCCCCTCGAGGGAGGTAGAGGTGGGGTCAGCACCCTCCAAGCGGCCTCCGAGCCGCCATGTGTACCTCCTTGGAGCCCCTCCGTGTGACAACCCAAAAATAATTTTCTAAATTCTATTTTACAAAATTCCAAACTTAGCCATTTTCACTCTTCTAAACATTTTATTTCGAAAATGGTGTTTGAATTAAATATTTTAAACCAAGTTTTTAAAGAAATTCAACACCGATATTTATCCTATTTCGAAAATCCTAAATTTCGGGTACATTTATGTACCAAGTTTTGACCCAAAAAGTCAATCTGAGTGAAACCGGAAAGGAACCTGTGAAACCTGAATCAAGTGTTTTAACTAGAAACTATTTCTAGAAAATCTATTTTGATCCCAAGTTATTCAAAATTTACTTTTTAGACCTTGGTCCATTATGCAAGGTGAACCTTGAACCTTGAACCTTCTATAAACCTTTGTCTGATTCCTTTGATAGAAACAAACACAAATGACCATTTTAACCTCCTCCAATCATTTGCTTGTTACCTAGGGTTTTGCTGTGACAACCCAAAATTTATTTTATAAATCCGGTTTTAAGAAAATCCAAAATAGCCTGTTTTCACTCCATAAATTTTTTTACTTAAAGAAAGCGGTGTTGAATAAATTATTTTGAGCCATTTTTAAATTTAATTCGACACCAAGAATGGATTTAATTTCCAATATCCTAAAATTTCGGGTACATTGTGTGCCAAGTTTTGAACTGGGAATTTTATCTGAGTGAAACCGGGAGAATTATGAGAAGCTTAAACCAAGTGTTCATCTAGATATCATTTTGGGGAAACTCTTTTTTCAACCCCAAACTATTTTAAAATAGAAATTCTAGCCTTGGTTCATGGAGCATGGTGAACCACTAGCCTCCACCTTTGTCTGATGCATCATTTGAAAACCAATCAGATTTCTCCATTTCATCAACCAATCATAAGAAGATCTCCTAGGGTTTTGCACCCTATAAAACCCACCTTATTCCCTCATTGATTCCCTGATCTCATTCCCTTGCCTCTCCAAGCTTTGTCGGATAGAAGAGAACAACATTCACAGAAAGTTCATCCTTCATTTTTCCATTCCTTCACTTTGCTTCTAGTGTTGTTTCCTTGGCCCCCATTCTCTGAGTTTTCCTTAGCTAGCTTGTGTTGTTATTTGGGGTGTTAGGTGGTGAAGGTAGTGGTGGAGTTTGAGTGGAGAGGAGGGTGAGATCCAAGGAAGGAGATGAAAGACTACAAGAGGTATAACCCATGGATTCCCAAGCTTAATTTCAAGACTCTGTGAAGTCTTTGTTGAGTAGAAATGTTAGACTTTGAAGTGTTTGAACTATTAAGTGTTCTATTACTTGTTTATGATGTGTTGTTGATGTTTTGGATGGGTTAGATTTGCCTGAGAATGTTTTACAGATGAGAAGAAATCATCTGGTGCACAGGCAGTGTGCACCAGTATGATCACTGGTTCCAGCCAACGGCCCAACAAGGGGACCGTTGGATAGAGCCGTGGCCAACCGGGCCTAGGCAGCGGCCCTAGGAGGGGGCCGTTGCCTAGAGCCGGTCTATGAACGGCCTGAGGGGCGGGCCTAGTTGAGCCCTGCCCCAAGGCCCGTTGGTTGCCTCATGTGCAGTGGTCGGGCCCTTGCGGCTCAGCTACGTGTCATTTCGGACTAGGTGTCATGGGTCCTTGCGGCTCGATACCTCGGGGTCGTCTTGACGCACGTTTTGGCTTTGATTTCGTTGGATTTGATTAAGTTACAAGCTATTTATGCTAGTTTTGGTAGAAATAAATGTTACAGAAGCATATCCAGTAAATGAGATTAAGTGTTTATTAAATTTGATCATCTATATGTTGAGCATGATGTTATATGATTGTTAGATAGAGAAGTATGAGCTTATAGATGAGTTTTGTTAGCAAAGTATGCCTAAATTGTCTTGTATGACTTATTTAAGATTATTGCTAAATTTACAAGCATGGAAGTATGCAGAGCATGTTCAACTTGAAAGCATGATTTATAGTAAATGAGTCCTTGGAGTTTTTGGAGTTCAAATATCATGTCAACTACTTACTTAGTGTTTTTTAGAAGATTTGTTATGTTATGAGTTTCAAGCATGACTTATTGAATTGTTGAGTTTCACAGTGAATAGAAAGTAAAAGCATATTTTTATAGTAAATGTCATTTTGAGCATGTCATGTTTTAAAAGTGCATAAGTGGCCAACGTGAGCCTAAGTATTATTTTCCAAAATCTCAGTAACATGTAGAGCATCTATATCTTGTCTATTGAGAATGAGTTGAGAAGTATGTGCATTTTTGCATAAGTTAAATGTTGCATATATGAGATGCATGAGTGATATATCTATATATATCTATGGTGAGGAAACCTTGTTTTGGATGACCCGTTTGGACTACGTCCTTTCGGGAAGAAAGATATGGACATTGCGGTCCAAGTGTATGTAACGCGGCGCGTTCCCACGTTACAAGGTTGGAAACTTCCCGCTAGGCTTGGAATCCTGGTTAGGGGGTGTGCACACTGATAGTTCGATACCTGATTCCACAGAGCATGAGTTTTTGGAACCACGAGATTAGTTCTGTGGGCGGGATGAGAGATTGGCCGGCTATACGCCGTTCCCAATGGGTTAATTCACACTATGGTGAAGCCCGGCCTCGCCCACGATTAAAGAGAAAGAAAGTGAGTCAAGAGACTCGGGAAAAAGAAAGCGAGTCATTGAGACTCTAAGAAAGTGAGTCATTGAGACTCTAAGAAAGCGAGTCTGGGAGACTCTAAGAAAGAGAGAAGCAAAGCGAGTCATTTATGGCTCTAAGAAACCTCCACAGTAAAAATATTCTTTTTAAAAAATAGCGTATATGCATATGTACTTATATATATCTTGCACGAGATTGCATGAGTAGTAGCATGAGTTGCTTATATATATCTTGCACGAGATTGCATAAGTAGCATGGGTTGCTTATATATATATATATATATATATATATATATATATATATATATATATATATATATATATATATATATATATATATATATATATATATAGAATAAAGTTCAAATGCGGCGGGGTCTTCCTGTGCGGCGGTGCGGCGGAATTCCAGAATACACCAACAGTGTAAGAAAAACACACCACAATGAAATGCAATAAAACATCACAAAATACACAACAGACTCAAAAAAATACACCATATAACTCACCACCCCCAATGGTGTATTTCCGAACAGTGTATGGTGTTTTTACTCACACCTAATGGTGTGTGTTTGGTGATGCGGGGCTCTGTTTACTCTGTTTTTTTGTGGTGTATTTTCCTAACGTTGATGGTGCATATTTGTTGAACTATTGGTGTTGCCGCACCGTAAGACACTGTCGCGCCTGAACTCGCCTATATATATATATAGGCGGGTTCAGGTGCGACAGTGTCTTACGGTGCGGTTATTTCTTACGGTGCGGCAACACCAATAGTTCACCAAATATGCACCATCAACGTTAGGAAATACACCACACAAAACAGAGTAAACAGAGCCCTGCATCACCAAACACACACCATTAGGTGTGAGTAAAAACACCATACACTGTTCGGAAATACACCATTGGGGGTGGTGAGTTATATGGTGTGTTTTTTTGAGTCTGTGGTGTATTTTGTGATGTTTTATTACATTTCATTGGGGTGTGTTTTTATTACACTCTTGGTGCATATTGTTAACACTGTTAGTGTATTCTGGAATTTGACCGCACCGCCGCACCGTAAGACCCCGCCGCATATGAGCGCTCTTCTATATATATATATATATATATATATATATATATATATATATATATATATATATATATATATATATATATATATATATATATATATATATATATATATATATATATATATATATATATATATATATATATATATATATATATATGTAGAGGCGGGTTCAGGTGCGGCAGTGTCTTACGGTGCGGTTATTTCTTACGGTGCGGCAACACCAATAGTTCACCAAATATGCACCATCAACGTTAGGAAATACACCACACAAAACAGAGTAAACAGAGCCCTGCATCACCAAACACACACCATTAGGTGTGAGTAAAAACACCATACACTGTTCGGAAATACACCATTGGGGGTGGTGAGTTATATGGTGTGTTTTTTTGAGTCTGTGGTGTATTTTGTGATGTTTTATTACATTTCATTGGGGTGTGTTTTTATTACACTCTTGGTGCATATTGTTAACACTGTTGGTGTATTCTGGAATTTGACCGCACCGTAAGACCCCGCCGCATATGAGCGCTCTTCTATATATATATATATATATATATATATATATATATATATATATATATATATATATATGTATATATATATATATACATATATAGATATGTATATATATGCATATCTATATATATATATATATATATATATATATATATATATATATATATATATATATATATATATATTATATATATATATATATATATATATATATATATATATATATATATATATAATATATATATATATATATATATATAATATTATATATATATATTATATATATATATATGTATATATATATATATATATATATATATTATATATATATATATATATATATATATATATATATATGTATATATATATATATGTATATATATATATTATATATATATATATATATATATATATATGTATGTATATATATATATATATATATATGTATATATATATATATATATGTATATATATATATATATGTATATATATATATATATGTATATATATATATATATATATATGTATATATATATATATGTATATATATATATATACATATATATATATATATATGTATATATATATATATACATATATATGTATATATATATATATATATATGTATATATATATATATGTATATATATATATATGTATATATATATATATATGTATATATATATATATATATATATATATATATATATATATCTTGCATGAGATTTCATGATTGGTAGATTGAGTTGTTCATATACATCTTGCACGAGATTGCATGATTAGAAGTATGAGTTATTTGATGACATGAGATTGCTTATGAGTTATTGATAGCATGAGATTGTTTATGAGTTATTTGATAGCATGAGATTGCTTATGAGTTCTTCAATAGCATGAGTTTGTTGATGAGATATTTGAATACATAAGAGGCTTAGTTTGTTATGATCTGAGAATGTGATATGTTGTTGTTGTTTAAGTATGCCTACTTATGGCTTAAGTTGTAAGCATCTAGAAGTTACGCCAAAGCATGACTTAAGTGCTTAAGTGTTTGATTTAAGAATGTAAACTCTGTTTTCCAAAGTATATACTGTACTTACTTTACAGGGTTGAGTGGCGTTATACTTAGTTTCGTGCAAACGAGTTTTGCTTGTTACTTGTTGTTTGTTAACCCCTTTCAGGTGGACCAAGCTCGTAGGTACGAGAGTGTTCGAGTTAGACTAGTTAGTTAGATGACTTGTAGTCTAAACTCTTATCTTATTTGGGTTTTGTAGTAAGTTATCTTTTGATGGTGCTGGACACCGGGGTATTATTCCCCTAGTTTTTCGGATGTTGGTTATGTTTGGTTGTTAGTTGTTTTGATGTTTAGTTTACCTTTAGCCTGTGCAATCACCGTGGGACAGTGGTTGTGGCGGTGACACTTATGTAAGTTGTTTTTAATTTAAACTTTCTGCTACTTAGTTTATCATCATTGGTTTTAGTATGTTAAGTAAGTTTAAGAAAAGTGGGGTGTTACATTTGCACCCTATATATTCACCACTTTACCTTGTTTTTCCTATTATCTTCTTTGCCTCTCCACTCTCCAAGTTCTCTGCTAGAAGAAAGAAAACATCACAATAAGTTTGCCCAAGCTCAATCTCCTCCATTCATTCATCTTTCCTCCTGATTTCCATCTTCCTTTGCTTCAATCTCTGAAGTTCTATCCTTAGGTTTGGTTTGTATTGTTGTTTGAGGTGTTTAGGAGGTGAAGGAGGTAGTGGTTGAGTAGAGAGGAAGAAGGAATCCACACAAGAAGAAGAAGAAGAAGAAGCTAAGGTATAAACCATGGACTCCCAAACTATTATTTTTTATCTCTGTTGATTTCTAGATTGTGGATTAATCTGTAGAAATGCTAGATAATTGTTGTGGTTGAGATATTCGTGTGTTGTTGATGATCTAGGATTGATTTGTTGTGGTTTAGAAGTGTTTGTGTTGCATCTGGTTTGATTTGAGGTGAAGAAGAAGACACTGTTGCACACAGATTGTGCACCAAGTGGTCTCACGGGGCTAGCTAACGGACCCTGGCAAGGTCCGCTGGCTAGACTTGTGAAGAGATGGACCATGGCAACGTACCATGGCATGGTCCGTTGCCTAGGCCCGCTACTTGGCAGAAGCCCCGCCACCAAGCTCCGCCAAGACTTTCTCAATACTGGCCGGGCCCTTTGTGGCTCAGCTACGCGTTGTTCGGACTGGGACTCATGGGTCCTTGAGGCTCGGACACTCGGGCTCGATATGACGCACTAGTAGAAGTTCGCTTCGTTGAATTTGGAGTTATAAAGCATGATTTATAGTTGAATTTATGAATATCGAGTTCTCTATTATTATTGTTGAAGTTGTTGTCTAAGTGTTGAATTCCAATAATTAGGTTTTGGCTTTTGAGCATTGTTATTTGATTGAAAAGCATGCCTAAGTACTTTTTAGTATTTATTAAGAAGTTTTGCTAGGTATTGAGAAATTTTCATAAACAACATTTATTTCATAAGATTACAGTGAATGAGATTTGAGTTTGTTTCACAGTAAGAGATTGATTAGCGCATGTCATTGATTTAAAGTGCATCATTTGGCTCTAAGTAAGCCTAAGTTCTATTTCAAAAACCTATATCTATTTTGGAAAATCATTATCTATTTGCATTGAGAGTTGCATGATATTTGTTTTCCAAAGTTGTGAGAAAGAAAAGTTGATTGAGAATATTTTTGCATGAGCTTGCATAAGTAGAGTTTGTGGTTGCTTGAGATATATATATATATATATATATATATATATATATATATATATATATATATGTATCTATTGTGAGGAAAAGAGTATTTCAGAGGACCGTTAGGACTATGTCCTTTCGGAAGAAACGAGAAAGAAAGAAAGATTGAGAAAGGAAACAGACATTGTGAACCGACAGATAATTTAGAAGTAACAAGGTCGATATTCCCGCGTTACTAGGTTGGATAATACCCGCCGGGCTTGGAATTCTAGTTAGGGGGTGTGCACACTGACAAGTACGATATCTGATTCCATAGAGATTGAGTTTAGAACCCAGGGTGTTGTTCTGTGGGCGAGACTGGTATTAGGCCGGCTAGATGTCGAGCCCGGACAGGTCCATTCACACGTGGTGAAGTTCCTGCCTCGCCCGCGATTAAAGAGGAGAAATGAGAAGTATGTGAACGCATTGAGAAAGTTTGTGAAAGTATTGAGAAAGTTTGTGAAAGCATTGAGAAATTTTGAGAAAGCAAGTAAGAAAGAAAGAAAGAAGAAAAAGTGAGTTAAGCTCAAAGAGAAATAAGAGAAAAGCGAGTCTGTGTGACTCAATAGAAACATCCACAGAAAAAGTATACCTTTTGAGAGAGAGTATATGTATACTTACAGTATCATGTCATTTATTGCTACATGTCTTACTTGACATGCATGTGTTGCATTTAGATTATGTTGAGTTTGCTTGTTGAGATATTTAGTATCTCTTTATCTATCTGTTGGGTATGAGATTGTACACTGAGCTATGTTTAGAGTTAATTGTTGAAGCATGAGATTTGTGTTAAGTTGAGTACTTGAGAAAGCATGATTATCGTTGATTATATGTTGAATAGTTTGCAAGCATATAGAATTGTTTTTTAGCATGATTGAGTATGATTGAGATTATTGTTTAAGTGTTGTTAGTACTTGAGGTTATGTGTGCTTGCCAAATGATTTTCAAAATATATATTTGTAGTACTTTACAGGGTTGAGTGGTTTTATACTTAGCATTAATTTTCTAACGGGTTTATTTTCTACTGTTTTTATAACCCCTTTCATGTGGGCCCAGTTGTTGAGCATGCACGTGTTTAGTTTAGTGCGTAGACTTTCAGTTGGTAGATTATAGATTAGTGATAGTTTAGATTCTATCTTGAACTTGACGTTTAGGTACAGTTGTTGAACTTGGTTGTTAGATGTTTGTTGGTTATTTAGGTTGATCTTTTGTTGGTGCTGGACACCGGGGTTATACCTCAAGTTTGAGGTTATTAATGAAGTTTGACTTGAGTTAGCTTATTTCCTTTTCAGCCTGTGCAGTCACCTCGAGTGGTGACTGTGGCGGTAACACCCGTTGGTTGGTTGTAAATTGAATTAAGTTTTTGAATCTCTCGCTTATTTCTTGATTAGCTTATCTTATTAAGTTAAGTAATTGGGAATTTAGATTAAGAAAAGTAGGGTGTTACACTCCGGGAGGTGGGCCAGCGTCACAGAAGCTTGTTGAATGGCAGCCGCCACCTCCTGGAAGAGAGCGAGATTCAGACGAGGGGCGGCGGGGGGCCCGGCGTGCCATTGCGGTGGTTGGTGAGTTGATATCTGAGGTCACCTGCCGTCCCCCAGAGGACGGGTTCGTTGCTGCCTGGTGGTCCCGTTGAGGCCACCCCTAGTCAGGGATGCACGAGTGTTGTGGGAGCCGTTCGAATTACGAGAGTACGACCTAAACATTGCCATAGCAAGTGGAATATGGAGCATGCTCGAGCTTGTATGTCAACTCTCAACGAGAGCACCAATGATGGATTTAATTAACTCGGGGTATCCCGAATTACTAAACCTGATAGATAAAGGATAAATATTAAAGACAATGAATATAGGTCGCGTGGACAACTTTTGTATTGATAATGATTCGTAGGAGAATTACGATGTGAATGTAATATTCAGACCAAGAATTAGATGTCCTAACAAGACAAGAGCATGTCTTTTTATACTAGCCAACCTCCCAACCGCCCACCCTATTCTCATGGGGCAGTTGGATCACGGTTTTGAACGGTCCATTTGCACGCGGACATGGTCGAGGACACCTTAGCCGGGGCCGCCCCGGGGCCGTGGGACGACCCCAACCCCTCAACCCCAGTCAACGTCGACCTCGACCCTGGCCGGGGTCGACCAAGACCCTAGATAGGGTCGACCTTAGCGGGGATCGACCTCAGCTGGGGTCCCCTGCCGGGGTCGCCCTTGGCTTCCCATGTTGCGCCTTCCCCTCTCCGGGTCGATTTGCCCCGAACCCATTCCTAATATATCCATCACCCTCTATAGTCCCTTTTTTATTAGAATATCCTCATTTGATCTTAGTATTTTTGTGACATGACCATTTTAGTCTTTAGTAAGCAAAATCATCGAAATGTCGTTAAATACAAAGACATTTCGATATTGTTTTACAAAGTAGGTTGACCCGCTATATTTTTTATATTATTTTTTGAAAAAATCTATAATTGAAGACTGAAATGTCATTGTATTTAAGGACATTTAAGTTGTTTTGTTCATAAATGACCAAAAGTGATCATGTCACCATAATATTAGGACCAAAAGTATATGTTCTGATACAAAAATTACTTAAAGTATATTACCACATATAAATCTAGAACAAAAATGAGAGTAAATAAAAAAATTATAAATTTTCTATTTTTATTCAATAAAGTAAAATCATATACCACACATAATACAATCTAAAAATTCCCTTAGCATTTTTTACCATGATATTAGAGCTGTCAAAATGGGCCAGTTCAGCCCATACGGGCAGCCCCGTCACGGGTTGGATCCAGGTTGGGATTCTCGTCCCAGCCCAGCACGGGCTAGCAGGCTAAACGGATCAGTCCGTCAGCCCATTTTATTATTAAATAAATAAATAATTATATTATTTTAAAAACTAGTATTTGTTAATGGATTTGTTGTAATATATTAAGAATATTTGGATCGATATATAATTATTTAAATTAGAACATCAAATATTATATAGTGAAATTGAAGATATGGTTTGGATTGTTTATATTTCTTGATGTTATCATTGCTTGAATTTGAGCAAATAATTGCTCAAATTAATAGCTAATGTGTAGATGTATGCATGCGGTGCTGTAACTTTGAAGATTTTATTTATCATTGTTTAGTATTTTTATAAATTAGGCAAATGTGCTCGTTCTTTAGCAACTCAACTATAGGAAAGAATTGCTATCCTAATTCATTTGTATGGAAAATATATTTTTTGTCTAGATATATAGCAATTTTGCCATTTAAAAAAAAAACATAATATCACCGATTGTATTTACTCATTATTCAAACTTCATTGTAGACGACATTGGTAGTAGCAATAGAATCTTGTCAATCCTCGTCTGTAGCTAACATCTTCAGTCCATTAGGATGGGTGACTCGGGTGAAAATATATAATCGTAGAATATCAGTCAATTAATGATCCTTTTTATATTTTAAGTCAATTAGCAATATTATATTCATTTTCAACCAATTATTCTTTTTTATTTTCATTCAATTAGAATATCATATGCAGTGATATTTTTAACTAATTTTCATTCCATTTTTAATTGATGATGTAAAATATTATTATTGAAATATTTTCGTTACATTTTTAATTTACCTCTGCTATTGTTAAATATGCATTTATTATTGATAATAATGTATAATATTATTATTGAAATATTTTCATCCAATTTTTAATAAAAATGCAATGATCTGACCATTTTTTCACTTAAGTCAATTATGGATCATATTTTATTTGTAGTCAATCATTTTATATTTTCAGTCAATTAGTAATATCAGATTCATTTTCAGCCAATTATTCATTTTTTTTCTAAGTCAATTAGTTAATGATTCAATTAGAAATCAGGTGCAGTGATATTTTTACCTAATTTTCATTTCATTTTTAATTGATGATGTAGAATATTATTATTAAAATATTTCCGTTCAATTTTTAATTTACCTTTACTATTGTTTAAAATATGTCGTTACTATTGATGATGTAGAATATTATTATTGAAATATTTTCTTTTCATTTTTAATTTACCGTTGCTTGATAATGTAGAATATTATTAGTGAAATATTTTCGTTCTATTTTTAATTTCAGTTCCATTGTTTAAAACTGTGAAAGATTTATGATATAATTGTGATTTGATTTATTGTACTGTGTAATATTATTGTGATGAATTAAAAAAGAAATGATCTGACCATTTCCTTTTGCATTTTCGTTAAATATGGATCATGTTTTTTAGCCAAATTTTAATACTTATTTCCTTTTCCAATTAATCTAATTTCCGTTCTTTTTTAATTTTTAATTTTCAGTCAATTATTAATATTCATTTCCTTTTCCAATTTACCTAATTTCGGTTCCATTTTTATTTGATGATGTAGAATATTATTGTGAAATATTTATGTTCATTTTTTTAATTTCTGTTCCGTTTTTAATTTACCTTTACTATTTACTATTGTTTGGGCTATTATTGTATAGATAGATTATAAATTAAGAGGGCAGGTCACTATTATGGTTTTTATTATATTACCAATTACCAATTAAAATTGGAAATTTTATTATACTTGAACAATAATATTATGGTTGGATCCGGGTTGGGATTCTTGGCCCAACCAAGCTAAGCACCGACTAGTGGGCTAAACGGGCCAGTCCGTCAGCCCGTTTTATTATTAATTAAATAATTAATTATATTATTTTTAAAATTTCTAATAAATCATATATACTATATTCAAACCCAAAATCTTCTACTAAAGAAATAGAAACTTTACCAACTAAACACAATAAACTTGTTACCAAGACTATGTGGTCTAATGGTACCCGGGTTGGACTTCCATTTGGAAGGTTGTGAGTTCGGGCCTCTGTGTTTTAGTAGGTTGAGAAAGTATATGAACAGATACTACATTGTAATAGAGCCAGTAGCATTCAAAAAAAAAAAAAAAAAAAAAAAAAAAAAAAAAACGGCCAAAGTATCTATGAGGTCCCTGTACCTTAATTTTGTTCAATTTAGTCCTTCTACCTTAATTTTGTTCAATTTAGTCCCTATACTTTTAAAAGTGAAACAAATTAAGGACAATAGCTGATGTGACGCTGACATTATATCTGTCATGTCATCATACTTACATGCCAATTTATATATTATTTTATAAATATTTAAATTAATTATTTTTACCACCAATATATTACATTAATATGTCCAAAATAAATACATAAATATAAGCTATTGTCCTTAATTGTTTCACTTTTAAAAGTACAGGGTCTAAATTGAACAAAATTAAGGTAAAAGGACTAAATTGAACAAAACACTATAGTATAAGGACCTCATAGGTACTTTGACAAAAAAAAAAAAAAAAAAAAAAAAAAAAAAAAAAAAAAAAAAAAAACACAATAAACTTGTTAAACAAATGTCATGTATGTTATATATAATATATGTTTAGATAATTAAATTTTCATTTATATTCAAATATTTAGATTTTAATTCATAATATAATTATAATTTATTTAGTTTATATTTAACACTAATATAATTTATATGTAATATATTTATTTTATAATTTCAATATTATTAAGTTATAAAATTTTTAAAAAAAAATTATAACTTTTTATAGTGTATAAATAATATAATGTTATAATATTATTAAGTTATAAACTTTGTATTTACTATATAAATATATTAATATTTATATAAAGTTACAATTAATAGTAGTACTTAATACTTGTAATAAATATAACATGACTAAGTTATATATATATATATATATATATATATATATATATATATATATATATATATATAGAGAGAGAGAGAGAGAGAGAGAGAGAGAGTTAATTATATAAGAGGTCCTTGTTTTTTGTGGCAATTCTAAATTTAGTCCCAGATTATCGTTTTTGCAATTTAACATACTAGACTATAAGTTTTTGGACACTTTCAGTCCTTCACATGACTTTTCATATTTTTAATAAAGACATTTTTGTCTTTTCATATATGTCTTTTGTTATTTTTTCAGTTTCAATTGGTTTAATTGGTTTAGAACTTTCGGTAACCTCTGATTTTTAGTAATCATATTTTTCAACCGGTTTTAGAAAAGTTATAAACTAATTAAACCGGTTGAAACCGGAAAAATAACGAAAAAAAATATGAAGGGAAAAAAATGTCCTTGCTAAAAATAGGAAAAGTCATGAAAATGATTAAAAGTGTTCAAAAAATACTAATAGTCTAGGATGTTAAATGACAAAATGATATATGGGACTAAATTTGGAATTGCCACCAAAGACAATGGACCTCTGCTATAATTAACTCTTTATATATATATATATATATATATATATATATATATATATATATATATATATATATATATATATATATATATATATATAGGGTTGAGTTCAAATGAGGACAACAATATATAGAGGACTCTGAGGACAAATAATGGGCACACAACAAATTACTATCAGGCACACAATTTAATACATAATGGCACACAAGAATACATGTAAACACTAGGTTTCGAACCGAGGCTCTATTAATTAACAAATGTATGCACGCGACATACAAACTGTGGCACACGACTACATTCGACGAAGCACACGACATACAGACTAGTGGCACACACTACATCTGTCCTCACAGTCCTCTATAATATACTTGTCCTCATTTGAACGCAAGTCTCTCTCTCTCTCTCTCTCTCTCTCTCTCTATATATATATATATATATATATATATATATATATATATATATATATATATATATATATCAATGTTGCAAAAATCGCGCCTAGGCGCCGATTAATCGGCGCCTAGGCGCTAGGCGCCATTGCGCCGCCGCGAAGAAGGCCGAAAGCCTAGCCGGCTAAACCGGCGCTTTTAATTTTTATTTATTTATTTATTTATTTATTTTTTTACGAAAAGTTCGGGAAGGCATAACTTTTGACTCGGTTATCCGTTTTGGACAATTTTTTTTTCAAATCGCGTATTTTTTCGAGATCTATCCACTAATTTCTCAAAAACAATTAATATTTATGCTTAACTTTTGACTCGGTTGTCTAAGGCGGTTTGGTCCACTAATTTCTCAAAAAAAAATGCTTCTTTAGCTCTTAATTTTAGTTTTTTATGTATTTAGATGGTTTAAACAATCTTTTGAACACTTTTACAACCACTTTCGTATATAGTTTCTAAGAAATAACTATGGAAACTTTATGTTTTATTACTAAATTTTAAAAATTTTTAATTTTTAATTAAAAATTAAAAATAAATTAAAAATAAATAAAAATAAATAAATAAATCGGCGCCTAGGCACCCCTAGCGTGTTTTGCAACATTGATATATATATATATATATATATATATATATATATATATATATATATATATCAGTGACTTAAATAAATGAACAATAATAGAAAAATGTTCACAGAGTGTTATTAGCATGGTTGATTTCTATACTTTAATAATAACTAAAAGTTTTAGGGTATGATTCTTGATATAAACATTAATTTTAAACACTAAATCAAACTTCAAATACAAAAAATATATATAAATAAAAATTTGGGGTGGGGGTGGGGGTGGGAAGTGAGCTATACGTTTTGGCTAGTGTAACCCACGGGCCAGCCAGCCTGAAATCGTTATGTTGTGCTACCGTGTGCACCATGCATAGTGTACACGGTTGCGAACGACGCCGTTTCACTATGGTGGAGTAACGGTGCTGTTAGTGGAACCGTTTAATTCCACCACTCCATTTTTTTTTTTAACTCCAATCAAAGAGATTTTCATCATTTTCGGTGTGGATATATAGTTTACTAATTCTGGATACACATAATTCACTAATTCTGGATATATAGTTCACTAATTCTGGATATATAGTTCATTAAGTTTGAATACATAGTTCACTAATTCTGGATATATAGTTATTAATTATGGATTATAGTTCACTAATTCTGAATTTATAGTTCATTAATTCTGAATATATAGTTCATTCATTCTAAATACACAGACGCAGCAAACTGCCATAAGCCAAAACAGAGTACCAGTAACCGGTGTGGATATATAGCTCACTAATTCTGGATATATAGTTCATTAATTCTGGATAATTTGCGGCCTGCCTGTATAACCTACCTCACACCACATGTTATATGGGTCGGGCCTATAACGGGTCATGCTGAAAAATGACCGCCTGGTCTGTCAAAAATCCGGGTTAAACGGGGCGGTTGGGCTCGTTTTGACGGCTTTAAATGACATCAAAACACCGAACAAAAAAAAAATGGAATGACACCCGTTTTAAATTAGAGAATGAAGTTTTTAATTGAATGGATAATCAAATTGTATAAATGTGTAAAACTGTAAATCCATGAGCAAATACTTGAGGAGTCTTTCAAGTCATGTCACCTTTCGGCTGCCTCAGAGTATAAATGGGCCTTTGTAATGGAGTCATGGAAAAGATGATAAAGCAAAATTAACCAAACTCCACTATAAAAATGTTCAAGGAAAGTTTTTGAAAAGTTAAGTATATTCAAATTTTATCAAATGTATAATTTCTCTCATCATATAGAAAAGTGCAAAAATATTAATTGTTCTTGATAGAGAGGAAAAAAAAAAAAAAAGAAGTTGACAAGTGTTTTTAAACTAAAAAAATCAAATTTATCAAAAAAAGTATATATGACTTTTGTACACTTTTAAATGATAGATTTTAATAATTTTTTTATAAACTGAATTATGTTTGTAAAACATTAAAATTATTGATATTTAAATTGTAACTATTTAATTAATTGCTAAATTTGTTGTTGTTGTTGTTGTTGTTGTTGTTGTTGTTATTATTATTATTATTATTATTATTATTATTATTATTATTATTATTATTATTATTATTTTGAAGTTTCCAGGAAGCTTGTCCTTGCTAAACCATTTGTCTTGTATGTACGTGTGTAACTGTGTATGGAGAAAGACGTTGTTGAGAGGGAGAGAAATTTAAAAAAGTTCTAAAAATGTTGTGACAAATTTCCAAGTGTTAAATCATTATCAAATATTTCCTTTTTGACGATATAATATAAAAACTGCTTTTTAGAAAGTAAAAGCTGAACCAAGAATGGAACATAAAAAATACTATTTTTACTTCTAAATTTTAATTTATTTTTCAAATTTTGATGTTTGTATTTTTGTGAGATCCATAAGATGATAATTTATCATTATTTGTTATATCTGGATTTAAAAGTAATTGAATCAAAATAAAAATAAAAATAAGTGTAGTAGAACTCATGGAAGATTGGTTGGTGGCAATCAATTTCTTAGCTGTTGGTATGTTTTGCACAGCTCCATTTTCACCAATAATTTACTTGTAATAGACGAGGATGCATGGAAACACACCGTTACGTGTTGCTATGTGGAAGCATCTGATCATTACTTCATTAGTAAACATCACCAAACTCCATCTCACATAGTCTTCCAACATAGGATGTGGGCATGCATTTTCCATTCATAGTTACTTTCATGTAGTGACACAATATTAGTATTTGCCGACATTGTATTATATTCTCAAATTCTATTCTACTGCAGTTATTTGTTGTGACATATCAGAAACACAATTTATATTCTAGAAGTCTACAATTTCAATACTAAAAATACACCCTTTAATTATACGTTGTTTAGGACCAGGGTATAACAACTTTGTACTTACTGTCTTTATTGTGATGTCATTTTTTTTTTTTGAAAATAAAGAAGCTCATTCATTTAATCATAAGCTGAAGTGATTACAAATAAGATCGATGGAACGGTATACCATTCCCTTACCATCAGACATATAAACAACTTCTCTACCAATGCTATAAAGAACTTGATTCGCAGACTGTTTCACAAATTTAAAGTTGAATTTGTTGAATGAACTTAATGCGTCTTTAATATCATTAAAGAATTGATCAAACGTAGTCAACACTGACTTTAGTTGAAAAGTCTTACACGTACACCATCTGAGTATATATTTTTCATCTATCATTCGTTGACTGTATATCCATCGAATTGAGTTGCACTATTGGCTGGCTGGATACGCGTCGTTGACAAAGTCAAGTAAATTGTTCATGAAAATGGACCCTTGCAAAACGTAGGAAACAACTAAGAAATCTTTGCATTAAAAAAAAAAAAAAAAAAAAAAAAAAAAACTAAGAAATCGATTGCCACCAAGCTAGCTGCCATTCTGGTTCAGCTTTAATTTTCTGAAAAGCACTTTTTATATTAAAAACGACAAATGAAAAATTTGCTAAAGATTTACATATATTCAGTTTCTTCAATTTTTTATTTTTATTTTTTTTAAAATTTCTCTTTCTCTGATCTCAAGAACAATGTCTTTCCACAATTCCACACGGACAAATAATTTAGCAATGACAAGCTTCCTGGAAAATTCTCATACTACCAAAAAAAAAAAAAAGCGATTAGATAATTACAACTTAAATACATACAATTTTCAGTACTTTACAAATAAAATTGTATAAAAAAATTTATTAAAAATCTACAAAAGTTATGATTAAATACACCACCTAAATATAATTTTAGTTTCATTTTTCACAAACACTAGTTTCATTATAGTAACAATGAAGTTTTAATTACACTACATGTTTATTTGACAATATATGTTATTGTATGAGCTTTGTTTTTTATGTTTCATTTTCTACACACTAGTTTCATTATACTAACGTTGAACTATATATCATTTTAATTAAACTTCAGATTCATTTGAAATGATACGTTATTGCATGAGTTTTTTTTTTTTTTTTTTTTTTTTAATTTAAATTTTCTTCACACACTAATTTCATTATATCAATACTGAAGTACCATTTTAATTCAACTAATGTGTCATTTGAAATAATGTTATATTACCATTATATTATAACTAATGTTCAAGCGGCTAAGTTAATATATATGATTATCTCTATCTTATTAGGTATTCATACAATTTTTTTTAATATATATGATTATCTCTATCTTGGTTAATATATAACTACACCTTATAATAATAATAATAATAATAATAACAATAATAATAATAATAATAATAATAATAATAATAATAATAATAACTACACCTTATTATTATTATTATAACATAATGAAAAATTTTAAAATTTTGGTGATTTTTTTTTTTATTTATGTAACTTTATCCATTCCATATTAGGACATTGAGTTTCCTGAGAAAAGTATACTTCAAGAAAAATAATGAGTAAATCAAATCTCAAAATGAGTCTGAAAAGGCTTGATTCAGGCTTGACGTCGTCCGGAAATACTTTTCCAACACAGAAGCCGTTCAGCATGATTCGTTCTCTCGTCTCCTGGCAGCGACCGTTGTGAGATTAAATCATCTGTTACGGAATTATTTTTTAATTAATTCCAATCTTGAATTTTGAATTTATATTTCAGGTTAATGGGCTGCTGTTACAGGAGCTGCAAGGTTGGTTTTAAGTGTCTTATTAAAAACTATTGAACTCCTCAACCCCTATATAAGTTGATGGTAGAGTAGAAATTTTTAACAACACAAGAGAACCTGTTTTCTCTCTCAAAATTTTTGTTTCTACTCCTTTCTTGCTACTTCTTGCCGTTGCTCTAGTTCGTCGGGTTCATTGTTTGGGTGTTACAACGCTCCTAGCAATTGTGGGAGGTAGCAAATAAGGTTTTAAGGAAAGAGTGTTTCGTTCGATTCATGCTAACCACCAACCCAAACCTACACCGAATCATCCATTCGTCCATCCTAATTTTTTCCATAAAAATAATAATCTTTTCGTAGGATTATTATTGGGTTATTCCAACCAAATATCCAACGAAACACTGACGCATCTTAAGAAGGAAAATCACGCACCCAAAGCTTTAGACTGACGCACCTTAAGTTTCAACAACTGACGCATCTTAATCACAGAAACCACGCACCTAAAGATTTAGACCGACGCACCTTAAGTTTCAACAAGTGATGCACCTTAAGCACAAAAACCACGCACCTTAAGATTGAAAACCATGCACTTAAAGCTTTAAACCGACGCACCTTAAGTTCTCACAATTGAAGATCTGATACACCTTAAACACATAAATCATGCACCATTACAAAAGAAAACAACGTACTTTAAGAAGGAAAACATGCACTTTAAGTTTGATCTAAACGCAAAAAGATCAAATTGCCATCGCGATTTTTTTTTTTTTTTAATTTGTGTTCAATCTGGACAATCCTTTTTAACGAGATCAACGACTATCATTCAACCCCATATTTCACCTGGGCACAGTATTCACATGTGATATATATATATATATATATATATATATATATATATATATATATATATATATATATATATATATATATATATATATATATATATATATAGTTACGCTCCCGTGCGAATGGAGCGCCCAGGTGCGAAATAGGAATGCCTGATATCCGTCCATTTCAATTAGGTTGCTTTTTTTTCCCCTTCGTTTTTTAAAAAGTTCGTGCAAACATGGCTGCCAGGGGAAAAAAATCCAAATCAGAAGAATAACGCCCACACTGTAATAGCATTATGCACTGACTTTGATCCTCTTATGCTCACACCAGTACATGCATGCATAAGCCTCCGCGCTATGCACAGACTGATGTCCTACTGCGCACATAGCGGTGCACAGAGACGCATACGTATCATATTATTATTTAATAATGGCTCTTGTTTTCACTGTAATGCATTTACCTATATACAATTACGCACACAACCTAATTCTAAAGCAACATAATTGCCACGGTCGTGCAAACATGGGTTTCACCAGAACTCTAACATAGAATTTAAAATTTAAAACCCACATAGAACAAATACCATGCACTAACTTCTATTCACTAATGCACACACGTGACACACGTCTGTTTTAATAACATCTCTTGTTTACCGTGTAATGCATTCACATGCATACAACTACGCACACAACATAATTACAAATACAGAACACTTTTAAACCCAACCAAAAAGTCAGCTTGTGTACCCCAAACAATAAGACTTCTGCTAACGGAGATAACAAATATTAATGGGGGAATGCTTTCATTGGGTCTTCCCATTTATTGAATGAAAATGTATCAGGAATCATCGTTTAGTCATGCCAAGTTTTTATAACACCAACGAAACAACCGGTTTTATGGATGGGTCGCATGTCGTTAACCATATCTTTGACCCACACGGTGATATATCCATAACACACTGTTGGTCGTCAACATCGCCTTTCATGGGTGGTGCACCTGCCACACAAAATCAACTTAACAACGTTTTAAGTTTTTAACAACCAAATTTTGTTTTAAAAAACAAAACACCCAAAAATTCTCAACGTAGCCACACGTTATGCACGTACTCATCTTCTTATACGCACCCTCCATCAAAACTCGCATACTATGTAGTGATCAACAAAATCATGTCGTTTCACACTTCATAAATTTCGAATCTCACGCACACACATCCCAATACATTTAGGCCGTCATCAAAACAAGCCACCAAAAAAACAACCCCAATATCCTAAGTTACATGCAGGCGATATGCACATGCTTCTGTTCGCCTACGCCCTCCATCGTAACGATCATCATAATAAGTTGTAATCACCGTTCATGCCGTTCCACACTGTCAACAATCACTAACTCACGCACACACATCTCATTTCAATTAGGATGGCCAACCAAACTCCCGAATATTTTTAACAAAATTAACGTTCAAACAATAATTTCACCATTCGCGCACGATATGCACATACTCATGGTCGTCTATGCATCCTCCCGCCACCCTATCGGTTTCACAATCAGACCTATATGCACCCTGTAACGTTTTCCTTATGTATTATCATTATTATTATTATTAAGTTTATTATATAATAACAATAATATTGAAGTGGTGCAAATCAATAGGCTGACTAAGTATTAGAACTTAGTCAGCATTAGGTAATTAGTTACCTACATTGATGGGATGTAGGTTATTTAGACTCCCAAGTCCTCTCACTGCTCGGTTGACGTATCATACACCATCTAAAGTCACTGAGAGAAGTGAGAGAAACACAATTGAAACCTACGGAGATTTTTACAGCAGCCCGAGGAACTTTTGCTCATCAGACCACGAGTCCCTGGTGATCAAGATCTAAAGCTATGGCTGGAGGTTGGTAATCTAAACTCTGTTTTAATAGCCACGTATCTATTAATTGTCACGTGGATTATGTGCTTACATTTGGTATCCGAGCCAATTTTATCTCTGCCTAGCCTTTGATTCAATTGCATAATACAGTCATTTACATATGCTATACTTTCTTTGTATAATTTAGAATACATATGTAATATGCAATTCTGTTGGGCTGCTGGAAATATTGTGTAATTTTTTTTTCCGCATTTAGTTAAAAAAAAAAAAAAAAAATTCAGATTTGTTTTTCCCGTACTGCTCTGCGTTTTTTTTCTCCTTCGCCATTTTTTTCCCGTTCGCCGGCAAGGGGAGTGCTCGCCGGATTCCGTTCGCCGGCGATGCACGCCCCTCCGGTGGTGCTGGCTGACTCCCGCCAAGGACGGCGGTGGTGGCGGCACTGGGTTGCTCCCGATAGTGTCGACACCAACTGCCTCCTTCAATGGCGCGGAGGTGGCCGGCGGCGGAGACACGGACATGGCGTGGCGGCGGTGGCGAGTGGTCTGGCGGTGGTGGTGGAGTCGGGTCCTCCCGGCTTCTCCGCCATTGCTTCTCCGTCTCGGCGTCGATTTGGTTCTCCGTATCCTCTGTTCGTGTCGCGCAGCGCAGATGAAGAAGATGATGAGATTTTGCATTTTGGGCCGGGTCTGGCCCAATTCGGCCAGACCTAGGCTCCAAAAAAAAAAAAATTTGGCTTTGGGCTTGCCAGAAATTTGGGCCTAAAAATTTTTTTTTGGGCTTGCTGAATTTTTTTTTTCTTCTTTTTCTCTCTTCATCATATTTAGCTTCTTCTTATGGGTTTTATTCAAAATTTTTTTTTTCTCTAAAGTTGATATTAAATTATAATTCCTTTGAACAAATTATTCTGTCTCAATTTGTTTGAATTTTAATTTAATATTGAATTTTAGTTTAAATTGTATTCAGTATTACAATTTAATTGTGGAGCATGAGTTATAATGTGCATAATCTGAGCATGTATTACTGTTTATTGCATTAATTTGATTGTTATAATTATGCATATGTTAGATAAGCATGTTCTTTAAGTATGAATCTAGTGCCTTTAGGTCTGAATTATATGCATATTACGCATGTTATAGTGCCTTTAGGTGAATTTAGTGCCTTTTTAAGGATAGATTAAGCATGTTAGTTTACTCATTCAGTTATTGCTCCGCTCGTGTCTTTCTAAAGCTATAAAGCACATAAAGTAAATCAAAGTTCTAGTTTACCCAAATTTAAAGCCTTATCCACAGGTTTATAACCATATTATAGATCTTTCAAACAATTTTACTTCAAATATGAGAATACATGACTTAGGGAAGTTTCTTGGGGAGGTATACTAGTTCTATGGCCCTGGTTTAAAGGCCTTGTTGCTACTAGTCCCCTTGCAACGCTACTCTGTCTAAGGAGTTGGTATTTAACCGAGCTTCGTCTCGACCAACTTTCCTGGGAGTATACCTAAAGATTGTCTATCATGTTTTGGTTTAATCTGTTTGCTAGGCTTTAAATTACCATTTGCCAAGTGATTACAATTTTGTGATTAAAGAGTAGCCACAGCATCTTTAATTGCTTAAATTGTATTTAGATTCACTCACATAAAGAGTTGGCAATATCCTTGTAGTTAATTCTATATGATATGGCAAAATTTAGCCCACAGGCAATTTTGTTGTATTTGTAGGATTGATTAGGACGAAATGCCAGGCTATGATCATAATTTGCCCACAGGGATTATGTATCGGCATATAGTTTTGGTAATTTTGTCATCAAGGGTGGAAACACCCAAACCGTACCCATTCTGGTTTTCACCATTCAGTTTGGTAAATTCATTATGCGTAAAAATTCAGCCCACAGGCAATTTTTATGGCATTTGAATTTATCTTTTGCATAAGTTTGCATTGGCAAAATATGCACTTTAGTTCTTTTGTGCCTCGAAAATCAAAACTAACAAACTCATAATTTCCTTTCAGAAACTATCCCAATTGTCTCACACGTTCAGGTCCCAATGCTTACTCCTAATAATTATAGAGAGTGGAATGATGCGCTCCTGATCTACTTTGGCATGAATGAGATGGACTATGCTATTCACCATCCCGCGCCTCCGGCTATAACCGCGACGAGCACTCAAGAAGCCAAAGACATTTGGGCTAAATGGGAGCGGTACAATCGCCTGTGCATGTTTTTCATTAAGTCTCGGGTTTCGAGTGATATACGCCGCACGATTGATAAGCTTAAAACAGCTCAAGAGTGTATTGAGGCCATTGCCAAGAAGTTTGAAACTTCAGACAAATCCCTAGCAAGCACCTTAATAATGCAGTTCACCTCCCTTCGTTATTCTCCTGCCGATGGTGTGCGCAGTCACATCATGCAACTTAGTGATATTGCAGCCCAACTAGACAAGTTGGAGATCAAGCTGCCAGACTCATTTGTGGTGCATTTTGCACTAAACACTCTCCCTCCTGAGTATAGCACCTTCAAAATTGCATATAACACACATGACAAGAAATGGACCATTAATGATCTAATTAATAAGTGTGTGCAAGAAGAAGGGAGACTACGTCAAGAACAAAAGGGGGAGAGTGTTGTAACACCCCAGATTTTCAAGACATTTAAAACTTATAATAAAGGTAGAATCTTATTAAATCCCAAGAAATGAATACAAGCGTACGGGGTGCTATGCCACACCTGGGCTAGAGAACCCAAGTGCACAGGCGGTCTAACTAATATCCATTGAAACATAATGCATAACACGGCACGCAGGCCGAAAGGAAAACTATCTACTTCTAAACTCCAAGTTCTAGCGCGCTCCAGTGACTTAGTCTTCTGTGCCTGAAAGCCAAATATATCTGTTCAGCGAGAGATGCTGGTAACCCACACCAACGCGTTGAAATACAATACATATAGAGATATATATAGATATACGAAAACCATTATGGACATGAAGATATATCCTACGAACTCTAGCTTTTAAAACCGGGAATGACTCGACAGATAAGGCCAGACACAAGCACAGTTATAACGAGCATATGCAGTTCACAATAGATAGGGTAGATAAGGCAAAGCATAAACAATAATCATAACCCATCATAAACAATCCCCGATATAAGTCCCATAGTCACGTCCCAAGGCACTCATAGTCACAAATCGTCCATATCACACATATAACGCACATTGTTGGCGCCACAGGACCGATCGCATGCCCATACATGAGGGTCAGCGCATATAGCTCTGACACAGCCCCGCAGCACCATACCCCGTATCGCAACACGGGGAGGTCGATCGCAACCGACCGATGAACCGCAGCTCATCATAATGTTTGATCGCAACCAAACTGTGGACCGCAGCCCAAGAGAGTGTGTCGTCTGACTGTAGCCAGGAATTCCCATCTGACTACAGCCAGCCTCTGAACCGCAGCTCAGGAAAATGTCACCTGATCGTAGCCAGGAATTCCCATCTGACTACGACCAGCTTCTGGACCGCAGCCCAGGATACCGTCACCCGACTGCAGCCAGGAATTCCCATCTGACTGTAGCCGGCTTCTGAACCGCAGCTCAGGATAACCAATCCGATCGCAACCGAATTGGGGTAACACACACACATAACACGTAGCAAGCACATGCAACCCACATTACACATTGGGAAGGGGGATAAAGCGTATAACAAACCTATGCGTGATCCATCACATACTAAGGATAATCCTAAGGGGTTCATACTTCTTTCACCTAGGTCAACGGGATACCAATTCAACTAGCATGCGATATAATAGACTCATAACCCTACGAACGGTACCCGAAACATCAAACTAGACATAGGCACGACAAACGGGGTCCGTTGGGACACCACGGGGATCGGGGAAACATCAAACGGGGAAGCCGGGGTCCCGAGGGGGGATTAATTCCAGCGGGTAGCCGGTGGGTGGGGGTCACCCGCCGGCTGCCCGCCGGACAATACTGTTCCGGGCAGCGGGTCGCCGGCGGGCAGCTGCCCGCCCGCCGGCTGCCCGCTGCCGGAACAGTGCTTCTCGGCCGTGGGTAGGTGGCGGGTCCCCTACCTCCCACCTACCCCCCCACTGACTCTTTTCACAAACTTTCGTCCCGGGAACCGTTGTGGAACCCGAAACCATGCTTAGACACCTTACAACGTAATTAACGGCAACACGTAGACAATTAACGGATCAAATACGAGAAACGAACGGCACATAACCTATCATGCTTTTCTAAACATAATCAACACCCAAACATGCGATTTCCCCACCCGATAATCCAAGAATAATATCACACGATACAACCTAGGGTTCTAATCACTTTTATATCAACAAGGATATGATTCGTCTTCTAATTGCAAGATTCGGTAAGAACAACTCATAATCACCAAGGATATCAATCAATCATCAAGAACACCATAATTGCCAAGAACAATACATAATCATCAAGAATCCCAATTAATTATCAAGAACACCATATTTATCAAGAAACTCCCAATATCAAGATTATCAAGATTCCTCATGGAATCATCAAATCAACATTAATAATAAACATAGTAATTCGTCATTCACAATCATACGGGGGAAACCCTAGGGGAAATCATAGCTATGAAAATAGGTTTTGTTGAGACATGGGTTACCTCTTAGGCTTAATTAATTCCTTGGCTATGAAGGATCTTTCTTTAAGCTTTCTTGATTTCTTGATTTCTCCTAGGGGAATTCTTGGAGCTCTCCTGGGGTGATGGGGGCGTCTAGGCGTGTGGGAGGGGGTTCCAGGTGCTCCCTAAGTGCCCTATTTATAGATCCAAGGGTTTATCTAGAGTTTATTCCTATTGGGTTTAGGGGTTGGGTTTATATAATTGGGCCCATGGGCTATGGTGGACTTTTTCCCTAATTAACCATTATAATTTATCCTTTCTCCTGGGTTATTAATTAATTAATTAATTAATCAGGTTGTTTTAGAATCCGTAACACGGGGTGTTACAAGTGTCATGCTTGCAGTAGCAAAGCATAAAGGGATATCTGGCAAGCGCCACACTGCAGCTAAAGGGAAAGCAAAATTATCCCCTCAGACTGACATTAAGAAAGCACAGAAATGCTTCTTCTGTAAGAAGAAGGGGCATATGAAGAAGGACTGTGCAAAGTTTAAGAAGTGGGTGTCTGAGAAAGGTATGATCTCTTCCTTTGTCTGTTTTGAATCCAATATGTCAGATGTTAATGCTAACACTTTGTGGATTGATTCTGGTTCAACAATCCACATTGCAAATTCTTTACAGGATATGCAAAATCTGAGACAACCGATGTCAAATGAGCGAAACATCTTCTCCGGAAATAAGATGGGCTCGCCGGTTGAAGCTGTAGGGACTTGCAGGCTGATTTTAGACAGTGGTTTCGTTTTGAATTTAGAGAGGACATTTTACGTACCA
This sequence comes from Ipomoea nil, assembly GCF_001879475.1. Classification (NCBI taxonomy): domain Eukaryota; kingdom Viridiplantae; phylum Streptophyta; class Magnoliopsida; order Solanales; family Convolvulaceae; genus Ipomoea; species Ipomoea nil. Next base: position 524,899 of record NW_017617293.1, on the reverse strand, counting down.
ACTTTTTCACGAAATTTGGTTTCTGTCTCAAGACTTGTACCGTTTGGATTCAATTTTGTTTTTTCAGACAAGTATTTTAAATTATTTGATAATTCTACTTGTATTGGAAATGGTACACTGTCTGATGGTCTTTATCGTCTTCACTTACAAAACGATGCAAGTTATGATTCCTTACATGTTCAAACTGGCACCAAACGGTGTAGTGTTAACGATAAATCTTCAATGTTGTGGCACCGGAGATTGGGACACATCTCCCTTGATCGCATTAAAAGGTTGGTAAAGGATGGAGTACTTTCTACTCTAGACTATACTGACTTTGAGACATGTATAGACTGCATTAAAGGCAAGCAGACTAACAAGTCGAAGAAAGGTGCCAATAGAAGTTCAACATTATTAGAGATAATTCATACTGACATATGCTGTCTAGATATGGATATGCAGGGTCAGAAATATTTCATTACCTTTATAGATGACTTCTCTAGATTTACCTATGTGTATTTACTTCGTCATAAGTATGAAGCATTGGATACCTTTAAAACCTTTAAGGCTGAAGTTGAAAACCAATGCAAGAAGAAAATACAAATAGTTAGGTCAGACAGAGGTGGTGAATATTATGGTAGATACACAGAAAATGGACAAGCTTTGGGTCCATTTGCTGAATTCCTTCAACAGCATGGGATTGTTGCCCAATACACCATGCCGGGTTCCCCAGATCAAAATGGTGTTGCTGAAAGAAGGAATCGGACTCTTTTGGACATGGTGCGGAGTATGCTGAGCAACTCCACACTTCCAAAATCATTGTGGGCCGATGCTCTCAAGACGGCAACGTATATATTAAACCGGGTTCCGACCAAGGCTGTCCCCAAGACACCTTTTGAGCTTTTCAAAGGTTGGAAACCGAGTTTGCATCATATGCGTGTTTGGGGTTGTCCGTCTGAGGTGAGGATTTATAACCCACATGAAAAGAAACTTGACTTGAGGACAATAAGTGCTTTCTTTATTGGGTATGCACAGTCTTCTAAGGGTTATAGGTTTTATTTTCCAAAACATACGACTAGGATAGTGGAATCAAGAAATGCTAAGTTTCTTGAAGATGACTTGATCAGTGGGAGAGATCGATTTAAGGACTTAGTTCCTTTATTTGATCATGTTAGACTCTTGCCCTTCAACGTCATCTAACGGAGTTGTACTTATACGCAATGCGCCTTCAGTCCCGCCTGCGGTTGTGCAACCCATTGTTGAGATTCCACAAGCTGTTGAAACTCAACCATTGGAAGAACAAGTTCAGGACTTACAGCAACCTCCTGAGCTAGACTTTGAGCCAATGGTTGAACCAATTCAGGATTTTCAGCAAGATCCTGAACCCGCACAGACCGAAATTGAACCAATCCAAGAACTACATCCAGTTCCTGAAGAGGTAGTTGCGCCACAACCTTCACAAGGTACTGGTGTTCCAACATTAAGACGGTCTACTCGGGTAAAGCTTTCAGCAGTTCCTAGCTATTATGTATCGTATCTACAAGAATCTGACATTGGAGCTGAAAATGATCCCATAACGTTTTCACAAGCTACGAATTGTGCACAGTCCGATTTGTGGTTAGAATCCATGAAAGATGAAATGAATTCCATGAAGAGTAATGGAGTTTGGAACCTTGTTGAGTTACCTAATGGGGCCAAGCCGATTGGCTGTAAATGGGTATTTAAAACCAAAAGAGACTCATTAGGTAACATTGAGAGGTACAAGGCCAGACTCGTTGCTAAGGGATTCACTCAAAAAGAAGGAATTGATTACAAGGAGACCTTTTCTCCTGTATCAAAGAAAGATTCTCTTCGAATCATTCTGGCTTTGGTTGCACACTTTAATCTTGAGTTGCAACAAATGGATGTGAAAACCGCGTTTCTAAATGGTGATCTAGAAGAGGAAGTTTATATGAAACAACCTGAAGGTTTCTCTTCTAGAGGTGGTGAGGATTTGGTGTGTAGGCTTAGGAAGTCCATATACGGTTTAAAACAAGCCTCCCGTCAGTGGTATATTAAGTTTGACGGGGTCATTTCATCATTTGGTTTTGTTGAAAGTCCCTTAGATCCTTGTATATACCAGAAAGTTAGTGGGAGTAAAATCTGTTACCTTGTTTTATATGTGGATGATATCCTACTCGCTACTAATGAGGTGGGGATGCTTCGTGACGTGAAACAGTTCCTTTCCAAAAACTTTGATATGAAAGATATGGGTGAAGCATCTTATGTCATTGGCATAAAGATTCATAGGGATAGGTCCCGGGGCATACTGGGTCTATCGCAGGAAACCTATACTAACAAAGTTTTGGAAAGGTTTCGGATGAAAAACTGTTCACCGAATGTTGCTCCCATTGCAAAAGGGGATAAGTTTAGTTTGGACCAATGTCCTAAGAACGAGTTGGAGACAAAGCGTATGAAGGATGTTCCATATGCTGAAGCGGTTGGATGTCTCGGCTATATTCAAGTTTGTACAAGGCCCGACATTGCCTTTGCCGTTGGTATGTTAGGGCGGTACTTGCATAATCCAGGCTTAGACCACTGGGGAGCTGTGAAGAGAGTTCTGAGGTATCTCCAAGGTACTAAAGATTTCAAGTTGGGTTTTAGGCAGACGGACATCCTCGATGTTGTTGGTTATTCTGATGCGGACTTCGCTGGCTGTGTTGATTCTCGGAGATCGACTTCCGGGTACGTCTTCATATTGGCTGGTGGGGCAATTTCATGGAGAAGTGTTAAACAATCCTTAATAACCACTTCTACCATGGAAGCCGAGTTCGTGTCCTGTTTTGAGGCTACTTCGCAAGGTGTGTGGCTCAAGAATTTCATCTCCGGGCTTAGAATTATGAATTCTATATCTAAGCCACTGAAAGTTTATTGTGACAACTTAGCTGCAGTCTTCCTAACTAAGAACGAAAAATCTGGGAGTCGAAGTAAACACATCGACATCAAGTTCTTAGCCATTAGGGAGCGTGTCAAGAATAAAGTTGTATTCATTGAACACATTAATACTGAGTTGATGCTAGCAGATCCCTTGACTAAAGGCATGCCTCCGTCTAAATTCAAGGATCTGATTCAGAAAATGGGACTTTCGTCCACTTTGTAATTTGTATATACATTCAGTTTAATAATGAAATTCTTTTGCACTTAAGTTTTTTTTCTTCAGATACTTCAGATATTTTCTTTGAGTGTGTACACAATTCAGTTTATCTCAATAAGAAAATATACTTCAGTGGACTTGAAATGAACATATGGTTTGTTTCATTAAGTTTGATTACCTAAAGGACTCATTGACAGTTTGCGTTTGATCATAATGGATATTACTTGCGCTAAGAAGGACATGTCATTATGGTTGGTGTAAATCTTGTTCTTGGGTTCCGTATTTGCACCAAGTGGGAGAATGTAACGTTTTCCTTATGTATTATCATTATTATTATTATTAAGTTTATTATATAATAACAATAATATTTAAGTGGTGCAAATCAATAGGCTGACTATGTATTAGAACTTAGTCAGCATTAGGTAATTAGTTACCTACATTGATGGGATGTAGGTTATTTAGACTCCCAAGTCCTCTCACTGCTCGGTTGACGTATCATACACCATCTAAAGTCACTGAGAGAATTGAGAGAAACACAATTGAAACCTACGGAGATTTTTACAGCAGCCCGAGGAACTTCTGCTCATCAGACCACGAGTCCCTGGTGATCAAGATCTAAAGCTATGGCTGGAGGTTGGTAATCTAAACTCTGTTTTAATAGCCACGTATCTATTAATTGTCACATGGATTATGTGCTTACACACCCAACTGAACACGCAAACGCTATGCACATCACATAACTTCTAGTTCGTCCAAATACCCCTCACCCCCCACCCCGCCGGGGAAAAAACCCCAATCTTCAGCATATGCACACACGAGCACACAAAAATGCACATACCTGTGCTGCTACTAGCCATTTCTAAAGTGTGCTCCGTCGTTGTTTCTGCACTCCCACCCGTTTTTTTTCACCCCTACCCTTGTTCACGCCATGTTCAGTTCATCAGCGTTTGTAAATAATTTAAAGTATTAATTTCCATTCATAAATTCCCTAAAATAATGCTTAAGATTCCAATTCTATTATATCCATAAATAAACATAGAACTACAATTACTATTCAATCCTTTTGATTGGAAAATATCCTTAATTACTACCACAATCTGTAATAATCTCAACCATTCATGGAAAATGAATCAATGGATATCAAGAGGCCTCATGGTCTCATCTAATATAGGGGTTGCACTGGATTCGAAGCCTATATATGTATATATATATATATATATATATATATATATATATGTGTGTGTGTGTGTGTGTGTATATATATATATATATGTGTGTATATATATATATATATATATATATATATATATATATATGTGTGTGTGTATATATATATGTATATATATATATATATGTATATATATTGTTAGGAAAATAACTGTGGCTCAAATCACGGAGACTGTGTCATCCTCAAAACCCACGTTGTGCATGTCTTCCTCCTCAATGTACAACCACGTTTCCTTTTTTTCAATGCGCACTGCCTCATTATTCCGCTATATTCCTAATAAGTGGTATCAGAACATTTTATTTGAGAATTATTTTCCCATCCTTATTAATTTTTTTTTAAACAACGGAACTTTATTATTAGCGAACAACCCGAAGAGAGGCAAAGCCTCCCAGATCATACATCATAGCTAATTTAGCCTTAGCAGGCAAAAGAACAAAATGATTGAAAACTTTGGGGGAACCAAAATTGAGAGCTTCCTCTGCTAGCGCATCGGCCACCTGGTTCGCCTCCCGAAAGACATGACGAATAGTAGAGCCCCATTCTAAAAGGCAAGCTCGGACGTGTAAAACGGGATGGCGTATCCTCCATGGGATCAACCCTCCCGGCGTGGACACACAATTGGCGAGAGTTAGAGAGTCAACTTCGATCAAAAGAGGCCGCGTCGCAGTGGCCTCACACCAAAGGATGGCTTTATGCAAAGCAAGAGCCTCCGCTTCAAGTGCTGAGGACGCGTCGAGGCACTAACCCACCACAAGGTGGCATCTTGAGTCTCTTAGGCACGCATCACCGGCAACACCATTTAAAGAGAAAGAGGCGTCGATGTTCAACTTTAATCTGCTCGACGGCGGGGCCAACCATTTCACCCATATCGTTGTTCGTCGTGGAGGGGAGTAGACGCGGGCGACCAGCCCTTCATCCACCAGAAGCGAACCAGCAGCCCCACTACAACGCGGCTGTTTTGCGAGGGAGAGCAGAAATGCTTCACTTTTGATTCGCTTAATAGTCCTTATAGCAAAGAAAGGTTTTCCATCATAAAGGCTCTCATTATAAGAAACCCACATAAACCACAAAATAAGGCACAAGAGAAGACATGCGAAGCTTCCCATCGCTGATGTATCCATGATCCACCAAGCTTGGCACGCCGCACGCACTGAGTTCAGGTTGCGCTGGCCTAAGCCAAAAACGCCGCTAAAGTGCCTCCATACGACCTGGGCGCCGCTGCAATGGAATAGGCAATGTTTCAGACTCGAGCTTGCAGCCAGGCAGATAGGGCAGATCGAAGGAAAACAAAATCCAAAGCATTGGATGACATCCGGGAAAGGAAGTAATCTTCGCAATAAACGCCACATAAAGACTGAAATCTTCGTGGGGATTAGAGGTCCCCAGATAGCAACTGATGACAAGCTCCGTCCCGCCTTTGGTCGGATTAGATCATACGCCATGGAGAAGGAGAAATTCCCATACACCGACGGCACCCACACCATAGTTTCCGTAATAGTATTGTCCTCCACCAGGTCTCTCACAAGCTGCATTCTTCTCCAAGCTAGTGAGGCAGAAACTGAAGAGCCACCACCGTAGCGCTCAAACATAAAGGAACTCCACAAGGATCCCCCTCTTAGATAATTGAAGTAGAGCTTTGCTGAAAAAGCCTCTTGGATGGCTGCAAGATCACGGACACCCAGGCCGCCCTCGTCAGTCGGCAGACAAACCCTCTTCCACGCCATCCAGTGCCGTTTCGGCCTACCATCAATGGTTCCCCAAAAAAATTTAGCAAATTTTGAATAAATTGATCTCTCGATCTGCTTAGGAAGAGGCACGGAGGCCATTGTATATAGTGGGACCATAGCCAAGGCATGCTTAATTAGAGGTAATCTTCCTCCCAGAGATAGCAACTTTCGTTGCCAGGCAAGAAGCATGTTGTCTACTTTTTTCCAGTAGGTGATAATAGTAATGTGTTCTATTCCTCCCCGCGAACATGTTCACCCCCAGGTATCGGAAAGGCAAAGACGAGTGTTGCATAGAAAGAATACGCGACATTGTGGATAACCTTTCCGTAGAGTAGTGCTTAGAAGTGACGAAGAAACTTTTGCTGTAATTGATTTTCTGCCCAGACCCGGTCTGATAATGCTTTAGAATATCTGAGAGAGCCTTCAGAGAGCTTGAAGATCCATTAACAAAAATAATAATATCGTCTGCAAATGCCAATTGAGAAATAATGGGGCATCCCAGCCTCGTAGAATACGGAGATAGTAATCCCGTGCCCATTTTCAACACAAGAGAGCGTGAAAGGGCCTCCGAAACAAGAATGAAGAGGAGGGGGAGAGCGGGTCGCCTTGCTTAACCCCCCACGTTGGTTGAAAGAAGCCGCAGCTAACCCCGTTAACCAAGACCGATAAGCGCGTGGCCTCCAGATTGCCCAAGACAGGGTTGATGAAAGCCGCAGGGAACCCAAATCTGCCCAGAACAGCCCGTAGAAAGGGCCAAGAGACCCGATCAAAGGCCTTCATCATATCAAGCTTCACCGCAACATTCGCGCCCCGACAGCGTTTGTTAATGTGTTGAAGGAGCTCAAAAGCCAACAACACATTGTCCTGGATGCTCCGATCCTCAACAAACCCCGCTTGCTCCTTTGATATAATTTTGGGCAGAATAGAACTAAGCCGAGAGGTGATAATACGTGTGAAGATTTTGCTGACAAAGGTACAGAGGCAAATTGGCCGAAAATCCGCGAAGGTTCCCGGGTTATCCTTTTTGGGGAGAAGAACAATCTGGGCGCTTGCCATTGCGCGTGGTAAAGGCACTCCAGAGAAAAAATCCAGGGCCGCCGCGAAAACATCTTCTTTTACAAGGTCCCAGCAGCTACGTAAGAAAAAACCCGAGAAACCATCAGGGCCAGCTGCGCTGTATGGATCCAACTTCCACACCGCTTCTTTAACCTCCGATCCTCACGTGAGACCGGTAGGGTTAGAAGAGCGATGTCTGCACCGATCAGATTCGTTGGGAGGTACTGTAAAAGGGGCTCCAATCCGGAGCTGTCCTCTGCCGAGAAAAGCCCAGAGTAGAAAGAGACAGTTTCTTCCTGTATAGCAGATTGAGTCAAAAGGAGCTCGCCTGTGCCATTCTTGATAGCACTGATGCGCTACCTTCGGTGCATATTCTTAACCACAGAATGAAAGTAACGGGAGTTAGAGTCCCCATCTTTAAGCCATTTCACCAGGGCCTTTTGTTTCCAGTAGAGTTCCTCATGTTTAAGTGCCTGAAGGAGATCCGCTCGCAGCTTGTGGAGCAACTCACGGTTGACGGGCAAAGGCTCTTCATCAAAAGCATTTTCAGCCTCTGTAGTTTTGATCTCCAAATCCCTGATGCGGTAAAAAACATTCCCAAAAATGTCTCGGTTCCAAGAACGGAGGCCCTGTTTGAGTCTTTTTAATTTGAAGGCGAGAGCACGCATTCCCCATCCTTCAGCTGGTTGATTCCAATTTAGGCTGACAGTATCCATGAAACTCGGGTGAGTGATCCACATATTCTGGAATCGGAACTGTTTTAGGCAAGACACCATTGTGTTGGCACCACTCAACAGGATTGGCGAATAATCCGAAGTTGTCCTGGCCATAACAGTTATTCGCACCTCCGTGAAATAATCTCTGAAATTAGCATTCATCAAATAGCGGTCAAGCCTCTTCCAAACTGCCCCAGCCGTTCGAACACCATGCCAAGTGTATTGACTGCCGAGAGTGGCAAGATCAAGTAGCTCATTGTCAGCAATAAAGTCCGAGAAGTCGGAAATACACCCCACAGCCGGTATAGCGGTTCCTCTATATTCAGAAATGCGTGAGATCACATTGTAGTCTCCTCCCAGGAGAACTGGCCAAGAATCCGTAAGGCAAGCTGCGAGCTGCGACCACAAAAGAGCTCTTTCTGTTCTGGTATGCTTCGCATAAATTGCAATGAAATCAAAGGAGAAACCCCACGAGATGTAGCAAGCTTTGCAGAGAACAAACTGATCACTGTCTAACACAACCTCGATGTCAAAAGAGTCTGACCAAAGCAACCAGATTTTGGTTTCACTGGACGCAAAACCACCCGAGTAGTGGAATTCTCGAACAAACCTGTCTAACTGATCAGCATCAAGCCACGGTTCAATAATCGAAACAAAGTTAATGTGCTCACGTCGGATTATCCTTCTAAGCCTGCGCCGTGAGGAAAGAAGACCCCGGACATTCCAGCTTAGCAAATTCATTTTAACCGGTGCGAGAAAGAAACTCTAGCGATCTTGCCCGCTGCTAGCCTGGTGGTGACAGATGGAGCAAGCGCAGAGTAGTCCTTCCTGGGACGGATCTTCTTCTTAGTTACAACAACACAATTGTCAGGTTGCGATTTCCCAATCTTGGCTGCGAACAGTCTGCTATCCGCTTTCCAAGAGTCAAGCAAAGACTGCGAGAAAGCCTGGGCATTCTGTATATCATCTCCGTCTGATAGATGTCCCGGCAGAGAGTTCGAATGAGCCATTGCACGGACTCCTTGATCATCAATAAGCTCCCTCCCCAGAGAGGAATTAGCCTCCGGGATTGCCAATGGCGAAGCCGCGCTCTCCGTATCAAGAACCGGGGCGGTACTCTGAGGGGCTGAGCCGTCCCCATGCTCTTCTTCGGCCGGACTTTGAACAGGCCACCATCTCTTCCTTGGAGGAACCAGTAGAGGCTGCTGGTCAGCTGGAGGCGTCTCTGTTGCAGTCTCCCGGCGGGGTTCAGGTTGCAGCGTCATCTGCATGTTCCGGCAGTCCACCTGAGAGTGGCCAAATTTGCGACACCCCAGGCAGTAGGGAGGGATGTATTCATAGCTGACTTGTTGTGCGAATCCCCCTTATGAGCCATTAGTGATCCAAACTTGCTTCGGGGGGGGGGGGGGGGTGTTGCAGACATTGAGCTCTACGCAGACGCGCACCACGGAAGGGCGATTATGAGCAAGAGTGGATGCGTCGACCTTCAAAGGTTTTCCAATTAAGTTGGCAATTGAATAAATTGCCCTCTTGTCTTGCAAATGAGGCGGGAGACCTTCAAAGGCGATCCAAACAGGAACGATTGGGGATTCCATATCTAGCCGAAAATCTAGAGTCCATTTGAAAATCCACATGATGTAGCCCCTGATCGACCAGGACTTTCGAAGCTAGCACCGTTGAAAATCCATTTCATGATCAAAGTTTAGGAGCACATGGCGTTGATCAATCAGGCCAAGCGAAAAAGCACCACCAAAGCCAATTTGATCGAAAGTTTTTCGAAGATCCGCCATCGAGGGCTGGCCTTTTGCGAACTTTCCTATCCTTATTAATTTATTTTGTCATTTTATTATTATTTAACTTCTATAATTCTCAATTTTCGATTCTTCGCTTCCGAATTATTCCGCTATATTCCTAACATATATATATATATATATATATATATATATATATATATATATATATATATATATATATATATATTCATTTTTCTCAATTACGGGGAAGAGACAGAGAGCATTATTGGGGGGATACATGTCGTTGACAAAGTCAAGTAAATTGTTCATGATAATGGAGCCTTGCAAAACGTACGAAATCTTTGCAAAAAAAAAAAAAAAAAAAAAAAAAAAAAAAAAAGAAGGAGAACTATGAAATCGGTTGCCGTCATGCTAGCTGCCATTCTGGACTTCGTTCAGCTTTAATTTTCTGAAAAGTACTTTTTTTTTAAGCAAAGTAGATTTATTATGAGCGAATAAATCTCGGAGCAGCAAAGCCCCTGAAATCATACAAAAGGGCCAATTTGACAGATTCTGGTAACAAGCCAAATGAAGAAAACACAGAAGCCGATGAGCAAAGAAAACCCTCTAAAGCTAAAGCATCCGCAACACGGTTAGCTTCACGGTAAACATGAACAATTGAAGATGACCAAGAAACCAACCGCGAATGGATCCGACTAAGTGCACCACGAACTCTCCATGGGGTCAATATTGTATACGAGGTAACATAACAAACTAGTGCAAGAGAATCAACTTCAACATGTTCCGGTATCATAGATGCCATATCACACCAACACAAGGAAAAATCTAATGCCAATACCTCCGCCTCAAGTGCCGAGGAGGCAAGCAATGGAAAAGATAATCCCGCAATGAGAAAGCATGCCAAATTCCTCAAACATGCCCCTCCTGCCGCTCCATTTGTAGAAAATAATGCATCAGTGTTTAACTTGAGACGCCCTGAAGGTGGTTTATGCCACTTAACCCAAGTCACCATGCGCCTCGGAGGGGAGGCAAATGTAGCAACAATCCCCTCAGCAACCAAGAATTGATCCGATAAACCACTTCTACGAACATGATGTACCAAAGATACCAATAAAGCCTCTTTTTTAATCTTGGAAATAGCAGCAATAGAGGAGAATGGAATACCATCATACAGAGCAGGATTATAGAAAGTCCACACCACCCAAAGAATAAGACAAGGGATGAGGTAGCAAAAAAAACCCGTAGCAGTCCTTGGCGAAGCTGATAACCACCATTTATGACATGCAGCTCTTACCGACCGAACATTATCGAGGGAAAATCCAAAGATTAGAGCAAATCTATGCCACACGCCAAAAACATGAGTACATGAAAAAAGACAATGCTCCAAAGATGCACTCGCATTGAAACAAAAAGGACAAATAGAAGGTAGACAAATCTCAAACCTCTCTAGGCAATCTGGGAACGGCAAGTACCTCCGGAGGAGCTTCCACATAAATATTGAGCACTTCGCAGTGATACCCGGCGCCCAAATACATTTTGAAGAGAGTGTTGAACCCATCCTTGGTCTAAGCATATCATATGCCGATGCCAACGTAAAATCTCCCATTGTAGACGGGGTCCAAATAGTTTCATTGCCAACCTCACGAATATAATCATCGACGAACTCAGAAATTTGCAACATACGGCGCCATATATGAGACCCAGTAGCCTGGTTAGAGCTCTCAGAATAACGCACTGTCATGAACTCAGCCTATAAAGAACCTTTGCACCTAAAGTTAAACCAGAGCTTCGCCGAACAAGCCTGCCGAACAGCAACCATATTCCGAATTCCCAACCCCCCTTCATCCGTAGGCAAACAAATATTATTCCAAGAAGCCCAATGAAACTTAGGCTTACCCTCATAAGTTCCCAAAAAATTCTAGCAAACTTTCGCTCAAGTTCTTTAATTACTTGGCGAGGTAATTGGACGGCTGCAATTGTATAAAGAGGGATAGATGTCAAAACGTGCTTAATAAGAATCAAACGACCTCCTGGTGACAAAAGTTTGCGCTGCCAACCTTGGAGCTTCTTATCCACATTCTCCAAAGTATACTGATAAAAAATTAACCTGTTGCGGCCTTGAAAAAGATTCACTCCCAAATATCGAAAAGGCAATGAAGAGTGTTTCATACCCAGGACCCCTTCCATAGCAGTAATGCGGCGCAAATTACAATGTTTAGAGGTGACAAAAAAACTTTTATCAAAATTAATTCTCTGCCCTGAAGCCTGCTGATAGATTCTCAAAACTTTGGACAGATTTCTCAAAGAATTCACACCTCCATTAACAAATATTATAATATCATCCGCAAAGGCCAGATGCGACACTGTCGGGTAGCCCAACTGCTCTTGACCCATAGTACTCCCGGTTTCTAGTTCCTGCTGCTGCCGATTTTGCGACTCCTCTTGAGGCTGGACTGCGAGAGGTCGCCAACATTTCCGCGGCGGAACAATGGTGGTGATTGCTTGCAACTGAGAGTTTTGATTAACATGTGCCTTCGGCTGATTGGGAATGGCAAAATCACCATCTTGGCGCTGCTTTTGAACCAATGGAGGAGTCTGGCCAACTCTGCATTCAGCGAGTAAATGACCAAATTTTCGACAGGTCTGACAATAAGGAGGAATATACTCATATTTCACGGGCTGAGCAAATCCCCCATACGAACCATTGTTTATCCAAATATGCTCAGGAATGGGATTAAGCACATTCAACTCTACGCAAACTTTGGCAACCGAGGGCCGGTTGTGGGCAAGTGTCGAGGCGTCAACCTTTAGTGGTGATCCAACGAGGTTCGCGATTGAGCAGATTGCACGTTTATCTTGTAGGTGTGCTGGTAGCCCCTCTAAAGCAATCCAAACTTGAACTATTGGAGACTCCACATCTGGTCGGAAGTCCGGGGTCCATTTAAAAACCTTCATATTGAATCCTTGTATCGCCCACGATTTACGTAGCCAACAACGTTGAAAATCTTCTTCTTTGTCGAAATTAATCAGAACATGGCGTCGGTCAATCAGGCCCAGAGTAAACGCTCCACCGAAACCAATAAGATCAAACGACTTTCGGAATGATGCCATCGAAGGGCGACCTTTCGTAAACTTGCCAATTAGCGCAAACTTGAAGCGAAGAGCAAATTGGTGAATATCTTCATCTGAGAATGAGACCGCTGGCATGCCCTTGTATCTACCCAGAGGTCGGACATGCGCTTCATCTGAGCCAGAAGAGAGTACGTCCGTGAAAGAGCGCGGTGGTATGGGAGGGGGCACGGCGGCCCCCAACGGCGCCGCCATTGTAGAGATCGTAAGTGAGCAGGAATATCGGAGATAATTAACTAATAGGACCTTCTATTAGGCATTTAGTACTTTTCATATTTAAAACGACAAATGTAAAAATTTGCTTAAGATTGCATATATTCAGTTTCTTGAAAATGTTTTTTAAATTTCTCTCTGTAATCATTTTTTCAAGTTTTTAAAATTTCTCTTTCTCTGATCTCAAGAACAATGTCTTTCCACACACGGTCGCCAATCATACAAATCAGATCACAAGACCAAATGTATGTGTCTTATTATATTTTATATAATTTTTATTTATTTGAAGTTGTAAACTATTCATTTACTTTAATGCTTAATTTTTGAAAAAAAAAAAAGATTGAATTCCATTTTTGGTCCTACTGTTATATGACTTTTCTAATTTTTGTCTATCATAATTATTTTTGTCATATTGTGCTCACTATTATTAAAAGTGTTCTAATTTTAGCTCACTTTAAAAATTTTTGTGGACTAAAATTGAAACACTTTTAATAATAATGGACACAATGTGACAAAAATAATTATGGTGGACTAAAATTGAAATGACCCCTATAACAGTAGAACCAAAAATGGAATTCACTCAAAAACCATGTTTGAGGCGTAAAATATAAAATAGTTATAATTTAATTATAACATAATAAAATATATCCACCCTAACATTCAGATTTATCAGAATAAATATTCCCAGTGTCCATTATTCAATATTATGACATCTCACCATTCTACATTATTGGATTATACATTATGGTAAAATTCAGGGACTAGCCATTTTCCCTTTTTAAAATATTCCACTGGTATCGGGTTGCTCCCCTAAGTGGGAGGTGTAGGTTCGAACCTCAGTTGAGGCAATAGTGTGTATATGTTGGGTATCCCCATTCCTTATAATAAAAAAAAAATATTGGAATTTGGATGTCTAGCACTTAGAGTAAAATTATCTATTTTGGAGATAATTAAGGGGAAATAATTGTTGCACCGCACCATATATCAACTATATAACTACATTTATAATTTAAATGGAAATATCCAGGGGCAAAGATCACACAGCACAGGATTTTGTTTCTTACATTAGTTTCTAGGAGCGTGGCACTCTTCATTCACTCAACCCCCATAAAGCTAGGACGGTTCATTGCAAATACCAAGAACTTTCCAACTCCTCTCCGAATTTGATCTATATATCTATCATCCTCCACTCAGTCTACACACTTCAATTCATTGTACATTATTAATTTCTAGAGGCAACAAACATTCTTACAACATCAACCATCTTTAGTTAATTTAATACATACAGTAGTACGTGCTCAAATGGGACTGGCTGTAGGCATTGATCTAATGAAGCTGGCCTTATACAAAGCAGCTGTGGAGGATAAACCTGAAGATTACTATAAGGCTCTAGGGCAGCAAAGCGCGGCCGCGGTGGAAGACGATGGCTTCAAGGTTATGCCAAATGGGAACACTGATGCAGGACAAGGGAAACCAAAAGAACAGGAAGAACTAAAACTCAAAGGCTTTCAATAATTGTCAAAACTAAATTTCTCAATACAAAAGTCTGTTTAAATAGACAATTAGGAAAATAGAAGAGTTGCAAATATTAAAAGCATGCATGGGAAAAGTAAAATAGTCATAAAGAGAATTACAAATATTAAGAATATTTAAAGCTAATCCAAATTTTCAATAAAACTAGCCACCAAACCACATGTCTCTTAGAATTCATGTATTTAACCATTATTGATTCAATTCATATACCGCATCATTCTCTTGTGGTTGCGAAAGACTCGTCCTCGAGTCATCAAAATACAGTGGTACTTCACCGGAGTATAAAGTCATGATGAGTCTTCACAATCATTTGTTTTTTTTCGAACCTTAAAATACCCATACCTCTTAGCACTCAATTTGTGAAATGTCTTCGTGAACACAGGATCTTTATGAATAAAGACCATAACCTTCTCACCCATTCTACAAATTTTCTTACGCTGCCTTTTGTTAGACTGGGCGTTATACCTTGCTTTGGTAGCATAAGTTTAGCCATAGCTTCATCTGGAGCTTCAACAACACCCCTTGTTATATTTTCAGATCTTATATTTCCATAACACTTTTGCAGCAGCTGGATAAAGTTAATAGCATGCCTAGATTGTTTCTGAAAAGCAGCCAGATCTATGATCACTAATTTCTTAGTGTTCTCATAAATTTGATAGAATTCTTTGAAAATGCTCTTAAGTTGGAGGGATTGCTTCTCATCGGTTGTGTACATTAAACTTTTAACCACACAACTCAAATGCCCATCATCTTCCTTAGCAATCTCAAAATCATCTTTGCAATCATATTCTCTCTCCTTGATATTATCATCCTCAAGATCAAAGGATCTTTGAGCCCAACCTTCATCTGTATAGTAGTCTGGTTCTTTTCTCTTCAAACATTTCTTAGTCTCAGCCTCTTGTGTGAGTGGTGGAGATTGAAATTGATGAAAGTGAGCCGCATTGTTTTCATGCGTAGGTTGGTTGTTAACCTCAACAAGTGCTCTTGTAGGGGGAAGGGAGTGTTTATTTGGAATAACTTCAGTCAACAGATTATCAGCTTGAAAGTTCATATTAAAAGTTCTACCTTATGTCCATAATGGAGATACTGACATTATTAGTTGTTTTTCAACCTTGACGGCAGTCTGTGGCTTGGGAGCTTCTTGAAGTTGATTGTAGCTTGTTGGAATTTCACATGCTCTCATCCATAACACGTCCTCTTGTCTTGTTCTGTAGTTCTGAATAGTCTCCTACCATGACATAGCTCTTCCACGCAGCATACTGGCAATATATTTTGCTTGCTTATTTTCAGGAACTTCTAACATACTAAGGTAGTTATCCAACTTCTGAACACCAATCCAAGAAGGCTTCTGTGTCCAAATAGCCATTAAAAGTTGGTAGTCGATGGTATTGGAGATGTTGCCGACTTCTGGCCACATGCTTTGTTGGCAGATTCATGTCATTGATAACACATGGCATTGCGCCATTACCTTCTAACCGAAGGCTTATGTTCGTGAGAATGCTACAAATTTCTTGAAATTCGCGATTCACATTCTCACCATGTACTTGAAAAGCTGTCGGAAGGCAATCCATTCCACGGTCACCGCCGAAGGATGGGTTATTACCCTTGTTGTTGATACCGCCTTGTGCCATCTTGGGTCGTCGTGACAAGTGGAGAGGGCTACGCCACTATCTCGGTTGTCGCCTAGGAACTTGGCTCTGATACCAACTGATGCAGGACAAGGGAAACCAAAAGAACAGGAAGAACTCAAACTCAAAGGCTTTCAATAATAGTCAAAACTAAACTTCTCAATACAAAAGTCTGTTTAAATAGACAATTAAGAAAATAGAAGAGTTGCAAATATTAAAAGCATGCATGGGAAAAGTAAAATAGTCATAAAGAGAATTACAAATATTAAGAATATTTAAAGCTAATCCAAATTTCCAATAAAACTAGCCACCAAACCGCATGTCTCTTAGAATTCATGTATTTAACCATTATTGATTCAATTCATGTACCGCATCAACAATGGCATATATATATGATTTCCAATGTATGTGCATGTGTTTATGTTGTGAAATTCAGTACTTTAAGTGTACGAATTCTGTATATGAAACAAATTAGTAATCGTGTCTTATGTTATTAATTTTTGTGTGTAAATTCCGTGCATATGAACACAAATTATGTACCTAAATCAAATTTGAAAAATAAGTAAATATATAATATTTGTTGTGATTTTTTTTTTATCTTGTGATATGAAATAAAGTATCTCGTCATTTCACTCTAGGGTCCATAATGCTATGTGATCCCTAGTGCATAATATAAATTATCTATGATTTCTATCTATAATCTACTCAAAATTTTCTAATCATAAAGACCAATTAATTAATAGTATTTAAAAGAAGTAAAAGAGTCCAAAAATTTAATTTGCATTACACACATATGTAATTAGGTTTAATAGGTGTACCTGTGGAAGACATTAATGATGCAGTTGCATGAAGAGCATTTCGACCCAACAGTCCACTGTAAGTAGGACTTTTACATCTGTTCAGGAGTTGCTGCAAACAGTCACGAATCCTAACCTTGCAGCTATGTAAATGGGTGTCTCCCCAACATTATTGGGAGGATATACAAATTCATCATCCTCTTCAACCAATAACTTCTCCACGACTTCCAAATGCCCATTCGCACGGCCTTGTGCAAGGCCATATCCATCACATTATCTGTCATTTGTATCATCTCCCTCAGTCCCACACCAGATTCAACATCCATGTACTCTTTGGTGGCTCTGATGAGGATAGAGACTATATTGGCATGGCCTTTCTCCACTGCACAATGTAACGGACTTTCATTTTTCTTATTCTGAGCAAATAACAAAGACAATAAGGCTGCTGCATGATTGTTATCTTTCCCTCGTAGTATGTTTTGCATAAAATGTTGGCGGCCGTGGAGCGCTGCAACATGCAGCACAGTGTTTGATGCGGTACATGAATTGAATCAATAATGGTTAAATACATGAATTCTAAGAGACATGTGGTTTGGTGGCTAGTTTATTGGAAATTTGAATTAGCTTTAAATATTCTCAATATTTGTAATTTTCTTTATGACTATTTTACTTTTTCCATGCATGCTTTTAATATTTGCAACTCATCTATTTTCTTAATTGTCTATTTAAACAGACTTTTAATTTGTATTGAGAAGTTTAGTTTTGACTATTATTGAAAGCCTTTAAGTTTGAGTTCTTCCTGTTCTTTTGGTTTCTCTTGTCCTGCATCAATTGTGGCCTCCTGACCAAACATAATATAAGTAGTGTTTTCATATAATTGTATCACTAATATATATCCATCTCGAGATGCACGGAATTAGTATTGAAAAAGGAGATCACCTTGTGTGACAAACCTGTATAATGAAGCTGCTCGTATGATTCTTGCGAGAAAAAGTTGTTCAGCTTACAATCGCGTAGGCAAAGATGATATGTGGACCACGGTATTTCACACAGCAGCAAGGTATGACAATGTTGAAATGATGAAATAGATATCAAACATTTGCTTCCCAGATTGTTGGATGGTGGTTAATAGCAAATTCCAAAATTTCCTTCACAAACCAATACTGGGACATAGATTTAATGTTATAGAATATGTTTTGAAGTATCCCCAAGCAGACAACCTTATTGAGGTGAAAGACGAGGATGGCAACACACCGTTGGCCCTTCTATCGGTTTGTAGTTGTGGCCCTTTGAAACGTGTTGCTATGCAGGGTCTTATGTGGAAGCATTTGGTCTTTAATAAACAACACCAAACTCCATTTGCCATGATCTTCCAAAACAGAAAGTGGGCATTTTCTAAGTATTTCTTAGTAAGTACACTTTACTACTTCTATATCATTATTTTATGCATGCTATATATATTTAATTCAAATTATCATCATGCCATATATGTACTAAAAAGAATTGTGACATGTGGTAACTAGTGAATAACATTATGGCAGGGTTGGAAACTTGTAAGGAATGGTGGAAAAATTGGTTGTCAAAGTGATCTTACAGAAAGTAGGAAAGAGAGGAATAGTGATGTTCCTACAGAAAAGGATATTCATTTTATGGTAGAAACAAGTCGAACAAACATAATTGCAGCTTCATTGATTTTTACCGTGACCTTTACAGCTGGTTTAACAGTTCCAGGAGGATACAACAGCAATCTTGGAAAAACACAAGGAACGCCATTGTTGTTACACAGTTCTCCATTTAACTTGTTTCTTATTTTCGATTTTCTTGCTTTCATTTTGTCTATTATGTCGATACTTTTATACATTGTGATGGTTGCAAAAGCCTCATCTATCAAGAACTACAAATCTGTCCCGGGATATTTTGCATGCAGCAGGGCTATGGTCATGTACGCAGTCCTTACTGCGGTAACTGCATTCACGTGGGGGTAGCTGCCAGCCTGCCACCATAGCACCTTTACATTCTTTCTACAGACCTATTTTAATCGTATCGCTTTGTTTCTATTCCGGCATCGGTTATCTCTCTTTAACAAATCTCAGTATGAGTTTTCGTAAGGTTTAAACTAGCTAGCTTTTAGCACCAACTTTCAGTTTTTTTTTTTTTTTTTTTTTTTTTTTTTTTTTTTTTGCATATTTAGTGATAGAGTTTGTATTTTGTTTGTTAAAATACAAGGATAAATGTGTATGTAAAATATTTTGGAGCCTTCAAATGATATGTACTGTCTCTATTGTACGTGATGCCAATTTTTATATCTCATTCACCCAATTGTCTATTTCCTTTCAAATATTAAATAAAATTGATTATTATCAATATAATAAAAAAAATAAGTAATTTAAATTTGTGAGAAAAGTAGTAGTAAAAATTTAACGTTTTTTTTGTTGAAAGTGACATGATTATAATAAGTTTATTGATAATATTGAAGATTAATTAAATGGTTATAATTAAATTATAGTGTACAAATTTTTCTTAATTACTAAGCAATAAGGGTAATCAAATCAGAACTTCTGAGATAGAAGAAGATGTCAATTTTTTGAAGTTGCTTTTATGATAAATTCATCAAAAGAGTAACTTGAAATTTTTAATATGTAAAAATTTCTTACCGCAATATTTAGTTTTTAGATGCAGTGACCTGGACTTAATCTTCCAAGCCCCAGTCCAACTATACCCTAAATACTTGATGTTAGACTACGTTACTTGACTTTTCACCAGCCTCCAACAAACATAAATTGAATATGATATATAGATATTGACATTAGCATTTCTCGATCGCAATAGAGAGTATAGGCAGAACATTTTAACAAGCGGTAGCTGTTGTTGATTTGTTAATCAAAGATATGATCACATATTAATGAAATCGTACACATCTAGACAACCATGGAAATCGTTATTTAATACGGAGTAACTGATAGATGAGTGTGGACATTCACCCATGAATAGTTTAACATAGTCCCTTGCTAAATTATGTAGTACTTCGTAGTATATATACAAGTAGTATTTTAACATATAATTCCCGTATTAATATTTGAGTTTGTTATAAATATTAATGATGGCCATTATTTTGTAACGTTTGTAACAGACATATTAATGTGTCATTATGTATGCCATTATTATTTGGTATTATATATATGTATTGTATGTGTATTGGAAGTTGTACAGATGAATGAAGACATGATTCTCACTCTCTCTCTTATTTCTCTGTTCTAATTATTCTTTTAACACATTATCAGTACACGCTCTAACCAACAGAGGCTCCAGGCCGGCGATTATCACAGTGATTGGCGTATTTTGATCGCAACATATCCCAAATATCATCTCCACCCGTCGATTGCCCATCTATAGCCCCCATCGCCGTCTTGAACGAGCACCGGAGACTCCTCCGACGAACCTAGGGTTTGTTCGCAATTGATCGCAAAAGTAGTCCGACCACCCAATTGTGGTGGGCGAGCACTCCGATGAGTCTCACTGACAACTCCGAGGGACTGAGAATGCCCATGGCCATCCTGAACAGTCGTCGGCGCCTCCAAGGTCGAAACTAGACCGCGATCGCGATCTATCGCCGAAGTCATCTGATGAAGTCAGGGATGGTGGCAGGGCCACCGTCGTCCGCCAACCGAAAAGAGAAGTCGAAATTCGAAGGAGGAATTCGCCCCTGAAAGAAGCTACAGTCGCCAGGGATAGCTCCGTCTTGCTGCTTCGTCGCTGCACACCGGACCAGGGGTCCAAAGGTATGCGTCGTACGAGTCTTGGACTGATGGGGACTGGCCCAAGGCTGCTGCAGGCCTGCTGCATTGCTAAGGTTGGAGATTGGGGCTCTTCAAGGTACTTCTATTTTCTGGTCACACTTTAAAGTACTGGTGTGGTGAGCTTATCATCTGCAATTGTTTCTAATCGGCTGGTTCAAAGTGATCTGGCTGGTCATAGAACACATGAAATCATTGTTCCTAATCGGCCTACCTTTGGTAATTTGGCTGGTCATAGGACCTTTGATGGAGCTACTCAAACCACACTACCAGTACTTAGTGTTCCTGCTGGTGACAGTGCTATTGTTTCTGATTTTCTGGTCTTGATAATATGAATACCACTGTTAATGAATCACAAAGTGTTAGTGGTCCTAGTGTTAATGCTCTTAATTGGCTAAGTATCCACTTAGTCGTGGCAATGAGGCAGCGAACATAATCCAGTTTGATAATTTTTGAACCATGCTAATAAGGATATGTGTGTTTGTATTATCCATTTCCAGAACCTGATAACATATGCATTATGACTAATTTTTTGTATGTATATGTGCGTATGCATATTATAAACCCAGTATCAAAGCAAAATTAGCTTGTGGGAGTACACTTCTTAGCATAGAAATACAGTGGAATCAAATCAAAGGTTGGAAAATCATGCTAGAGTTTCGACCATACTCTAGCGAGCTTTGTGGCAGGGTTGTCGAAGCCCTACAAATTTAATACTGGCTCACTCCACTAATTTGTAGTAGTGGCAAGACCAGGTCGAATCCCAAGAGAACTAATGAATTTCGTTTCTTTAATTAAAATAAAATGACTCAAAGTAGGGAAAATTGGGGGATTTGAGAAGAATAAATAAAATAAATAAAATAAACAATAATTAATAACGAGTTCAGAGATGTTGAATTCTGATTCAAGGGGAAATGAATTTTAAAGATGTGACTCAGATCATCGGCTCTTAAAAATTAAAGTTAGATTCAAGTACTTAGCTAAAGACTAATTAGGATAGCCATACTAGCCTTTGATCTCCCTGAATTAACTGATTCAAACCAAGCATTCGAACCAACTACTATTATTGAATGAACTGGGGACGATAGCGTTCCATATTCACCCAATAACATCATTACACTTTAATGAAAAATAACTAAGCCTAAATCACAGATTGAGATAGCTACAACCTGCAACTTAGTCTTCCTGTCCTTTGTGTACTAATCACAGCAATATAATTAATACAAGCTACTCGGTCTAATCGTTTATGACAATTACGGATCATAAACTCATAAAATAGCAATAGGAAAACAATAACAAAGTAAGTTGTCAATTTAATTCATTATTAATCTTCCTGTAAAATTAACTCTAAAAGCATAGGAAGTACATGAATCCAACAAATTAATTGAAATAGAACCTCCCTAAATTCACAACTCAAACTTCAAATCCTTGAATCAGATTAAGAAAATCTAGCTAGACATAGAGAAAACTATTCTAAAATATAAGAATATGAAAGGAACAATCTGCCAACATACATCAGAATAGCTCTCCTTTTATAGGGTTCCAAATCAACAAGCTTCCCTAGAATTCAGGTTCTTACCGCATCTTTCTCTTCAATTTCATCCTCAAAAAGTTTTGTTTAATTTCCTCCAGAAATCTTCCGCGAATGAATCCGTTGAAATCTCTCTAGCGCCTTAGCTTTTCGTCTCGCGTCCGCAACCTGCCGAAACAAAACAAAAGCATAAATATAATATATGAACGTACAGCGCAGCAAACATATGAAGTAAACTAAAGTGTAATTAGGGATAAAGCAAAATGGAACCCACTCACCTTATAATTCAATTTAATAACTAATAAACTTAATTACACTTTAAATTTATTAACTAAGTTATTTAATCCTAATATAACAAAATATACTAATAATAATGAAATATAAAATATAAATAATAAAATTAACCAATAAAACTTATTTAAATTAAGGTATAAAATATACTCATCACTTTGTCTTTGATCCTACTTGATTAAAACTGCTACATCATCTATGCCTACTTGATTGATTATGCACTTCATATTATTGCCTTGAATTATGTCAATAAATTATTATTATTAGGCAATACAATCATATTACATAATGTTGTTATACCATGTCAAATTATAAACTGAAATGTGGTAAATGGCATAGATTACTTGAACTTAGATGAGTGATTGTCTTTTTAGATAATTTTGACTATGCTTATTATTTAAGATAATAATATGTCATATGCATGTCTATCATGTTGATGCCTAATTTTTTTTGAGAGCTTAATTGAAATATATAATGTTGTGACACTACTGATTCTTACATGACAATTATTGTTGTGCCACAATTTGCTCTCTTATGCAATATGGCTATGTGTATATCATAGAAGAAAATGTGACATAACAATTATTTGCTATAGGCCATATATGTTAAGATTTATTATAAATCTTAATGGGTGTTTTGCCCAGATGAAAATTAAAGTCATTGATTTATATACTTATTATACGATAGTCCTTGTAGGATTGTCATGATCAACAAGTGGTTACAACATGAATTTTACACATAGCATTGCCCAGAAGGCGAATTCATAGCACTAGTTATATGATAATAGCACTACGACAATTTATATGACTAATATCAAATTGACTTAATTCTGTTTTGGAAGTCAAATGATTTATTTGTCCAAATTCATGCATATTGATGGTGCTAATTTTTATCATAAAATTATATGGCATGAGTCTTGAATCTTGAATATCTCAAATGTGAGTATTTGAACACAATAAAAGTGCATATTTTCAATATTGTTTTGCCCAGAAGGTAAACACTTAGAGCACTAATTTTTATTTGACACCTTTTAGTCTAAACCATCGGTTATGAATATTTGATCGAAAAGATTCATAGAGTCTAAGTTGATCCCTGAAGGATCGTATGATCCTATGATCAATAAATTATTGTGATCCATTAATGTACAAAATGGACGCATGATCTTAGAAGTTAATTCTCGTGGGTCACCCGGAATTATTTGACAATTTAGAATTTACTTCTCTATGTTTAATTTTTTGGACGGGTTTTTACTTCCCGAATGGTACCTTTTCGGATGGTACATGAATCCGTTGTACTCTAGTAGAAGTACATAACTAAAAATTATTTAAAATAGTGTGCGTCTCATTGTCATATGTGATAGTCACCTTGTACTCCTGTAGTAGTACATGACCAGATTATAATAAGTATTTTTGAATGTCATTGTTTTTTAAAAAGACATCAAAATTTTAGTTTTTTTTGTTGGAATGTACTTTATGAGTTCCGAGACTTTCCTACTTTGCAATATGCTTGGTCATCGGATCGTTTTTAATAAAGGTCTAGGAGACCTCAAATGGGATTGATCTTTAAGGTGATTTATGACTCATGAATGAAGTTGGCAACTTCTGTTTCTAATGCTATGCTACTGTCCAAAAGTCAAAATTGACTCACATCATGATGGTTTGCCTGAAGCAAACAAATTGTGAATTTTTTTAATAGTAACCACTGCCTGAAAATTCTGACCAGCGCAGTTTGAAAATTAAATTCGTGAAAAATACTTATTGAACTCCTTTTGGCATGAAATTTTTTCTGGAGAACCTAGACTCGTGATATTCGATGTCTGTAAAAATATTTTGTTAAAAATATGCTTTGGTTATTCCAGAAATATTTGTAAAGTTTTGGCAGTGTGCTGCCAATTATTTTTCTGCCTGGAGCAATGTTGTAAAAAATTTCAGAAAAAATACTTCCACACCTTGGATTGACATGAAAATTTTTATGTAAGTTCTAGACTTACTGAACTACACATCTGCCAAATTTTGTGTCAAAATGTGTTACCGTTTTCCCCCAGAAAATTCTGCAATCCAGGTCAAAATTCTGAAAAAATTTTGCCGTTTTCAGCTTGTATATCTTGCTATTTTGTGATGCTTTCATACTTGTATGAAACTATGAGATAAAATGAGAGCTTGCTTGGAAAAGTACTGTTTTTGACTCCCCAAAATAGGAATGAATGGGCCCGGCAAGCAAACATGTGCCCATTATTCTTCGGCGAACGGTACTTCTCTCATATTTCTAATTTATGAATTAATAAGAATATCTCTTGTCATGTCATGCCTTGTGTATACCAAATATGATGTGCATGACTAAATTGAGTTTTTGGTGTCCAAGACATAAGGGACAATTATATCACATATTGCATGTGCTTCTCTTTAATTGACATCATTTAGCATATAATCTCTTGATTATGTTCATATAAGAGATTTTGTTATTTCTCTTGTTGGGAATTTATGATTTGCTATAGGCCATAGCTATTGAGATTTATCACCCAACTTATAAGTGGGAAAATAGCATGAATTCTCAATATGGTTAGGTTGCACCTGTCGTTGCTAAACCTTAGCTTGCATATGATAACAATTAAAGGCTATGACATGTTTACAGTGCTAGTTTCTGCCATAGAAACTTTTTGACATGAGATTTTGACATATGATATTTAAATTTATAGCCCTCATTTTTTTTGTATATTTATTTGCCCAGAAGGTAGATTAAAGACTTTAATTCTCTAAGTCACTCTTTAGGAAGAACCTTGACGATAAATTCTTGACCAAAAATGGTCCACCTATCCCATCAATCCCTGAAGGATTGCTATGATGTTACTATGAGTCAAGTTCTTTTACCCAAGTCTAACTCAATGCATATCACAAATTAATCCCTCAAGGATTGCTATACCCTTTTTTTTCACCTAGTACATGGTTTCAGAAGTATCTTTTCCCTATCTGCGTTATTTTATTTGCGCAGTCTATTTTATATCACCACCACAACGTACCTCTAAAAGGGCTATCAAAGAAACCTCCGTCTATTGATTAAAAGCCCATGATAGGGGATCAATACATATAATTGGGTACGTTGACTGCATTCCTAATGAAGATTGTTTCTCGGCATTAGGGGGAGATAATATACTACTCCGTAGCTTTTTGGAATGCCAAGAAATTTCATAAGAATAAAAACATCTTCATTATTTAAATCCATGTACTAGTTAGATTGAACTGGAAGTTCAAAAGATAATCTATTTGCGATTTTAGCAAATAATTTGCCAAATACATCTATTGATCATAATGATCATAAAAGAAGTGACTAGGTCCTATATCCTTGGACCAAACATATCTATCGATACTCTTTGACACTAGAAGTGTAGGAGATCTATCGGTGAAAGAGATATGGATCATAATACTAGATCTAGTAAAGAAATATGGTCACTCTTGAAATAGCTTGAATAATTATGTCCTGCAGACGTTCGTCCAGATGACGAAAAACCCTGGTAAGACTTATAGGTGCACCAAACAAACGTAATACTAGGGATGCGGAACGACCAGATCAAAATATCTTTGGGAAATATTTACAATCTGGTTGTTTTAGAAATTGCCATTACTTTTACAAATATGGGAGTTTTACAAAAAGGTTATAGTTGTCGACAACACAATTGCCATTACAAATTGCTCGTTATATAATCTGGATCCAGAGTTAGGCACCAGAAGTGCCATGACTATTTAATATATAAAGGAGCAATTAAGGCATAGCTCGACTCGCTAAAATGAATAAATTCTCTTTATAACAATACACCATTTGAGCGTTAACCCTGAAGGTTACAAATGGGTGTGTGCATGAAAGAGAAATAAGAATAATGAGGTGATAAAGCGAGTTTGTAGCCTATGGGTTCACGCAGAGACCCTTAATTGATTTTAATCAAATATACTCTCCCACGGTAAATGGCATTAAGTTCCGCTACATAATACAATTGGCAGAATAATAAATTTAGATATGCAGTTAAATTTTTCTTGAGAAATCCCTGATGGATTCATAATTCTCGAAATGAGGATTTTTAAGTATTATTAAGTGTCATTATTTACTCCTTAAAGGGTTGCGAATGGAGTTAATATCCTCATTGAAGGAATAATATGTACCATTGTGTGCTCGATAAAGAGTTGATAATGAACTTATTTATTATTTATTATCTCAGTCAAGATTGATGGTGTAAACATCAATAAAAGATATAAAGAGCTTGATGATGTCAGTTCATGTTTAAAGACTGAGATTTTTGAAATAAAAAGCTTGTGAAAGCTATAAGTATTATCTCGACTTGAAGATCGAGTTTTTCTTTGAAGATCTTTTTTATATATACACCAGTCAGCCTACATATAAAAATGCTTTTTCACATTATATACATATAAGTGTCATGTTTTTATCAAATCAAAGGTTGCCTAATAATCTCCTGAAGCAGATAAGGAACCTTTTCGGACTCGAAGTCCCTTACTTCATTATCGTTGGAACACCATTATAGAACCAGAAGTTCCATAATCGCAACATATTTGCGATGAAATTGATAGCAAAATTTAGTGCTCCCCCTACAAATGAAGTACTTGAATAATGATTAACATATCCTCTGGTATCTTCGAGATACAAAGACATGACATGTATGTAAGAAACCATGATACAGTTTTAATAGGCTACTTGGGTACTGGCTGTTTTGTTTGATCCCCGCAATGCCAAGTCCAAACTGGTTATACAATGAATTTCCCTAAATGTTCAAAATGAGGACAATAACACTTGTGTTGCACAAATGTTATATTAGCTCTACAAGAGCTATAAGATTATTGTACACTACTCTAGTGACAATCCAGAAGATTTGTCTAATCCATCTCTTCAAAATTTGAAATATATGTAGAACTTGAAGGTTGTTATCTTCAGGGGGAGACTGGAAGTACATTTACTTGAATCAATCTGGAAGATTGAACGTAAAATCCTGAAGATTAAGTCATAAAAGACTAACAGTTACGCACTATTTGGAACACATAAATACATAAATATCATGTACTCTTTTCCTCACTAGTTTTCTCCCATTGGGTTTTCTAGTGTGGTTTTTAACGAGGCATGGGTATGATATAGTAATGACAATGAGGAAAAGTTGCAAAATAATTGCTTAAATGGACAAACCCCAAAATCTTGAAGATTATGCGGTTTGCGCCCTGAAGGCTTATGGGTGTACTCTTTTTCCCTTAACTAAGTTTTTCCCACAGGGTTTTTAAGTTAAGGTTTTTAATGAGGCGACCAATACAATATATGTTTTTACATATATCATGTACTCTTTTTTTCAACTAGGTTTTTCCCACGTGGTTTTCCTAGTGAAGTTTTTAATGAGGCATGAATGTATCCTATCCATATACCTTGTACTCTTTTCTTGTTTAGGTTTTTCCCACAGGGTTTTCCTAACAAGTTTTTAACGAGGCAAGATAATGGACAAATAATGTCCAAGGGGGAGTGTTATAAATATTAATGATGGCCATTATTTTGTAACGTTTGTAACAGACATATTAATGTGTCATTATGTATGCCATTATTATTTGGTATTATATATATGTATTGTATGTGTATTGGAAGTTGTACAGATGAATGAAGACATGATTCTCCCTCTCTCTCTTATTTCTCTGTTCTAATTATTCTTTTAACAGAGTTCATGTTCTTAACAACCAATTGTAGTATAGTTTTTTTTTAAAGCTTCTTAAATGTCATCTAGTTGGTGTCTTTAATTTGTATATTAATTAGGGAAAATTGCCAAATAAGTCCGTAAACTTTGTCTTAGAAATCAATTAGGCTCTTAAACTTTTAAAATTAAAGTTGCAATTAAACTCACAAACATGTTATTTGGAGCAATGAACCCACAAACCTGTTGGTGACCGCTACTTTCAAGTCAACTAGGGTTCCGGCCAACTCCGGTGAATATCCGACCAAATTCCAACAATCCAGTCAAATAGCGGTGACCATTATATTAAACAGTCACCGATCACATTTGGAGAAAGAGACCAACTTGGTCGCCTTCTCCAGTAGTCAGAACAGGTGACCAAGTTGGTTGCCTTCTCCAAACGTGACCAGTGACCGTTTGACGGTCGCCGGTCGCCTGTATTTGACATGGATTGTCGGAATTTTGTCGGAAGTTTGCCGGAGTTGGCCTAAACCGTAATTGACCTGCAATTACAGGCCACCAACATGTTTGTGGGTTTTATTGCTCCAAAATAACATGTTGTGAGTTTAATTGCAACTTTTAAAAGTTTAAGGGTATAATTAACTTCTTGGGTAAAATTTAGTAATTTATTTGACCCTTTTCTCTATTAATTAATGAATTGTTTACATCTTAATACCAGTTGGAAATCACTATTTAATTACTCATCAACCAAATCTTTCGCATGCCCATCTAATTGAAAGTACATACTTAATATGAAATGAAATAGAACTTTCATTGTAACAACAATCTTGTCTTGAAATTAAAGGGAAAACACCAAGCGGTCTTGTTGAGTTTGTCTCATATTGGGATTAGGAATATGAGTTTGTCTTATACTAGGAATAGGAATGAAATGGGTAGACCCATTGTATAGGGATTATATGCCTATAAATATATTGGTTGTATCCCTAAGGGGTTGTGTCACCACTATCACCATCACTATGAATATAAGAATTGTTTCACTCCCGTGGATGTAGGCACATTGCCGAACCACGTAAATCTTGTCTTCTTTATCCTTTACTGCCATTATTATTTTTCTTGTTCTTATTAATCTCAACAAATTGGTATCAGAGCACTGTTGAGATGACCAGTTCAAGTACAAAATTCGAGGTATCAAAGTTTGATGGTATAGAGAATTTTGGGCTATGGCAGTCTAGGGTAATGAATTTGTTGGCATACCAGGGCCTTCTGAAAACCATGAAGGCAGAAAAACCAACTAATCTGGAAGAGGCTGATTGGGAGGAGTTGAAGAAGCAAGAAGCTATGAACATGGTTCATGCGGATGACTCTTATTATAGTGAAAGTGATGTTCTAGCGGTAACTAGTAACAAGTTTGAACATTGTTTGGACTTGTTGGGCGTTTCTAGATGCTAGATGAGAAAGTGGTGAGGGGCGCTGTAGTGTTGGGCAGCGCAGATACCAGGAGGGGTCGTGGACCTGGTATCAATATGGGTCAATATTGGCTCGGTATAGGCCGAATTTGAGATGAGTCACGGCTGGTACGGGTTGGGCTTGTCATGAGACATGGACCTGGTATGGGCCAGGCTTGGCATGAGTCATGGCTGGTATGGGTTGGGCTTGTCATGAGACATGGACCTGGTATGGGCCAGGCTTGGCATGAGTCACGGCTGGTACGGGTTGGGCTTGTCATAAGACATGGACCTGGTATGGGCCGGGCTTGGCATGAGTCACGGCTGGTATGGGCGGACGCTTCGGGATGAAGCGATTCGTGAACATGCACTAGGAACGTTTGATGCTGAGTTGTGCATGTTGCTAGCCAGTGGTAATTGCTGGTTAGTGGAGCATTGGGCAAGGCACACGGGTTTAATGTGACTTTGCAGGGGCGCTGTTGTGTTAGGGGCAGCGTGGATACCAGGAGGGGATATGAACCTGGTATGGGCCAGATGCAGGAGGTCAGCTGAACGAGACAGTTAGCATGAGTCGCGACGGTATAACAGGTCGACGGCTGAGGGCGAATGGCTTGGGACGAAGCGGTTCGTGTACATGCACTGGGTAACGTTTGATGCTGTGTGGTGCATATGGCCGGCTAGTTGGGATAAACATGATTGTTCCTATCCATGTGTATATGTGAGATAAATATTTTTCTCCTAAGGGGCATAATTGTGAAGGTGGAGATGGTGAGAAAAGTCTTTTCTCCTAAGGGACATATTTGCTAAGGTGGAGATTTGTTGAATTATCTTTTTCTCCTAAAGGGCATATTTGCGAAGGTGGAGATAGTCTTTTCTCCTAAAGGGCATATATGTGAAGGTGGAGATGGTGAGATAAGTCTTTTCTCCTAAAGAGCATATTCGTCAAGGTGGAGATTTGTTGAGTTATCTTTTTCTCCTAAAGAGCATATTCGCCAAGGCGGAGATTGTTGAGTTTGTCTCATATAGGGATTAGGAATATGAGTTTGTCTCATACTAGGAATAGGAGTGAAATGGGTAGACCCATTGTATAGGGATTAGATGCCTATAAATATATTGGTTGTATCCCTAAGGGGTTGTGTCACCACTATCACCATCACTATGAATATAAGAATTGTTTCACTCCCGTGGATGTAGGCACATTGCCGAACCACGTAAATCTTGTCTTCTTTATCCTTTACTGCCATTATTATTTTTCTTGTTCTTATTAATCTCAACAGGTCTCCTCCCTCCTCCGTCTGAACCTAGCTATATCTTCCTCCACTGCCTGTAACTTCTGCATATTTCATTACACATCTTAGCTCGGTTCAAATCAAGAAGACTAAATAAGTAGGTTAGAAATTAAATTTATAATTTTGTGATTACAAAGTCAGCGACTTAACCTACTTAGTTGGGATTACCCCAACATCAACTATCTTGAATTTGATACATAGTTAGCTTGCTACAGTAGTGGTGAAATGTAATGCAACCAGCTATGGGCATTCCTCATTTATTTATTTTTTGGAGAAAATACTCTATTTTCCAATCATACTTATGGTGGACCCTCCGGTCCAAATGCTCTTCATATAGCAATATTATCTCAAGGTATAAATTGAAAAACCGTAGCAAGGTAACTAGGTATACTTTATGAATGGAAATATATAACTGTTTAAAATGAATGAAAAAAAATCATGATTGATCGCTTTTATTAACCAATCAAAATACAACAATGGGGTAATATGAACTGAATTAGAACTTTGATTGTAACAACAATCTTGTCTTGAAATTAAAGGGAAAATACGAAGCAGTCTCCTCCCTCTGTCTGAACCTATATATATCTTCCTCCACTGCCTGTAACTTCTGCATACTTCATTACACAACATAACTCGGTTCAAATCAAGAAGACCAAATAAGCGGACTAGAAATTAAATTTGTAATTGTATGATTACAAAGTCAGCGACGTGACCTACTTAGCTAGGATTACCCCAACAACTATCTTTAATTTGATACATAGTTAGCTTGCTACAATAGTGGTGAAATGTAATGGAACCTTCTATGGGCATTCCTCATTTATTCTTTTTTTTTTTTTTTTTTTTTTTTTTTTTTTAGGAGAAAATACTCAAGAGATGTGCAAATCCTACTTATGGTGGACCCTCCCGTCGAAATGCTGTTCATGTAGCAATATTATCTCAAAGGTATAGATTGAAAAACCGTAGCAAGGTAACTAGGAGTAAACAAATATAACAGAAAGAGTCACACTTGTGTGAGACCATCTCACAGATTCTTATCCAAGAAACAGGTCGAGTCAATATGCAAATGTAGTACGAAATTAGGAATAAAAAGGGAAAACATAATACTCTTCTTTCGAAAACAAATGTAAAAATATTACTTTTTTGTTTTATCAAAAGTATTAGAAAATGCTCTTGTGGAGACTATTGGTAGTTAGAACAAAACTGGAACTCGTGATTAGTAGAAACACCTTCAAGGCCCAACAGAAACCATTACTGTTGACGTCAAATGTTTGTTGTTAGGAAGGGATTTATATTTTAGAAGTTGGGGCAGGTCTTAGATCTGGCATTCCATGTCTTATACTAGTATATGCTATTTTTATATTTTTTCTATTCCCCTTCAGTAATGCCAACTTGCATCTAGTACTCACAATGTTGTTATGAAGGGATTTATATTTTAGAAGTGCTTTCACTTTATTCCTAAAATTCAGTTCTTTGATATATATTGGTTCCTATTTTATTGTTGATTGCCTCTGTTTAATTTCTCTGCCACATAAATTTTAGATGCTAACCTTCCAAGTGATCAGTGCTGATCTTCCTCGGACTATTTTGCTCCTAAACTTTAAATATTTAGTTTTTTTTTTTTTTTTATTGGAATGGAATGGAAATAAACAAATATCATAATCTCATTTGGATTGCTGGATGGACTTGATGCCGTCACAGTAGGTCTTGGAGTTGCACAGGTAATTTATTAGTTTATAATTGTACAAAAAGGAGTTCATGTTAAATTTTCGCACAGAACCCCAATATTCTTAGAAACGGTCCTGTAATTACAAAGTCAGCAACGTGACCTACTTGGCTGGAATTACCCCAATATCAACGATCTTTAATTAGATACATAGTTAGCTAGTGGTGAAATGTAATGGAACCAGCTATGGGCAAATTTTTTTTTGGAGAAAATACTCAAGACATGTGCAAATCCTACTTATGGTGGACCCTCCGGTTGAAATGCTCATGTAGCAATATCATCTCAAGGTATAAATTGATAATTGATTAATTCGTATCATTTTCATGGCAAATTATTGTGTGGACCGTGGTCCACAACGACGTCGCTAAATTTTATGAGTTAGAATAATGTACATTATATGTCAGAATAATGAAACTTATGGGGTAAGATAATATACACTATGTGTTAGAATAATGTACTTTATGTGTTAAAATAATGTACATTGTAAGTTACAAAAATGTATGTTGCGGTGAATTGCGTGAAAAAAAAATTGTGCGAAATGATGTCATTTTTTTACCGTGGTCCACAATGACTATTCATTTTTATGAACCCATAATATTTTAATATTTTTACAAACTTGAATCTATAATACAACATGGACCATATAATTTGCCTAGTTAAATTCACACCCCTTTCCTTTGAGTAAAAAATCCAATAAGAGCATACAAAACCTTCACTCTCATGGCCTCGGTCGAATTCTTTCCGTGGTCGGAGAAGTCACCCGGAAAATTTGCAAAAACTGCTATTGAATTGAGAGCTTTTATCTCTCTAAACATACACTTTGGATCAAGTGGTCAGCATTAATAAAAGATTATAACTTGTAATGAATGTGCAACTTTATTTTCTTATATTTGCATAGAAGTCATGCCATGTTTGAATTGCAAGATGTTGAACATGGCCCTTCAAATCTCCGCCCAACATCTATATATACCTGCTACATTTTTAGTGTTAATAATGTAAAGTAACTCAAAATTAGTGAATTAGAACTCCTACTACTGTGGCATAATAAGAAAATTTCAAATTCAAATTATAGTAAATTAAACAATAAGGAGTTTAATACAAGTTTACACATTTTTATATGTATTGCCTCCCAGTATAAATATGCTAGCTCACTATTTGTGTGTTAAACCAATTGATCCATGCTAAATGACACGTCAACACATACGGGAATGACGAGGCTGATGACTATAACAGCAATGGCAACACCAATTGAAGATGCTAAAGTGGCATACAGTCCAGAGACGAATGCAATTACAACTCCAAATGTGGCATAATATGTTGCGGACGTCTCCAACTTGTGAAGCTTGAAGATAGTTCTGTACTTCCTGGAAGATGATAAGGCTACTTTCGCCATCACAATGTAAAGGAATATTGACAAAATGGAGAATATGAACGCAACAGTATCTGCCACAACAAATACAATAAAAGCTGTATTTCGTAACAATATTGGCTTCCCTTGTTTTGAGCCAGGATTGCCGTCGTATCCTCCTGGGACTGTAAAACCAGCTGCAAAGGTTACAGTTAATATCAATGTAGCCACGATGATGTTTGTTTTACTTGACTTTAACATTGTATTAATTTCGTTGTCATCAGCACTCTTCTTCTCTTTCCGGTGTCTTGTGAGATGGCCACCACGGCGACCAACTTTATTCTCACTCCGAACAAGTTTTCCGCCTTGTCTCTGTGTTGCATTGCATGCATATTCAAGGTGTAAGCTAAGCATTTACGGAATATTTGTCACAAGTAAAGGAAGATAATCTAAAGTATCTTTAAATAAATAATAATGTAGAAAACAAAGAAATGTGGATAACAACAATCACTTCCAAATATGAACAAGATAGCAACGCTCTCTGAAACTGAATCTCCTGTGAGTAATGGACGCTAGCCGGAAGAACAATATCTCCTGAAAAGAAATACCAAGAAGACTAACATGATGAAGATAGGCCGGCCGCTAACAGTCCCACCCCAATGGTGGTTTAGTGCAAGAAACACTTAGAGCCTTTGCCTTTGCCTCAGCCTACTGTCTCATCGCCCGCGACTTACAGTCATTCTCTGTTTGGTGTAAGAACCAACCGAGTAAGCGGGAAACAGCCAGATGGTGAGATCGTTTGTGATAATGAAGACATGGATGAAGATAAGGATGAAGCAAACTGCCCCAAGATTTTGATGACGAAGGAAGAGAAAATAAGGCTTAGGAAACCTTGGCTTCGATCTCTAATCATCAGATTTCTTGGACGGTTGGTGGGTTATTCTTACCTCCTACGAAGGTTGCACAGCTTATGGAAGCCGGAAAGCCACATGGAGCACTGCTGGAAATCTTTGACTATCCGACTACTTAATTAAAAAAATGGTTGAAAAAGTGACATTTTTTTAATTTTTCTTGGAAGGATTATGGTGTAGAAATAGGTCGGATTTCCAGCCACTTTTACTTAGTGGTCGGAAATACCGACCACAAAGTAAAGATGGCCGAAAATATTTACAGTTTAAATTTTTTAAACTGAGTTGGAAATTTCGGCCAATCTTTCTAGTAGCCGATATTTTCGACTACTTTACAAAATTGGATGCTATTTCCGACCACCTTGTCCGGTAGTTGAAATAGCTACGAATGATTTTTCGGATACCAAAAGTGGTCGGAACATGGGTTTCCAGCAATGTGATTGTGTTAGAGCATGAATATTTCCTAGTCAAGTTTGAATCTCAACACGATTATGATTTTGCCAGGTTTGGGGGATCCTGGATGATCGTGGATCACAATCTTGTTGTTCAAGAATGGACGACGCCAAAATTCGATCCTGTGGCGGACAAGATGGAAGGGTTATTGGTTTGGGTACAACTTCCATCGTTCCCTATAGAATACTTCAACGAGGACTTTTTGATGAAGATTGGTGAGAAAATAGTGCGGCCTATTAAAGTAGACTATGTGACGAGTTAGGTCTCAAGAGGTAAGTTTGCACCGATTTGCGTTGAAGTTGATGTAACAAAGCCCCTTCTTGCAAAGTTCAAGTGTCACCGGAAAATATGCCCGATAGAGTATGAGGGTATCAATCTCGTGTGCTTCAAGTGTGTGCATCTACGTGCATCACCAAGACCAATGTGGGCTAACTAGAATACCAGCTAACAATCTAGGGATGGAACAAGACGGAGGCAATAGAGAATTAGAAGCTGGCCAAAACTCCAATTCATTCGGACTACTTCGGCACAACCAGAAGTTACTACTGCTGCCCAGTACACAGAGAAATATGGGCTTTGGATGTTGGTTACTCGTAGAGAAAGGCAAGCCCTAAGAAGACCGGTAGAACGGAACAATGCCATTCGCCATCCTACTGGTGACAGCCCCCATAGCTCGGCTAGAACCCTTGACTAGAATAAAATGATTAACGCCTCACGATTTGCTACCCTCTAAAACCTGGAAGATAATGCACAGTTGGAGGATACCACCAAACGTCCAGATGAGACGGCCAGGGAGACACATACGAAGATTAGAACACAAATGAGGCATGAACGCCATCCCGTGCAAACAGAGACACATGCGGCCACAAATGGAAGGAATGATGTGGATTGCCACCCATGAAGAACAGCCCAAAACCAATGCTACACCACGCAGCAACTATAGAGGGCGAGGAAGTAGGGGCACTATGCCAAGGAGGGTTGTAGCCAAATCAGAGCACATTGGGGTTCGTGGATCATCGATAGGCAGATTGATCACGAGAACAACGATCCACCATAACGAGAGCAACCTGGAACATCCACTCGGTGGCATCAACCACCCATATTTCGAGCCACCAAATGATGATAATGGATTTTTGGACATGGCCGACCCCATAACGACAAGATGATGGAGGATGGCAGAGTTGTTGGCCTTAATAAATCGACTGCATGCTCAATCGAGCTTGTTTTTTCCGCATTGTTATTTATGAATTGCTTTGTTTGGAATTGTCAAGGAGTGGCAACAAGATCCTTCTGTCGCTGCTTGAAGTTTCTCATTCGCATATATGATCCTACGATTGTGTATATCCTTGAACCTAAGGTTTCTGGGATCCAAGCAGACAAACTTTGTGCCATAATAGGCGCAGATGAATGGCAGAGAATTGAAGCAGTAGGCTTCTCTGGGGTATCTGGGTGTTATGGAGAGATACTATCCACTTGGAAGTTCTCCATACACACCCCCAGTTTGTAGTCCTTAAAATTCTCCCACACAATAGTGAACCATGGATACTGTCTGTATTATACGGGAGCCCCAACCATGCACTCAAGAAAAAACTTTTTGCGGACCTCTCCCAACAGAAACTTCACTTCCATGGAGCCTGGGTTTCTGTTGGGGACTATAATTCAGTTTTATGTCAGGTTGAAACAAGTAGTAATGATACGTTTTCATCATCTCATTGTGTAGAATTTTGGGATTGGATATTATTAGAGGAAGAAAATAGAAAAATAGAAATGGCGTAAATGTATTTTTCTCTTCCTTCTTTCTTGTATCGTTACAACTGCCACTAAAGTATTTAAGTGGTAGTTTCTTCTTTCAATAAACAGTTTTCCCTTTACCAATTTCCTTCCTAAAGTCAACTACAGAAATGAAGTTCTTCTGTTTTCATCTCCATTAACACATCACGATATGGTATCAGAGCCGCTACGGCCAAGCTCGTACGCCGCCGCCGTCACCGGCGCGGCAACTCAGGAAACACATGCAACAACGCCGGCGGCTCAATCGCCGGTACGCACAGCGACGACTTCGCAGAGAAGTCCCAATTTACAGAGGAGTTATGCAGTGGAGGATATGGAGAATCCATATTTCCTTAGCGCGAGCGATAATCCGTCCGCAACCTAGGTCAGTCCACCCCTAGCAGGGAGCTCGAACTATGCTTCCTGGTGCATCTCGATGAGGATCTCTTTAGAAGTCAAGAACAAGTGGTGCCTCATCCACGGCAGTCTTCCGGCACCGAGCAGAGAGAACAACCGATTCGCAACTTGGAGGCACTGTAACCTAATGGTGTGCTCATGGATTTTCCGATCACTTCACTCCTCCATAGCGCAATTAATTATGCACTTGGATAAAGCGGCTGATGTCTGGGAAGATCTGAAGAGGCATTTTGCGCAATGCGATGCTCAGAAAATTTCTGCGTTACAGAGCGAAATCTACGGACTAAGGCAAGGTATTCTTTCCATAAATGACTATTATACACAATGTAGAACTATGTGGGAACAGATGAATGCTTTGTATGGTAAAGATCCCGTCCTCACTACTCTCAAAGTCTTTGGTTGTCTATGTTTTGCCTCTACCTTGCCTCAATCTAGAAATAAGATGGAACCCCGAGGAAGAAAATGCATATTCATTGGCTTACCGGCACATATGAAGGGTTACATGTTATATGACTTATTTGATAAATCTGTTTTTGTGTCTCGAGATGTGGTTTTCTATGAGCAGGAATTTCCCTTTTCTGAGCAACCAAACAAGACAATGCCACAACAATTCAGTCCTTCACTGGCGGACATTCCAACATCAACCTTAATAGACTTTGAAGATCCATACAATTCTCCAATAGACCAAAGTCAAGTTCCAGAAAGCAGTGCCACTGATATACAATTCTCTGCCTTTGAAAATCAACCTTCATATGGTCAAAATGCTCATGATTCAACTACTGAAAATGTGTCTAATGATGAGTCAAATAATGAGGCTTCCAATCATGAGGATGATGTGATCACTGATCCCCTGCAATCCATTCCTTTAAGGCGGTCAAGCAGGGATCGACACATGCCTAAGAAACTACAGGAATATTATTCTGACATGGTTCGAAGACAGGGTTCCTCTCCTCACCTTTTGTCCAGAGTCATGTCACACGAGCATTTAAGGCCTTCTCATAAGGCTTTCACACTGTCAGTTACTGCCACAACAGAGCCTCGCACATACAACCAAGCTATCAAACAAGAATGTTGGAGAAATGCAATGAGTGAAGAAATTACAGCCCTACAAAGCAACAATACTTGGCAACTCACAGACTTACCAGCTGGAAAAACACCCATAGGATGTAAGTGGGTTTACAAAGTCAAGCCCAAGGCGGATGACACTGTTGAAAGATATAAAGCTAGATTGGTGGCTAAGGGATATACGCAACAACTAGGTGTGGACTACATCGAGACCTTCTCCCCGGTGGCTAGACTAACTACAATTCGGACCTTTCTAGCTGTGGCAGCATCTAATGCGTGGCATATTCATCAATTGGACATCAATAACGCCTTTCTACACGGCGATCTAGAGGAAGAAGTTTATATGCTACTTCCCTGGGATTTCAAGGAGAAAAACCGAATCAAGTTTGCAAGTTGTTAAGGTCACTCTATGGGCTAAAGCAAGCGAGTCGACAGTGGAATGCCAAGCTCACTGCTGCACTTTTAAATGTTGGTTTCAAGCAGTCCACCGCTGATCCGTCCCTATTCACTAGAGGTACCAACAGCAACTATATAGCTCTTTTAGTCTACATTGATGATACTTTGGTAGCTAGCAGTTCACTGACTCTTATCCAAGAACTCAAAGCCATGTTGGATAAAGCTTTCAAAATAAAAGACTTGGGGATTCTAGGCTACTTTTTGGGCATTGAAGCCAAAGTCAGTGAGACCGGACTGAATTTATGCCAAAGAAAATATGCTCTTGACATCCTAAACGACGCGGGTTTTATTGATTGCAAATCTGTGAACACACCTATGGTTCCGGGATCCAACTTGGTACAAGAAAATGGAATGCCACTAAGTGATCCAAGTAGCTATCGCAGATTGATCGGAAGGCTCCTATATCTCACGGCAACAAGGCCGGACATTACCTATGCGGTTCATCAGCTTAGTCAGTTTGTTGGTTCCCCCATTGACATACACATGGCTGCAACACATCACATACTTCGTTACATAAAGGGATCAATCGGTCAAGGCATATTTTATCCAATCATGACTGCCCTTCTCCTCAAAGCCTTTTCGGATTCAGATTGGGCCTCATGTGCGGACACGCGAAAATCTATCACAGGGTATTGTATATTCCTTGGCTCATCTCTCATTTCTTGGAAATCAAAGAAGCAAGCGACAGTGGCAAAGTCTTCATCCGAGGCAAAATACCGGGCACTTGCAACTACTGTTTGTGAAATACAATGGCTTATCTCCCTACTTAAAGATTTGCATGTTGGCGTGAATGACCCTGCCACAATCAACTGTGATAACAAGTCCGCTATTGCAATCGCTGAGAACAACGTTTTCCATGAGAGGACAAAGCATATTGAAATCGACTGCCATGTTGTGCGAGAAAGAATTACTCAAGGTTTGGTCAAACTGCTATCTGTCTCCACCACTAACCAAACTGCTGATGGCTTCACCAAGCCTCTTCCAACCTCTCAGTTTGAGCTCTTTGTATCTATGGTGGGTGTTCAAAACCTACACACGCCAGCTTACGGGGGGTATTAGAGGAAGAAAATAGAAAAATAGAAAGGGCCTAAATG
Organism: Ipomoea nil; assembly: GCF_001879475.1. Taxonomy (NCBI): domain Eukaryota; kingdom Viridiplantae; phylum Streptophyta; class Magnoliopsida; order Solanales; family Convolvulaceae; genus Ipomoea; species Ipomoea nil. Next base: position 484,754 of record NW_017617293.1, on the reverse strand, counting down.
TATTTTTCTCTTCCTTCTTTCTTGTATCGTTACAACTGTCACTAAAGTATTTAAGTGGTAGTTTCTTCTTTCAATAAACAGTTTTCACCTTTACCAATTTCCTTCCCAAAGTCAACTACAGAAAGGAAGTTCTTCTGCTTTCATCTCCGTTAACCACATCACGATATATATTCCTCGAAGGTTTGACTGATCTTGGCTTCTCTGGTCCCAAATTTACTTGGATGAGAGGCATGAATATCGCAACGTTCAAAGGAGCGAGACTTCATCGGGCACTTTGCACCATTGACTGGAGGATTAAATTCCCAAAAGCTAAAGTTGTGCACCACCCTATGGTGAACTCAGACCACACGCCTCTCTTGGTTCGACTAATGAAAGTTGCCACAAGAAAAGCCCAGGAGGAGATTCAGATTTAATGCAACTTGGTATACTCATCCTGATTTCCAGTCATGCGTCCAACGTAACTAGTGCCCTGAGGAAACTATTGAAGTTAATAAATAGTGTCTAGCTATGAAGCTGGATGAGTGTAATAAACGGACTTTTGGCAATATTTTCCAAAGGAAAATGCGGGTACTAGCAAGAATTAGTGGTGTACATTGCAACCTTGCAAACTCTCGCAGGGCAGATCTTATCAAACTGGACCGGAATCTACGTTGTGAGCTAGATTAAATACTGTACCAAGAAGAACTCATCTGGTGTCAAAAGATCACAAGAGGAGTGGATCATGTCTGGAGACCGCAACACACGGTATTACCATGCTGCCATTGTAATGCATAAGTATTCTTCTGCAATTAAAGGAATTAAAACAGAAGTTGGGGAATGGATATCAAATGAAGAGTTGGTAATGGATCACGTTCGTGAGTATTATATGTAGTTATCCACTAAAGAAGATAGAACTTTGGCTCAAGATTCACAGAATGGATTGTTCCACATGCTACAAACTTCGTACTGGATCAACATAAATAGGCCATTCTCGATGACTGAGATCGAAAAAGCAATTTTTGATATGGCCCCGTTCAAAGCTCCCGGACCGAACGGGTTTCATGCCGGGTTCTACCAAAATACATGGAGCATTGTAAAGGATAGCATAATCCACTTTGCACTGGACTTCTTTACCACTAGTACCTACCGGAAAAATGTAACGATACAGTCATATCCCTCATTCCGAAGGTTCCTAATCCAGCGTTTGTTAGTCAGTATCATCCGATCGGTTAGTGCAACGTGTCATACAAGATCCACACAAAAGCATAAGGCTATGAGTTTGAGACTCAAAGGTGTTATGTGCAAGTTGATTGGTCCTCATCAAACAAGTTTCGTTCCGGGAAGACGTATTACAGATAATATATTAGTATACCAAGAAATGCTCAACTCTATGAAGAATAAAAGGGGTAGAGAAGGTTGGATGGCAATCAAGATAGACATAAAGAAGGCCTATGATAGGCTCTCATGGTCTTTCATTCAATCCACTTTGTCAGAAATTGGTTTTAGCCAAGTTTGGATTAAGAACATAATGGTGTGCATTACTACTTCCAGATTAGTTGTAGCATGCAATGGGAAGATCTCTAAATGGTTCAGACCTGGACGTGGAATCAGGCAGGGCAATCTGATATCCCTGCTACTGTTTGTCCTGTGTATAAAAAAGCTTAGCCACTTAATTGAACTTGTTGCAGAATCTGGTTCATGGAGAGGGATCAGGGTTACAAGGAATTGACCAATTGTAACTCACATCTTCTTTGTGGATGATTTAGTTCTCTTCGGGGAAGCCTCTCTACACCAAGCTTCAGTGATTAAGAAATGTTTGAGCAAATTTTGCAATCTGTCCGGCTAACAGGTAAGCTAGCGAAATCCTCCCTGTTTTTCTCGAAGAATACGTTTGCAGACATTAAGCTAGCCATAACAAATAGTCTGGGAATCTCCAAGGTGGAGGACATGGGGAAATATCTTGGTATTCCATTTGTAAGTGTAAGAAAATGTTGCACACTGGACCTTTTATGTTGGCTTAATTAGTTGTCAAAACTATATTGTTTTTATTCTGGATCAAGGACAGAATGTAAACCAGGTTTACTACTTCAACGGTTGTTTTTGTCAAGACCCTATAATCTTGCGGATCTAGATCGTGTGGTGCTGAGCTCTTGAGACTGGACAGCAGCATAAATTCAGACACGAAGATCTCATTTCTCACCTCAATAAAATGCTACTTTGCATAATGGCTCAAAGCGGATTTTACAAGGATTCGAACTACAACTCCAAACACCTAGTCCTCCACAACTATACTCTCTTCATGTTCGAGTGTTGAAGACACCCAAAAGGCAGAATGGAAATGGCTTGCACGATCAGTCCGTGTAGATGACAATACAGTTGGTAGGGATAGTGTAGTGAATACCTTTGTGTGTATTGAACTCTCCCTTGTACTCCTTTTGATCATCTAGAGGATTGGGTTGACGTGAGTGGCCCCGCAGACGTAGGGGTGAGGCTCCGAACTACGTGAACACATCCTGGTGTCTGGTTCCTTCTTTAATTCTTAGTAAAAAGTCTTGCATTCTAGTACCACAAGCTTTTTGAATTGGTATCAGAGAACGGGGACTTAAGTTATTGGTCTACTCGATCTGGCTTCTTTGTGGTTCTTGAACTCAAGATCTCGTTATCTGTATCTTTTTCTGTCTCTTTGGCTGTCTTGTTCGTATTTACTGTGCATTGAGTCTTGCAGAATGGAACGACATAGAGCACCTTGACAACTATGCATTCTAGAAGGCCTGCACCAAAATGCACATTCACGCACAAGGGGAGAAGATCTGGAGGGCAGTGCTTACTGGGTGGACTCATCTTACCAAAGCTGGAGCCACAGTAGAAACTCCTCCAATCCTCAAACTAGAGACGAAATGGACAGATGAAGAGATGACAACCGTAGGACATAACAATAAAGCGTTAGACATTATTTACTCTTTAATGCATGAAAGTCAGTTCGCTATTATTGCAGGTTGTACCTCTGGCAAAGATACATGAGAAACACTAGAAACTACCTATGAAGGTTCAATCTGATTTTGAAGATCTAAAAATGAAAGAGGATGAAACGATAGTTGAGTTTCATGCTCGTGTCCAAGAGCCTGCTAACCGGGCAATTGTTCTAGGTGAACCGTTTGATCAATCAAGACTCGTGAAAAAAATCTTACGCTCCCTTCCTCCAATATTTTAAATGAAGGTCACTGCCATCCAAAAGCATGAGGGGTGGGAAAATATATCTGTACATCAGCTAATGGGTAGCTTACAAACGTACGAAATGGAAATGCTCGCAAATCACTCCACCAAAGAGAAAGTCATAGCCTTTTCAGCTGAAGACAAAGAGGCTGGATCTAATCCAAACGAGGTAAGTGACGATCCAATGGTGTTTTTATCTAAGGGTTTTTCAAAATTGTTGAAATAGGGTAAACAGAAACAAAATTCCAGAAGTGGAAAATTTCAACCACAAAAAGGATCAGGCTCAAGTGTTCCTAGAAACAATCAGAAGACCAGCCTGAACAATTTCCGTCCATCTTCGTCAAAAAATTCTCATCCTAGGGACAAGCCTTGAGGAAAAGGCATTCAATGCTATGAATGTGAAAGCTACGGCCATGTACAAGCTGAATGCCCAACATACCTAAGACGTAACAAGACAATGGCGGCAACTCTCACGTGGAGCGACGACGATGAAACCAAGATGGGAAGTCCCGAATCTTACTTAGAAGAGATCTCAAGGAATTTTGTTGCATTCACAGTGATTGCCTCAATAGATGAAAGAAACGAGCTTAAAGTGGACACTGATTCTGAAATTGGCGAATATTCCTCTGCTGAAGAAGATGATTTGCCAACACAAACCCTCGAAGAAGAGTTTAAAAAGTTGCACGCTAGATGGGAAACTCTTTCAAAAATCAACAGATCCTTGTCGTGTCAAGTAAGCAACTTAGAGAATGCTAAGAGGGTATACGAAAGTCAGGTTGCTGACAAAGATGAGCGCATAAGTGAAGGCCTCAAGCGTGAAGAATGAGTCAAACGAGAATTGGAGAGGCTAAAACGTCGCATCAAGATGATGGACAACACGTCCACTCTTGATCAAATACTGGACTCTGGAAGGAAAACCTCTACGAAGTATGGTTTGGGATTTGCAAGTGACACAGGCAAAGACGTGACAGTTCTCGTGAAAGCTACTAGTTCTGACCTAGCTCCAGGATCAAATCCAGACGCTTTAGAAACTAGCACTGTGAGGAAAAAATCTAGTAATGGGAATTATCCAAAACCAAAATACAAGTACTATAACCCTATTTGCCATTACTGTAGGGTCCAAGGACACACAAAACTAGAGTGTTTTTACTTCTACAAAGACCAGCAAAGTGAAATATTTCACAACAAGACAATCACGCCATTTATTAAACAAGTTTGGGTGAGGAAAAACAACTTTGTGTGCCATGTTTCGTTTCATTCCACAAGTACACACCGGGAAGAAAGATGGTATTTTGACAGCGGGTGCTCGCGTCATATGACGGGAAACTCAGCCTTTCTGGCCAATATCAACGATAGCAAAGGTGAAGTGACTTTTGGTGATGGAGTTAAAGGACAAATCAAAGGAACCGATACTCTAAACGTTCGAGGTCTACCCAAGCTAAATCACGTACTTCTGGTATCCGGTCTCCATGCAAACCTCATCAGCATAAGCCAACTATGCGATCAAGAGTGGAATGTATTCTTTACGAAGGAGCGTTGCAATGTTCTAGACAACAAGAAGGAGTGTGTTATGGAAGGTAAGCGATCATCTAATAATTGCTACATTTTCACAAATGATGTTTTGTGCTGCAGGTCCAGTACTAACGAATTAGAGGTTTGGCATAAAAAATTGGGTCATTTAGACTACTAGTCACTAGATAAGCTAGTGAGAATTGAGGGTGTTCATGGACTACCTAAAATGAAAGTTGAACCAACAGGTGTCTGCGATGCATGCCAAACTAGTAAACAAACAAGAGCGTCTCACTCTGCACAAAATCCAATTCAAACAACACACTGTCTGGAGCTGCTCCACATGGATCTCATAGGCCCTACTCAAACGGAAAACATTGGAGGATAAAGGTATATCTTAGTGTGTTTAGAAGATTGTTCACGTTTTTCTTGGGTTGTGTTTCTTAGAGAGAAGTCCAAGACCTATGTCCAAGACCTATGAGGCATTCAAAGCGCTAGGAATCAAGCTATAAAAGGAGAAGAACGAACCAATTATCCGCATCAAAAGTGATCACGGACGGGAATTCGATAATCAAATGTTCGATGATTTCTGTGCAAGTCCCGGTATCACCCACGAGTATTCAGCTCCCAAAACACCTCAATAAAACGGAGTAGTAGAGAAGAAAAATTACACCATCCAAGAAATGGCCAGGGTGCTCCTAAACACAAAAAATCTCTCTCAAAAGTTTTGGGCAGATGCAGTAAACATTGCGTGCTACACCATCAACCGGGTCTATCTACGACTTGGAACACATCAAACGTCGTATGATATCTAGAAAGGTAAAAAAACCAAATATCCAGCATTTTCATATATTTGGCTCATGTTGTTTCATTTTGAAGGATCGACACCCAACACAAAAATTTGAGCCAAAAAGTGACGAAAGAATCTTTCTTGGCTATTCTCCAAATAGTCGTGCCTACCGAGTGTACAACAAAGTCTCAAAAACCATCATGGGGTCCATAAATGTCGTGGTTGACAATCAACCAGATGTGATTATTGACACTTCTATATCTGGACACCTATGTCAGAATCTGAGACAACTAATCAACTACCTCCTAATACTGGTCCAACTCTTGAGCCAGAACCTTCATTACCTTCAACACCTTCTACTCCAAATCCAGAATCTGAACCAGACCAAGAACCTGGGGGACTAGAAGTGTCGTCTCGAATTCAAAAAGATCATCCACCTCCAAATATAATTGGAGATCCTACCTCTGGAGTTCGAATCGGGGTAGAAAGCGAAACTATCTTGAGTTAGTTGGATATTCGTGCTACACATCTAAAATAGAACCAAAGAATGTGAAAGAAGCTTTATCTGACGAGCACTGGATTAAAGCAATGCAGGAAGAATTGGAACAATTCGAGAGGAACAAGGTATGGAACTTAGTCCCGAAACCTAACGGTGTTAACATTGTAGGGGAAAAATGGATCTTTCGCAACAAAACTGACTCAGCAGGGAACATTGCTCGAAACAAGGCCAGGCTAGTAGTTCAAGGCTACTCTCAAATCGAAATGATTGACTATTACGAGACGTTTTCTCCCGTTGCTCGCCAAAATCCATTCGCCTTCTTCTATCCAATGCTTGTGCCCTACAAATAAAGTTGTTTTAGATGGATGTCAAAACAGCCTTCTTAAATGGTTACTTGTCAAAAGACATATATGTTGCTCAACCAAAAGGTTTCGAGGATCCTCATCATCCAGACTATGTCTACAAGCTGGACAAGGCTCTATATCGACTCAAACAAGCTCCGAGAGCCTGGTATGAAAGGTTATCCCAATACCTCATTCAGAATGGCTACAATCGAGGGGGAGTAGACAAAACCCTATTCATCAAAAAATCAGGTAAACATGTAACCATTGCTCAAGTATACGTTGATGATATCATTTTTGGTTCCACTCAGGCAGGTGCCACAGATCAACTCGTCAAGGTTATGCAACAAGAGTTCGAGATGAGTATGATAGGGGAGTTAACTTACTTCCTAGGACAACAAGTTCATCAGACAACTGAGGGAATATTCATATCTCAAGAGAAGTATGCCAAAAACCTGATCAAGCGATTTGGGTTAGATTCTGCAAAAGATGCCCGAACGCCTATTTCAACAACTACAAAGTTAACAAAAGATGAGTTAGGCACAGGAATTGACCCTACCCTATATAGGAGCATATGATAAGAAGTCTTCTGTACCTAACTACAAGTTGACCAGACATTATGTCGGGTGTTGGTTTGTGTGCTAGATTCCAAGCTGACCCAAAAGAGTCACATGTTAAAGCTGTCAAACGCATTATCAAGTATGTAAATGGTATAGTAAACTATGGTATTTGGTTTTCAAATGACACAAGTTTAAGTCTTGTAGGATACAGCGATGCTGACTGGGCTGGAAATACAGATGACCGTAAAAGTACATCAGGAGGATACTTCTTTATAGGCAAGAACCTGGTAGCCTGGCTAAGTAAGAAGCAAAACTTGATCTCTTTGAGCCTTGCTGAAGCTGAGTACATAGCTGCAGGAAGTTGCTGCACTCAGTTACTATGGATGCGTCAAATGATGTGTGACTACGGGATAAACCAGGGTTGTATGACTCTGTACTGTGACAATGCAAGTGCGATATCATGTTTAACACTCTCGTACTAAGCATATTGATATTAGGCACCATTTCATTTGAGAACTAGTAGAGGACAAGGAAATTTATCTAAACTATGTCCCTACAGACAAGAACCTGGCAGACCTATTCATAAAGCCATTGGTCAAAACCAGATTCGAGAGCCTACGAGCAGCTCTAGGGGTTTGCAAATTTAAAAATTAATGGTGTTCTTTCCTTAACATAAGGACAGGTGGATACATTGTTCATTATTATTGTTTATGTTTGATGTTTGTGTTTAAGTGTGTTTCAGGTCTACCTCAGTGTTAGGATCTAGATCAGTACCTAAGTGGAGTATTCCACCTCGTCTCTTAATAAAATAAGTCATTTGGTCCAATCGGCTACATGTCAACCTAAAATAACACCTATTCTTAAACCTTAACCTATAAGAATCGGTCATAGCTTGTTGGATATGCTTATATTCATTTTACCTCTTCTCGGTTTACCACCCAAATCCATCGCAATCCTCTTTATCTTCTTTCCCCAAAATCTCCAAAGCTTCAAAATATCTCCCATGGCGGATAACCCTCATAATATTAATCCCTTCCTTATCTATCTATCCGATGATGAGAGAACTGAACTCTACCGTCAAATAATCAATGGGTCCGCACCTCTCTTACCTGAAGTCGAAGAACGGGTTTTGGCAACCCTAGTTCAGAATCAAGATCTGATGGAGAATCTCACACTGAGGGAGTCAAAGATGGTCTTAACCATGGCCGCCCATGTTTCTATTGAACCTTGGCCGATTGATGTAGTGGATGACCAACTTGCCGATGTTGATGCAAATGTCCAATTTGATGAAGACAAGCTTGCGGCTGAACTGGAAGCAAGAAAATCAAGGGCGTTGGTACATTCTCATCTCCTTTAGATGGTAATAGCTCGTTGCCCGAGCCTAGGGTGCCTCGTTTCTCTGTTAATTTGCCTGATTTACCTACCTTTACTGTTTGAGAACTCTACTTTACCGCGTGTGGATGTTAACCCTCTTGTTACAATTGTTTACTCTGGACCCCTGCCGGGTAGTTCGCCTAAACCTAGCTCTCACCCTATCTCTCAGCCAGATTCTCAGCCTGTCTTTATAGGTTTCTCTATTCAAGATATCATATCTAGCTCTGGAGAACCCCTTTCACCCACTCAGTGCTTGGTCCTTATTGATCTGATAGCAAATCTACCAAACCCCCCATGTGTCTACACAAACTGTCCCTTTAGTGTCTGTCCCTTTTTGCCACGGCTTCTAAGAATGGCAAAGAAAAAGTTGTGTCTGCGTCAAAACCTTCCAAAAGAAAAGCCTCTGAGTTAGATGATGACATTGTGATTATTTCGGAGGTTAGAAAGAGGAGGTCTGTTCCTTCCGGTTCTGCTTGCATAACTCGTTCCAGAACAGGAGCCTCTACCCCTGTCATTCCACCTGTTCCTACGTCTGACCCTAGCCCTATTTCTAAATCTTGGTCCAAACCTGTTCCCTTGTCTGATCTATGGAATCCTGAAAGACCAAGGCCTCAAACTCTATGACAATGAACATGACTATACATTTGAGAGGAAGTACACTGTAACACCCCCCAAACAAGACCTATATAAAAGCCTTAACACATGCAGATTAAGCGACAAAACTAGCACAACGGAAGATAAAAACGAAACTGGATAAAAAAAAATCCAACGGGGTGTCACGCCACGTCTACCAAACACGGTAAACGCTACGGCAAACAATCTGCAAGTGTGTACGTCTATCCCAAAACATCAATCTAACTACATCGGCGCACAGGCCACAAAAGCAAGGATAAAGGTGCTAAGCTACCAGGCTCTAGACATCGCGCTCGTCTAAACATCACCTGAAAGATACAAAGATAAACATGGGACGACGCCCGATCAGCGAATAATGCTGGTAACCCACCAATACCGTTAAGTATCATAAATAGATAGATATAAGATGTAAAAACCATTTTCGAAACGGAATACATATATATAAGTCAAAACCAAGATCAACTGCCTACACAAGACTCATCACTCTCAAGAATAACACGGGAACACATCCCAAACCACAAGGGTTAACCACACGCAAGGAATAAGACTCACCCAACGGCAACACATGCCAAAACCACACAAACCTCCGTGACTTCACACGTCACGAGAGAAGATCACACAACGCCGGCTTTACAAGCCCTCGCAACATCACCCATCACGAGTTGGTATGCCTTCCTTATGCCCTGTTCCAACCTTATGGCTACCCCCAACCTTGTACCTTCTTTTCCAACCATTACCTCCAGGACCCCTGTACTTCTTAGTCCAACCTTATTCCCCCGGGACCGTCGTCCCCCACCAACAACCACCAACGAACACCACCAATCACGGCAACACATGCCCGGATAACACATGTTATCCCCCAAAAACGTGGACCCATCACTCAGGCCACAAATCCATAATCACGTCACGGCCACCACGAGGACCGCTGCAATACCTTGGTGACTAGTGTCCCATACCACTAATCGTGCAATCCAGGTAGAGCCATACACGCACCACCACTCACACGAGAGTCAAACAACGGATTACAACGAAGGTATGAAACATACTCAATCAAGAAACGGGTCACAGCCCAACAACAACAACGATGAATAACACAAGTTATCATCAACCAAACGGAAGGTACAAAACACACACACGCTAGCATTAAGACAATAAACTAGCATGCTTAACAACGGAGAAACCCAAGATAGTTCCGAGGAACACACAAGACACCTCTTGGTCCAACGAAACACAATGTTGAACACTTAGCACGATTCAAGACACCAAAGTCCTACATGGATACCTACCATATACTTCTAGACGTACGAAACATCAAGGAGACACTCAAATAGTTCCACAAAAGAACAACGGGAAGCCAAAAGACCAAATACCGAGTCAAACAAATCACGGGGAACAAATTCACATTTCAACCCCACTGTGTTCCCCGCGGGTGGACCCACGGGTAGGCCCCTACCCGTGGTTCTGCCCGCGGGTACACAACCCACAAGTCTACGTACCTGCGGGTGGGCAGCGGGTAGGGCTCTCCCCGCCGTTCCGCCCGCGGGTACATACTCCTGGGCAAAATAATCCCTTCGGGGATTTTCTTCTCCAAACACAAATTCAAGTCCAAAACATGGCAAATCTCACCAAACACGACAAAATGACTTGAACCATGGAAAATGCCAAGCAATGGCACAAAGGAACCCTAAACACAAGCTCTAGATATGCAATATCACAAGACAAATGCATAAACCCTCACATTTCATAGCAAAACACAAGTAGAATCCAAGAAATCATATATAGGTAAGCAAAATAGGTTTTGTAGAGCATGGGTTACCTCTTGAAGACCAAAAGACTTCACTTTACACCACAACAAGCTCTCTACAAGGCTTACTTTCCAAACCCACTTCAAGATTAAACCAAAAGATCATAAAGATCCTACCTTTAAGAAAAAGACAACTAAGATGGAACCCAAAACACAAGATGAACCTAGATCTTACCCTCCTAGATGCCCAAATAGGTAAAAGGTTGAATCTTGGAAGCAAATCTTGGAATCTTGACAAGGGTCTCAACTTGGCTTGGAGAATAAGCTACACTTCTTTTCTAGAGAGAAGGTAGAACTATTTTTCTAGGAATTGTAAGGAATGAAATGAAGAAGTCTTCTAGGTTAGGTTACAATACTAACTCTTGGTGAATAGACAAGAATACCCTTACTAACCTTTAGAAAGTGTAAGGAACAAGGGAACTCCCCTCAAAGCACAAGGTACAACACAACTTAAAGGTTGACTAGTCAAATTCTAGTCCTTGAGTATTAAAAATCAGGATTTTAGGAATTAATTCCTCAAATAAAAATATGATTAATTACTCAATTAATCCATGGATTGAATGTATATTTTTGGGGTGTCACATACACCATGGACTATTGGTTGCATCAGGGATCTCATTATGCTGATCGTGCTTCTCTGCTCTCTGACACAGCTCATGCTCCTGCTCCAGCTCCTACACAAACTGCCTCCGGTTCCTCATCTACCAGACCTGAGTCTGTACCAGCATCTTCTCCAGCTACTCCTCCGGAACTTATAGCTCTTTGACAGCAAGCTGCATACTACAAGGCAGTATCCACCTCACTGAAGCAGAATATTTCCTCTCTACAGGCCATTGTTGCTGACATTGAAGACAAGCTTTCATATACTCTTAACCAAGTTTCTGCACTGGAAGACGACATCGCAACTCGCTTTTCTGCTCAAGAGGACCCTGATGACATGGGCACTCTATCAAATAGCTCAAGCCACTACATGATTCATTGTCCCCTTGGCATTTAGTATGACAAAACGGGGGAGTACTCTTGAGGGTGAGTTCTTTATGTTTTGATTGGTTGTTTGGTCTGGTTGGTTGGATTGACTGCACAGACTTGAACTGGTTTTTGGTAATAATGTGTGCTTTGTGTTTGCTCAGTGCAATGTGATAAACTGATCATTTCTGTTATTATGTATGTTAATTGCTTGGTACTTGTTGACTTGTCCAATGTGTGTTCAATGTGTGTTTGATTCTTGAAAGTGATTACGTATACCTTATGTCACTTTGCCTAGCCAGTTCGTGTGGCAGTTAGGTTGGAGGATGTTGTTTGGTTTGGTAAAGGTTGTTTAGTGGAGCTGCATCCGTACCTGATCCAGACAGAGTCTTAAATTGTAAACAAGTATACTCCGACTGGTAAATAAAGATTCTTGATTTCAGGCCTTAGAGTATATTTGTAAAGACTGTGTTTTGTCAACTAATTGCCAAAGGGGGAGATTGAAAGTGTAAGCAAATGTTGCACACTAGACCCTTTATGTTGGCTTAATTAGTTGTCAAAACTATATTGTTTTTATTCTGGATCAGGGACAAAATGTGCTCTAGGTTTTCAAGGTTTACTACTTCAACAGTTGTTTTTGTCAAGACCATATAATCTTGTGGATCTAGATCGTGTGGTGCTGAGCTCTTGAGGATTGGACAACAGCACAAATTCAGACATGAAGGTCTCATTTCTCACCTCTATAAAATGCTACTTTGCATAATGACTCAATGTGGATTTTACAAGGATTCGAACTACAACTCCAAACACCTAGTCCTCCACAACTATACTCGTTTCCTATTCGAGTGTTGAAGACACCCAAAAAGAAGAATGGAGATGGCTTGCACAATCAGTCTGTGTAGATGACAATAGGGTTGGTAAGGATAGTGTAGTGAATACCTTTGTGTGTATTGAAATCTCCCTTGTACTCCTTTTGATCATCTAGTGGATTGGGCTGACGTGAGTGGCCCCGCAAATATAGGAGTGAGACTCCAAACTGCGTGAACACATCCTGGTGTCTGGTTCCTTCTTTAATTCTTTTTGTTGTTCGTTTTAGTTACTGGCTTAAAACCTTACTCAAATCCAGATTAACCACCTAATATAACACTTAGTAGGAACCTTAGTAAAAAGTCTTGCATTCAAGTACCACAAGGTTTTTCACCATCAATACATGGTAGACTAAAGCAAGATTCCTTTAATAGCCTAATCGCAAGAGTCCAAGCCAGACTTGCAGGATGGAAGATGAAGACATTGTCATTAGCTGGCAGGTAGGTCCTTATTCAATGTGTCTTGTTCGCCATAACAAATTATACAATGCAAACAACACTACTCCCATATGGAGTAACCTCGTTCTTAGAGAAGCTTTCACGCAATTTCTTTGGGAAGTAACAGTGGGAGAAAGGAAATGAAATCTTGTAGCTTGGGATATAGTCGCGAGGAACAAAGACGAGGGAGGGCTCGACATTCGAAATCTGGAACGCATGAACCAAACACTCCTCGCCAAGCGTGGTTGGAGGCTAATGAAGAATGAGGATATCCTATGGGTGGAAATAATGAAATCTAAGTACCTAAAGGGAAATGGCGAGCCATCCACTTGGCCACCAAAGTCCGATATGTCGAATGCCAAGAAGGGTATCCTTAAAACTGTCCCATACTAATGATGGCATGAGAAGAATGGTCAAGAATGGTAGAAAGATGTTTTTTCTGGATGGACTCTTGGGTCGGTCTACAGTAGTTCTATGTAATGAGGAAATTCTTGAAGATGATATCAGATGGGGCAGCAATAGAACAGGTTCCTTCTCGGTCAGCTCAGCTTATGCGATTACGTCTAGCTCACTATCCAATCCGAGTGACAAAACTTGGAGCAACATATGGAAGCTTAAAATCCCACATAGGATTTGCAGTTTTCTGTGGTTGGCAAGGCACTATAGGCTTATGACTAATGCGAACAGATTAAGGCGTGGATTCACATATAGCGCCACTTGTGAGGTTTGCGGAGGGAGCGTTAAGGACATTGACCACATATTACGGAAATTCTCTGAAGCAAATGTTGTGTGGGAAAATCTATTGCCTAATGTACATGCAAGGTACCAAAACCAACCATACATGAGCTGGTTTGATGCAGGGATCAAGGGGTTCGATAATGGTATCTGAAAACAAGAACAAAGCATCATGTTCGCGGTCACAACATGGTGGCTGTGGAGATGGAGGAATGAGGGGATATTCTCTAACTCGAATACCAATCTTGGAGCTAGGATTCAGTGGATAAAAGGTCAAGTCAGAGCTAAAACTCGATGGCAATCCCAGATGATAGAATTTAGATGCAGATCAGATGGCTCAAACCTCCAAAGGATTGGGTGAAAATAAATATAGATGGAAGTTCAAATTTAGATAATGGAAGAGCTGGTTGTGGCGTCATTGCCAAAGCTGAAAATGTCAGCTGGTTAGGGGGGTTTCATGCACCACATTGGTACCTGTCTTGATGCTGGAGCTGAAGCATGGGCACTGTTAAAGGCGATCCAATTTTCACAATCACTGAAATGCAGGCATGTTATACTTGAAAGAGATTCGAGGGAAGTGATTGAAGGCATCAATGACGGCAGGATGGTCGATAGTCTAACAGATAATCTGATTGTTTCATGCAAGCTCGGGCTTTCGTCCCTTGAAGGTTGGAGAACTGAATGCGTAGCTTGTGAACAGAATAGACCAGCAGACATATTAGCACGTAAAGCAGGCGAACTTGGGAGAGGAACATACATCTTGTCGCGACCCATAATAGAAATTGAGGAAGCGCTTGAAGACGACGTACTTGGTGTTCTAGCTTGGCGAAAATGGAAGCATTAAATTAGTATCCCCCCTGGGTATCCTCTAGGGATGGCAATGGGGCGGGGTGGGTGCGGGGGATATATCCCCCGCCCCCGCACCCGCATTCCCACCCTATTCCCCGCACCCGCACCCCCACACCCGCGCAGGTAATAAAATTCTTACCCCATACCCGCCCCCGCGGGGATTTTTTGGGTGCGGGTATTACCCAACCCGCAACTTTAATTATTAATATTACACTTAAATAATCTAATAAAAATTTTATACTACAATTTTAATTATCACATGGATATTTTTTTATAAGTTTGAATATAACTCTAAAATTTAATAAGAGCCAATAAGTTTGTGCTTAATTGAAACTAAAATTGTTTTGGTAGTATAAATTGTATTAAGTGTTTACTCATTATGTTATTTGTGTTGTTCCTAATCAATTTTCATAAACAAAAAGCTAAGACAATGAGATGATAATTCAATTGAATCCCCGAGGCACTAGCCCATAAAGAAGTTTAATTCATTATGCATTTTTTATTATAAACTTATATAATAAATGAATACTAATAATACAAGTATGTATATATATATATATATATATATATATATATACATATATATAAAAGTGTGGGTGTGGGTGTGGGGCGGGGATACCTACCCCCGCACCCGCACCCATACCCATGCGGGTATACAAAATCTCCTCCATACCCGCACCCATTACCCAAATTGTGCGGGTTTTTTAAAACCCGTAGGGGCAGGGATGTGGGGAACCCATTGGGTGCGGGTAGAATTGCCATCCCTAGTATCCTCATTCCAATTGATCCAAAAAATAAATAATAATGTAGAAGCAAATTAAATGTACTTACGAAGATATCCAAAAAAAAATCGCCCTCTCTTTCTTCCAAAGCCATATCAAATGGAGTTTGTTGGTGTTTATTAAACACCAAATGCTTCCGTGTATGACGCTTTATAGCCCTCTGTATATGGTGGCAATCAGAAATGGCAAGCAGGTGTAGTGGTGTGTTGCCATTCTCGTCCTTCTCATCAATAAGGTTGTCGATGTGGGGAGATCTCAATACATAGTTAATCACATTCACCCTCTTGGTCAGTACTGCTTCATGAAATACATTCTGCAATTTGCTATTAGTCATCTCCCAACAATCTGGGCAGCTTTCTGATATCTTTTTCATCATTTTAATGTTGCCCACCCTAACTGCAATGTGAAATATTGTTGTCCATTCATTACCATTGCCCGCGCGAACATACGCTGCAGAGCGGTTTCCCTCAAGAATCATGGTTGCAGTTCCACCATCACAGAGGTTTATAGCGCAGTGTAGTGGCGTTAAACCAAAATCGTCAGTCTCCTGGCACAAAGAGATCTCCTTTTGCAATAGTAATTTTGTACATTCCGAGATATATACTGATACAATATAAACATTATGAGTAACGGCCCACAAGAACTAGAAACAAAAAAATAGAATGCTAATAGGATAACTTCAATTATTATAAGCAAAAACTTGTGTGAGACCGCTTCACAGATCCTGATCTGTGAGGTAAGTTAGGTCGAGATTAAAATGTAATACTAATCAGGAATAAATTGTTTATTTCTTATATGAAAAAATGTAATAGTTTTGATGAATTGAAAAATGTAATACTTTTACATTTTGATTTAAAAGTATTACATTTTTCATAAAAAAATATTATATTTTCCCTTATAAGTAACAAACACTTTCAAACATTACTTAAAAGGGAAAGTGTAATAATTTTAATGAAAAATGTAATACTTTTGCATTTTCTCTCAAACGTATTACACATTCCCTTATAAGTAACAACCACTTTGTTCACAATAAGTATTACATTTTTCAGTATAAGTATTACATTTTCATATTGATCTGACCCGACCCGTCTCACGAATAAGGACCTGTGAAACGGTCTCACACAAGTGTGGCCCATTATTATAACTACTTAGGCTCTTATTAGCATTACTAGCTTAAAGCTGAAAGTGTAAAAGCTAGTAGCTGCTAGCTTATTTTGAAACGCTACTTAATTAGGTTATATTTTAGAGCTAATAATTCATTTTAAGCTACAAATAAGATATGTCTCTATTTGGTAGAGCTTTTTTTTAGCACTTATAGCTTATTTTGAATCGCTTCTCCAAGTAGCATTTCAAAATAAGCTATAAGCTTTTAACATTTTCTTCTTTTTGTATCCTTATTAATTTACAAAAATGACACCATTTACCATTCTTTAATGAAAACCCTAATATCTAATTTTTTCAAATATCTAATTTTTTTTTTCATAATATCTAATTTTTTTTCTAAAACCTCTTCTCATCTCAATTCTTTACCATGTATTTTTCCTAAACATTCTTCTCTTCCCAGTTCTTTGTTGTACGTGTTCATCAATGTGAGAGACAAACACTCATCACCCTTATTGGCTTCCCCCCCCCCCCCACCCCCCCACCTAAAATTAGCTTCAAAAAACAAAATTCTACACAAACTGCTTTTGTACAAACAATAGGAAGAATCTTTCTTTGAATTATTGTATCCCTTGTGCACTATTTCATCTCCTTCAACCAACGCCGCCTGCAACAACCCTCCTTTGCCGTTGCATCTTCCTCGCCACACTATCGTTCACAGCTCGGAGAGAATCGCATATCATCTACAGCAACTGAACGACGGTTGCGCTTCCTTTTTCTTTCTCCTCCCATTGAATGGTGGTTTCGTGGACCAAGTTGCCTCGGCAGTTTGGTGGAAGCAGCGACTCCATCCTGCCCCGCAAGTTCACCGTGCAGGATATCCTATGTGGGTTCATAGTTCGACTTGCAATTATAATAAGTGCTAATTGTTAGTAATTTTATGTGCATAATTGATATCAAACTCGTATGATTTCATGTTAATTGGAAGCTAAGTATGTGTTTATTAGATTCCTTTATATCATTTAGGTGATTTGGTAGAATTGGTTGTAATATCATGTATATTGGAGATTAATTGGATGTGTTTTGAAGTCATCATGACACAAAGGCATGTTCCGGGAGTCATGAAATGTCAAGAAAGTGAAAAAGGGCGGGTTGGAAGTATCATAACATGACCCGGGGACCCAAAGGAACAAAGGAGATGACGAAATATGCATTTTGGAGTGAAAATCAAGGCTCACGCTAGTGGTCACGCCGTGACTACCAGCGTGACTCCATTCTGCTTTGCATTTTTCTCTGTCGGGCGACGTTTTAGTATTTTGAGCATATCTCGGGCTAGGAGTGTCCAAATGAGGTGGTTCAAGTGGAATTCGAATGAAAACTCAAAGGGTTACAACTTTCATGAAGACCACAAAGGCTAGTTCGGACGTCTACAAGATAACAAATCGCCTAGAAACCATAATTGCTTCCCAGAGTGGTTGGTTACGGTCAAGGACATGACGTGAACTCGACTGTGTGCTCTAGAACCATCGAACTATGCTAAAAAGTCACGATGGAACTCACACTGTGAGCCCTATCGTGACCACGAGCCTAGAATCCTTTGGAAACTGTATATTTAGTGAGATGGAGGAGGGGGGTATAAATAGCCCTAGGCAGTTATTTTTGGAGAACTTTTCAATCTCTACTCTCCCACTTCTCTACACATTTCATTTGTGTAATCAATACAACTTTGAAGAATATTTGAAGAACATTTTCCATATTTCATATATGAATTTCCAATTTAATCTTTGGAAGTTATCAATCCAAGCTAAGTCTTTCTTGTTTCTTTTGCATTTTCTTTTTTCCAATTGTGATTGCAATGTCTCTTGTTTCAATTGATGCTTTCATTTATATTCGTAAGATGAATAGCTAGATTCAATTAGGGATTAGATTAAGTCATCTTTTGTGACTGATGCTATGTGATTAAATTGAGCTATGAGCTAGAGTAATGACTTGATGATGGCTCTAGTTGTGAGCTTGGTGGTTTGCATTGACCCTTATATGATTGTGCCAAATTGTGTAAGAGGTGCTTGGAAAAGGTATTGTCACTATGAGATAGAGCAATACCATAGCCACACCTCTCACTAATCCAACTCACCTTTAAGAAAAGAGGGTTGGAAGGAGATGCGAACATTGTATCACATGTTTGATAAAATGCTTCAATGACCTTGAGTCACCATGAGAGTCACGACCACAAGAGTGGCGTTGGCACCTAGTAGCATCTCCCTAGTTCCCTTGTCAATACATTACATGAGCTCTAACCAATGATACACTACATCATCTACACTTGAGTGACCTAGTCCAAACCCTTAGTTTTATTATTGACTGTTAATTGTTTCTTGATCTTTCACTACAATTTGATTGTCATTTCCGTTATTTCTCTCTTATCACATGAATCAAATTTACTCCTTTGAACTAGCTTCCAAACACTCTACACTCTTGTGATTAACCGCCTACTATTCAACCCCCTTCCGGTCCACTCCTTGAGACAATATCCGATGTGAGGATGCCCTCTCACACACAC
Source organism: Ipomoea nil (assembly GCF_001879475.1). Lineage (NCBI taxonomy): Eukaryota > Viridiplantae > Streptophyta > Magnoliopsida > Solanales > Convolvulaceae > Ipomoea > Ipomoea nil. The sequence continues at coordinate 465,755 of NW_017617293.1, read as the reverse complement.
TTCATTCCACCACCACTTTAACATAACTTTCAAATGGCGCTTTTACCGGGGAGTGGCGTAGGTGTTGAATATATAGTTTGTCCATTCTGGTTTATATGAGTAGGTGTCCAAGTTAGGGAGTCTAGTTCACCATTTTTACATTGTGTTTGTGTCTTTTGTTTATTTCCACCTATTTTTTTGTTTGTTTCGTTGTCTTGTTGTGTTGTTTCATTTGTTGTTTTGTTCTACTTGAAATTTCCATTACACTAGTAGCTCACTTGCAACTACTTCTAGTTGCAAAAGTACAAAACACTATCTTGTCTTGGTGTTTGCAGGTTGATCTTCTATGACGTATTCTCAAGCGAGATTTCAACAAGAGGACTACTATGAGGACCAAGGAGGATGTATGCCACCAAAGGGAGACTATAATGCTCAAATTTCTAACCCCTATGGTTATGGAGATGATGAGGACTATAGGGCACACTCTCAAGGAAGATATGCATATTATGACCCACCGAAGAGCTACTAAGAGTCTTATTATGGTCATGATTATGAGCATTCAAGGAGGGCCCAACCTGTGACACCCCATAAATCCAAACACTAATCAAGGATTAATTAAAGAATTAATCCAAGTCTCTTTGATAATCTATTCCTAAAAATCCTGAAATTTAATAGTCGAGGGACTAGATTTGACTAGTCACTTAAGTCAAAGGGTTGTACCTTGTGCTTCTTGAGTTGTGCCCTTGTTCCCTTGTCTTTCCAACATTAGTAAGGGTAGGAATGTCTTTCTACCTAAGGTTTGTGATTCAAGCTAACCTAGCAATATTCTTTCATTTCATTCACCCTTTAATCTAAAACACAAAAACCTCTAGCCTCTCTCTAAAATGGTTTAGCTTCTTCTCCAAGCTAGAATTTGAGCATCCAAGTCTTGCAAGATTGCCTCCCAAGATTCCTACTTTCTTCATCTTGAGCATATGGGAGGGTAAGATCCTTGGTCTTTTGGTGTTTTTAACCTTCTTTTATGTGCCTTTTTCTAAAGATAGGATCTTTGTTGTGTTTTGGTTTATGTATGAAGTTAGTGTGGAAGAGGAGTTCTATGAAAGGCTTTTAAGGGTGAAAAGAGGAAATTATTAGGCTACAAAGGTAACCCATGCTTTACAAAACCTATTTTCTTACTTATATGATGATTTCTTGACTTCTACTTGTGATTCTTGTGATGATTTGTGAGATTTGATGCATTGTCTTGTGGTGATGCATGTTTAGAGCTTGTTCTTAGGGTTCTTGAATGCCATTGCTTGGCTATTTCTTGGGTTCAAGTCATATTGTTGTTGAGTGTGAGATTTTGGGTGTTTTGGACTTGAATTTGGACTTGTTGTTGAAAATCCCCGAAGGGATTATTGTGTACAGGAGGTGGTACCCGCGGGCCGGACGGCGGGCAGAGGACTACCCGCCGCCCCACCCGCGGGGAACGTGGTCGTTCGGGTGTATGTACCCACGAGTGGAGGTCCACCCGTGGCCCCACCCGCGGGGAACGTTGTTGGTTGTTTGCGGGGATTTGTTCCCCGTGATTCTTTTGTCTCGGTATTGATGTTTTGACCTCCCGATGTTGTTTTATTGGGCTATTTGTGAGTCTTCTTGATGTTTCGTATATCTAGAACTGTATGTTAAGAATCCGTGTAGGATTTGGTGTCTTGAATCGTGCTAAGGGTCGAACTTTGTGACTCGTTGGGCTAATGTGAGTCTTGAACGTTCTTTGGAACTAATTTTGGTTTACCCGTTTGATAAGCAGGCTAGTTTGATGTTGATATGCTAGTATGTGTGGTTTGTACCTTCGTATCGAGATTGCCAATTTGTGTTGACAATCATTTGGTGTTGGATTGGAATCCTTTGTTGATTGAGTATGGGCTCATGTCTTTATTGTGATCTCTTGATTGATTCCTATGATATGGTCGTATGTAATTCGTTGTACCTTTGTTGATACTTGATTAAGACTATTGTTGATTCTTAGTCTTCTTGGTAATGATGATGACCTTGTGTGTGATTATGATTGAGATTGGTGGTTGGTTACTTGAGCTTTGCTCACGAGTTTGGCGGTTTTGTGATTGTGAAGTTAATGGTACCCTCGTGTACTGAGAGTTCGGCGGTAATGTGGGTGGTTGTAAGTGGGGGGACGACGGTCCCCGGAGGCAAAAGGTTGGACCCAGAAGTACAGGGGTTACTTGGAGGTAATGGTTGGAGCTGAAATAAGGCCAGGGGTAGCCATAAGGTTGGAACAGGGCATAAAGTTGGAACTATGATACTTGTGACATGTAGTTGTCACTGTGGCATGTAGTTGGCCACTTGTGAATGTGAACTCTTTGCTTATGAGCATGTCTTGATGTATTCTACTTTGTGATCAGTTGAATGCATCCTGAGTTGTTTGTCTTTCATGTTGTTGTCTTGTCGTTGTTGGGAGGATGGTAATTCCCATTTCTTTTGAGAGTGTTTGATGAGTCTTTGAAGTTGACTTCTCTCCATGGTTTTGAAATGATATGTACTGTATTCCGTTTCAAAATGGTTTTGATTATACTTATCTATATATGTTATTTAACGCGTATTGATGGGTTACCAGCAATATTCGCTGACCGGGTGTTATCCCCATGTTTATTCCCTTGTTCTATAGGTTTTGAGTAGATGACTGAGAGTGCTAGACGTGGATCGCTAGATAATTTAGCTGTCCTGTGTAGACGTTATCTTTTGTTGGCCTGTGAGCCTAGTTTAGCGGCCTGTGTGCCTATATACTTTATGTTTTGTTGAATTGATAGTTTTTCCCGCCTGTGCACCTATGTCTGAGATAGGTGTGGCATAACACGTCACGATTTTATATAGCTTCCGTTTGCTTTATGTCTTGATGATTAGATGTTTTCTTGTGCATTTGAGTTTTAAAAATGTAGTAAAAATCGGGGGTGTTACACAACCACTAAGGAGAGATCTATCCTATGATCATTCAAGGGACTACCAAGCACCTAAGTACTACCAGAATGATTATGAGGAGAGATATCATAATCAAAAGGACTACTGTTGTGCATTTTGGATATCTAGTATGTATGAGGCTGTGAAACCATTGGAGTTGTGCATTGCAGTTTACAACTATTGTGCAGTGGTGCACTCAGCTTTGTGCATTTTACGTTTCGTGTCGTGAAATGTAGTCTGGTCGGACTTATTTGGATTACACTGTTTGAATTCTGTACCTGCGTTGGATTAGGAGTAAATACCTAGTTTGGTGGTGCATGCATTTTTTTATGGAAAAAACCTGTATGGACCATCTCACGGGTCGGATCTTTGATTAATGAGGTCAAATATCTTACCCATTAATCAAAGATTCGACTTGTCTCATGGATTGAGACCCGTGGGACAAACTCACAAGTGTTACCCTTTTTGATGAACTAATTTGCCCTTTTGGCTAATTATGGAGATTTTATAGGTTTAAAATCAAGGACATTTTCTGAAAAAAAAAATTAGGTAGATAATCTGAGTTATAGACTTCGAAATATAAATAGCTTAGATTTGTCCACTGTTCTCACGTACGAACTAGTTCTCATGTGAATCAAACCCTATATATATATATATATATATATATATATATATATATATATATATATATATATATAAGAGGGTTCATGTGAGAACAGACATTTAGGTGAAAAGTGAGAATTGATATGATCCATCCATTTGGCTAGATCAACAATTGAGGATTGCTAAAAAAAAAAATAAAGAGAAAAGTGACGAGGTTAGTTTTATAAATATTGAAAATTTAAAAGTTTGCAATAATGATAAAATTGACCCCATGTTTTATTTTTCTAAAATCCTCCATCTTTGATGAACTTTGATGGACAGTTGTGATCACTTTTTATAGTGTAGTTGTTCTCATAACCTACACACACATTGAAGGGTAATTTTATTTTTAAAATAATTATTACATTTTTATCCCTTAATCTAACCAAACACTATAATATAATTTCTAAAGATTATTCTTTCTCATATTTTTTCCCTACAGAATAGGATTCCTATTATATCAAAATTCATTTTGTAAACTAAGAGGGTATTGGGTACTTTCCCATCAATTAAATTTATGGAAAAAAATATTTTCAAGGAATGTATTTGATGGGAATAACTTTGCAAAGAAAATTAGTTAACATATTTGATGTTACACTAGAAACATAAGAATCAAATTACCTGAAAATTTAATTCAAATGCTTGGTTCATTTAAGCTTCCCTATGAACTTTTATTGGGAAAGTCTTGGCTCAACCACCCAAGTGGGGTGTCCATCTTTATGGGTGAGGTGTTGGCACAATAAGAATAATGGAAATCTATTGGGCTAAAGAAAGAAGGAAGCTTGGAACAAAATATTATAAAAGGTGTTACCAAGGGGTATTAAACACACAACCTCCCACTTGACAACACAAGCCCTAACTACCCAAGCCACTCAAGATCTTATGTACAAAAGGGTAGGAAGCTCCACTTATGCATGTAAGTGTGTTAGAAGCAAAGTAATGGGGGGGACACGTGTGTAGCCAGAATGAAGGTTGCTCGATGCCATCCATTTGACAACCATCTATGAGTTCATCAACAATATAAATAGGGTGTCTTCCCTCCCCTTAAAAACCATCGATCCCTTGGTTCACGACCTCCCTTTTGGCTGAGTGGTCTGAGTCTGCTCTCTCTTGCCAGCACTTTCTATTTCATTATTAGGGCTATAGCATTTATTATTTATGTATTCTTTGGGCTGCCATTTTGGGCCAGTATCTCGGGCTTTGTATGCACTCTTTTGAGCCTAGCGCCCCGAGCAATAATACTACTATTTTCCTACCCCCCCCCCCCTCTCCCATTTTGTACCTATATACCCATTTTATGGTGGACCCGGTTTCAACAAAACCATCATATACAAAAATTAAAAAGAAAAACATAACAAATAATTGATCTGAGAGTTTAATAAATCAATTGTAAATTAATAAGTAATATGTCAAAAAAATCCAATCTAAAATAAGAAATTTTTTTTTTGTTTTTTTTTTTTCTAAGTGAAATGTAGAATATTAAAAAAAAAAAAAAAAAAAGTACGTATGTAAAAAAACCAAAAAAAAATAATTGAGAGATATGCATTTCTTGTATAAATAGTGTTGTTATCCTTCGCAATGGTGGGAGAGACAAAGTTCTTATATTTTATTATTTATTAGTGAATTTGAATATGGTGCAAAAAAAAAAAAGATAAATATGTTATTAAATAAATTTGGTAGGATTCATTATCAATAAATTAAATAACAGAAATAAGCAACCGTCTCTCTCTACCTTGTTCTAGGGTTTCTCCCCTCTTAGGGTTTGCCTAGGGTTTATTAATCATTTCTTGATTTTCTTCCGGTTATTCACCAGTGCTTATATGTTCGACTGCTTAGTCTTTACCCTTGACGACGTCTGCATGGCTTCATCTACAACAAGCGATGGGGGCGTAGCAGGTTTGACGGCTCGTTGGACGTATTTGGTTTCGGAGGAGGAAGCTCTCGTGTTTGAACCGTCGGAGGAGGTGGTTGGTGGTGTTCAGGAATGGGAAGAGGAGACCTGGGTGGCTGTTGGCCGGTTCTTGACTGACAAGAGGGTGAAAGTGGAATACATGCATCAGGTTATGCCTTCAGTTTGGTGCCCTGTTAGGGGAGTCCAGATATATGAGGTCCAGCTGAATCTTTTCACGTTCGTCTTCTACCATAAAACATATATGCAGTACATGTTGGAGGAGGGCCCGTGGTCTTTTGAGAGTAGTACGTTGGTGTGCAGATAGGTCACCGACGGCGTCCTTCCGGCTGATGTGGTTCTCAATTCTGTCGACCATTGGGTGCAGCTTCACGACTTATCGCTTGGCTACACCTCAGACATGATTTCGGAACAAATCAGAAACTTCATCAAGTGTGACAAAAGATTCACTGGTGCACCGTGGCAGTCGTTTTATCGTGTTCGTGTCTCTATCCCTTTAGCACGGCCGATTAAACGTCACATGAAGCTTGTTAAATGGGATAAGTCTAGCTGCTGGGTGAACGTTAAGTATGAGAGGTTTCACACCTTTTGCTTCTACTGCGGTTTGTTGGGGCATGCATATAAGTTTTATCTTAAGGCGATGGATGCTTCTATTCCAGTCGATCAACATTCGTTTGGAGATGACCTCAGTGTAGGTGCTTTTCGGGGGCCTGGGGCTAGAGGAGAGCCGTGGTTGGTACCCTTGGGGGGTCAGCCGTGTCCGATTGCAAGTTTTGGCAATGATGATGTGGAGTTGCGGGGTGGTGACGAGAGGTCTTCGCAGGATAGTAGACGGGAGGGGGAGTTGGGCGTGGTGGCAGTAGCTAAGCGTAGGCGTGAGATGGAGGGTAATGGTTGTAGGAGGACGGGAGGCGGTAGTGGTGATGCAGATGTCTAAAAAAAATTATTCTCGGCGAGCCCTAGTGGTTCCCAGACCCACCCGTTCTCATGAGTACGATTAGTAGGAACTGTTGTGGCTTGGTTAATTCACGCACAGTTGGAGAAATTGTGGACCTGGTGTCCTTTAAGAAGCCCGAGTTTGTTTTTTAAGATGTCCCCCCTTATTCCCGACATGCTATGGTGCCCCGGGGTGAATCCGCCGGCTCCGTTAATCCCATTCCTTCAAGAAGTCCTTTAAGAAGCCCGAAATTGTGGACCTAGTGTCCTTTAAGAAGCCCGAGTTTGGCTTCGATGGACTTTTTTTATGTTGATAGTGTTGGTTTAAGTAGAGGTTTAGCTTTGCTATGGAGGAGGAATAATACGCAAGGCTCTTAAGTTACTCAAAAAATCATGTTGACGTAGAAGTTAGCCTGGGTAGTCTTCCATGTTGGCGTATGACGTGTCATTATGGATTACCGGAGCGTATTACGATACGGGAATCATGGGACTTTGTTAGGTCTCTAGTTGGTAGATCATTGATTCATTGGGTTGTTGTAGGAGATTTCAATGATCTCTTATTTCAGCATGAGAAGCGCGGGGGGAACCCCTATCTTGATAGCCTCCTTCGCGGTTTTGGGGAAGCTATGGATGATTGTGGATTGTCTCAATTGCCTTTAAGAGGTTATCAGTTCACTTGGGAGAGAGGTTGGGGTACTGTGGATTGGATAGAGGAGAGACTTGATAAGGTTCTGGCAAGTGTAAGTTGGAGAGATATGCTGGGAAGTGTGAGCGTGGAAAACATCATCATCCGCTCTTCTGATCACTCGGCCTTATTCCTCGGCGTAAGTGATTCTAGTACGAGGGGTGGGGGAGGAGAGGGGTTTCAAATTCGAGCTGGCTTGGCTTCTAGATGATGGTTGTAGAGAGGTTGTGGAAAGTACATGAGAGGATAAGAAGGAGGGTGGCTTGTTGGGGTGCCAACAACTCTGTGAGGAGCAGTTGGGGAGATGGGGGGGGGGAGCACTTCCATAAGTTTGGTGAGCAAATCAGAAATCTATGCAAGAACTAGTTGGCATTGAGAGGTCGTAGGGATCCATCCGCCTTGGCTGAATTCCAACAGACCAAATCGCAGTTGAGCCGTCTTGAAGCGCAGGAGGATGCATGTGTTTTGGAGACAACGTGCTAAACATCACTGGCTAAAGGGGCGGACGCAAACACAAAATTCTACCACAGGTACGCCTCTGCTTGTAAAAGGAAGAACACTCTTACTAAGTTTATAAATAGCTCTGGGGCTTGTGTTGAGGGGGTTGCTATGAATTCTCTTGTTTTGGGCTATTTTGACAATATCTTCCGGTATAATGGGTCTACCTGTGATGATCCTTTCTTTAACTCTATTATGCCCCGTGTCACCCAGTTTTGATAATGATACCCTGTTGCACCCTTTTGTGATAGAAGAGGTTAAGTATGCCCTTTTCTCTGTGTTCCCTGATAAAGCCCCGGGACCTGATGTGATGAACCCGGTGTTCTATCAACATTTTTGGGATGTGGTGGGGGGATGTGTCATCCTTTGTTATTCATTGCTTGAATTCCTGTTCTTTCTTGGAATGCCTTAATGATACTAATGTTGTCATCATCCCTAAGAAGAATGTTCCTGAGACCGTAGTTGACCTTAGGCCTATCGCACTATGTAACGTTGTTTATAAGATTATGGCTAAGGTGTTGGCAAATATGATGAAATCGCTTCTGGGTGACTTGATCTCTGAGTCTCAAGTGATTTTATTCCAGACAGGCTGACTACAGATAATATTCTAGTGGCTGCAAAGGTGGGTTATTACCTAAATAGAAAACAATGTGGGGTAGTAGGGTGGAGAGCCCTTAAACTGGACATGGCTAAGGCTTATGATCGAATGTATTGGTCCTTTCTGAGGATGGATGTTATTAGTGCTGGGTTTTGGTGACAGGTAGGTAGACCTAGTTATACTTTGTGTTATTACGGTCTCTTATAATTTCCTAATTAATGGTGTGAGTAGCGGAAGTGTGACCCCAACTCGTGGCTTACGATAGGGTGATCTATTATTCCCTTATTTATTATCTGTGCGGAGGGTCTCTCTCTTTTATTACAGAAAACTCAAATGGAGGGATCTATCCATGGGTGCAGGGTAGTTCGGGGTGCACACCCTATCTCCCATCTATTCTTTGCAGATGACAACCTACTTTTCTTTAAAGCAAATGCCCAGGAAGAAGGAGTTATTAAGCTGTCTGAGTGTTTATGGGAACTTGTCAAGTCAGGTGGTTTATTTTCATAAGTCCAGTGTCTACTTTAGCAAGAATATTTCTGAAGAACATAGGGAGGAGGTGGTAAGTGTGTTGGGTGTTGTACAGGCTCCAAATTTTGGAAAATATATGGGGTTACTTGCATTCGTAGAGAGAAATAAAAAAGCAGTTTTCTCTTACATTGAGAATAAGATCAAACATAGGATTGGTTCATGGAACAAAAAATTGCTATCTTAGGCTGGTAAGGAGGTTCTTTTGAAAAGTGTAGCTCAATCTATGCCTACTTTTTCTATGAGTGCATTCTTGCTTCCTAAGACTGTTTGCCTATCTATTGAGCGGACCATGAATCGTTATTGGTAGGGTAATGGGAATGAAGGGGATATTCACTTGAAAGCCCAGGATCGTTTATGTGTGCCTATGAAATTTGGTTATGTTAGGTAAATAAGCCTGGAGGTTCCTTACTAAGACCCATTCTTTGGATGCTAGGATTTATAAGGCTAGATATTTTCCTAGAACTTCTTTTATTGATGCCTCCGTGGGTAATCGCCCTAGTTATTGTTGGCGTCGTATTATGGCTGCTCATGATCTGGTTTGTGGTGGTGTAAGATGCATGATTGGATATGATAAATCTACTTTAATTTGGGGACATTCATGGTTACCTGACGATCCGAGTCCATTGGTGCAAGCCGCCATGCCCCCTCCCCCCCCCCCTCCCCCTCCCCCTCCCCCGGTTAAGTGGTGCACTGGTGTCGGGTTTGATTGACCACAACACAAATTCCTGGGACCCCGAAGTTTTGGTTGACTTGTTTGATCCGAATGATGTGGCTCGCATCTCTAGGATCCCTATTAGCCCTAATTATGAGGACTCATGGTTCTGGTTGGGTGACACGAAGGGTTATTATTCTGTAAAGAGTGGTTATAGACACATTACTGGTGAATATGAAAGCCACGTTGGGGACTTTGACAAATGGATCACCCTATGGAAATTGAAGGTTCTTCCCAAATGGAAGACTTTTTTATGGAGGGCTCTTAATGATATCCTCCCACAACAACTAACTTGCTTTTAAAGAGAGCAGAAGTGAATCCCTCATGCCCTCTATGTGATCGTACTCATGAGAATACAATGCACTCCCTTGTTTTGTGTGAATTTTATCAACTTGTGTGGAATATTTCTTCATTACCTATGTCCTCTATTTCTGGCAACACATTTTCTATATGGTTTAGACATGCGTTGGATGTGTGTAATTAAGATAACATGGGGCGGAATCTATGGCATGTAAGGAGGCAATATTGTGGCTGAAGGATCGTGGGGAGTTGGCCGTGGATCTCTACACTGATTGTTCGGGAGCTTCGGAGTATTTTATCTTCACAGGTGCCTATTTTGTCATATGTTGGTTTGGTTATAGATGAATGTAGGATTGCTATGTCCACTTTTAATAATAGCATTATTCGGTTAATTCCTAAATCAGCTAATGTTATAGCTCACACTTTAGCTACTACAGCCGTTTCTCAGGCTAATACTTTGTACTGGGACTCGGTCCCTCCAAACTCCATTTCCGATTTACTATCATAATACAAGCTTTGTTTTTCTTTAAAAAAAATAAATAAAAAATTGGTAGATTCAAAATTATCCCAAAAACTAAAATCATACCTTCCCTAAGTAGGATTTACTTTCGTTGATAGCATAAAATTAGATTCACATTAATTTAAACTTTTCTAAATTTAAAATTACAACAAACGTAGTTAAATTAAATTTCTAAAAAAGTTTGAAATTCCTGGTAATCACACACCCTCTCATTGAATATTATCTTTTACTTTTTCGCCTATTTTGCTAGTAAATCGGTCTAGTAATCCTTTATCCTGATCTAGTATATATCTTTTCAGGTGGGTCAAGGTCCTTTATCTCACATAGCCACATATATTTGTGTAATGAAGGTTTCCTTTATGTGGTTGCCTTATCGGCAAATTTTACTGTGAACCATTTCCAACACAGCATTATGTATCAGGGTTCAAAACGGTGCCGTTTCTTTTAATGAAAAGAAACGATACTCGGTCCGCGTAATTAACTCTGCTTGTATAACATATTCAGTTTCACTTTATATATATGTAGTTTAATTTCACCACAACTACTATTTCATTTGATTTCAATTACAATTTCATTCGACATTATACATACAATAGTCTTATTACAACGCATGTTATTGAATTTCATTTTATACACGCTGTAGTCTTATTGCAACACCATCAAATTGTAATTCTAATTCAACAACAGTTTCATTGGACAATATATACTCAAATATGTGAAACTGTTATTCAGTTTCATTTTATATACATTTTAGTTTCATTACAATACAACTATAGTATCATTTTGATATAACTACAGTTTCATTTGACAATATATACTCAATATGTGAGACATGTTATTCAGTTTTTTTTTATACACACTGTAGTTTCATTTCACTAAAACTAAAGTATCATTTCTATTCAACTACAGTTCTATTTGACAATATACACTCAATATGTGAGATATGTTATCCAGTTTCAGTTTATACATAATGCAGTTTCATTTCAACACAAATAAAGTATCATTTCGATTCAATTATAGTTTCATTTGATAATATAAACACAATATGCGAGACAATTTCATTTTAGATACACCGTAGTTTCATTTTGTTATGAACACATAAAAAATACGGAATTTGTTAAAAAGTAATAGTTGCCGTTTCTTTACTTAAAGAAACGGCGCCGTTTTCGGACCATGGTCCACAGGATAACAACCGCTTATTATCTTGCTTGCCGGAATGGAAACTAGTTATGTACTTTTTGTTAGAATAATTGTCATGTATTCTCGATCTCTAAAACCCCTCCACTCCGCAAATTATATCGTGGATCATAATTCACTTTACAAGGTGAACCTTGGTCTAAAACGGTATTATTTTAATTTTATCAAATTTTTTATTTTTTTTCCTTTTCACTGTTAACGGCATTAATCATTTATATGTTTGAAAACTCAAAGCTTAATGATCATAAACTATATACTATATATTCAGAAACTCAAATATTTGCTTAATATTCATAAACTAGATACTATATGTTTAAAAAATCAAAGTTTACTGTTAAAAAACTAGACATTATATATTCATAAACTCCAAGCTTAATGTTCATAAACTAGTATTTTAAGAAACTCAATACTTAATATTTAGAAACACGGTCGATGCGATTTTTGAAAAATGAAACTAACAACACCACATTAATCGTGACAGCTAAAACGCTGTCGTTTTGAACTAGAGTCCACCTTGCAAGGTAGATCCTAGTTCGCGATCTAACTATTGCCTCTAGATTCTCTCTCTTTTTCTTTTTTATTTTTTTTTTGTTTTATTATTTATTTTTATAAAGAAAGGCAAGACTCAGAACCACGCAACTGATGCAACATTATTCATAATTTGGAAGTTACAAAGACTAGCCAACAAAGGTTAATGATTTTCTAGATAGCACAAGCTTCATAATTGCAACCTAGCTAGGGATCTCCAAAATGCTAATCAAGTATATGAACAACTATTGTCTCAAGAATTGTCAACCGGTAGAAGCTGAAGGCTTCGTGCCACTTTGTATTTATGTAAACAAATACTTAGTGGAATTCTCATTGGAGTTTAAAAAGAAGAGTGGAGTAGAAAAGTTTTTCGAATCACTATAAAAATATCTCGCACTTTCTTTCATTTTCATTATTTCTACTAAGCAACTAACCACATACTCTACACACACTAACTCATTAAATATATCAAAACCTAGATACATCACTTGTAATTGGCAAGCTTCAAAAATTCTGGTTCAACAATGACAAATATAATGTTTTTTGGAAAATAAGTCATTTTCCAAAAAAAAAATTCCTTTCCAGTGTTTGGTTGCGGAGCGATATGTTGTTGCAAGGTTGGCATTGTTGTAGATTCATAATTTCTATACTGTAGATTCATAATTTCTATACTGTAGATTCATAATTTCTAAACCATAGATTCATAATTTAAATACAATAGATTCATAATTTCTATACACTAGACTCATAATTTCTATACTGCAGATTCATAATATCTATACTGTAGATTCATAATTTATGTACTGTAGATTCATAGTTTCTAAATTGTATAGTTATCAAATTATGAACATAGAGTTCTGTGATTTGTGAATACAAAGTTCAACTATTGGATATATGAACATCGAAAATTATGAACATATAGCTCTATAATTATGAACATATATTTATAAAATTATGAACATATAGCTCTATCACATGTTCACAAACCTAATACTGTAGATTCATAATTTCTATACTGTAGATTCTTAATTTAAATACAGTAGATTCATAATTTCTAAACTGTGCGATTGCGAAGAGAGAAACGCCTTTAACAGCAAGTGAAAATAATTTTTTTTTTAATTAGAACGGCGTCGTTTTCGACGAAAACGACGCCATTATGGAACTGTGCCCACCTTACAAGGTGGGTACGTTTTCACAGCATTCCAGAAAACTATTTTGGTGTGTTTGGTTCATTTTTGGAAAATGAACATAATTATTTTTAATTTTAAATATTTAAAATATACAATGATGGTGGTGGTGGTGGTGGTAGTGGTGGTGGCGGTGGTGGTGGCGGCGGCGGCAGCGGGTAATTAACTGTTCCACTGCTACAAACGAAAAATGACTTCCCCCAAAAAATGGAAGGCATTTTCCGAAAAATCTTCTCTATTTTCTATTGACCACACCCCTATTTTCCATTGACTTTCATTTTTTCCCTCTAGCCAAACAATAGAAACTCAAAAAATGATTTACAGAAATCATTTTTCGAGTTTCTAAATACACCCTAAATTTTATTTTTAACAATTGATATTACCTGTTGCATCCGCATCACGTTCATATCTAGACTTTAATGTCAGCATTAATCTGCTCCACCATGATTTTCCCCTGTGGTCAACCTTATCTATCATGTACAAAACTCGTTGTTATCAATTATCATATTTGTTTGTAATATATATAATCATTTTATTTCCAAAATGTTAGATGCATACAAAATTCTATAAATAAATTTGTACATGTGTATGCGAAATTGATCAATTTATAAGTAATTAATAAATAGGAATATTTTCTAATAAAATACATAAAAATGTTGTATTTTGATAATATAGTCATAAAATATATTTGTAATTCTTTCATAAGTTGAGTAAGTAGTAAAACATGTACCATTACCATATTAAAAAAAAAAAAAAAAAAAAAAAAAAAAAAAAAAAAAAACATGTACCATTTTTTATTTTGAAATAGGCATTTTTAGATAAGGAATTATAGCATACACTTATCTACTAAATACAATGAATTATAAAGCATACACATGCGGGCTGAACTTGCTCTCAGAAAGTTGTGATTGTTTTAATTTTCCTTGCAACAACACAAACCCATTTTGTTCACTTTATACGATACGACTTATTTTTTGAAAATTTTCTCATGAACCAACATTTAAAACAACTTCAATTCACACGAGTTTTTGTGTATATCACGTTTGGATGTGATCATTAAATAGTATTTTTGACAGGGAAAACTATAACATTATTCTTGTTATAATAAGGCTTTTAACTGTTGATATTACCTCTTCTATCCACCTCATATGATCTCAAAATGAACTTGGAATGCAACCACTCTGCTGCCAAATTGAATAGTTGCATGGTATATTGAGCTGTCATGTACAAAAACACATTATATTTCTTCTTTTTTTTTTTTAAAGTCCACAATATATTTATAGATAATGTTAAAAGCAAATAAAATGTTGCAAAATTTGCACACATTTAAATAACCTTAGCTAATTAATAAATTATAAATGAATATAGAAATTTATAAATCTTATAGACCCTACATGTGTATAAGTTCTAATTCACATAAAAAAAAAAAATAGTTGTGCACTTTTCCAAACATATCTCAACATACACAAATGTTTATCATGATGAGCAAGTTAAAAGTTTTTAAGGGGATAATAGACTTTTATATTTTATTACTATATAGTCAAGAAGAATTTTTGGATAAAAAGTTGCACAACAGAAAACAAATTTTGAAGAAAATATTTTATTTTTTTTTAAGAAGAGATGAGATATGGCATAAATTAAAGTGCCAAGAAAATAAAGAACACAAGCGGTTTATAGTGGTTCCAATTTCTCCTACCGTCCACGAAGAAATTTACTATAATTTTGTCAATACCCTACAATTACAATGAATATGTATAACAAATCGAGTGCTTTGATCACAAAGTCAAACACTGATTTGATCAATTTTTCACCTAACAACCCCTACTACCCTTCCCCTATATGCCCTTGGTAGAGATAGACACAGCTTCAGCACACAAGTTGAAATAATTCCCAACTAAGAGTCTTATAAAAGCTAGATGAACCTTTAGAGCTTGAGTCTTTTAATCTTGATGAATAACATATGTGAGCTTTCTAATGCTTGAATGCTTGAAATTACGCACACAATATATCTTCTGTGTCTCTTCACCGTGCATTCCTTATATTTAAAGTTGTATCTTCAAATATGTTCATTGGAGGGAAAAGAAATTTGAATCATCCACTTGCCATTAAAATAATGCATGTGCTCAGATTTCACGTGTGAAGTTAGCGGCCAATGGTTGTTTGCAATTATATTTGTCCATAAAATTTGGGCCTTTTGCATCTGTGCCCATACACTGTGATTCACAAACTGCTATATGTGTGGCAAAATATAGCGTCTATAATGGCAAGAGAAGACACATAAGAGTTAGACATGAGTCTGTAAGGTAGTTGATTGTGAGTGGTGTACTCATGTTAGAGTATGTGAAATCTAAGAGGAATATTGCAGATCCTCTTACGAAAGACTTAAACAAAAAGGCCATTTTTGATGGGTCAAAGGAAATGGGTCTAAAATCAGTGAAGAAAGCGACTTACATACCCAGGTGTAACATGACTTTTATATATATACATATATATATATATATATATATATATATATATTATATATATATTTTTTGATATTGATAATTTGATATATTTGTTGGAATGGATTTGATATTTGATATTATAGATATATTTTGTTCAACAAGTGATTGATAGAATTGTGATATATTTGTTATGATATTTTATTCATAAGCTACTCCTAAGTATGAACCTTATTTAACAGGAAAATTAAGTATTACATGAGATTGTGCAATAGGAACTAAGAAGGTTCGCAAAGTCTTTTGCAGATGTTAATTTAGAGGGTACCAATGAATTGGATGACATATATCATGAAAATGTGCCTGACCAAAATGATGAAGATACTAGGGGAAGAACATATGCATCAACTGCTACTTCATCTCAAAAATCCGATCATAGAGAAAGTCAATTGACTTGAAGGTTGATGAAATGACAAAACAGTTTGGTAACATTGCAGCAGCAATTGAATCATTGAGTATTGTTGGTATTGATGAAAATGAATTGTATCAACAAGATAAGTGATGACAATAGGTGATGGCTTTCATGGGAGGACTTATGTAAAGCATTTGAATTTTTGATGACAAATGAAGTATCAAGAATTTTCAAGGTGAAAAGTACAAACTTGAAGATGAAATGGATTAAGAGCTTTATTTCTTCTTTGAATTAGATTATGTATTCCTTTTTAGTGGGTTATGTTGGATTCTAACACTTTATTTTAGATTGTAAGACTTTTTAGTAATCATTGTTCGTAAATGTAGTAGATTGTAAAACTTTGGTTATTTTAAGTTGGTTTGTTATTTTGAATTAAAGGCTTTGATTAGTTATTTTGATATCTTATTAGTTTATTATTATATTTAAAATTATTATTATTATATTATTATTATTAATTTTATATTTTAAACAAAACAATTAAAATGTTTAATTATGTACAATTCTGCTCACTTTCTAAAAAAAATGAAACAAACACACTAAGTCATTATCTGGAATGCAACCTAACACTAGAAATAAAAAAATGTTTTGTAAAAAATGACTAATTATCATGATTTTCAAACACTCATGAAACTTTAATGCCCCCACCATTAGGGTTTGATCCTATGCTCACCTATTTTGAAATGAATAAGAAATATCATCACACTCATAATAGTTGGTGTATGAGTGACTTTATAAATCATAGATTTACCTATCTAATCATTTGTAGTTACCTATTTTCTCTGTGCTTTAATTTTATTTTTTTATTTTTACATAAACTTTCATACTTATGAAAGTACTTGTTAGGAGTGTAAT
Organism: Ipomoea nil; assembly: GCF_001879475.1. NCBI lineage: Eukaryota > Viridiplantae > Streptophyta > Magnoliopsida > Solanales > Convolvulaceae > Ipomoea > Ipomoea nil. The sequence goes on along the minus strand of NW_017617293.1, from coordinate 448,822 downwards.
CCTACAAAAGATTATTTCCAACGTAACAAGCACAAAACTTCAAAACTTTCATACTTATGAAAGTACTTGTTAAGACTATGTGATCTAATGGTACTTGGGTTGGATTTTCATTTAGAAGGTTGTGAGTTTGAGCCTTAGTGGAGACAGTAGCATTTAAAAAAAAAATGAAAGTATTTGTTAGGAGTGTAATTCGACAAGCTACAACAGATTATTTCCAAGGTAACAAGCACAAGAAGCAAAAGGTTTAGGAATCAATCTTGCATGCAAGAGAGACGCTCTATGCTACACAATTCAACATTATTCTAAAAGCTTTGTATATATACTATTGCAAATCCCATTCTTTTTTCAATGTGGGACAAGTGCTTGTTTCATGCATTTTCACCTCTATTTTCCAATTCAAATGGATATACTTTGATAATCAATTTTTCATTAACCATACCAATTGTCCGTTTTGAGCGTACAATATATCAATCCCTTCGTCTTACTACGAATAATTGAAGCATGTGATCCCTGTTGGATTGCGTATTTATATTTATGTATTATATGATCAATACGCCCCCTTACGTGTGCTGCCCGATTACTTTTTTATGGGCTCCAAGCAACACGTGGACCATAGTCTTTTTTTATCGGGTGAAAGATTATGAGTCATAAACTTTAATTTGGCAAGAGGTTGGAATTGGCTCTCATACCACGTTGAAGCATGTGATTCATCTCAACTAGAAGCCTAAGTTAATAGTTGGATTACACATTTTTGTTTATATTATATATATGCTCAACACGAAAAACTTAAATTCACTTTGGCCCGACCCAAATAAGAAGTACACCCCACATATATTTGTAAATAAAATAAAATAGCCACTTATAATTTCATTTTATGCTATTTTTTCCAACCGTATTTAGTATATATAGATCAATCAAATATAAATAATGTATTGCTAATCTCTTTTTAAATTATTAATTTTGCTAGTTTAAATAAAGTTTTAGCAATGGATATATTACCAGTTGGCAGCACCACCTGACTCGGATTTCTCTTTTTTGCGATGTTATCAACGCCATGGAAATCTATCATGTACAAAAACTTATTATGCACTTTAAGAATAACCAATTGATATAAAAAAATTTGCACAATCACTACTAGAAATTATGGAATTTTCGACCATCTAAAAGTAATTTTAAATCAAGTCGAAAGTCTTGTTCCGATCATTTTTGGTATTCGAAAAAATCTTTGTTGCTATTTCCGACCACTTTTTGCTTTCGACTTGATTTAAAATAAATTTTAAGTGGTCGAAAATTCCATAATTTCCAGCCGTGAATGTTAATTACATACAAAGTGTGTATACATTTATGTAGAATCAATCAACTTAAAAATAGTCAACAAAATGTACAATAATCATAAGTCAAACTTAAACACAAATTACATTTTTTCCTATATCTCCTAAGCATTAAAAATTATTATATTTTTTTATATAAAAAAATTATATATTTCACGTGAGATGGTCTTATATAAAGTAAAAAGTATAAATAAATATAATATAGAGTATTAATGTCATATATTTATATTTTCTTAATTTTTCCTTTCAATTCATCCCTCATAATATGACATTATTTAATTAGTTACTTATCTAATTAGTTACTTTTTTAATTAGTGACCGATTAACCAATTTCTAAATATCCAATAAATGAAATCACATAAGCAGTGAAAATATGAGAAGGGAAATTCAGAAGGGGTAAGATGCATTTTCCTATAATAATAATTTTTTTAATGCTACTGTCTCTATTCCTAAAATAATATTTTACTCGTATTTTAGTTGCCAATTTAGTGTTCTATTCGACGTTATACAAAGTTTTACCGTCGTTTCCATGTAAGCGTTCGATAGAAGACTTGAGAACATTCAGCATAGCCCGAATTGATCCTCCCACCGGTGTTATTGCGCCGTCATAAATAGCTGTATATCAGGTAGGAAAACTCATTTTTATCAGAATTACATTATGATTGATGATCATTATATTAAATCGTGCATGATGAATATATGCATTTATCATATTAATAAAATATCACATTAATAAAATAATGAAATAAGAATCGCAAACACTTCACATTTTCAAAAAATAAAAAAATAAAAAATCATGATAATAATGTAATGTTATATATTTTGTCATATATACAAATTATACAATTGATAAAGGCATTTAATTTGTAATTAAAAAAAAAAAGAAGACATTATTTAATCCACAATCGGTACAGTTTGAAAGAAAAAAATGGCATGAAGGAGCTAATAACTGTGGAGCAAATTAATTAGGATTTTACTCTGCGATCCTTTTCTTTTTGTCAGACGCATTTTAACGTGTTAGGCTGCTATTAATGGGGACTTATTGTGTTGAGTTGACATTATCGCGCTTTTATGTATGTAATTTCATTAATTTGTACTGGTGTTGTATGTTTTCTTCCGTAAAAATTATAATAACAAAAAAAAAATTCCTAAAAGGTGATGAGTAAAATGTAAAGAAAAGAAATTAAAATTATTCGAATTGACTAACTTCACAACATCTTAAAAGAAAATAATTTACTTATTATATTATCACGTTAAATGATGAATAATTTTAGTGAAATATTTTTATCCTTGAGTGTGATCCTTAAAATTATAACAAAGAATTACCTATGGTAAGAAAGACCTATTATATTTTTATTTATATATTAAAAGTAACTGAAAATGTAATGGTAACCAACTAAAAATGTGAATAAGGGTGATGCGTAAAGGTAAATTGAAAGAAAATACTAAAAATAAAGTGTGTATGAGTGTCTTAAAACGTGTAATACTTTTTAATTAAAATGTAATACTTTTTAATTAAAATGTAATACTTTTTTATACATTCATTAAATTTATTACATTAAAAATTATTACAGTATAAGTCTCACAATGAGACGACATGATGGATACCCATCCAGTATGGGTACCCAGTCAGACTTAGCACTTGGCACTCAGCACTCAGATCATGACCAACAAGTCATGGCAGGTAGTTATTCTTGGAAGGCAGTCATCTTTGTTAGCCAATCATCCTAGGCAGTGGAAGAAGGAATTATATGGCAATCCTGAGATTAGCTAGGCAAGTCAACCCATACAAACTACTTCCCTACTAGTCAGCCAGTCGGATCTAGCACTTGGCACTCAACACTCAAATCATGACCATCTAGTTTTGACAGGCAATCATCCTTGGTAGCCAGTTATCTTTGGCGGTGGAAGAAGGAATTATATGAAAATCCCGAGATTAGGCAACTCAACCCATATAAATTGTTTCCCTAAATAATATTTTTCACCTCATATCATCTCTCATTACCTAAATATCTTTATATTGCTTAAATCCATTTATATTTCCTAAATCACCTTCACTACCTAAATATGTTTATGTTTCTTAAATCCCTATACATTTCCTAAATCCATCTACTTTCCATTAAATATTCGACTCTATCATAAATATCTAATTATTATTAACATACCACATTACCATATGTCTTGTAATTTTCTTTTACTATAAAAGGCCCTAGTTAATACAATAAAGGGGGGTTCAATCATTCATATATCTACATCTCTCTATGGAACACAAATTGTACATGTACTGGCTACCTACAAATTATTGTGGATTTTGGCTAGGCCTTGCCCAAAAAGTTTCATTTTTTTATCTTTCGATTTTCACATTAAAATATTGTCTACTTTATTTTTTTCCTTTCAATTATTTATTTTCCTACTATATCAAATTCCTCTCACTTTTTACTTAGTATTTTTCGGTCATGTTAGCCCGTCGTCCGACTATCCCGTGACAGTAAAACTAACAAGACGGTCTCACAGAAACCTTATTCTTACAATTATAAAACAAGAAGCACAAAATACAGGCAACATTCTATGTATTATATTAACATTTTTTTATTCAATATATATATATATATATATATATATATATATATATATATATATACACACACATATATACATATATATATATATATATATATATATATATATATATATATATATATACATATATACATTCATACATACATATACACACACACACACACACACACACACACACACACACACATATATATATATATATATATATATATATATATATATATATATATATATATATATATAACCCGCATGGGTAGCTCAACTGGTCATAGAGGTGAAACTTTGGAAGAATGACTAGGGATCGAGTCACACTAGCGGCAGTGTGGGAGCAACCTCTCAAAGTGAGGGGGCTCCTTGTGCGCAGTGAGCACCGGTCTAGCCTCTGTGGTTCATGTTCAGTTGAGTCACCATGCTTTACATCTTCCCAAATGCTCCATCGGGCCGGGGTTGGGGTTCTTCCTTTTGGAAGAATGTATATATATATATATATATATATATATATATATATATATATATATATATAATTTGTTAGATTAGATGGTAGTTGCCAGTTTAGTATTTCGTACGTGCGTTTGGTCCAAATATTAGAATTGAAATAACAATTGAAATCAAATATATTTAGTAATATAATAGTATTGAATTTAAGTATAAAAAGTCTTGTTTGATAATAAATACGAATTGGAATCAAAATAAATAAATAATGCATTGACAATTAGTTTTTTTTTTTTTCTTTCAAAATTTTTTATTTCATTGTTTAAAAGTAGGGGATAAAAAGAGTAATGAGATTCATAATTACTAGATTTGAATCTAATAATAAATTTTGGTATTAAATATCATAATAAGATACAAAAATCTACAACCAAACACAACCTAAATCTGACCTGTTGTATCCATGTGTATAGAGCCAAAACTTAGCTGAGACTTTTCCGTTTCTGATAGTGCACCATCAGATATACCTGGACATCATGTACGAAAATTAATTTTTGTTAAAATTCTATAATGGTGATTATATTTTCAGAAAATATTTTAGATGTACGTATACAAAATTTTGTATATAAATAATGGGTAACACTTGCGTGTCCATCTCATGGGTCTCAATCCGTGAGATGGGTCGGATCTTTGATTAATGGATCAGATATTTGACCTCATTAATTAAATATCTAACCCGTCTCACGGATTGAGACCCGTGAGACAGTAATACACAAGTTTTTTTCATAAATAATATGTGCATATTTATGTACAAAATAAATTTTATATTTTTGAACGGGAAAATTATACTTTTCATCCCTATGTTATAAAGTAATTGTAGAATTCGTTTTTAATTATTGAGTTTGTTCACTTTTCGTCCTTAAGTTATCATTTGCTTTACACTTTTCATCATCTCTTTACTACCAAAAAGTTATGGATGAAATTTAAAATGTTAGGACAACTTATGGACGAAAAGTGAGTATAAAAAGTTAATAAAAGAACCAAAAGTGCAACGCTGATGATAGCTTAGAGACGAAAAGTGAGCATGACCAAGTGAACACAAATGAAAGAAGATAGACTAAATTAAAGAAAATATTTTCCTCATTTAGGAATTTAAGTTGTTTTGAAACCAAAAAATTGTAAATATTAAAGTCAGAATGTGGAATGGGCAGAGGTTTTGCCTGGGTAAGGTTGGGAGGAGATTTCCTAAAGGAACTTGGGATGAGGTTTCCCAAGGGAACTTGGGAGGAGGTTTCCCAAGGGGACATGAGAGGAAGTTTGCCTAAGGGGAAAACATGGGGTTACTTTTGGGCATATGGTTTGTAGAAAACTTGCATGGAAAGAATATCATTAAATGTTTGGAATCTCTAGGCACATGGGTTCTAGCTTGGAAATATCTAGACACATGGGTTGCTATAAATAAGGCAACATCCTTCATTCATCAGATCATCCATCCCATTCAAAATTTACAGAGAGTATAACAAAATACAGAGGGTAAAAATAGAGAGTTATATTTGTAATTCCTATTGTATTATCCTTTTGCCAATACAGAAAAATTCTTCTTCAATTTTCCTTGTTTTGTGTATGATTTATTTTAAATCTTACACTAGAATTTATTCTCAATATTTTCAGTTCGAGTTGCTATTGTAAATTTGGTGTTGTGAACCCATGGATCCTAACAAGGGGTATCAGAGCCACAGGTTGGTTCATAGATATATCTTTTTGTATTGTTTATGTTAGAATAAATACTGGTAAATTCTAAAGGCCGGTATTATTTTATTATACAATACTATTTAGATATATTGTTCAGGATTTGAATCAAGAACACCACTTACAATAACGGCAAAGTATGAGATTGAAAAGTTCAAAGGTAACAATTTCTCTTTGTGGAAAATGAGAATGAAAGTAGTTATTAGGAAAGATAACTGCGTAGCAGCAATTGAAGAAAGACCAGCCGATTTCACTGATGATGCGAAGTGGACAGAAATGGATAGCAACGTTATTGCCAATCTGCACTTAGCACTTGCTGTTGAAGTTTTGTCAAGTGTGGCGGAAGAAGGTACGACAAAAGAGGTATGGGATACTCTTCTAAATTTGTATGAGGCCAAATCACTGCACAACAAGATCTTCTTGAAGAGGAAGCTATACACTCTCAGGATGATGGAGACATCATCACTAACTGAGCACATCAACACTCCCAACACTTTATTTTCACAACTTTTGGCTTTGAGTTATAAAATAGAAGTGAATGAACGTGCTGAAATCTTACTCCAAAGTCTACCGGATTCATATGATCAACTCATTATAAATCTAGTCAACAACAAGGAGGTACTTGTCTTCGACGATATTGCAGCTGCGGTTCTTGAAGAGGAAAGTCGGCGCAAAAACAAAGAAGACAAAGTTAGAATTTCACAACAATCTCAGTCGTTGACAGTGACAAGAGGAAGATCAACGGAGCCAGGCTCCAGTGGGAGTCACAGCCGAGGTAGATCAAAGTCAAGGGGTAAGAAGAATGTCAAGTGTTTTCACCGTGGCAAAAAGAAGCACTACAAGAGTGAGTGTTGACAGCTCAAGAAGAATGAGACCAAAGGCAAAAATCCCAAGACATCAAATGCTCAGGGATGTGTTGTGAGTACATCGGATGGAGGCGAAGTTTTATTTGGAGAAGCAGCAACAATTGTTGAAGGCAGGAAAAGTCTAGCTGATGTCTAGCTAATGGACTCAGGAGCAACATGGCATATGACCTCATGGAAAGAATGGTTTCATGAATATGAACCTGTGTCTGGAGGATCTGTGTTCATTGGAGATGATCATGCCTTAGAAATGGCTGGTATTGGTACTATTAAACTAAAAATGTTTGATGGTACGGTTCGCACTATCCAAGAGGTACGACACGTGAAGGGCCTAAAGAAAATCTATTGTCTCTAGGACAATTAGATAGCCGTGAATGTAAAATTCACATTCAGGATGAGATCATCAAAGTAATCAAGGGCGTGCTTGTTGTGATGAAAGCCGAGAAGATAGAAACCAGTCTATACATGCTTAAAGGAGAAACACAACTACAAGGAGAAGCGGCCGTTGCAGTAGACAATCTTATGGAGGAATCAATGATGATGTGGCATAAAAAACTTGGCCACATGTCAGAACGAGGTCAAAAGATTCTTGCTGATCAACATCTTTTTCCAGGGCTAACAAAGGTTTCATTAACTTTATGTGAGCATTGTGTTACAAGTAAGCAGCATAGATTGAAGTTCGAGAGCTCTAAAGAAAGGAGCAAGGCTATCTTGGAACTAATCCACTCCAATGTTTGGCAAACACCAGTTATATCCCTAGGAGATGCAAAATATTTTGTATCCTTCATCGACAACTACTCAAGGAGATGTTGGGTGTATCCAATCAAGCGGAATGCGGATGTATTTGAAGTTTTCAAATTCTTCAAAGTGCATGTGGAACTTGAATCCGAGAAACGGATCAAATGTTTGAGGCCGGATAATGGAGGAGAATATACTAGTGATGAATTTGATAAATTCTGTCTACAAGAAGGTATCAAATGACAGCTCAAGGTGGCGTATACTCCACAACAAAATGGAGTGGCAAAGCGGATGAACAGAACCTTGTTGGAAAGAACAAGGGCAATGTTGAGGACTACAATTTTGGCAAAGTCATTTTGGGCTGAAGCAGTCAAAACAGCCTGTTATGTGATTAATCGGTCACCATCAACCGCAATTGATCTGAAAATGCCAATGGAAATGTGGACGCGTAAGCCATCTAGTTATTCTCACTTACATACATTTGGGAGTCCGGCATATGTAATATACAACGCTCAAGAAACATCAAAACTTGATCCAAAATCAAGAAAATGTGTTTTCTTGGGGTATGCTGATGGAGTTAAGGGGTATCGCATGTGGGATCCCACTGCCCATAAGGTTATCATCAGTAGGGATGTTTTATTTGTAGAAGGCAAGATACAAGAAAGTGAAAGCACTGGGAAGGAGAAACCAGTGAAAACAATAGTACAAGTTGAGGGAAGGAAGAAAGAAGAAATTCCAGTTTCCCCTTAAGCAACAATAAAGCATGATGAACAAGAGCAAGCTGAGTCTTAAACTTCAGAAGTTCGACGATCAACTCAGGAAAGGAGACAACCAGCTTGACACTCAGATTATTCTATGGAGGGAAATATTTCATACTGTCTACTAACAGAAGATGGTGAGCATTTAACTTACCATGAGGCTATGAAAGGTCCAGATGCATCTCTGTGGATAACAACAATGCAAGAAGAAATTGAAGCTCTCCATAAGAATAAAACATGGGAACTTGTCCCGTTACCACGAGGAAGGAAGGCTATTGGAAACAAATGGGTCTATAAGATCAAACGAGATAGCAACAATCAAGTGGAACGGTATCGTGCTCGATTAGTTGTGAAAGGATTTGCTCAGAAAGAAGGAGTCGACTTCAATAAGATATTTTCTCCTGTTGTACGACTTACAACAATTCGGGCAGTCTTGGCGATGTGTGCTGTGTTTGACTTGTATCTTGAGCAGTTGGATGTGAAAACTGCGTTTCTACATGGAGAACTTGAAGAAGAGATTTTTATGCTCCAACCATAAGGTTTTGAGGAAGAAGGGAAAGGGAACTTGGTTTGCAAGTTGACCAAATCTCTATACGGTCTCAAACTGGCGCCGAGATGTTGGTATAAGAGATTTGATTCATTCATTTAGAGCCTTGGATACAACAGGTTTAATTTCGATCCTTGCGCATATTGCAAGAGATTTAATGATAATCAGTTTATCATCTTGCTGTTGTATGTTGACGACATGTTGGTAGTAGGCCTTAACAATGATCGTATCACGGAGATGAAGGCTAAACTGGCTAGGGAATTTGAAATGAAGGACTTGGGACCAGCAAACAAGATTCTAGGGATGCAAATTCTAGGAAGATTTGGCTTTCTCAGCAGAATTATCTGAAGAAAATCTTGCGGCGCTTCAACATGCAAGATTGTAAGCCAATTTCTACCCCTCTTTCTATTAATTTCAAGTTATCCCCAAGTATGAGTCCTAGCAACGAAGCAAAGAGGATGGAGATGTCTCGAGTACCGTATGCACCAGCAGTGGGCAGTTTAATGTTTGCTATGATCTGCACTAGACCAGACATTGCACAAGTAGTGGGATCGGTCAGTCGATACATGGCGAATCCTAGTAGAGAGCATTGGAGTGTTGTGAAGATGATACTTAGATATATCAAGGGTACCTTAGATATTGCATTGTGTTATGGAGGATCAGACTTCGTCATTAAAGGCTACGTTGATTCATATTATGCAGGTAATCTTGATTGTAGTAAATCCACTACGGGTTATGTGTTTACTCTTGCTGGCGGATCAGTAAGCTGGGTCTCGAAGTTGCAGTCGGTTGTGGCAACTTCAACGATGAAAGCAGAATATATAGCGGCTACTCAAGCTAGTAAAGAGGCAATATGGTTGCAAATGCTATTGGAGGAGCTCGGGCACAAATTAGAGAAAATGTCTCTATTCTGTGATAGTCAGAGCGCTTTGTACTAAACAAAGAATCCAGCATTTCATTCCAAGACGAAACACATACGAGTTCAGTATCACTTTGTTCGTGAAAAGGTGGAAGAAGGAAGTATGGATATACAGAAAATCCATACTAAAGATAACCTGGCAGATATGTTAACAAAGCCTATTACCAACCATAAATTCGTATGGTGTAGATCCTCAATTGGTCTAATAGGAATGCAAGCAACAGGGAATTGACAAAAAGGATGAAGATCCACATTATGACTTTAAGTGAGAGATTTATAAATATTAAAGTCGGAATGTGTAATGGGCAGAGGTTGGGAGGAGATTTCCTAAAGGAACTTGGGAGGAAGTTTCCCAAGGGAACTTGGGAGGAGGTTTGCCTAAGGGGAAAAGCATGTCTGGACATATGTTTTGTAGAAAACTTGTAGGGAAAGAATAATCTTATTAAATTTTTGGAATCTCTAGGCACATGGGTTCTAACTTGGAAATATCTAGACACATGAGTTGCTATAAATAAGGCAACATCCTTCATTTATTAGATCATCCATCCCATTCGAAATTTACGGAGAGTATAGCAAAATACAGAGAGTAAAAATAGAGAGTTATATTTGTAATTCCTATTGTATTATCCTTTTGCCAATGCAGAAAAATTCTTCTTCAATTTGTCTTATTTTGTGTATGATTTATTTTAAATATTATACAAAAATTTTATTCTCAATATTTTCAGTTCAAGTTGCTATTGTAAATTTGATATTGTGAACCCGTTTCGATCCTAACAAAAAATAAAAAATAGAAAATAGAGCGAACCAAACAAGACCCTTTCGTTTAGTAATTAGCATGTACTTGATAATATTGCTCCGTGAAGGGCATTTCGCCGAAATGGCCCACCATAAGTAGGTTTTCTACATGTGTTGAGCATTTCTTCCAAACAATCGCTAAATTGCGACTCTGCTGCTATGTAAATGGGCGTTTCCCCAGCGTCGTTGGCAGTGTACTCAAATTCAGGATCCTCTTCAATCAATAACTTTACCACCTTCAAATACCCCATTCGCACGGCCTTGTGCAAAGCCGTGTCTTTCACATCATCCATCATCTCTATCATCTCCCTCACTCGACCAACTGCTCCAGATTCCACATCTCCTCTAGGCTTCTTATTAATAGCGCTGAAGATGACAGAGACTACGCCGTCATAGCCCTTCTCTGCTGCACAGTGTAGCACACTTTCATTTCTCCTGTTCTTCGCAAACAACAGGGCCGACATGGCTGCATCATAATCATCCTCTACTTCTTTTAGGATCTCTTCCACCAAATCTTTGTGACCATGGATCGCTGCAACGTGCAGTACAGTATTGCCCTTTGGCGTAACTTGACGCCGGCGAGCTTCTTCCGGCATCACTGCTTTGTAATCTTCAACATTGCCTTCCACCAGTGCTTTGTATAGAACCGGGTTCATCTGATCAATGACCATAGCGGCTTGCATTTCACCAGTATGGGTACTACTACTGCAGCTAAGCTTGATAGATTGTTAAATGGGTAGTTTGGCACAGCGCCACTGCCTTCAATCGTAACCGTATGTACCCTTTTATGCTTAGCTGGTTGATTGATACCTTTCCGTTCCGTTGACAAATTAAAACACTACCAAATACTATTTTTAAAGACTCCAACCACAATATAATGATATTTCCATGCACCGGCCCGGTTGTTGAGATGTGTAAAATTCATTATTTAATATGGGGCGGCCAATTATGTATAATTGTATATCTAATCTGAATCTAAATCTAAATCTAAAACAAATACACCCCAAATTATGTTCATATATATATATACTAGCTTTTTGTACGCGCTTTGCGCGAAAACTTGTGCCTAATGTTGAAACTCGATTAGTAAATTATTTTAAAATTGATAAATTACATTTGTGAAGTGCTTTTTTTTTTTTTTTTTTTTTTTTTTTATTTGACGAAGTTTCATAAATATTCACATAAAGTTTATTTTGTTAATGTATTGAATTTTTACACAAGAAATACAAATTGATTATGATGAATATATACATTTGTAATTTTAAGGGTATTGAACGTTATTTTACAACTATTTTCTCCTTGTGTTATTTTTTTTTTTTTTTTTGAAAGTCCTTGTGTTATTTAGTTAACATGTATTTTTCATTGTTTCTAATATCTCATAAAAATATGTTGCTTACTGGTCCTACAAGTTTTCAAAATGAAAGTGGCAAAGCAACTATTAGACAGTGTAGTTTTTAGGTTATGTTGTTTATTGAATTGAACATCTAAAAATAAGTAATAGTAGTTGTTTTGTTTGAGAATACCATTTTTGTTACATGTAAAATGACGTATTTTATGAAGAAAGCACATTGATGTAAAATTTGTTTAAATGTCTTTTTCTTCCCGTAAGAGTTACATCCCTTCTATGTTAGGCATCACATCTTGTATCCAAACCTGAATTAAGTCATGTGTTAACTTACCATTAGCAAACATTTAAGAGCATATGTACTATAAACATTACATCTAAAAATTGAAGGACCAATCTTGGGCATTTTTTTTTTTTTTTTTTTTTTGAGGAAACGAGAGATCATTCATTAAACGGCTTCAGCCGAAAGAACAACAGATACAAAGGAAGGGGGATAAACATTCCACTCCCTGCAACCAGCATTAGAAACGGCATCCCGAGCTAACAAGTGGGCAACCGAATTCGCGGATCGCTTAACAAACGAAAAGCTAATGTTAGAAAAAACACTAGCTAAATCACAAATGTCATTAAGAACAAGATCAAAATAAGAGTTGCAGCCATGAGATTTAATTCCTTGAATGACCAGCTGAGCATCAGATTCAACGCAAAAAGTGTCCAAGCCTTTCTGTTTTGACCAGCTTAGCGCTTCTCTGATGGCAATAGATTCTGCAATTCTGGGTTCGAGAATTCCTGACCATGATGAGCTTGCTGCTGCCACGAACGCACCTTGCGAGTCTCTTACAACGAAACCAAAGCCAGTAGTCATAGAGTTGGAGTCCACTGCTGCATCAGAATTTATCTTCAACCAACCATGTGCAGGCTTCTCCCATTTCTGAGTGAGATTAGATCTAGTAACAGATGGGGACGTATGGTGGACCTGCTGCCACGCCAGTAAGAAGGACCTGGCCTCTACAATAACAGTGAAATGAGAAGCTTTGAGACCATTCCAAATCCTATTATTCCGTTCAGTCCATATCTGCCACGCTACCGTCTGAATGATACTGGAGAGGCAAGGTTCAAGATTCTGCACAGTTTGTTGAAGCCAATCCCGTGGGAGAAGATTGTCCGGAAACGGAACCACTTTGAGCTCACTCCAGCAAGCTTTGGCAAAAATACAATGCATGAATAAATGAGTAGCTGTCTCGACATGGCTGGAACACAACACACACAGGGGATTAGCAGCAACTTTCTTCATGATAAGGTTATCAGCAGTGGGAAGAATATTATGACAAAGTTGCCACACAAAGGACTTGATTTTCGGTGGAATAGGCAGTCTCCAAATATCAGGCCAACTGACAGATTGTGGGTAAGGGAATTCACCACGTAATACTCTGTATGCACTCTTGACCGAATACAATCCCTTATTCTCTTGCCTCCAGATAATTATGTCAGTGTGACACCCAAGAGGAACAGGAATACTCATAATTTGGGCTCTATCAGCAGGTTCAAAGATGTCCTCAAGCAGCTCGATATCCCAGTTTCTACCGTTAGTATCTAGCAGAGACTGGACCCTTGCTTCAGCCAAGTACTCCGGCATTGGTGTTGTAATAAAAGGAGAGGAACGGTTAGGTAGCCAAGGGTCCTTCCAAACACTAATATTATGACAAAGTTGGGCATTTTTAAATCAAGCGATTTGAGTTAAAACATTTATATATTTTAGATTCCATAAGTATAAAACATTTATATATATTTCAGAAGAACATATAAACAAGAGGCGATTATGTAGATTATATTAGGAATAAAAATTTTAAAAAGAGAAGAAGATTGTAAAATAAAAAAATTTAAACAACTGAATAATTAAAAATAAATAACATGAATATTAAGAAAATAATTTATTTAAGGAACCAGAAGCCGAAGGTTCTTTTTGATGAAAAGTTTAATGAAAGTCTTATGAATTCAATTGTAAATTCCTAAGATAGTATTGTATATTTACTAATAAAATGATTTTTTACCAATGTCAAAAATTGTGTATGGTCACCTTATGTAATATCAACTGATTTCAGGAGATTATCATCTTTCACCTCACTGAATATAAGGAAGAGCCGAAGAAGTTATTAATTAATTTTGCATGTTAAAACAACATTTCAACAACGGTTTTTAGTTTATATATAAGTTTACCAATAAACTATATCAACAGATGTAGACTTTAGGCTCAAAATCCTTCTTCTTTTGCTTGAAGTTCAGCAAAAATATTATTAGAATCAAAGCATGTTGCAAAGCAAACCTGCCCAGGGAACTAACATTATAGCCCATATAAGATGTCCGTTTTAAAAATAATGGATGTATATCTAATATTTTTTTTCGTATAAATTAAAATTGTCACTTTACATATAATTATTGACAATTTCTGAAATTTCAGGATTTTAGATAATGTAGACATCTAAAAGTTTTAGAGTGCAAAGTAATTTTGGTAGACACAAATTTTGAATTTGAAAATTTAATTAAATGTAATCAGCACAACAAATAATGTATTTGGCTGCCCAAAAGTATTAGAATTTGCATCTACTAAACTATTACACTAAATGTAATATTAGTAACTGCAAACTATGTGTATTTTTTAAGATTTCTAAGATAATATATTTCTTTAGTAAGTTCAGGCTATGCGTGTTGCTTCCATGGTGGACCAGGGTCACCTTTCATAGTGGATCATGGTATAAAACGACATCATTTTATATTAAATAAATGTCAATTAGTACATCATATTTAATAGCATTATCATAAACTATGTTTATAATATTTGTTCTATATGTGATATGTCCATAAACACTAAACTAAATGTACATTATACACATTATCATTCACTCTATAGTAGGTTCATAATATTCATTCTATATGTTCATAAAAATAAAGCTTAATGTACATAGACAATTACTATGAACGTATAATGTTTAATAATATTTATCGTGTATACTCAGAATATTTGTTTTATATGTCCATAAACATAAACATTAATGTTCATAAACACTAAACTAAATATACATCAATACATCATATGTATTTACATTCACTCTATAGTAGGTTCATAATGTTCATAAAAATAAAGTTTAATGTATATAAATATTACTACAAAACGCATCATGTTTAATAACATTTATCTCGTACTATGTTCATAATATTTAGAGAAAATTTCACTTTTAGTCCATTGATTATTATACATGAATCGCATTTGGTCATTGACTATTAAAATTTTCTAATTAGGTGGATGACTATATAATTTGCATCACGAGTTTTTTGCACTTTTGGTCCCACGACTATAGTGGGACTATCAGAATTGATCCACGACTTTCAAACCTTGCAATTTTAGTCCACGACTATTTTTTTTTTTTTTGGCAAAAAGGTCCTTCCGACCACTTTTCCGGAGGAAAATTTCTTCATTTTTAAGAGGGTTAAAATTGACATTTCGCTTAATAAGCTTGCAAGACCTACCGCTCCTCTAATTCGCACTAGGAAATTGGGGATTTTCTTTTGTTTGTTGTTTTTAAGAGGGCTAAATTTTACATTTAGTCGTGTCGTTCAATTTTCCAACCAATTATTACCGAAAGTGTTACATTTGCTTTTTCCGGAATGAATACTTCTAGAAAAAACACTGCATGCATTTACTTATTTTGAAAGAAGCACTTCCGACAATAGTTAATCCAAAGCTTTGTTAAAGTACCACCATAAAGGACATAGGATGACTATGATATTTTGTTCAAACTTATTTCATTCCATATAAATATCCAACAATCATATTCGTCTTGCATTGATCATTTTAATTCGATTACAATATCAAAATAGTGACAGTAACACTAAATTAACTATTAACTATTCTTCGAAAAAAAAAACTATTAACTATTCTTATTTTATTAAATTATAATACTCCGTGTACATATATATATATATATATATATATATATATATATATATATATATATATATATATGGTGCCCTTTCTAGTAGGATCCATGCACTCAATAGGTGAGAACATAAGAACCCATCTCAGCCTTTGGATCGAAGTCAATCAATCATTAAGATAACAAATTAAAAAGGTTAGTAGGGTAATTTATCAACAGAAGACCAAGATAACAAAAACAACAAGCTGACAATTCAAGAAGGGCCAATACCTGGACAGGGGTGACACACTGCAGACCACAAACCATTGGGCATCCATCCTTAGCATTTGCATTCGCATCTTGTGGCACACCTCCATCCCCACCAAAATGTGAGGGACGGGCGGGGGTTTGTAATGGCATGTTCAACAGAGACGGAAGAAAAAAATGTACCAATTAAACACAATAATTCCAAAACTAGCAGTGTGCACCTTTGTAGCAAACAGCGTGCACCTATGTAGCAAATTAAACAGTGTGCACCTGTGCAGCAGACAGTATGCACCTGAGCAGCAGACACTGTGCACTTGTGTAGAAGACAGTGTGCATGCATGCTTGTGAGACCACCCAGACAATCTGACTACGCAATCAAAATAAAAACAAAAAAAGTCTAAACAACCACCACAACAACCCATACGGCTAAAGAAACAAAATTGGTGGACAATGAGAAAGTCCCAGATGTGCACATAGGGTGAACCGCGTGTGCCATACTATACAGCAATACCCGAAAGGGCAAATTAACCAACCAAAACCATACAATTGAAGAGCATATCCGTCAAGAGTTTACATAATTTGACAGCCTCCAGGACAAAATAACACACCAACCTAAAACACTGTCATACTTACAAATCAACTAATACAACACAACCACCTAAACAAAAAAACAAGCTGCCTTCCATACACAAAACATGTACTACACCCACAATGACAGCATCACACAAAACCAAAAAACCCCCAAAAGTCCAAGAGAGCTAGCCTAGATTACAGACTTCCTAATTTTTTTACGCATGTAGACAATACTTACATCTCTCTCCCGAACAACAGGTGGATCAACATCGCTCACACGGATATTCGGTGGATCAACTCGGGCAACATCAACAACCCCGACAACATCATCATACTGGCGCCCCACATCCACAACCTCATCCCACCGCTGCGAAGGCCAATCCTGAGTCAACCCGAGGCTAAAAGACGGAATGTCCAACATCGCATTACGCTCCTGAATGGCACGCTCAATCTCTCCGAGTGCACGCACATTCTCCGGGTTAGCCCAAAAAGCATCTTGAGACGGCGTGAACAACGACTGTGTAGACCCCTGAGAATCCCCACCTTGACCAGACGTCTGTAAGCCCCTCCCTAGCATCAAATGCGAAGCGCTCAGGACTTGGATGAGGCTATCCGTCTGTGTACTAGACTTAGCCCCACTAGCCTCATGAATCACCTGAATCAACTCCAAAACAGAGCGTGCCACAGCCCTTGCCTTCTCAACAACCCGGTCAATCAAAGGCTGCCACACATAGGACAATAACATAATTAAACAACACCCAACACACACACACACAACCAACACCCCCGCCCCCCTTAACCACAAATCGAAACATGACCCCCAACATAATGCAGTTTGTGCACCCCTGTGCAAACCCCAGTGCTATAGCACATATCAGGGTGTGCCATGTTCCCCACCCACCCCCACCCCCATGTGCACATAGCAATACTGATCCAACCAAAGAAAGCAAGAAAAAATGCAGCAGCTAGAGAGATAGGATACCTTTCCCTGATCATCATCCACAGGACCAACAGACGGGCCCCCTTCAACACCGTCACCCTCCCTCTGAAGATCATCGCTTGGCTGGCCAGGTAGTGGAACCTCGCAAAACCGTGGAGTCAAAGCCCCAAACCCAAACCCCCCACCACGGATCTCAGCAAACTCCCGTTCACGGAGCATCTTGCTCGTCCAACCAATAAACGCGGGAGCAGCTCTAGGCACACACCTGCGCATCCACTCAACCCGTTCCACATAAAACATATGCACAACAAAAAGGACCACACATAAAAACAAACACGCTAACTAAAAAAAACAATAAATTAATAGAAACAAAGCTATTATCACCGTCAAAAATAAAATAGGCCCAATGAAACGCTGCTTTGGATCTGCCACCCACTGTACACGTGTCTCAACCAAACTATCCAACAGAAACTTACACCAATTCAGATTCTTTATACTCTCAACTTCCTCACAAGAGTCCAAAATCATCTGGTAGGCATACCCATTGTGCATACACCGTATCAATGTGCTAACCATCAAGGTTGTAAAATTCCACTGGAACCACTCACACCCCGCACCTAATAACCCCATCTCAGTAGAAATCGCCGTAGGTGTAATAGAATGCGACAATGTAGAAAACTGACTCCTCCAAGAAACCACGAAGTCACTGACCGCATTATTCCCTCGCTTCGTGATGGCCACCTCACCCCTAGGTAGCCCAAGTATAGCCTCCACATCTTCTTCATGGATTTCAACTGAAACACCATTGCCCAAGCGTAAGGTCATGGTTTTTGGATCAAAATTCTGCAACAACCACCGCCCCAACCGCCCTGGCGTCTCCATAACCTCCAAGTCCAACAACTTACCAAATCCCAACTCACAGACTGCCCGATGTTGCCGTCTCCCAAACTTCTGACACGCCTCGACAAGGACCCTAGCAGAACACCGAGTTGTCATGCTAGGAAAACGGGCATCCTCCTTTGGAGTCAACTCATAATCCGGTTCAGCCTCTAGCCTCCGAAGGAATGCCCGTGCCCCCATAGCACCACCTACCCTGACATTTGTACCAAGATCACTGGGCTTTAGGACGCCCCCACCCTGATGAGGTTGACCCAGTACATAATGCATTACACCAAACAAGAACAAAAAAAAAAAAAAAAAAACACAATTAGAAACGAGCAAGCCATATCAAAAAAATTATAAGCAAAGAATGAATGCAGCAGCCAGAATATAATAAACAAACCCCCCTACACCTAGTTGGCACAAAATAACGAGCAAATGTGCACACCCAACAACAAGCAGATATACAAGATAAATAACACACCATAACAACACACACAGCAACTCAAGAGCACATAGATAACAGAAACACCCAATTAACAACATAATAGTCACACAGTCCACATGTGCACGCACAACCCTAATCCCATACACACGCCAAAACCTATAAACAAACAAACACACCGAAGCACAACTAATTTCTTAAATGTAAGCATGCTACACTTAACTTCAAAGCAATAAATGTTACATGTCCTATACAATTTATCTCAAATTCTGTCTTATGGGTGCTCATTTCATCATTTCATTAACTCTCTGGTTTTGTAACAAGTCCTGAATAATTAAATAAGACTCTATAATTTGAGACAAATAATTTGGAACATTTAGCAACACCGCTTAAAATGGAAGAGTTCAAAAAATGCACTATGGCCACCATAATTCTATATTTTTGGCCACGACAATCCTATGAGCAATACACTAAATCCCATTCAGTCATACTAGCGTGCACCCCTAAAAGACCACAACTGCACATAGCGACAAGCAGCCAGCCTCCAAAACACCACACGGGCACACACAGTAAATACACACCCTTAAAAAAAAAAAAAAAAAAAAAAAAAAAACAACAACAGCACCTGTCAGCACCACACCCCCAACACCCACCCACCACCCCACACACACCTTGAACCCCACCAAAGACAAAACAAACAAAAAAAACCACATTGAGGTCCCCACAAACAAACAACCAAACAATAAAAGAAAAAAATACAAAATGATACACAATCAAGAAAAAAGGAAAACTTGTTGTATTACTACCTAACAACCAACCTTAACAAACACACCAAGCGGGTACACACTAAAAAAAAAGACCAAAAAAAATTTTAAAAAAATGAAGAAAAACCCCGAGACAGAACAAATGCACCAGCCACCGCCGCCCCACCGGCCGTCACCATCCCCCCGCCTCTGCCCGACTCCATCCGAAAGACACCAACTTGTCGTTTCCCCCCGCCATCCCCGCCCCACCAAAACCCCACCACACTATAGGCAACACCACCAACAAAAACCCACCATCCACTCCCAAACCCAACCCCAAAACGGACCACACCAACCACCAAACAAGCAACGAAACACCCCCACCCCCCACCCCCAAAAAAAAAGCCCGAAGACAACCCAGCCGCACCAAAATCAAACTAAAAAACACCCACTCTAGCGTCACCTACCGGCGACGTGAAGAGTAAAAAAAAACACAAACAAATACACAACTCAAATATTAAAAAAAAAAAAAAACACCACGCACAGGACTTCGAAAAAAAAAAATTAAAAAAAAAGGGAAAACAATACCTGGAGCAGCGGTCGACCTCGTCGCTGGCCTAGGGCGCTTCGGATTCCGACGATCGGCACCGACCATCTCAGACGGGAGTTGAATCGGTGGTTTAGCGACACGCTAAGAAGAGATGAGAGGTCTCGTTTTTTCAAAACAAGCCGCGAGTGAACTGGAGAGCTCCAAAACCTACGCGAAGTGAAATAGCGAAAGATCAGGGCAGTAATCGGAACCCCATTACACGCGCCCCTACAATGACCAAACTACCCCTCTTCGCCCAAATAAACCCCAATCTACCGTACAAACTAAATATTAAAAACAATAAAACATACATCTTAGATTAATTTAAATAAACGGCTTAGATTAGTTCTTACGTTCCTATCTAACAATAGGTTCTCACATGATTGTTATTCAAATATTATATATATATATATATATATATATATATATATGTGAGATTTAAATATACAAAGCATAATTTACGAGAAACTTAACTCGTAGCAGCGGAAGCGGAAGCATTGTAGATCTCCAGCCATGGTTGATATCATGTTGTGTTGCCTCTTGAACGGGTAGATCTGCAGAATAGGGTTACCAGTTTTGTCTCATACTTGACTCAGAACCCTAGATGGTGTACTGGTATTTTCTGAGCAGTATGAGTACCATATAATATTCATGTATCTTGTATCCCATCAATACAAGCTTTATATAGGCACATTGGTAGATATAAGACTTAAACCTAAAGGTCCAACCCAACCAATTACTTAATGGGCCTAGTCCACTTGCACCACATAAGTAAGACCCATAATACATAATATATATTATACGGGAAAGTCTTACAGTATCCCACTTGGTGCAAGTAATAGCACAATTCGCATTAAAGAACAAAACACACGAATCATAGTAATAATGTCCTCTACTGAATAAGTGAGTAATATCTCCTGTGATCACATGCATTTTTATTCCCCAACTTGAATCCTTTATGAACAAACCCAATGTTTATTCTTGGTACCTTAAGGGATGTTTCTCAAAATAAAATATATATGCGCAACTTAAGAGAGAAAACCATCCAAATTGTACAAAAGAGTACACTGTATGATCTCTAAGATCCTTAAAAGCATGCCTTAAGTAGAGATCTCTTAATGTTAGCATAATGCTAACTATATATTCCATGACTTCTTTATAAGTTAACATAAGAACTACATCTAACGGCTAAGAGCTTGGAGTTGACACGTCTGTCACTCCCACTCATCAAAATAGCCAAAAGGTAGTTTAGTCATAGAAGCATTCCAACAACTTAGACAATAAACCAAAGGTCTAAGTCCATAAATTTGGAATCTTAAACATACACCATAACTTCCCAAATAATCTTAAGGTCCAACTCAAAATGAACTGAACATTATGAGTATTACTTTTATGTTTCTCAAAATTGTCTTGAGCCTTACAAACTAAAATGGCCCAGGATCAATTTTGAAGAAACTAAATACTATTAAATGCTGAAGAATTTATTACTTAAAAGTGCACCACAAGTTATATGTTTTGTTCTAATAAACTCTTTAATATTGTTACAACATCTTCATAAATATGTTGCACAATCAATATGAATTTATATGAACAAATACATGATTAATACTTGTGGAATCTTTTGGACTTATTGTTTGACATACAATCCAATATGGGATGTATGAAGCGAATTAAATCCAAAATCTTTAATGGAGTATCTTAATGATCTTTTTCTAAATGATCACTCCCACTTATTAAGATATTCTTTAGCAAAATTAATGATATACATACTCGTAATTGATTTGACCAACTAACAAATGAAGACATAATTCCCCACCATTAGTTGGACATACTAAATAATCAATTTTTGGTTCCAATTAAAGTCCAACTAAATAATGAAGATATTAATTTCCCACCATTAGTTGGACATACTAAAATAATAAAACACACCTTCCAAAACCAAGTTAGAATTTGGCTCAAAAGGTACATTTTAGTCTTGGAATCCAAAAGAGGTATATCACATCACATAACTTACTATAGTTGATCCAAATAACCAAGTAAGTTCGTGAAGCAATTAATAAAGGCGGCTAAATTTTGGGAAGTGACTGAATACATGTTTTGCCAATGCAAACCATGAAACTTAGAATTATAATTGAACTAAATTTATAAATTCTAAGAAATTGTGATAAAATTATTACCTAATGGGTTAAAGGATTTATTGACATAAAACTTGTCTGTGGGCTAAAGTTTAAATTCTATTAAATCCAACTGAAATTTTATGATGAAACAATTATCAAATAAGTTGAAGAATCAAGTGACATAAAACTTGCATGTAGGCTAAAGTTTTACTCAATAAGATTCATTACAACTATTATGATAAAAACTTAAGAAATCATGTTCCTTTCCTTAATCCCTGTGGGTAAATTAAGAAATATGATCTAAAGATTTACATCATAAAATTAAACTTTATGATAGAGATGAGAATTATTTACAAATAACCATAAAGTAAATAAAATTAATTTATTTCTATCATCGCTGATAAAACTACTAAACCACATTCCGATACATAATTGTCTGTGGGCTAAATTATGACCGTAGTCCAGTATTTCATCCTGATTAACTATACAAATATAACGAAATTGCCTGTGGGCTAAATTCCATCATATTACATACAATTAATCACAAATGATATGTCCAAAACTGTATGTGATCAAGATAAACTGCTTAATATATAATTTTAACTAATTAAGGATGTTGTTGCTACTCCCCAACTCATTAAAATTATAAGATCACTAGACAATTATCATTGTCAATCTTTATGTAATTTAAACCATAGTCAATTTTTAGTAAATTAAAGATGCTGCATGTGGCTGCTCTTTAATTAATCTAAAATTGTAATCACTTGGCAAAAGGGGAATTTAAAGCCTAACAAACAAATTAAACCAACACATTATAAACAATTATTAGGTATACTCCCAGGAAAGTTGGTCGAGACGAAGCTCGGTTAAATACCAACTCCTTAGACAGAGTAGCGTCGCAAGGGGACTAGTAGCAACAAGGCTTTTAAGCCAGGGCCATAGAACTAGTATTCCTCCCCAAGTAACTTCCCTAAGTTATGTGTTCTCATGTTTGAAGTAAAATCGTTTGGAAGATCTAAAGATTGTAGATTCACCTACGATTAAGGCTTTAAATTGATGAATTAAGTTAACGGACTAAACGTGCTTAAATTCAGGCACTACCGCAATTAAAGTTTATGCACATTAGTCCAACTTAAATAGGAACTAATATAATTCCATCCTAAATTTATGCATTGCTAAAGGCATAATAAAAAAAATTTGCATAATATAAAACAGAATATTATGCTTAGGACAAATATGCATAAAATTAAACATTAAACTCATATATTCCAAACAAATTGCATAAATTAAAAGCAATTCACAATATGAGATTTCAAAAAATCTTTGAAATTTTAAACTGTAAGCCCATAACAAAATGTTTAACGCATAAAGATCAAATTTATGAGAAATAACTGAATTTACAAATTCTAACAATATCAAACAAAAATGATACGTTGTCATTTGTAAATCAAAATCTCACAAAACCTAATTGCATAATTAAACTCAATATTATGCACATAATGTGATCAAATGCATAAAACAATCTAAAGAGTATTAAAATACACCAAATATTCATTTATTCATACTTAACCAAATATGGGCAAAAACATTAATCATAATTCAAAGACTGAATGAACTATGGAATAAATGTACAATAATGGCAATAGTCAGTAATTGCCTAAAAAAAAAATTTCTTATCTGAAACATTGTCACATAAACATAATTGGAAACAATTTAGGATTCATAAATAAACCATAATAATAATGTTATCATTAAAATATTAATGGTAATAAATAACCTTATAATCACCATTAATATTTGGTAATAACAACCAAAGTATGGTAATATACCTTCTTTAATGTTTCCATTTTTCTTAAAGAAATAAAATGTGGCAATTTCAAAATTATAGCAGTCAAACTATAACTATAGCACTAATTACCAAAAATGAATAATGATAAAACTTAATGACTAACCTTAATGATGCAAATTGCATCTCCCATAGTGCTATAATTCTCCCATCTTCATCGTCAGTAACCTCAATGCAATGTCATGTAACAATAAACACTAAATAGGTAATCTTTCCAAACATAATAGATTACCAAGAAATAATAATTACTATGAAAGGTAATAAACGAGATTAGCCCCTAAACTTAATAATAGTAATTAATAATGCCAAATATAACTTAATAAATGGCAAAACCGCAAAACCATAATTAAGGGGATACTGAATGCCAATCTCATATTACCACATAATAATTAACCAAGACTATAATGTCTTTCAGGGAGACTGAAATTATGGTAATAATCAAATTACCATTGTAAAGGCAATATACCAACTATATTGCTTACTATATCATTAAAGGAATTAATATTATTATTAAGGCCCTGAAAACTATTTGATAGATTAAAATATATATAATCAACTTAAACAATAGTTATAATTCTTAATGGCCAAAATAACAATTATAATCCTTAAATTCTTAATGGCTCATAAATAGACCCAATATAATAATTATAGCACTTAATCACTCAAATTAGACTCATAAACTCAATGGTCCAAGTGAGTTGTGACATGGATATAAAATGGTCAAGTACTGAAATATATCCAAACTTAATAATTAATATTATTACCAACCAAGAATACCATTAACATAATATGGTAGTTAGTAATAATTAAGACTTAGTGAACATGTTATGCATAATAATCAATATTATTACCATAATAAACATGTTATAAGTCAAAATAAAATAGCTATAATTATTATTAAAATATCAATAAAAAATGGTGGGATCCAAACTTAATGACCCAAGATAGGTCCCAAAAAACTTGTTCAAAATAGGTTTTAAAGCCCTAAGTCAGAAATAGGACTAAAATATGCTCAGAATTAAATGAGAAACCAAACAAGCTGTCTTAACAGACCATAATGTCAAATATTGACCTAAGGATCCTAAAAATTGAATGACATTTAATATAGAGACTATGAGTTGATAATATGTTAATCCAACTTTGATGCATGCTTTTATGAATGTATAATTATAATAAAATAATTTATGAATATACATAGCATGCTTGGATTTTTACATATTAATATATATTAACCCATAAATTCTAAATAAATTGCAATACGTCAGGCAATTTAATATGCATCTCAATATTAAATTAAAATTCACATAGCAAATTTAAATCTTAATATTTGCCCATAATTGAATGATAATTTAATTATGAATTCAATGCCAAAATTAAGAAAATTAAAGGACATCATCCAAAAAACAAGCAATTACCATATTTTTACCATTTGCCAAAATAAATTACAATATTAATTAAGATAATATTAGTATGGCAATTTGAAACTAAATAATTAGCATGTATCCTAATTAATATCTAATATTAACTAAAGCAATTAAATATGGTAAAAATAATGAATTAAAGGTAAATTGCTCTTTTAAGGAATATACCAGTACAGACTCCTTCGTCTTCTTCCTTCTTGAGAGATTCACCGTATCTGGGAATCTCCTTAGCTGTTCATGTACTCTAATGGAAAGTTGGCCATCCCGTCTGCGCTGCCTGGAGAAGAATCGACAGGCTAGCTGGAGTCTGAACGAAGCCGCATGTAGGAGGAAAACCTCCTCCGGACAGTAACTTCATGCAGTGCATAACGGTGATGCTCATTAATCGGATTAGCCAGAAGCCATGCAGCGCAAAAATAATGCAATTCGCACCGCCCCTGCGTTTTTTTTTTGTTTTTTTTATTTTTTATTTATTTATCTGTCGGAAATCCCATGGTAGCTTTGTTTCTCCAACAATGGCGGTGCCACATGTAGTGCCCAATAGCACTCGTACCAAGTACCAACAATTCTCCGAAGGAACTCGTAGACGTGGTTCCCAAAATCAGTAAACAAGCATGAAATTTCACATATAATTAATCAAAATATATGTATGATGCTCATAGATTCAAAGGGAAATATATATACACGACACAGTATACATATGCAATAATATATTTTCAATCTAATTGTGTACTTAATATTAGATTTGAATTCAGCATAGAAATATATACAAACTCCATGTATATATATAAAAAAATAATGTTGATTAAGGCAAAACAATCAACCAGGCAGAGATTGATAGAGGCTCTGATACCAAATGTGAGATTTAAATATACAAAGCATAATCTACGAGAAACTTAACTCGTAGCAGCGGAAGCGGAAGCACTGTAGATCTCCAGCCATGGTTGATATCATGTTGTGTTGCCTCTTGAACGGTAGATCTGCAGAATAGGGTTAGCCGTTTTGTCTCATACTTGACTTAGAACCCTAGATGGTGTACTGGTATTTTCTGAGCAGTATGAGTACCATATAATATTCATGTATCTTGTATCCCATCAATACAAGCTTTATATAGGCACATTGGTGGATATAAGACTTAAACCTAAAGGTCCAACCCAACCAATTACTTAATGGGCCTAGTCCACTTGCACCACATAAGTAAGACCCATAATATATAATATATATTATATATTATACGGGAAAGTCTTACAATATATATATATATATATATATATATATATATATATATATATATATATATATATTAGGAGTTAATACCCAAAATCGTCCTCGACTATAGTGGTTTTTGTCAATTTCGTCATAAACGACTTTGGTGACCTAATATCGTCCCAGACTTTTGTGTTTTGCTCAATTTAATCCTCCATTTGTTATTCCGTCAAATTGGTGTTAAATAAAGTGACAATTCAGTAATGTCAATATTGATCTCTCTTTACTTTCAACTTGTGAAGTGCGAAATTCCTCTTTCTTGTACGAATTACACCCAGAATTACTCCCGGACCTGCAAATCAAATTTTATATTCGCAGTTTTAGGAGTAATTCTGGGAGTAATTCGTAAAAAAAAAAAAAAAAGTTCGCACTTCACATGTCTATGAGTAAAGAGATGTCAATATTAAAATTATTGAATTGTCTATTTATTTAACACCAAATGGCCAGAATAACAAATGAGGGACTAAATTGAGCAAAACCACAAAAGTCTTGGACTAAATTGAGCGAAACACAAAAGTCTGGGACGATAATAGGATTAGAGATAATTCTTCGTAGATTAACCAGAGAATAGGAGTACAAGAGATATCTAAAATAACTATCTCTAACAGCCCTGACTAATAGACTAGACTCACTACGCACCACATATTACATAACTATATTACATGGATAAAACATAACAATAATAATAATAATACTAACACACCCCCTCAAGCACAAGGTGTGGAAGACACAACATTGAGCTTGTCACGCAGAGCGCAGAACCTTGATGTAGACAGCGGTTTGGTGAAGATGTCAGCTAGCTGATCAGTGGTCGAAACATAGTTGACTACAAACTCTCCTGAAGCGACCTTATCGCGCACAAAGTGATAATCAATTTCCACATGCTTCGTCCTAGCGTGAAACACGGGATTGGCACACAGATACCTAGCTCCTAGGTTATCACACCATAGTGTAGTCGGGCCCCCTGAGTGTAGTCCAAGTTCCCGTAACAAAGAGACTACCCATGTCACCTCAGCCGACACATCAGCGAGAGCCTTGTACTCTGCTTCTGTGGAAGACCGAGCTACCGTACGCTGCTTCTTCGACTGCCAAGAGATAAGATTAGACCCCAGATAAACAGCAAACCCACTAGTACTCTTTCGGTCTATCGGACAACCAGCCCAGTCAGAATCTGAGAAAGCGTGGATAGCGAAGGAGGGTGACGGAGTGAGGCGCAACCCGAAGTCAAGTGTCCCCTTAATGTATCGTAGTACCCGCTTAACTAGACCCCAATGCTCGACCGTGGGTGAATGCATATGCTGGCAAAGACGATTGACAGCGAAAGCAAGATCAGGCCGCGTGATCGTTAAGTACTGTAAAGCGCCCACAACACGGCGGTATTGCGTGGGATTATCAAACAACTCATCAGACGGGGTAACCAACTTCGTCACGGCTGCAGGTGTGGTAAGTGGTTTGGAATCAATCATGCCGGACCGCCCTAGGATATCTGTCATATAACGCCGTTGTGAGAGTATGACACTATTCCCTGTTGTGACCATTTCAATGCCCAAGAAGAAGCTTGGTGCGCCAAGATCTCGTATCTTAAACACTGTAGCGAGCTGGTGTAGCAAAGTACTGACCAATTTAGGGTCATTGCCCATCATGATTATGTCATCGACATAAACCAATAGAAATACCTGTGAAGCCCCTGATGTATAATAAAAGAGGGATACGTCAGTTTTGGACGAAACGAACCCGGCAGATAACAAGAAGTCATGTAACCGTTTAAACCACGCCCTCGGGGCCTGTTTCAAGCCATATAGGGACCGTTGTAGATGACACACGTGTCCCGGTGCAGTAGGGTCCTCATACCTTGGAGGCTGTTTCATGTACACGGTTTCTTCTAGATGGCCATTCAGGAATGCATTATGGACATCTAGCTGACGCAGAGTCCACTGACGCGACACAGCTAATGAGAACAGCATGCGAACAGTCGTTGGTTTGACCACAGGACTATAGGTGTCAAAGAAGTCCTCTCCTGCTACCTGGTTAAACCCTTTTGCTACCAAACGCGCCTTGTAGCGCTCAATGGACCCGGTGGCCGTGCGTTTGGTCCGAAACACCCATTTGCAGCCAATGATGTTCATATGGGGTTGCGGTGGTACCAAACGCCAGGTGTTATTATGTAAGAGAGCATTAAACTCTTGGTCCATAGCTTCGCGCCAATGGGCATAACCCACTGCCTGGGAATAGCAAGTCGGGTCAGCCACCACATTTAAGGCATGGAACGGCTCATCCGTACCCCGTGTCATGTGCCGAAGCCTCATGACATTATCCCGACTCTAAGGATGAGCTCGGGTTTTGCGTCTCCTGGCTGGTGCGGTGTGAGTAATAGCCAGCCGTGGGGGCTCCTGAGCAAGCGGTACTGGATTACCACTGTAGGAGTCCGCATTAGAGGACACGGGGACCTCCGTTGTAGTGGGTGATTGGGCAACAGGTATAACCGCCCAAGGCAGGGGTGGTGGTGTACCAGCTTGTGGTGATGAGCCTATAGCAAAGGGAAATATAGATTCGTCAAAACGAACATGTCTGCAAATATAGGTCTTTCCACTCGTCAAGTCTACGCATCGATATCCCCTAAATGAAACAGGGTAACCTAGGAAGACACACGGGGTAGTCCTGTACTCAATCTTATGCCGATTGTAGGGGCGTAGATGTGGGTAACAGCGACACCCAAAGACTCTAAGAAACGTGTATGGGGGATTGACTTTGAATAGTTTTGAGTATGGGCTTTCGAAATTTAACGCCGAAGAGGGTAAGTAGTTGATAAGGCAAGTGGCTGTTTCAAAGGCATAGTCCCAATATTCATGTGGAACTTTACCTCCGGCGAGTAGAGCGAGCCCAGTTTCGACAACATGTCTATTGCGCCGCTCTACTTTGCCGTTTTGCTCATGCGTATAAGCGCAAGATTGACGGTGATTTATGCCAAGATTTTGGAAAGTGGTGTGGAGTTTACGGTACTCACCCCCTAGATCCGACTGGATAGATTTGATAGAGCGCGAAAATTGGCGCTCTACCAGAACGCGAAACACATCAAAAACTTTATATAAATCTGATTTTACCCGAAGTGGATAAAACCAGCAAAAACCCGAATAATCGTCTACAAAGAGGCAGAAATAGCGAAAACCACTAACTGATATTATGGGAGAGGGACCCCAAATATCAGTGTATACTAAGTCTAATACATGTTGACTAGTTCGTGGTACGCTATCTAACTTGAAACGTGACGATTTTCCTAAATGACAAGAATTACAAGAGTCAATTTGACCATTTTTATTATGTGACACCGGACAGACTTGTAACACTTTATTTAAAGCTTGCTTGTGTGGGTGACCGAGTCTTTGATGCCATATTGTGGGAGTAGCCCGGGAACTGACGAACGCGAAACTCGACCGACACACCGGAAGCTTGTATAGCCCGCCCGATATGGAACCTCTAAGCAGAACCGCCCGAGTTGTGGAATCCTTCACAATGAAACAATTACTGTGAAATTCAAAAAAGACATTATTATCTACAGTAAACTTATGAACAGATAATAATGGGACCGAAAGACTAGGAACGTGTAATATATCATTTAAGTGTAAACTTTTAGACTCGGATGGGATTGATGCTCGACCGACTCGTGCAATTTCCAAACCTGCGCCATTGCCCACCCGTAACACGTCCGAACCACCGTACTCCTCGGACTGCCCCATCATCGCCGCGTCAGGGGTAGCGTGGGCTGTTGCACCAGTATCCGGATACCAAGTGTCTGCCGGAACGGGATGCGGGGCTGCCGGGGTGTCGCCGGAGACCGCCACATGGGCCTGCGCCGGCGGTTGGGTGGTGTAGCGCTTGTAGCAGTATACGGCGGAGTGACCGTGCGACCTACAGATCTGGCAACGAGGTCCGCCCCGGCCACCACGACCACCACGCTGTCCTCCGCGGTTTCCGCGTCCGCCACCACCACGCTGCTGGTTTGACGAGTGGCGACCACCACTGCCACGCGAACCTCCGCCTCGGTTGGTTCCGGCGTACAGCGCCGTGTGGGAAGCCGTGGCATCACCGCTCCGGAAATCATCCACGAGAATGAATTCGTGAGCCTGCAGGAACTCCGACAGACTGGATAATGTCACCGATGCTCCGGACGCCGTAAGGCTGGTGGCCAGCGCCTTCAATTCCGGTCGGAGACCCCTGATTATATACAGAGTCTGCTCCATCGGTGACAGAGGACGCCCGGCCTGGATGAGGGACTCGACAAGAACTCCGGCACGCACAATGTAGTCGGCGATGGTGGCGTTGCCCTGTCGAAGCTGTTGGAACTGCCCAAGCAGATTGATGCAGCGCGCCTCGCTGGTGGAACCGAGCGCAGATGAGACGGCGGCCCAGATGTCGGCGGAGGTATCCCGTCCGAGAGCGAGGTGTAACACCTCATCCGACATCGCAGAGATGAGAAGCGACACTATCGTCTGGTCCTGCTTGATCCAGGCGTGGTACGCCGGATTCGGAACCAAGGACGCCGGCGTGGTTGATGCGGAACTGCCGGTGGTGGATGGCGCCGGGATCATCTCTGTTGGGCACGGGTGGCTTCCGTCTACGAAGCCGGTGAGCTCCTGGCCGCGAAGAAACGGAAGAAGCTGCATCCTCCAAAATAGAAAATTTGTGGATGTAAGCTTCATGGTGACATAGTGATGTGCACCGGTGAGAGCGTTGCCGGCAGCCGGCGTAGGAGAACCGGCGGCGGAGTGAGTACGCTCGGAGGAGTTGGTCGACATATTTGGGTAGGGGAGGGAGATTTCACGGTGGAGATTGGAAGAATTGGGTTGTTTCCGATAACCTGTCGTCTGATACCAGATTAGAGATAATTCTTCGTAGATTAACCAGAGAATAGGAGTACAAGAGATATCTAAAATAACTATCTCTAACAGCCCTGACTAATAGACTAGACTCACTACACACCACATATTACATAACTATATTACATGGATAAAACATAACAATAATAATAATAATACTAACAAATAGGTCACCAAGTCATTTAGGACGAAATTGAAAAAAATCAATATAGTCGAGGACGATTTTGGGTATTAACTCTATATATTAGAGTTAACTGGTTTTGTGTCAATCTAATAGATCCAAATATGAGTCTGAAGGGAAGTTGTTTGGTGACTATTAAACTTTTCGTTGGTAAAATCACAAATGTCAACGTCCAGATTGATCAATGATAAAATATTGATTTTCATGGATGTTGGGATAATGTAAATAATCCATAAATATGTGAATTCTCCATTAAAATACTCCAAGTTGCAATATTAGATGTTTTGTGGTTTCAATTTGTAACAGATCGAGAACCTATTAACACTTCTTTAAGTTTTGGAAATTCAATGTCTACAATGAGTCATTAAATAATGATTTCAACTGGTTGTTGGGAATTGTTTTTCTATTTTGTTTTTTGTTTTTTTTTTTGTTTTTTTTTGTTTTTTTTTTTTTGGTGTAGTTCAGGTTTCAACGGTCGGACGCAAAGACTAATCCCATCGTTGGATTGTAGGTATCTCTATTGGGTATGACAAGCTGGTCTGAAGATTTACGTCTACTCCATACCCAAAGCCAAGAATAAGGAAGAAAGAAGACCCATTGAGACAACTTTGTGACCCCAATTTTTTTATTTTTTATTTTTGCAAAATATAGAATTAAAAGCATCTTTAAAATAACAAAGTATAATTAAATTAGCTAAGAGCATCACCATCAAAAATTTTTTTAGAGTTTTTTGTGGGGCCAAGGTTAGGTTGAGGTGAAGGAAAAAGAGGAGAGGAGGGAAAAATGTGAGGAGTACTTTCACAGGGCATTTTGGTGCATGTTAAGCTCACCATATGCACCGCCCAGCTGGACACGTGCACTCCATGCGCCTGCTGAGCGTGGGTAAACTTAATATTTTTTTTTTTACATTTTTTTTCCCTTCATTTTTTCCATCCTATATATTTGGCCAAAAAAAACTTGCAAAAAAAAACTCCATTATTGAGCTTACTCTAAGGTAGACAAACTACTAAGGATCTAAAACAAAAGAGGTTCAGTGACGGGTGATGTTGTAAGAGTGTTGCTCCTAGTCCGAGAAATGTGCAATGAAGTTCAGAAGTATATAAAGTGTGTAGAGGGTGTAGTGGTGGATATGATGTTCATATGTTCAGAGAGGTGAGTAGAAAGCTTGGAGTTTTCAAGATTGTTGCTAAAATGGAAGTTTTGAATCAGTTTATATTCAGTATTAAGATTCTAGACGGTAGAGTGGTTGTTCCTTTTTTTTTTTTTTTTTTTTTTTTTTTTTTTTTTTTTTTTAATGGTGATTTGATATTTCCATTAGCTGGTTATTGAGTAATTAAATAGTAATTTTCACCTGGCAATAAGATGTGAACAATTCATTAATTAATATGGGGATTATCGATAAGATCAGAATACTACCGTTTGTAATATAGAGATCGGAATATATTTGGGAGAAGAGATCGGAATATATGTTGAAAGTGAATATATTCCTTCTGCGCACCGGTATTTGATCCTGTCTGTTGAGTTATTGAGTCACCGTGATTTACATTTTTTTCCAAATACTTTGTTGGTCCGAAGTGTGGGGCCTTTGGAGTTGGGGATTCAACTTTTTTAGAAGAAGAGATCAGGGTACATGTTTAGTTTTTTTTTTTTTTTTTTTTTTTTTTTTTTTTTTTTTTTTTTTTACTTTTTAAATGTCAATGAGTCAGGTTAGGGTTTATATTTTATTTTCTAATTGTTGGAATTTTTAGCATGAAATGGCATAGAAAGTGACTATTTTATGGTACAAATATATGTGGAATTCATTTTTGATTTGGGTCCGATCAAAGTGGATTCAAGTTCTTCATAGTAAGACGAAAGGATTGATATATTGTACGCTCAAAACAGATAATGAATGAATAAAAAATTAATTTTCAAATTAAACTAAGTTAACATAGACTGGTCTTTCTATTTGGATTTCTTCCGTTCCCTCTTGTATTCAACATTTGATTTAATAAAATTTCGTCCCTTTGTTTTCAAAAAAGATATGATAATGTCTGTGAATGTTGAAAGCGATGAGTCTTTAAATAATGATTTTCACAGCTATTCACATGTCAACGGTTCATTAAAATGGGAATTATTCCCTAAAATACTAGAATTGTTTGTTGAGACAATATGCTCATTAATATGAGAAAATAATTATTTGTTAAACTACTACAACTTGTAGTATAGGAAGTACATAGTTTAACAAGTGCCTAAGCTATTAGATTTTTCATGGATCCATTTTCACACTGATCTATCAATTATTAAATAATGATTTTCATGGTTGTTAGATTTTTAGAAAATAATAATTGTTTGTCTGGAAAAGCAAAAGAGAGCAGGGTGTTAGGGCTAAATTATTAAAGCATGATTTAGAATTTTATTGCGTACGTGTAGAAGATGTGTAAGACTAGAATTTTGTGACCCCAAATTTCTTTTGCAATATATAGAATTAAAAGCATCTTCAAAATAACAAAGGATCAATATATTAGCTAAGAGCATCACTATCAGAAGTTTTTTTTTTTTTTTTTTTTTTAAAAATTTTTTTTGTGGGTCAAGGTTGAGGTGGAGGAAAAAGAGTAGAGGAGAGAGAAATGTGAGGAAGTCCTGCAATGCAAAATTCTGTGGAATCCAAAAAAAAAAAAAGCATATGTACATATTATTCGCCTAGCCGGGCACATGCACTCCATGCACATGCGGGGTGTGGGTATTTTTTTTTTTTTTTTTACACTAATTTTTTTCCCTCCATTTTCTCTATCCTACTTGACCTAAAAAAACTTCATTATTGAGCTTGCTTTAAGGTAGACAAACTAATTATGGATCTAAAACAAAAGAGGTTCAATGACAGGTGATACTAAGAGTATTGCTCCTAGCCCTAGAACTGTGCAATGAAGTTCAGAAATATGTAAAGTGTGTAGAGGGTGCCGTGGTGGATATGATGTTCATATATTCTGAAAGCTGAGAGGCCGGAAAGCTTGGAGTTTTCAAGATTGTGGCTAAAGTGGATGTTTTGAATTAATTAGTAAAGTGGATGTTTTGAATTAATTAGTTTATATTCAGTATTTAGATTTTAGATGGTAGAGGTTGGTTTCTTTTTTCTTTTTTTTTTTTTTGTAATGGTGGGTTGATATTTCCACCAAGATGTGAACAATTCATTAATTAATATGGGGGTTGTCGATTAGATCATAATACTACCGTTTGTAATAACGAGATCGGAGTACATGTTGTTGTTGTTGTTGTTATTTTTTTTTTTATTCCATTTTTTGTCTTAGATTTATAGGTTGGTCTACTTTTTGTCATTTTTATTCAGAACATTCACTTTTGGTCCTAGTATTATTGCGGTATGTGTTGGTCCCGATAGATTGTATGGTGAGTCTAGAGGGGGGGGGGGGGGGTGAATAGACTCTCGTTTTTCTTTAAATTCTTTAACAGAAAAACCTTGACAACACTTTTGAGTAGGATAAGCACAGCGGAAAGATTATTAAGAGAGGGTTGCACGAGTTTGATGAGAAGATGAGATAAGTGATGAAAAGGATGATATGCAAGCAGTAAACTAAAGCAGTAAGTAAAGAGAGGAGCGAGACGAGATTTTATAGTGGTTCGGCCAAACTTTGCCTACTTCCACTCTTCTTCCACAACTGCTGGAAGGATTGCACTATCACTTCTTTAGTACAAAAACACAAAGACTTCCTTGATCACTAAGCCGGACAGCCTTTGAAGGTTTTTCAACTCCGAGAGTTTACTCCGCCTCTATCAACTTCTTCTTCTAAGTTGAGGTTGGTGAGAAAGTATTTCTTGATTCCTCCAACTGTGAAGTCTTGTAGGTGTGGGATGATTGCTTCAAATGTGCAAGACTTCTTACAAGATGTAGGGCAGTGATGGATGATCTACTTCAAATGCCTTAACACCTTAACTAGCTGGTTCACAAAAAGCTTTGAGATTTGTTCACTTTTAAGAGCTTTTTGCAAGAGAGTGAGTAGTGTGATAAAATGAACCAGCACCTTCTTAGTTGATGAAGGTTGGTTTATATAGGTGATGAAAATTCATCCGTTGGAGGGAAATGAATTTTTAAACCTTTTATCTGTTGGACAAGGACCATGGAGCCTCATGCATTTAATGCTTCATTAATGGGTTTGTACTATGTAGCCGTTGAAGGTATGGAGGATCTGATGACTTTTGTCTTTTAGCTCCAGAGATAGTACAACTTCATTAAATGCTCTTCGGGTAGCGTGTGCCATGAGTTGAGGTCCTTATTGTCCTAGGATGTTGTCACATCAGACAGGTAGAACATTCTTCTCGTTGATGAGAAGAAGAATACTTGTTGAAAAGAACTGTCTTCTTAATGACAACTCCTTCTTTCGTTGCTGTGGAGTCTTCTTTCGTCTTGATCAGCCTATCTTCTATTCATAACTCCTTTCGTGTGTTTGTTCTAGCTTAACACGAATTACATATGAGTTATGGCAACTTTCGTCTAAAACGAAAGTAGCGATACAATAAAAACGAAAGAGTTAGGGGTCTACTTTCTACATTACATTGGTATCATCAAAATCCTAATACATGGTTCCTAACAATTTCCCCCTTTTTGATGATGCCAAAACCTATACTCTTCTTATAAGGCTGAGAAAGTGCTCCTTAAGGATAATTCTATTAAAAACACAGCCATTATCGAGAGTTTACAAGTATTTTCTACGAAGAAGCAGCAGAAATAAAGACAAGGACTTTTTAACTCAGACAAGTGACACGAGATGTGTGACAATGAGAGTTTCATAGATATTCAGATAAAGTCATTACAAAAACTCTGTCAAAATAAATCAAAATAAAGGATAACTTACATTTCTAAAAGATTCAACTTTTGCTGAGCTTCCTTCTTTCTTTCTTGATTGTCCTTCTCTTCCTGTCTTCTTTGTGTTCTCTCGTAGTCTATCTTCTCGTTGATTCTTGCTCTGAAAGTCCTGATTGAATTTTTTCTGACGAGCTCTTCATATCCTCCTTTGATGTTTAAACTCGTGTAATTGTTGTAGGCTTCTCGAATGTTGTTGCCATCCACTACTCCAGACTTCCACCAGGAGATCAGTTCAAACGAATTCATTCCTTCTTGATAACTCTTGCCTGACTCTTTATGCACTTTGAAAGCTGCATTGTACGTGACATTATCAGGAGAGTCTTTGGTTATATTTGATAGATCTTTGATGAGATTCTTAATCCTTTCTCTTTCTCTAGCTTCATCATCTCTTCTCCTGATCTCTTCATCGTGTTTTTCCCACAACTCCTTGTTTTGTCTTTTAATCCTTTCGTTCTGAGTGCTCATGTAGTTTTGCCTCGTGTGGTTGTCTTTCTTCTTCAACCAGATGGGATTGTTGCAACCTTCAAACCTCTTACCGCTTCCTTCTTCGTATGGGACATAGTCCACGAAGTTTCCAATGCCATCCATGGTAACTGAGGTATTTTTCATGAGCCTTTGTCTCAGACTTGCTTGATCTCTTCTTGACAGTCCTGTGAAGAGATATTTGGCTTCAGAGCCGAAAGATTGTCGAGCCTTGTGAGGTCTGTCTTGAGTGCGACCATAGCGTCTTTGATCATGAGACTGTCCACGAGACTTAGGTTGATGAGAGTGACCCGAGACTTTGTGAGGAGAGACTCGCTTTTCTGAAGATTTTTCTTTCGTGTTATCCCTTCTTGGTTGGTTGTCATCATCCTTATCTCTGTCATTATCCCTATTTTCCCCCTTTTTGGCATCATCAGCGCAGGCAGAAGGAGGTACAGAGGGGATTTGTTTGATTGCAAGCAGGATGTCTTGAGCATATCCTAGAATCTGAAGAGCATATTCACCAAGTTGATAGGAATTGTCTTGATAAGTGTCAATCTTGGTACAAGCTAGGTCAACACGCTCCTTGAGGCCGTAATGAGAATGCTTAATTTCGTGTTGCTGCCTAGCGACTTTGTTTGAACTTTCTTCAAGATCAGAAACTCTTTTTACCAATTGCTTAAGAGCTTTGTCGTGAGAAGGATTCGGTTGCTGCGGTTGAGATTGTACATCAAGGAGTAGATTGACTTTTTGACACAAGTCATTCAATACTCTCGTGTCCTTCTCCCTTAGGGCGAGATATTGCTTGTGAATCAGTTCAGCTGAATGAACAGTTTCTCGCATGAGGTTCATAATGGTCCGTGGGGACTCAGCGATAGAATCGTCCTCAATGTATGTTGGAGAAGAGTTCCTGTGTTCGTCATGATGTGGTGCTTCCAGATTTCCACCATGCATCGAGTGGCCAGGTTCAGGTGAGGCTTCCTTTTTGTCCTCATGAACTGGAATGATAACACGTGATGAGTGAATTGGATTTTTACTGGATGCTTCATCTGAGTCTTCGTCTTCAGATGGTATTTTCAAAAGAGGTGGTCTTTGTGGGCAGTTAGCATAGTCTGTTTCGACCAAGATAGTGTGGCTATCTTCTGGTTCTTC
Organism: Ipomoea nil; assembly: GCF_001879475.1. Taxonomy (NCBI): domain Eukaryota; kingdom Viridiplantae; phylum Streptophyta; class Magnoliopsida; order Solanales; family Convolvulaceae; genus Ipomoea; species Ipomoea nil. Next base: position 410,244 of record NW_017617293.1, on the reverse strand, counting down.
GTCTTCAGCACCTTCTCCTCCTTGTGGATTATTGTCATCATCATTATCATCATCAGAATCACTGTTGTCGTCTTCTGTTTCATCATCATTGACATCATCTTCATTGTCGTCTTCATTGCTCTCGTCTTCACTTTCTTCTTCATCCTCTTCGACGATTTCGTTGCCATGAACATCTTTCGTTCCACTAGCACTTCCTTTGGGATCTCGAGGATGATCTTCTGCCATTTGGGCTTTAATTTTGGATAGCAGCATGATGTAGCGAAGTTGTTTCAATTCGGCTTCAGTTGCTGGATCCATCGGAGGTTTATGAAGAGGTACTACCAAAGGAGCTTTTTCCTTCCCGAGAGATCGATGAGTTATTCTATAAGAGTACACTCGATGGATCTCCTCAATTCGCACAGCCTTTGTGACGTCCTGAGTTTCAAGCCATTGAAGTGCGAATTCTTCTTCGTCGATCATGGCTTCAAAAGTTTCGAGAAAGACTCTGAGAGGTGCCGTGCGCCACTTGTGCCATTGTAGAACTCGATTGTAATCTCTTTCAATCGATTCTCTGAGAGATTTATCAAGGGTGTACTGGTCTGGAGAAGATTGACGAGCAGATGGTTTCGGGGTAAAAGATGTTTGAGCAGCTGTTATCTCGTCTACTAGTGCAGGTTCTTGTGTCAGAATTACCTGCTCTGCAATAGTAGGTTCTTGTGGGAGAGAATGAGCATCAGTTGTAGCATCTGAGGCTGCTTTCGGGATGTTTTCTGGAGAGCCCGGCTCTTGTGGAAAACTTTGACATCTTCCCTCCATTTCTACAGTAGCAGGGTCTTGAGTCAACTCTCGTAGGAGTTGCTCTGCTAGGATAGGCTCTTGTGAATGAGGAACAGGAGATGCATTCGAATTGATGGGTTTGTGAGCAACGGGACTGCTTTCGGGCAGAGAGGTTTTCAGTTCCCCCTCAGAGGTAGCTGCTTTCGAAATATCTTCCCCCTGTGAAGTTGCTTCTTTTGACAAGGGTTCCCGAATTTGAACAGATCTCATTCGACTTCGTTTGCTTAGACGAATGAGAGGTTGATCATCATCATCTTCAGAGGAGTTCTGCACTATCAAGGTTTCGAGAGAAGGATCAACTTTCGTCTTTGATTGGGTGGTGTCTGACTTTTGAGACTTAACCCGAGAAGAGGGTTTTTCTTGTTTCTGCCGTTTTGGTTTTGGTTGAGCTTCTTCGTCAGCTTTGGGGGTTTTTAACTTTCGTTTGGACTTCCCTTTGGGTAGATTGGGTTCAAGAGGAATGCCCAATTCCAATGCCTTCTGTTTGTCATATCCAGATGGCTTGTGTTTCATGTGACAGACCTTTTGACCAGGTGGAGCACCAGCACGTAGAATCACTCCTTTTGTGGTAAGAAGATGGCTTATAATGAAACCGAAGCCCATCTTCTTTGCAATGTCTCCAGGACTCTTGCGATTGTATGTGATGGTGTGAGCGATGTTGTGGAAAATGATTTTGGACCAATCAACCTTATGCTCATGAAGAAAAGCGTGCAGCATTTTCAGTTTTTCCCTTGTGACATCATCTGTGCCAGAAGTCTTGTGGTCCACAATCTTGTTGAAGATGTCTACTGCAAACTCATAATCTAACCGGAACCATTTTTTCTTGAGGGGCCAAAAGATTTTATCTTTGGAAGGTGCCTCCTTGTGTCGTATGGATTCATAGAAATCCTCCGGATCCAGATGATAATATACCAGATTGGACTTGTAGGACTCATCTCGTCTGGGAAACTCAAAAGTTGATCGAATATCCTCAGCAGTAAACACAATATGATGGTTATTAACTCTTGAAGATATGCTTGAGAAATCAGAAGCCACATAAGCATTCAAATAAAACTGAGTAACATCAAGAGGGTACCATTCATCATAGCGGTGAGTTACCAAACCAAATAAACCTGTTTCAAGTAAAAGAGCGATTATTCGATCTCCAAAGGCTTTATCCAAGACATACTTACGAAACCCTTCTTCGTCCCACATACTTCCTCCGACGATAAATGGAATTCTGGACTTAATAAACTCTATGTCTTCGGTGGGAAAGCTTGGTATAACTGGAGTGGATGATGGTTCAGGGTTCTCTGGGTTCTTTTCGGAAGGAGCCGTCATTGATGATAGAAAGCTTGACTATAGAGATTTTTGAGGGGAAGGTGAAATTTGAGAGATGTAAAACAGACGGAGTAAAGGTTTGAGCAGGGTTTATAAAGCTCCGGGTTGGTGTTCGTAAAACAGCCCATTAAGAAAACTTATTCAAAAAAAAATTCAGCGGTTCTTCTTCCTCAAAAGGTAACTGATCATCATGGTTACGTGATAAGAACGTGTGCAGATCTGAAACGATCATTCCCTCATTTAATGAGGAGAGAGAAAAAGCACTCAAGTGCTGAGAGGTGCATTAAATGCACGTCTTTGTCCTGTCAGACTAGTGGGATAGAGGCGATTTTCTCGGCCATTTGATCCCAAAGAAACTTTATGAACGGTTCAGATTCAAGAAGAAGTAGCGTCTTGAGTACGATTCAAAAACCCGAATGTTGTTCAGAATTTCATAAGATGTACATAAAGTTGCCCGAGAGATTCATGCTGAATAATCAACATAGTTACCCGAAAGATTCGAGTAAGATTCGATCAGAACAAACGTCTAAGACAGTCAGCAAGGTTACACAGATAAGACATTACATCTTATTAGCACATAGATAGGCACGCTTTTATTCAACAAACGAGAAGAGAAGATACATAAACATAGATGATGATTTTCAGAAAATCACTTTTTCTTCCTCTCAACCTTCTTGGATGAAGAACATTCAGGCTTATCTTTCTTCACCCTTCCAAACACTTCCCTATACCATCTTTTATAGCGCGGAAAGTTGGAACCAGTGGAGGACTCAGCCTCATCATCTTTGTCATACTTCTCTTCCCAATTTTCTTGTGCCAGAAAGGCCATGTAGTCCTTGTCAATCCATTCTTTTGGGATCTTTTCTTCATTCTCTGATTCAACGATGAATCCAGCCATATCATCGTATTGAAACGATGAGTCTGAATCAGAGACGAGATTGATAGGAACATTAGGACTATTGCCTGGATATAAGTCACCTTGCTCCTCCCTGAGGCGCCTAGAGGCCTCTTGGAGCTTGCGAGAGTCATTTCTTGTGAACCTTTTCTTAGGTGCCATTGAGAGAGAGAAAGAGAGGATGGTGAGAATTATGTGAAATTCTCTCCCTTTTTATAGCCAAGGATTAAGGGGCTTATCCGTAAATCCGTCAATATTGCAATCAATGCTCATTACAGAGTTCAAGATAAGGCTGATTTCAGTTTGGACTGAAATTTTGATTCCCTGTACGGCCTGAGTTCCAACGTGCTTAGCATTCAATAAATTCATAATGAATTTTTGAACTCTTTTTGACCAGATATAACTTGCAATAAATGCACATAACTGTAAACCTTTCTGTGATCCGAAATCATAAGAACTTATGCAAAGCATTTATTTGGATAACACAGCCATCATGACATACAGGATAGAAAGAGAGAGAGAGACTTAAACATAAAAAGCTCAACCTACTACGGTTCAAAGGAAACGATAGGGCACGTGAAGTTCCAATCGGGTCATCTCATCAGTCACATCAGCCAGATTTGTTGTTTTGGCGAATTCATCCAACTCTTCTAGAGAGAGAGTGGGTTCGGGTGGCTGATCTGTGACCCGAGAGTGGACCCTTGAGAAATCCTCATAGGATTGAACATTGGGTGGAGGAACTTCAGGAAAGGGATACCATCGAGAGGTTGGTGACGATGAAGAGTCTTTGTTGGAGCTTTTCATCATCATGATTCTTTCATAGGCCTCCTGACTGGCTAGTTCCAGACGATACCTCCTTTTGGCCCTAGATTCGTTGACAATAGTGTCAAGCGTCTCTTTTTCGGGGTTAGGCATTGAGTAGGTTACATTGATCATCTCTCCTTCTTCTTTCAAGCTTATGATGGTGGCATTAGGGAGCTTGCTTGCTTCCTGTAAGTGATGCTTCAGACGGGTAGCCCTCTTTTCTGCTTCGTTCATTTTTCCTTTCTCTTTGTTCATACCTGCAATCCTGTTACTTAGAAAGAAGTGAGTATGTCTTATGTATGGCAAAACTATTTTATAGGCAAATAAGTGTCGTGGAGATCTATACAAAATCTTTTGGATACTGACACTTTCTTGCGTGAGAGACACGAAAACAAAGGTACATGAAAAGATATGGTAAATTATTATGAAGCATAGTGAAGTAACATCACATATTAGGTCATTTCAATCATTCCGATCTCATGCCTTAAAAGAGAGAATCTTGTCTCACTCAGAGGTTTAGTGAGTATATCTGCCAATTGATCATCGGTATTAACATATTCGAGAGCAATATCTTTCTTTTCAACATGATCACGAATAAAATGATACTTGATATCAATGTGCTTGGTCCGAGAGTGTAGAACTGGATTGTGTGTGATTGCTATAGCACTTGTATTATCACACTTAATGCTCACTTCTTGGGCATTTATCCCATAGTCTCTTAATTGATGTCTCATCCATAAGATTTGAGCACAACAACTTCCAGCTGCTATGTATTCGGCCTCAGCCGTACTAGTAGCAATGGAATGTTGTTTCTTGCTAAACCAAGACACAAGTCTTCCTCCTAGGAACTGACATGTTCCCGAGGTACTTTTTCGATCGATTCGACAACCTGCGAAGTCTGCATCTGAGTATCCTATCAGATCAAATGATCCTTCTTTCGGATACCAGAGGCCGACATTTTGTGTGCCCTTAAGATATCGCAATATCCTTTTAGTCGCACTCAGGTGACTTTCTTTCGGTTTAGCCTGAAAGCGAGCGCATACACCAACAGCAAACGAGATATCGGGTCTACTTGCTGTTAGGTATAGAAGAGAGCCAATAATACCACGAAAATTTTTCTGATCAACTTCCTTTCCTTCATTGTCAATGTCCATCCTAAGGGATGTACTCATAGGTATTTTGACGGAACTTTTTCCATCAATGCCAAACTTTCGGATCAGATCTTTTGTGTATTTGGCTTGGTTTATAAATATCCCATCAGGACATTGTTTGACTTGTAAGCCTAGAAAATAATTCAGTTCTCCAATCATACTCATTTCAAATTTTCCTTTCATGAGATTGGAGAATTTTTCACATAGATCTGGATTCGTGCTTCCAAAGATAATATCGTCAACATATATTTGTACCAGTAGGATATGATCATTATCCTTTATACGAAAGAGTGTTTTGTCAACCACTCCTTTCGTGAAGCCACGATTGATTAGAAAACATGATAGTGTATCATACCAAGCTCGTGGAGCTTGTTTCAAACCGTAGAGTGCTTTCTTAAGGTGGTACACCTTTTCAAGGTCATTGTTGATAGCAAAACCAGGAGGTTGTTCAACATATACTTCTTCTTCAAGAAGTCCATTCAGGAAGGCGCTTTTGACATCCATTTGATAGACTTTGAAATTTTTGTAAGCTGCAAAAGCTAAGAATATTCGTATAGCTTCCAATCTGGCTACGGGGGCGAAGGTCTCATCAAAATCAATACCTTCCTCCTGACAATATCCTTTAGCCACAAGGCGAGCTTTGTTCCTAACAATGAGTCCATCTTCACTCATTTTGTTTCTAAAAACCCATTTAGTTCCAATGACATTTTGATGTGATGGTCTTGGTACTAGTTCCCATACTTCATTTCGTTCAAAATGATGAAGTTCTTCTTGCATAGCTATTACCCAGTCAGGATCACATAAAGCTTCATCTACAGATTTCGGCTCTATTTGGGATAAGAAGCATGCCATCATACTTTCGTGTAATGACGCTCTTGTTCTAACACCTTCTTGAACATCTCCAATAACTTGATCTGGTGGATGATCTTTCAACCATCTAAGATCTGGCTCAAAGACATCTTGAGAAGGCTGAGTATCCATCTCTGGGATATAGGGGAGGTCTATGTAGATCATTGGTTCAGATGGTGCGTTGCTAGAAGGATTGATAGGTTGATTTCCATTTGCTTGTTCAGATGACATTTCGGGTTCTGGTACTTTCGGCTGATACTTCATGTAGGACGAAAGTAAGTCTTCTTCGTCTGAGATGTCTTCGTCTACGGATTTCTGGGTATTTTGAGCTGGGATAGCAGGTATCTTGTATCCAGAAGGGTTTTTCTCAGATTGCTCATCAAATTTGACGTGGATGGATTCTTCGATAATCATTGTTCGCTTGTTCAGAACTCTGAATGCTTTGCTTATGGATGAATATCCCATGAATAATCCTTCGTCAGCTCTTTCGTCAAATGCTTTAAGATAGCTTTTGCCATTGTTGTGAATAAAACACCTGCAACCAAAAACATGAAAATATCCAATATTTGGAGTCTTACCTTTCCATAGCTCATATGGTGTTTTGTTGTGAGACTTGTTGATTAAGGATCTGTTCTGTGTATAGCATGCGGTGTTTATGGCTTCAGCCCAAAATCTCTTTGGTAGACCTGAGTGTGAGATCATTGTTCGTGCTGCTTCTTTTAGAGTTCTATTTCTTCTTTCGGCTACTCCGTTTTGCTGAGGCGTTCGTGCTGCCGAGAGTTGATGAAATATTCCATTTTGAGCACAGAAATCCTTTATCACTTTGTTGACAAATTCGGTTCCTTGATCCGATCTGATTCTTGTTATTTTGACTTCCTTTTCTGTTTGAAGTTGCTTCAGAAGATTTGGCAGAGCCGTTTCTGTTTCATTCTTCTTTTTCAAGAAAAGAACCCATGTATATCTTGAAAAGTCATCTACTACCACAAGGGTGTACTTTCTTCCGCTTATACTTGCTGGATCTATTGGTCCAAAAAGATCCATGTGCAGAAGGCTTAGAGATCGAGAACTTGTGTCTACATCTTTTGACTTGAAGGACGATCTCAGCTGTTTTCCCTTTTGGCAGGCATCACATAACCTATCTTTCGTGTAAGATGTTTCGGGTAAGCCTCTCACAAGATTCCTTTTTGCAAGCTTATTTATTGTCTTCATGTTCAAGTGGTTTAGCTTGTTGTGCCATTCTTGATTGAGATCTGCATTGCTCTTAGCTACAAGACAAATGTTAGTATTAGAAGAATTTAATGAAATTACATACATGTTCTTCTTTCGTTGGCCTGTAAGTGCTGTCCTGCCATCCTTCGTGTTTATGATTTTGCACTCTTCTTTAAGGAATTCTACTTTGTATCCTTTATCGCAGAACTGACTTGTGCTTAGAAGGTTGAATTTAAGTCCTTCTACATAAGAGACATCTTGTATGATTATTCCTTTCTTGATGATATCTCCTTTTCCTCGAGTTTGGCCACTTGTTTCTCCTCCAAAGATGACTTTGGGTCCATTTATTTCTTTGAAGTTGCTCAAAATTGTTTTGTCACCAGTCATATGTCTTGAGCATCCACTGTCTACATACCATATGACCTGTTTCTCCTGCATCAAAGATCATGTATTTTTAGGTACCCACTTAGTTTCGGGTCCTTGGGGGTTAGTAGTCAATTTTGGAACCCACATTAACCTAGAGTGCACATGACTCATCCTTGGTCCTTTGTATCCGTTGGAGGTGCGATAATCGAAATAAACACTGGCAAAGATTTTGTCCTTATACTTCCTTTGTTGTTCTTTTGGTGGAGGATTTTCATAATGCCAACGATAATTGGTTTGTTTACGTCGATGTGTTATCTTAAGAGCTTTCCTCGAGAGGAGTTCCGGGTAAACAAACCAATCTTCTTCTGAAGGCCCAGTCCTTCCATTCCCATACCCAGATCTTCTGAGGATCCTTTCAGGTTGTCCGTTCTTTGAGATTTCCTGAGCAGAACTCTTTGGACGAAATTGCCTCTGGTTAACATTTGTCTTTTTATAGGATCGAGAATTCCAGTTAGGCTGACTCAATTTTTGGTGTGGACTTTTTCCACTGCCATTTGGTCCATTCCTTTTGACACATATTTGTCTAGGATTGCCTTTACTAGGTTTTCTCTTTCCTGTTTCCACAATTCGTTGTACAGACTTTCCTTTTGGTTGGCTTGTTGATTGTGGTGCTGTGACATTGTTATGTACCATCATAGGCTCGGGCAGCTGGGTTGGTCCTTGAACAAATATGGTTGCAAGACTCTCATGTGAGTATGCATTCGTGGATTTGTTCGTTTCGACTTGTGAAGAGGAGCTGGAGTTAAAACCAATTCCGGTTTTCTCTCCGGGCAGTCTGGATTCGTTTAACATTCTGTCCATTAAGTTGGATGACTTGTTAAACTTGTCCAATACTTCAAGCAATTCTTGCTCTCTCTTTTCTTTTGCTGTGCACTGCTCCTTAAGAGCGAGAACATTTTTCTCGAGCTGCTCCTTAGCAATGATCAGCATTTTGTTCTCAATGCGAACTTGCTCTAATTCATTATGGCTAGTCATGAGCCGAGATTTCTCCTCTTTTAGCTTGGAGTAAGTGCTATTTATTAACTTAAACCTCCTCATCATTTCAGTGACAGATTCACTGGAGGTTTGACTCACTAAAGAACTTGATTCGGCTGAAAAGCAAGAAGAAGATTGAGAGTTTACCTCTTCTTCATCTGCCATGAGGCATAGATCCTCTGATTCTTGGCTGTAGAGGCATAGTAGTCCTTTCTCCTCATCACTGCTTTCGTCTTCTGAGCTTGAGCTTGAGGTACTACTTTCGGGTATAGCTTTTTCAGTGTTTTCGGCAACCACCATTGCTTTTCTTCTTCCCTCACTCTTGGAATTTGATGATTCTGGTTTATCACTTTTCTTGTGCTTTTCTCCAGATTCCCTTGAGGAGCTTGTGATATTGTTGCCATCTTGATATTTGCTAACCATTGGATAAGGGCAGTTTGCTTTGAAGTGCCCTGGCTTTCGGCAGTTGTAGCACAACAGCTGTGAATCAGTGGTTTCGGTCTTTGAGGCCTGAGGAAAGCTTTCATGCCTCTTTCGGTGGCTTGACGGTTGTGGATCTTGAAAGTTGTTCTTTCTCATGAATCTTTTCATCTTCCTGACAAATAGGGCATATTGTTCGTCAGTTAAAAAATCACAAGAGTTAGATTTCGACCTGTTAGGGGTTGACGTCGCCTGATTTGCTACGAGGGCAATATTTCTCGTTTCTGGTTCCTCAGCATCTTTCGGTTCATGTTCAAACTCATATGCTTTGAGATCACTGAAGATTTTGGCTGTGGGTGTTGTTTTCATGTCACGATTATCTCTCATCGCGATGACCTTCATTTCCCATGACTTCGGCAATCCACGAAGAATTTTTAGATTCATCTCCTTTTCGATGAGTTCTTTTCCAAGGTCTGATAAGTCTCCCATTAGTCTTGTGAATCTTAACTCCATCTCCATGATCGTCTCGTTTGGTTGCATCTTAAAGTCTTCGAACTTCTTCATGGCTATTGTCAGTTTGTTGTCCTTTTCTTGTTCATCTCCTTCTCCCAAGTCCATTAGAACTTTCCATACTTCCATAGCATTTTTACATTTTCTGACTCTGGGGAAGAGTGAATCATCTAGAGAGTTGTAAAGAATGTTCCTTGCCACATTGTCCAGGTTTGCTCTTGTTCTTTCTTCCGAGTTATACTGCTCTTTCGGCTTTGGTATTATTTGTGGAGCATCTGGTCCTTGAGCAGCAGCCTGTGCATTTGCCATCATCACTGTGATAGGTCCAGTAGTTATGACGTCCCACATTTCATCATGAATAGAGCACAGAAGAGCCTGCATTCTTAATTTCCAGTCATCAAACTTGGCAAGACTAAAAGCAAGCTGTCTAGAGCGATTTTGTGCATGTTCCTTTTCCATTTTTTAAAAAAATCGTGCAACTCGGAAGATCCCAAAAAAAATCAAAGGTGGATCTACCAAGCAGTAAAACGCAAAAAGCCTTCACCGTTCAAGGTATTCGGCTCTGATACCACTTGTTGGTCCCGATAGATTGTATGGTGAGTCTAGAGGGGGGGGGGGGTGAATAGACTCTCGTTTTTCTTTAAATTCTTTAACAGAAAAACCTTGACAACACTTTTGAGTAGGATAAGCACAGCGGAAAGATTATTAAGAGAGGGTTGCACGAGTTTGATGAGAAGATGAGATAAGTGATGAAAAGGATGATATGCAAGCAGTAAACTAAAGCAGTAAGTAAAGAGAGGAGCGAGACGAGATTTTATAGTGGTTCGGCCAAACTTTGCCTACTTCCACTCTTCTTCCACAACTGCTGGAAGGATTGCACTATCACTTCTTTAGTACAAAAACACAAAGACTTCCTTGATCACTAAGCCGGACAGCCTTTGAAGGTTTTTCAACTCCGAGAGTTTACTCCGCCTCTATCAACTTCTTCTTCTAAGTTGAGGTTGGTGAGAAAGTATTTCTTGATTCCTCCAACTGTGAAGTCTTGTAGGTGTGGGATGATTGCTTCAAATGTGCAAGACTTCTTACAAGATGTAGGGCAGTGATGGATGATCTACTTCAAATGCCTTAACACCTTAACTAGCTGGTTCACAAAAAGCTTTGAGATTTGTTCACTTTTAAGAGCTTTTTGCAAGAGAGTGAGTAGTGTGATAAAATGAACCAGCACCTTCTTAGTTGATGAAGGTTGGTTTATATAGGTGATGAAAATTCATCCGTTGGAGGGAAATGAATTTTTAAACCTTTTATCTGTTGGACAAGGACCATGGAGCCTCATGCATTTAATGCTTCATTAATGGGTTTGTACTATGTAGCCGTTGAAGGTATGGAGGATCTGATGACTTTTGTCTTTTAGCTCCAGAGATAGTACAACTTCATTAAATGCTCTTCGGGTAGCGTGTGCCATGAGTTGAGGTCCTTATTGTCCTAGGATGTTGTCACATCAGACAGGTAGAACATTCTTCTCGTTGATGAGAAGAAGAATACTTGTTGAAAAGAACTGTCTTCTTAATGACAACTCCTTCTTTCGTTGCTGTGGAGTCTTCTTTCGTCTTGATCAGCCTATCTTCTATTCATAACTCCTTTCGTGTGTTTGTTCTAGCTTAACACGAATTACATATGAGTTATGGCAACTTTCGTCTAAAACGAAAGTAGCGATACAATAAAAACGAAAGAGTTAGGGGTCTACTTTCTACATTACATTGGTATCATCAAAATCCTAATACATGGTTCCTAACAGTATGATCATTTTTGTCCTCTATCAATAAAACAGTTTAAATATCGTTAAACACAAAGTCATTTCGGGCATCAGTTATGAATTTTTTCAAAAAAATAAACATAAAAAATTTAGCAGGTCAATCTACATTGTATAAAAAAGATCGAAGTGTCCTTGTATTTAATAACATTTTATCGATTTTGTTGACGAATGACCAAAAATAGTCATGCCACAATAGTACTAAGACCAAGTGAGAAGTTTCTGATAAAAATGACTAAAAGTGGACTACAACCTATAAATGGAGGTCAAAAAATGAAATTAAATCATGTAAAGAAATAATGGCAAATTATACAATGCACCAGTGTCTATCTGGCATTGTGGACCCTGGTTCAAAAATAACCTTCAGATTCTTAAACTGCAGTTGCGAAATAGCAATAGAGCTTTTCCAGACATTTGTAATTCGCGGTCTAATTAGACAACATCTTGCTTCGAACATAGGGGTTGCTAAAGTAAAATTCGAGAAAAAGAACCGATTGTATGGGAAATACTTCAAGAAGTTATGCAGGGGCATCCTGTATTGCTAAATAGAGCGCCCACTCTGCATAGATTAGGCATACAGGCATTCCAGCCCGTTTCAGTGGAGGGTCTTGATATCTATTTATGTCCATTAGTTTATAAGGGGTTCAATGCAGATTTTGATGGAGATCAAATGGCTGTTCATGTACCCTTATCTTTGGAGGCTCAAGTGGAGGCCCATTTACTTATGTTTTCTGTAACACCCCAGATTTTCAAGACATTTAAAACTTATAATAAAGGTAGAATCTTATTAAATCCCAAGATATAAATACAAGCGTTCGGGGTGCTATGCCACACCTGGGCTAGAGAACCCAAGTGCACAGGCTAACTAACTAATATCCTCAAAGCGTAAGTACGTAAACGTGGCACGCAGGCCAAAAGGGAAACTATCTACTTCTAAGTTCTAGCGCACTCCAGTGACTTAATCTTCTGTGCCTGAAAGCCAAATATATCTGTTCAGCGAGAGATGCTGGTAACCCACTCCAACGCGTTGAAATACAATACATATAGAGATATATATAGATATACGAAAACCATTTTGAGCATGAAGATATATCCTACGAACTCTAGCTTTAAAACCGGGAATGACTCGACAGATAAGGCCAGACACAAGCAACAGTTATAACGAGCATATACAGTTCACAACAGATAAGGCAGATAAGGCAGAGCATCAATAATCACAACCCAACATAAACAATCCCCAACATAAATCCCACAGTCACATTCCCCCAAGGCACTCATAATCACAACTCATCCATATCACAACACATAGCACACTTTGTTGGCGCCACAGGACCAATCGCATGCCCATACATGAGGGTCAGCGCATATAGCTCTGACACGGCCCCGCAGCACCCTGCCCCGTATCGCAACACGGAGGGGTCGATCGCAACCGACCGATGAACCGCAGCTCATCATAATGTTTGATCGCAACCAAACAGTGGACCGCAGCCCAAGAGAGTGTGTTATCTGACTGTAGCCAGGAATTCCCATCTGACTACAGCCAGCCTCTGAACCGCAGCTCAGGAAAGATGTCACCTGATTGCAGCCAGGAATTCCCATCTGACTACAACCAGCTTCTGGACCGCAGCCCAGGATACCGTCATCCGACTACAGCCAGGAATTCCCATCTGACTATAGCCGGCTTCTGAACCGCAGCTCAGGATAACCAATCCGATCGCAACCGAATTGGGGTAACACGCACACATAACACACAGCAAGCACATGCAACCCACATTACACATTGGGAAGGGGGATAAAGCGTGTAATAACCTTATGCGTGATCCATCACGTACTAAGAATAGTCCTAAGGGGTTCATACTTCTTCCACCTAGGTCAACGGGATACCAATTCAACTAGCATGCAATATAATAGACTCATAAACCTACGAACGGTACCCGAAACATCAAACTAGACATAGGCACGACCAGCGGGGTCCGTTGGGACACCACGGGGATCGGGGAAACATCAAACGGGGAAGCCGGGGTCCCGAGTTGGGACAAATTCCAGCGGGTAGCCGGTGGGTGGTGGTCCACCCGCCGGCTGCCCGCCGGCTGCCACTGTTCCGGGCAGCGGGTGCCCGGCGGGCAGCTGCCCGCCCGCCGGCTGCCCGCTGCCGGGCTGCCCGAGAACGCCACGGGTAGGTGGCGGGTCCCCTACCCCCACCTACCCCCCACTGACTCTTTTCACCACTTTTCGTCCCGGGAACCGTTGTGGAACCCGAAACCATGCTTAGACACTTTACAACGCAGTTAATGACAACACGTAGACAATTAACGGATCAAATACGAGAACCGTACGGCACATAATCTACCATGCTTTTCTAAACATAATCAACACCCAAACATGCGAATTCCCACCCGACAATCCAAGAATAAGATCATACGATACAACCTAGGGTTCTAATCACTTTTATATCAACAAGAATACGATTCATCTTCTAATTGTAAGATTCGGTAAGAATAACACATGAACATCGAGGATGCCAATTAATCATCAAGAACATCATAATCATCAAGGACACCACATAATCATCAAGAATCCCAATTAATCATCAAGAACATCACAATTATCAAGAAACTCCCAATATCAAGATTATCAAGATTCCCCATGGAATCATTAAATCAACATCAATAATAAACATAGTAATTCGCCATTCACAATCATACGGGGGAAACCCTAAGGGGAAATCATAGCTATGAAAATAGGTTTTGTTGAGACATGGGTTACCTCTTAGCCTTAATTAATTCCTTGGCTATGAAGGGTCTTTCTTTAAGCTTTCTTGCTTTCTTGATTTCTTCTAAGGGGATTCTTGGAGCACTTTGGGGTGGTGGAACGTTTATTGTGGTGGGGGGTTCTAGGTGTCTCTTAAGTCCCCTATTTATATATTTAGGAGTCCTGGTTAGGAACTAATATTATAGGCTTGCTAATTCTATTCCTTTTGGAACTAAGGATTGGGTTTAGGGATAAGGGTCCATGGTCCATAGTGGGCCATATTAATTAATTAATTAAAGGGAATCCTAATCGTAGTCTGAATAGTAAAAGGCTTACTTCCTTTATTCCTAATAGATAACTAGGTCTAGGATTCCTAATTAGAATCTGAATAGTAAAGGGTTTACTTTCTTTATTCCTAATAGGCTTAGGACTCTAATTTAGGCAAGGGTCCACGGTTCATGGTGGACCTTTATTAATTAATTAAAGGAAACCTAACCGAATTAAATCATATTTAATTATTATTGATGGGATTAATTTAATAATTAATCCGGGATTGAGGGCCGTAACACGGGGTGTTACATTTTCTCATATGAATCTTGTTAGGAACAAGTGTAATTAGATTTTGATGATACCAAACTCACTAGGATTGTAGACCCCTATTTTTCTTTCGTAGTTAGAACTTGTGTCACAAACGAATGAAAGCTGTTGTAACTCAACAAATGATTCACACAATCTAGTGTACGAATCTTTGTTGAGGCTAGCATAATAGGTCTAGCTGAAGACTTGAAGACACCAAGTCGGACGAAAGATTGTTGCAAACGAAAGATGAAATGACCAACTCTCGGATAAGCATCATTTGACAAAGATGATCTCTCGTCTAAGTGAAAGGTCAAGAGATAAGGAAAATCATATCTTTTAATTTAAAGAACTTCTCTGAGAAAACAAGTTTAAGTCAAACTTGTGAGGACAACCTTCATTAAGTGAAGCAATAAGAATGTTGTCTATGACTCATAGATGGGCAATCATTCGGGACAAAAGGTGACCTAGGAATGATTTTCACAAAAGACAAGGAGCATTAAAAGACTTATACCATCTTGTCAGAAAACAAGGACAAAAACCATAATGCTTTTGACACCAACGGCTACACAGATCAAGTGCATTAAATGCTCTATGCCCACTGGTCAATACACACTAGTTAATAGGTTAGAAATCCTCATCTCCCTCTAACGGATGAATTTTTTCCAACTATACATACCTCTCTTCACCATTGAAGAAGGTGCTGGTTATTCAACTATTGCTATCCAAAGAAAAGCTCTTCAAACAGTTTCATCTCTTAAACCTTTTCATAACGAGTGTTCTTGTGAAGTTTTCAAAAGGCTCATCCATCATCCACACTTCACAAAAGTTAAAGAAATCTTGCATCTTTTCACGTGAAGATTCATCCAGATATCAAGACAAGGCTTCAACCTGTTGGAGAAACACAACATCATCTTTCCAACACTCAACTGTTAGGAAGAAGTTGATAGAGGCGAAGTAAACTCGAGGAGTTGAAAAACCTATCAAGTGGCTGTCCGGCTTAGTGATCAAGGAAGTCAGCTTGAACTAGTTTGTACTAGGAGTGATAGTGCAAACCCTTTCACTAGTTGTGAAAGATGAGTGGAGTAGGCTTTGTTAACAGCCGAACCACTATAAAAATCTCTCTCTCCATATCTTTTTAAATACTGCTCTTTACCTTTCTTGCATTGCATATCATATCGACCAAACGTTAAGAGCTCCCAACAAAAGTGTGCAAAGTATAACTATGTCGAAACCTTTATTCCGCTGTGCATCACTCCAAAATGAGTAACTTTGAAAAATTGATTAGAGTCTATTCACCTCCCCCCCCCCCCCCCCTCTAGACTCTCTTTCGACCCTACCGGGACCAACAAGTGGTATCAAAGCGGTTACCTTGTACGGTAAACGTTTTGTTTTACTACCTGGTAGATCCCTTAGCTTTTGCAAAATTTATATAAGCTAAATTGCTTTTTCGTCTTTGCACTTATTTTCTTAAAAAGGAAATGGAAAGAGATCATGCTAATCGTTCTAGGCCTCTTGCCTTTAATCTCTTTAAGTTTGATGACTGGAAAGTCAGGATGCAAGCCCATCTCTCGGCCATTCATGATGAAATGTGGGAAGTCATAGAAGAAGGTCCTATCGTTGTAATGATGGTAAATGCACAAGCAGCTGCTCAAGGAGCAGATCCAGAAGTCATGATTCCAAAGCCTAAGTCTCAGCTCACTTCAGATGAAAGATAAGAGCAAATCTCAACAATGTTGCACGAGATATTCTATATAAATCACTATATGACTCACTGTTTCCGAGAGTACAGAAATGTAAGACAGCGAAGGAAATCTGGGATACTCTCATGAGTTTAGGCGAAGGAGACGAACAAGAAAAGGACAACAAGCTTACTGTTGCCATGAAGAAGTTTGAGGAATTCAAAATGCTACCAAACGAAACCATCGCAGACATGGAATTCAGATTCACGAAACTTATGGGAGAAATTTTGGATCTAGGAAAGGAGGCAACCGAGAAGGAAAAGAACCTAAAGATACTCTGAGGACTTCCAAAGTCATGGGAGATGAAGGTGGCAGCCATGAGAGATCACCGAGACATGAAGACTACCAACACGAGTAAAATCTTTAGTGATCTCTAGGCCTATGAGTTCGAGCATGAGCTCAAAGAATCTGAAACAAGGAATATCGCCTTGGTTGCAAGTCAACAACCTTCAACATCAAACAGGTCAAACTCTAACCCTACTAAATTTTTATCTGATGAACAGTTTGCCTTCTTTGTGTGAAAGATGAAAAGGTTCATAAGGAAGAACAACTTTCAAGATCATCAAAGATCACCGAACTCCTTCAACCGAAGGTAATATGAAAGATCTCCTCAGTCTTCAAAACAAGAAACGGTGGATGCACAAGTGCTATGCTACAATTGTCGAAAGCAAGAACATTTCAAAGCAAATTGTCCTCACCCCATGGTCCGCTAATACCAGGACCAGGATCCTAGCACAAGCTCACCGAAAGATGCTGTTGAATCCAGCAAGAGAAGCGGAAAACTAGAATCAACCAATTCTCGACATGAGAAAAGAAGGAAAGCTATGGTGGTGAATGAACCAGCTGAAGAAGTCCAACCCGAAACGAGCACCTCAAGCTCAAGTTTAGAGAGTGAGAGTTCGGGAGATGAGAAAGGACTTCTATGCCTCTTCAGTCAGGAAGAAAAAGTAGATGGTCTATGTCTAATGGCAAATGATGATGAGGTAAACTCTCAAACTTCTTTGTCTACTCAAATAGAAACCAGCTCTGAAAATGAAGGAAATCTAAATGAAACTATCTTTGAGATGATGATGGATTTCAAATTAATTAAAAACACATACTCCAAATTAAAAGAGGAGAACTCTCGGCTATTGATCAGCTATGATGAGCTAAGGCATGTTAGAATCTATAACATTAAGCTAGCCATCGTGAAAGAACAGCTCGAGAAGCAGGTTCTCCTTCTTAAGGAGCAGTGTACAAAAAGAGAGTTACGGGAGCAATATCTGCGGGAGGTTCTTGATTCATTCAATAACTCATCCAATCTAATGGATCGATTAGTGAATAGATCAAAACCGTCAAGGGAAAGAACCGGAATTGGTTATGACCCCAGCTCCTCATCACATATCTTATTGAACAAACCTACATAAAATTACTCACATGAAAGTTTTAAGTCTGTATTTGTTCAAGGCCCTACCCAAATGTCTGAGCCTATGACAAAGATTCACAATGGTAGTACACTACAACCAACAAGCCAACCAAAAGGAAAGGCTGTACAACGAGTTGTGGAACCTCCGAATGGAAAATAATTGAAAGGCAATCCTAGGCATAATACAAATGTCAAAAGGAATGGACCGCAAAGATAATAGACCTAGTCTATACTATCAAAAAGGTCAGCCTACAAGGAATGACCAAACGAGGGTGAATCCGAATGTAAATCAAAGGCAAAATCGTTCTACACATTAACGAAAGAATCCCTTACAAAGGAATCCAAATGATGAACGAAACAGACATGCCAAGAGGTCACTTAGAAGACCAATGACGGGCATCGGATGGAGTGGACCATCTGAAGAAGATTGGCTTGTTTATCCCGAACCTTTATCAAAAGCAGAATTTGAAAAGATTCACAGGCAAAAACAAACCAACTATTATAAGTAGTATCGCAATCCACCTGGTGACTATTTTCAAAGTCGATACAAAGCCAAAAACTTTGCTAAAATTTATTATGCTTATCGAGTATTTTATGGGTACAAAGGACCAATGATGAGTTATGCCAACTCTAGGGTCATGTGGATCCCAAAATTGTCTACTAACCCTCAAGGACCCAAAACCGAAGGGGTACCTAATGTTACATAATTTTTGATTTCAGGGAAGACAAGTCATATGGTATGTCGATAGTGGAAGCTCAAGACATATGACCGGAGACAAATCAAATTTGTGCAATTACAAGGAAGTTGATGGACCAAAAGTAATCTTTGGTGGAGAATCAAGTGGAAAAACGAAAGGAACTGGAGACATCATTAGAAATGAAGTAATCATTCGGGATGTCTCACACGTTGAAGGACTCAAGTTCAATTTTCTTAGCACCAGTCAATTCTGTGACAAAGGCTATAAAGTAGAATTCTTCAAAGACGAGTGCAAATTCATCAGCATTGGATATGGTGACATTGTTCTCACGGCAAAACGAAAGAAAAACATGTATGTAGTTGCTTGGGAACTTTGTAAAACTAACGTTTGTCTTGTTGCCAATACTAATGCAGATTTGAGCTTGGAATGACACAACAAGATGAGTCATCTGAATCTCAAGACCATCAACAAGCTATCAAAGAAAGATCTTGTGGAAGGTTTACCGAAAGCAACCTATGTCAAAGACAGAATTTGTGATGCATGTCAAAAAGGAAAACAAATTAAAGCTTCATTCAAGTCAAAATCCTCAGACACAAATTCTCGACCTTTAAGTCTTCTACACGTGGACTTGTTTGGTCCAGTTGATCCTGCAAGTCTGAGTGGACGAAAGTACATGACTACACGAGATATACTTGGACACTATTTCTGAGAAAGAAGAATGAAACTGAGAAGGTATTGCCAGTACTACTAAGGCAATTACAAATTGAAAGGGAGCTCAGTATAGTAATAATCAAGTCAGATCAGGGGACAGAGTTCGTAAACAAGGTCATCAAGGACTTCTGTGGACAAAATGACATTTTTCATCAACTTTCGGCCCGCACGCACTCCTCAACAAAACGGAGTAGCCGAAAGAAGAAACAGAACCTTGAAGGAAGCTGCACGAACCATGATAGCACACTTAGGAATGCCAAAACGCTTATGGGCCGAAGCCATCAATATTGCATGCTACACCCAAAACCGAACTCTCATCAACAAAGCTCATGATCTAACTCCATATGAATTATGGAAAGGTAAGAAACCCGTTGTTAGTTACTTTCACATCTTTGGCTACATGTGCTTTGTTCACAACAACGGGAAGAGCTATCCAAGAGCTTTCGATGAAAGAG
The DNA here is from genome assembly GCF_001879475.1 of Ipomoea nil. Taxonomy (NCBI): domain Eukaryota; kingdom Viridiplantae; phylum Streptophyta; class Magnoliopsida; order Solanales; family Convolvulaceae; genus Ipomoea; species Ipomoea nil. Next base: position 390,721 of record NW_017617293.1, on the reverse strand, counting down.
CTGACGAAGGGTTATTCATGGGATACTCCTCCGTAAGTAAAGCATTTAGATTTCTAAGCAAAAGAACTATGGTTATTGAGGAATCCATTCACTTCAAATTTGATGAAAATGCTGAAAAGACTCCACAAAATCATGAATCAATCGACATAAAGAATTTAATCATGCAAGCTGAACCAAGTCATATGTGCGAAGATGATTCAGATCATGAAGATTTATTACCTTCCCATCAAAGATATCAATCTAAGCCTTCCGAAACGGAAACAAGGTCTCAGCACGAAACAACTATCAGAGAAACTACACCTACACCACAAGCTCAAATCGAACCAATGATCTATGTAGAGTTGCCCTACATCCCTGAGATGAATATACAGGCACAATCAACATCTTTCGAACCTGACTTAAGATGGTTGAGAGATCATCCTCCTGATCAAGTCATTGGAAATATTCAAGAAGGTGTAAGAACTCGTGCATCAGTTCACGAAAATATGATGACATGTTTCCTATCACAAATGGAACCGAAATCTATTGATGATGCCTTGAGTGATCCAGATTGGGTAACAGCCATGCAAGAAGAATTTCACCAATTTGAGAGAAACAATGTGTGGGAAGTTGTTCCCAGACCCACTCATCAAAATGTCATAGGAACAAAATGGGTCTTTTGAAACAAGATGAGTGAAGATGGCATAATTGTTAGGAACAAAGCTCAGCTTGTTGCCAAAGGCTATTGTCAAGAAGAAGGGATTGATTTTGATGAAACTTTCGCTCCCGTAGCAAGATTAGAAGCCATACGAATCTTTCTAGCATATGCAGCCTACAAGAACTTTAAGGTGTTCCAAAGGAATGTAAAAAGTGCGTTTCTAAATGGGATTCTTAAAGAAGAAGTCTATGTGGAACAATCCCAGGATTCGTGATTAACCATGAAAGTGATCAAGTCTATCACTTAAAGAAAGCATTATATAGCTTAAAACAAGCTCCTCGAGCTTGGTATGACACACTTTCGTACTTCCTGATTAATTGTGGCTTTACGAAAGGAGTTGTTGACAAAACTCTCTTTCGTATTAAAGATGGTGAACACATACTTGTTTAAATCTATGTAGATGACATCATCTTTGGTTGCACAAATCCTGACATGTGTGAAAAATTCTCTAAGCTCATGCAAGGAAAATGAGCATGATGGGAGAATTAAACTACTTCCTTGGACTACAAGTCAAACAATGTTCAGATGGAATTTTCATTAATCGGGCGAAGTATACGAAAGATTTGATCCGAAAGTTTGGAATTGACGGAAAATCATTCGTCAAAATTCCAACGAACACATCCTTGAGAATGGAGATTGATAATGAAGGGAAAGATGTGGATCAAACAAAATATAGAGGGATTATTGGATCTCTCTTATACCTTACAGCGAGTAGACCTGACATTTCTTTCGCGGTTGGGGTATGTGCACGATTTCAAGCTAAACCGAAAGAAAGCCACTTAAGCGCGGAAAGAAAGATCCTAAGATATCTTAAGGGAATCCAAAGTGTCAGTCTTTGGTACCCGAGAGAAGGGTCTTTCAACCTAATTGATTACTCCGATGCAGACTTTGCTGGGTGCAGAATCGACCGAAAGAGTACCTCTGAAACCTGTCAGTTCCTAGTGGGAAGACTCGTATCATGGTTTAGCAAGAAACAAAACTCAATTGCTACCAGCACTGCTGAAGCTGAATACATAGCAGTTGGAAGTTGTTGTGCACAAATATTGTGGATGATGCAATAACTTAAGGATTATGGGATAATAGCATGAGAGGTGCGCATCAATTGTGATAACACAAGTGCTATTGCTATAACACAAATCCGGTGTTACATTCTTGTACCAAGCACATTGATATCAAATATCACTTTATCCGGGTTCACGTTGAAAAGAAAGATATACTGCTTGAATACATCAACACTGATGATCAATTGGCAAATATCCTCACAAAGCCATTAAATGAGAACAGATTCTCATCCCTACGGGACGAACTTGGGATGATTGAAATGGCATAGTCGGAAGATCAAATCCGTAACGTCTATCTTTTCTTATGAACTGAAATATTCGCAGAAGATTCCTGAAAGATACTAAAAGAAAATCTTGAAAGAAATAAATACAGAAAAGGAGAAAATCTCGAAAAGTGGTGAAAATATCTTGGAGAGATCTTCACGTAAAATAACGTCTTTTCTCCACTATAAAAAGACCTCATTCCTCATATGAGAAGCTCACACTAATCTCTTATTGAATTCTAGTTTGTCTTAGTGTTTTTTATTGCAGATATGAGTCAAGGAAAAGGAAAAGAGAAGATAGACGAGGCATCCGAAAGATATGCTGCTCGTAGGGAGCAATACTTGAGAGAAGCATGAAAGCTGACCAATGGGAAAGTTGTCAAGATAAGAGAGCACTCCGACAGAGTGGAGATCACATTCTCTTCATCTGAAATGGCTGAACAAAAGAAAGAAATGGATAAAATTCTGACTGATTCACTAGCAAAATAGAAGTACTATCTTGAGCATGCTCGAAAGTTTGCAAATGAAAGAGTCATGCTACTCAATAAAACTGGCAGCAAATATGATGTTATTACATTTGTGCATGTTTTTATAGCTATTTTGAATAATCTCAGTAACTAAGTTCTTTACTCGTGCCTATTTAATACGTGTTTCCCTTGTTTTCTCATTAGGACATGGTTTTACACTTGTTTTGAATGTCTTACGGTGTTTGGTAGTATTTTTTCACAATTACAGGTTAAGTGTAAAAGTAAGGGGGAGATTTTCAAGCACGACTGGATCAAAAAGAGGAAGAAGTTGAAGCATCAAAGCTTCGACGCATCGAGCCCGCAGCTCGACGCGTCGAGAATATCCAGTAGCTACAAATCGTGCCAAATTAGAGGCTCGACGCGTTGAGAATGCGTATTGCTGAAATTTGGAATTTTCCTAAAATAATCCCATTGGGTTCCCGCTATAAAAGGATCATCTTCCATAAGAATGTTGTCTATGACTCATATATGGGCAATCATTCGGGAAAAAAGGTGCCCTAGGAATGATTTTCACAAAAGACAAGGAGCAACTAAAAACTTGTACCATCTTGTCAGAGAATAAGGACAAAAGCCATAATGCTTTTGACACCAACGGCTACACAGTACAAGGGAATTAAATGCTCTATGCCCACTGGTCAATACACACTAGTTAATAGGTTTGAAATCCTCATCTCCCTCCAACGGATGAAGTTTTTCCTCCTATAAATACCTCTCTTCACCATTGAAGAAGGTGCTGGTTATTCAACTATTGCTATCCAAAGAAAAGCTCTTCAAACAGTTTCATCTCTTAAACCTTTTCATAACCAGTGTTCTTGTGAAGTTTTCAAAAGGCTCATCCATCATCCACACTTCACAAAAGTTAAAGAAGTCTTGCATCTTTTCACGTGAAGATTCATCCAGATATCAAGACAATGCTTCAACCTGTTGGAGATACACAACATCATCTTTCCAACACTCAACTCTTAGGAAGATGTTGATAGAGGCGGAGTAAACTTGAGGAGTTGAAAAACCTATCAAGTAGTTTTCCGGCTTAGTGATCAAGGAAGCCCGCTTGGAGTAGTTTGTACTAGGAGTGATAATGCAAACCCTTTCATGAGTTGCGAAAGAAGAGTGGAGTAAGCTTTGTTAACAGCCGAACCACTATAAAAATCTCTCTCTCCATATCTCTTTAAATACTGCTCTTTACATTTCATGCATTGCATATCATAGCGACCAAACGTTAAGAGCCCCCAACAAAAGTGTGCAAAGTATAACTAAGTCGAAACCTTTATTTCGTGGTGCATCACTTCGAAAGGAGTAACTTTGAAAAATCGATTATAGTCTATTCACCCCCCCCCCCCCCCCTCTCTAGACTCTCTTTCGACCCTACCGGGACCAACAAATCTTTTTTCTTCGGCTATTGGGGTTATCCATTTCTGTACATGTAAACAAATTGAAGGCAAATCACATGATAATTACAGACATAACATGATGACTATAGACACATAAACTGTTAACTGGTATGTATATAATATGTTAACTGCAGACACATGTTAACCAACATCTTATGTGTTTGCAGTTAACATATTTTGTACATGCAGTTAACAATTTATGTGTTTGTAGTTATCATGTTATGTGTTTTTTTTTTTGTTTTTTTTTTGTTTTTTGAGAGGAATGTTATGTGTTTGTAATTATCATGTTATGTGACTTCAATTTGTTTACAGGTGCAACAATTGTTAACTGCATATATAGAATATGTTAACTCCATACACATAATTTGTGGATCAGGTTCACAATATAATATGAACCTTGATCCATGGTATAACAACTGAGAAAAAGTGGTGCAAATAATACCTGTAGATCCAAATAATTAATGGCAAATTATTGTGTGAACCATGATCCACATGCATAACTGTGTGGACCATGAATGCAATATACATTTTTAATATACTAATAGTATATTATTTATGTAATGAGTATACATTATTTGATAATATATAAAAATTATGTACTTTCAAATAATGTACTTTATGTATACAAATAATGTACTTTTAATATATTAAAAATGTACTTTTTATTTATGGTTCACACAAATGTGTAAACTATGGTCCATGGAATAATGATTGAAGTATGATGTGTACATATGTGGAGGAGTTCCTCACACTTCAAACTGCCTTTCAAATTTTAAAGACGACAATTCTGTCTAATCGTCTTTTATACAATGACAATTAACTAGAGTAATAATCACTTTTTCACGTAGTTATCTTCTTGAAAAGAATAGTATTCAACCACGAACAATTGCATGTTGCTAGTTTAAGAGTTGTTTTGAATATTTTGATTTGTGATAAAGAAATCACCTAAATAAATTCCACATCAAACATTGTATGTGTATAAGGATATGATCGAGTAAATTCCATTTTTAGTCCTCGACTATTGTGACATTGCTACATTTAGTCCTACTCTTTTAATTTTGCCATATTACATTCTCGACTTTAATTTGATTGCCACTATTGATCCTCCATTAAAATTTCCGTTAATCTACCGTTACGAATAAGGTTAATAATGTAATTTAATAATTTGTCTCAAATACATATTAAAATTCATCTTTTTATTAGACTTCCTCCACTCGCGGATGGTCAGGGACTATCTCAACTTGTTTTCCCTTTCTTAGAACCATGATGCGATAAACCAGATATTATCAAATTCTAAGTTACTGTATCTCGGTAAACCATATTTGAAAACAATGTACGAGTAGCTTCAATGAGGCCACACTTTTGAGTACATATTGATCAAAGCATTCCCAACAATACTGTGATCCTTATATCCCATCTTCTCAACACATGCATGTAATGAATTTCCATACCCAAGTGCTGCTAGACTAGCACAAGCATTCAGCAGCACCGCAAAAGTGTATTCATTTGGCAAAACACCCGGCATATCCATTTGTGGGAACATTTTGAGTGCTTCCTCAAAGCACTCACTCTGCAAGTAAGCAGCCATCAATGTAGTCCAAGAGACTACATTTCGAGTTTGCAGATAGTCAAAGAATTTTCTTGCTGAAAAAAAATCACCACAGTTGTCCATTATTGCACTACCAATAAAGAAATCAAATTAAAGTCGAGAATGTAATATGACAAAATTAAAAGAGTAAGACTAAATGTGGCAATACCACAATAGTCGAGGACTAAAAATAGAATTTAATGTTCATCAAACATTTTTAAAATTGTAATATAATATTTAATTATAATTTTTGTTACATTTACAGAGATTTTTCATTATTCTAATTTTTCTCCCTTAATTTACAATATCATAATTGTTATGTGCATCACACGGATAAGATACTCGTTACTATATATATAACAAATGTTTGAAAGCAAATAAATAGACAATTGGGTCGTTATAGATGGGGTTATAGATACATAAAATTGAATCGAAAATAAAATATTAGAGAATAATATTATATTTATGAACTTAGTCTAATATTGTTTTCTAGTCTTGTGTAGTGGTTTCTATAATTTCTCTTTGCCTAGCTATTTCCTACTTTTGTGATATAATTGTGTATATATACTTGTTCCTTATTAATGAAATATACAAGTTGTTTATATCTCGTAACATGGTATCAAGAGCTTGATCCTATTGGGTAATTTTTTTTTATCTTCTTCATGGCTTTGGAAAACCCATCTTCCCCTCCAACTACAACTACAGATGATCCTCCTGCTATCATTCCCACCACACAAGATCCTCAAAATCCTCTTCTTATAATTAATTTCTCAAATATAACCAAGTTACACAAACTACCTCTCTTGGAGTCTTCAGATCACATCCCTTCTTGAAGGATATGATCTTCATCACCACGTTGATGACACTCATATTTCCCCTACAGCCACCATGACCACTGACTGTGTTACATCACCAAATCCTTCTTATACAAAATGGAAACGTCAAGATCGTCTCATTTTTAGTGCTATTCTTGGTGCTATATCCACTCCTTTACAACCACTAATTTCCCGTGCCACCACCTCTCTCACAGAATGGCAACTTCTTGCTAGTACCTTTGCAAAAGTCTCTCGTTGTCACATAAGACAATTAAAGGAGCAATTGAAACAGCTAACGAAGGGCACAAAATCTATTAGTGAATACATGCAGGCTATTAAAACCCGAAGTGATGAACTTGCTTTGCTAGGTAAACCCATTGATGATGAAGACCTCATTGATCATGTTCTTGACGGACTTGGTACTGAGTACAAATCTGTAGTTGATGCCATTAATGCCCGTGATACTACAATTTCATTTGCTGAGCTTCATAAAAAACTCTTAAATAAAGAAGTGTTTCTTCAAACTGTTGAGTCTAGTTCGCAGATACTTCCAGCAACAGCGAATCCAACCGCCTTCCGGAACAACAATAATTCCAATCGTTCAAATCGGCGTCCGTCCAACAACAATTCCTCCCAACAAAATTCTGCCACTACCTTTTCTCCTCATGACCCGCGTCAACCTAAACCTTATTTGGGTCGTTGCCAAGCATGTGGTACTCAAGGACACATTGCTAAGCAATGTCCAATGTATCAACTTGTTACTAATCAGCAGTCTCAGTTAGCTGGGATATCGGCTTTCAACACCTTGGCAACCACGAGCAAATCATACAACACTTAGCCATGACACAACTCCTACGTGGCTTTTGGACAGTCGGGCATCCCACCATGTTACTTCTGATTTGAGTAATCTCTCACTACATAGCCCGTATCCAGGATCTGATGATATCATGATAGGAGATGGATCATCCCTCTCTATAACACATACTGGTTCCACTTCAATATCCACTCTTTATCGCTTATTATCTTTACAAAATGTTCTTTGTGTTCCCTCCATGAAAAAGAATTTGATTTCAATTTATCAATTATGTACCAATAATGATGTTTCTGTTGAATTTTCTCCCTCTACTTTTCAGGTGAAGGATCTAAACACGGGAGCAACTCTATTGACGGGTAAGCCTAAGGATGGTGTATATGAGTGGCCAACTTCACCGTCCTCTAGTTCATCTTCACCTTTACTTGCTTTTTCCACTACCAAAACTACCTCATCTGAGTAGCACTCCAGATTAGGTCATCCATCCTTACCTATCATGAGAAATATTGTTTCTAAATTTTCCTTGCCGTTGTCTAGTTCATTATTGTCTCAGGTACATTTTAATGCATGCTCCAAAAATAAAAGTCATAAACTCCCTTTCTTAGCTTCTACCTTACAATCATTGAACCCTCTAGAAATAATATTTTCTTATGTTTGGACCTCTCCTGTTTATTCTGTTGATGGTTACAAATATTATGTTATTTTTGTTGACCATTATACACGATACATTTGGTTTGATCCACTTAAAAGAAAATCCCATGTGCATGATGTCTTTGTGTGTTTCAAAGCACTAGTTGAAAACCGATTTAAACACAAAATTGTCACTTTATATTCTGATAATGGTGGTGAATACCGTTCACTTGACAATTTTCTTTCAACAAATGGTATATCTCATCTTACCACGCCGCCTCACACACCAGAACACAATGGTTTCTCTGAACGGAGACACCGCCATATTGTTGAAACCGGTTTGTCCCTTCTCACTCATGCATCAATGTGTTTATCCTATTGGACATATGCATTTTCTACAGCAGTCTATCTCATTAACCGTATGCCTACACCAACATTACATCTTTCGTCTCCATTTCAAAAACACTTGCAATCATCACCCAATTATTCCAAACTTAAGTGTTTGGATGTTTATGTTATCCGTGCCTACGTCCTTACTCAAAACACAAGGTCGACATGTGATCTATATTCCATGTGTTTTTTGGGATATTCTTTAACACAAACTCACAAAGTGCATGTATTTGTTTTGATATGTCTACATCTAAAACATTTATTTCTCGTCATGTTAAGTTTGTGGAAAGCATTTTTCCCTTTAAAAATCAACTAAGTCATCTCCATCAACCTAGCATAGAAGCCATCTCCAAATGGTTTCCTCCAGTTCAAGTGCTACCCATTTCTAGTGGCCCACTCAATACATCTCCTCAAAGGGTTCCCTCGTGTCAACATCCATCACCAATTGTTCGCACAATTCATCATATGGAAAATAACTCAACTACCCCACAAAATGACTTACCGGGTAATTCTTTCACATTACTTGAAAATCCGCCCACTTCATCAGATACATCGACTACATCACCCGAACACCATCTTGTCTCACAAAATGGCCTGACCACATCACAAGGCACCCAATCCGTATCACTTAGACAACAACCTGCCTCACAACAAGACTCTCCTACGTACGTCATCATCAAGCACTCACTCCTTGTTGAATGCTTGTTCTCCCACTGAGTCACCCAATCATAATCCTCCTCATACATTACCTAAAAACAAACAAATCCCTCAAAATGATCATCACATGGTGACTAGATCCAAAAATAACATTCGCAAGCCCCTTGTCAAAATGAATCTCACTGCTGTCCTATCCAAACCTCTTGACATTGAGTCCACTACCAATTCTCAGGCACTAAAAGATCCCAAGTGAAGACAGGCAATGAATGATGAGTTTGAAGCTTTAATTAGAAACGGAACATGGCAGCTTGTTCCATCTACCCCTTTGCAAAATATTGTTGGTTGCAAGTAATTTTTTCGCATCAAACACCTCCCAAATGGCTCGATTGATAAATATAAACCATGTTAGTTGCTAAAGGGTTTCATCAACGACCTGGTGTGGATTATCATGATACCTTTAGTCCAGTTGTTAAGCCTACGACAATTAGGCTTGTTTTAAGCCTAGTAGTCAGTAGAGGTTGGAAGTTGCGGCAGTTGGATGTCAATAATCCAACCTATGTTTACAAACTCAGAAAGGCTATATATGGGCTCAAGCAAGCTCCCCGAGCTTGGTATATTGAACTTCGCCCATTTCTTGTTGAATCAGGATTCATAAACTCACATGTCGACACTTCTCTATTTACTTTTCACTCCAGTAACCTTGTCATTTATATCCTTGTTTATGTGGATGATATTATTATCACAGGAACCAATTCTATGGGTGTTCAACAATTCATTGACATTTTGGCACACAAGTTTTCACTCAAAGATCACGGTTGAGGTTGCCACTACACCATCTAGCATTTTTCTTGCTCAAAATCGTTATGTTTCTGATATGCTTACTCGAGCAAAAATGTCTACAGCCATACCAGTATCCACACCGGTTGATACGAATGGTAACTTAACCCTTGTTTCAGGTACTGCTCTAACGGATGCCACTGCATACAGGACTATCATAGGTGGTCTCCAATATTTGTGCCTCACTCGCCTAGATATTGCGTATGCTGTTAACAAGCTTTCACAGTTTATGCATCGACCAACTACTGACCATTGGGCTTCTGTAAAACGATCGCTTTGATACCTATGTGGTACCTTAAACCATGGGATATTTCTTCATAAGGACAATCATATTTCTTTACATGCATACTCTGATGCAGATTGGGCGGGTAACAAAGATGACTACACCTGGACGAGTGCTTATATTGTTTACATTGGTCATCATCCTGTCTCTTGGTCATCCAAGAAGCAACGGACAGTTGCTTGCTCGACTACAGAAGCAGAATATCGATCAGTTGCTACTGCTGCTTCAGAAGTTAATTGGGTTTGCTCTCTTCTTACAGAACTTGGTGTCTCTCTGCCTACTCCACCTGTAATCTATTGTGACAATGTTGGTGCTACATATCTTTGCTCTAATCCAGTCTTTCATTCTCGTATGAAACATGTGGCAATTGATTATCATTTTATTCGGGACCACGTGCAATCAGGTGCTCTATGTGTTACTCATGTTTCTTCTGCAGATCAACTTGTTGATGCTCTAACCAAACCACTGCCACGCGGTAGTTTTTTGGACTTAAAGGTCAAGATTGGTGTCTCCTACGGAACCTCATCTTGAGGGGGCATATTAGAGAATAATATTATATTTATGAACTTAGTCTAATATTGTTTCCTAGTCTTGTGTAGTGGTTTCTATAATTTCTCTTTGCCTAGCTATTTTCTACTTTTGTGATATAATTGTGTAAATACACTTGTTCCTTATTAATGAAATATACAAGTTGTTTATATCTCATAACATAAAAGCAGTACATATTATTTGAAGGCTTCAACAATGCGAAATATATCAAAGGGTTTATTTTACATTTTGGATCCTGGTCCAAAATAACCTTCAAATTGTATGTCTATAGTTAACATATTTTGTATGTGCAATTAAATATTTATGTGTCTATAAATAAACTACATAACATTGTAACTAATGACACATAACACGTAGCTGCATACACATATTATGTTGTTACCATATTATGTGTATGTAGACTGACGTTAACATGATTTGTCTTTAACATAGTTTGTAGTTAATATGTTATGTGTCCGTAGTTTATTTACAGACACATAATTAAGCTCTTAATTGCAGGCAGAATATATATACAATTGCAAACATATAAAAAATTATGAACTCTGATTCGTGAATCGTGATACAACAATGGGTCCCATGCATAGTATTTTACATACTCTCTTATCTAAGAGGAGTAAAAGCTAGCTAGTATTTTTTATTTTTTTTGTTGGATAGGAAGTGTTGACCTCTAACTCCCAGAAGAAAGATGAGGATATAGCTCCACCCGCCCAAGGCTACAACAATATAGGAGACAATACGTAAAGTTGCTAAGATGGCGTACATCCCACTGCAGAATGCCAAGACGGCAGTAAAGGTAGCGCTAAAGATCATGTGCGCGCTAAGATCATAAAGTTACTTGATAAAGAAGTAGTTTGGGGCAGATGATGAGCTTCTGCAACAATCGCATTATGGAGCCATAATGACAAAATAGAGAAAATGAAAGCAAAAGCATTCGCAACAACAAATATCTTAAATGCTGTATTCTGTGCAAGTATTGGCATTCCTTGTGTTTTCCCAGAATTGCTGTCGAATCCTCCTGGGACTGCAAAACCGGCCGCGAAGGTTACCGTTAATAACAATGTAGCCACGATTATGTTTGCTTTACTTGTTTCTAGCATGAGAGTAATATCCTTTGCTTCTTTTGCATCTTTAATTTTCCTCTCATCATCATCTTTTGGTTTTTCTGTGAGATCACCTCGGCCTCCGCCACCAGTTTTACCACCCTTCCTAACAAGTTTCCAGCCCTGTGGCAACGTAATTCATAGAATATGCTTTAATTAATTAGTTTTACTTTCATATACGCTGTGTTATGATCAGCAGCAACTTCATTTCTTTGCAGGATATTGGACTTTGGCTCTTTAGGCCTACGCTCAACAATTCATTTTAGACACTTGGTCTTGGACTTGACTTTCAAGACAGGGTATTTGACTTGGTCTTCAGACTTCGGTCAACAATCTCAGCTACCTGGTGGTGCTGGATTTAACCCTTTAGACCCCGTCCAACAGTCCAACTATGATGGTAATTTGAATTAAATATGACATAAAATGATATGGTAGTAAAGTACGTGTACTTACTAAGAAATACTTAGAAAATGCCCACTTTCTGTTTTCCAAGGCGGTCATGGCAAAAGAAGTTTGTTGTTGTTTATTAAAGACCAAATGCTTCCACATAAGACCTTGCATAGCAACACGTTTCAAAGGGTTGCAACTAGAAACGGAAAGCAAGTCAAACGGTGTGTTCCCATCTTCGTCTTTCTCTTCAATAAGGTTGTCTGCTTGGGGATGCTTCAAAACATATTTTATCACATTCAATCTATGTTCCAAAACTGCTTGGTGAAGGACATTTTGGCATTTGCTATTAACCATCATCCAACTATCTGGGCAGATATTTGATATGTATTTCATTGTTGTAACCCTTCCAAGCATTGCTGCTATATGAAATACTGTTGTCCATTCATCACCTTTGCCTGCGTAAATGTAAGCTGCAGATTTTTTTTGATCAAGAATCATACGGGCAGTTCTTGAACTAATATTTTTTATGGCGTAGTGCAGTGGTGTCCAACCTGAATCATCAGTCATCTCGCACAGAGAAATCTCCCTCCTCAATAGTAATTTTGTGCATTCTGAAATATAATAGTAATATAGTATATAATACAAATTTGTGTATGAGGTGTGGCAAATAAAAAGAAAAATGTTTTTAATACCCCATGAATGTTATCATGCACCATAGTCTACCTTGTAAAATGACCACTGACATTATCATTTTTAGAAGATATATTATAATATTTGAATACTGACCTTCAGTACACAAATAATATACATATTAAAAATAAATATTTATAAATGGTTTACGTACATTGCAATATAATGTGGACCATGGTTCTATGTATATAAAGTAATATTGGCAAATTATACCATGCACCAGGGTCTACCTAGCTTGCATTGTGGATCCTGGTTCAAAAATAACATCAAGATTTTGTATGCACAAAACTATCTAAAGACTATGAACAGACTAAAGAGTATGAATTTTCACCAAATATTTATTTATTCATATTTAACCAAATATGGACAATAAGAACTAAAATCACAATTTAAAGAACTAAATGAATTATGGAATTAATTGCAATAGTCAATTTCCTAGCAAATATGTTTTTCTAAAATAACTAAATTGATTCAAAAAATCATTCTCCATAACCTAGTTAACGAAATCGTTTTTGGATGGTTTCTGTACATGTAAACAAATTTAAAGACAATTATAGACACATAATATGATAACTATATACACATAAATTCTTAACTGCAGAAACATAATATGTAAACGGTGGATGGTTTCTGTACATGTAAACAAATTTAAAGACAATTATAGACACATAATATGATAACTATATACACATAAATTCTTAAGTGCAGAAACATAATATGTTAACGGTAGACACACAGTAATATGTTAACTGCAGACATATAATAATATGTTAAATGCAGGCAGATAACATATTAGAGTGAGTAGAAATAGGGAGTACATGTAATAGAAGTGTACCTGTAGATCCAAATAATGTTGATGCATGAAGTGCATTTTGACCCAACGGCCCACCATAAGTAGGATGCTTGCATATCTGGAGGAGTTCCTCCAAACAGTCACGGAATTGTGATTTTGCTGCTATATAAATGGGTGTCTCCCCAACATCATTGGCAGGATACACAAATTCAGTATCCGCTTCAGCCAATAATTTGACCACATCCAAATGTCCCAGTCGCACGGCCTTGTGTAAGGCCGTGTCCGTGACATTATCTGCCATTTGTATCATCCTCCTCGTTGCTCCAGTACCAGATTCTACATCCTTGGACTTCTGGATGAGGATAGAGACTATATTGGCATTGCCTTTCTCCGCAGCACAATGTAACGCAGTTTGATTTTTCTTATTTTGGGCAAATAACAAAGACGAGGAGGTTGAGTGGTCTTTCCCTTCTAGTATCTTTTCCACAAAATGTTGTCGGCCGTGTAGCGCTGCAACATGTAGCACAGTATTCCCATTTGGCATGACCTGAAGGCCATCGTCTTCAACAGCTGTCGCGGTCTGCTGTAGAGCCTTATAATAATTTTGAGGTTTACCCTCCACTGCTGCATTGTATAAAGCCAGCGTCATCCGATCAATTCCCATAGCCGGTTCCATTTCACCACTCTAGCAAGTTAACAGGCCAGGTGATGTTGACCTGAGTGACTAGCTAGCTCAATTGATTCGATCGACCACCTAAGATCTCATTCCAGCGGCAATATTAAAATTTGAATACCACTTGAGAACGTTAATTGAAGACCTTGATTGATCAGGGGTGATGAAGATTTCTTGTGCCTAGAGTGTACAGGTACCAGCGGCTACAAGAGAGGTGATGTTGTAAGAGTGTTGCTCCTAGTCCTAGAAATGTGCAATTAATTGCAGAAGTACGTGAAGTGTGCAGAGGGTGCGGTGGTGGATATGATCGATGATCATAGATTCAGAGAGGAGAGAGGAAAGCTTGGAATTTTCAAGATTATATTGTTTCTACAATGGAAGTTTTGATTCAGTTTATATTAAGTATTTAGAGGGTAGGTATAGAGTTGGTGTCATCTTCTTCTTATTTCTTTTTTTTTTTTTTTAATATTAATGTTTCCATTGCTTTTTTTTTTTTTTTTGAAAAAATGTTTCCATTGCTTGGTTGTTGAGTAATTAAATAGTAATTTCTACCTGGCATTAAGATGTTAACAATTCATTAACTAATATGGGAACAATGCATTAGATCAGAATCTATCCTACATTTTATGCTTAGCTCGGTTCAGTAGAAAGTATTTAAAAGAAGATATCAAGGTTCAAACCTCGACAGCGGGTGTACAGATTCCTTATGCGCATTGGCATTTGACTAATGAATAGTAAATGAGATTTATAATCTATGGATTGGAGTACATATTTATTAGTGATTTAAAAAAAAAAATGTAAATGAGTTACATTAAGGTTTATTCACTACTTGCATTGACGTGCAGTATTTTGATTATTACACAAACTCTTTATAAACATATGATTGAATCATCAAGCAATCAAAATTTAATTAATAAAAAAATTATAATGAATTTTTCATTTTTTATTAAATTAATCACATGCAATAGTGAATATTGTGTAGTGATTTTAGTGGGATAAGAAACAATTATCATGAAATGCTACTCAATGCCAACATAATAAAGGTTTTTTTTTTTCCTTTTCAAAAGTAATCCAAAATTAAGAAAAATTGAATAGAAGCGACTGAATTCAAAACCTTAACAACAGTTGTTTTTCCCAAAAAAAAACAAAAACAAAAACAAGCGTTGTCTGATCCAGCGAGATAAGTTTACAAAACTTCTTTAACTGACACTAAGATATGATGCATGTTGGTCAACGTTTGAAGTGATTCTTTAAATAATGATTTTCACCAGTTGTTGCTTAGATGTCAACAATTTATTACTGGTATGATAAAATCTTTTATGAGACCGTCTTATGGATCATTATCTATTAAAAAAAATTATATCTGTAAAATGGGTTGTGTTCTTTATAAGTATTACATTTTTTATTGTTTTATACTTTTTTCTCATGAGTAACTCTTCATCCTCTAGTGTTACATTTTGATTTTAAACTAGAGTGAATTCCATTTTTGGTCCTACTGTTATAGGGGTCATTCCAATTTTAGTCCACTATAATTATTTTTGTCATATTACGTCCACTATTATTACAAGTGTTCCAATTTTAGTCCACGTTAAAATTTCTGTCAATTGGCCGTGAATTTAAGGGGTATTTTTGTCTTTCTCTCTTTGTCTTCTACTTTACCCTTTCTTCCATCTGTGATGATGTCTGACTAAGGAAAGCAGGAAATGAAACCTAAAACCTAAAATCGAAAGTGAATCAAGCATAATAGGAAGCATCTATTCGAATCGCGAGAGATCGTAGATGGTCGCCGATCTTCCGTCTGTTGTTGAGATGATCCCCAAACGGTTTGGCGAAGGCTTCTGACACTCGTGGGAGACAATTGATGGCCTAGGGTCGCTTGATCGCCGATCGGGAAAGAGTGTAGCCCCTGCGACGCAATTCTGCCAGTATGTTGCGAATTCCACGAACCAAGAACAACCTGCTCCACCGATTCTGGTGGTTCTGGAGGCGGACGACCTACCTCCACGAAAACCTACTCCACAGATGCTGGAAAAAGTGGCCGAAGGAATTTACGAAGGAACAAGAGGCGACACAATTTCGGCCTCGACAAGCTCGATTTCGTCTTCTCCACTCTCTGGGCTTAATTTAATTTAATCTTGGCAGGGAACCTTGGATGGCAACTCACACTTACAACCTTGGATTTCATAGCCATGGCGTGGTTGGTCTTCTTCTTACCCAAGTAGCTTCAAGATCCTAGCCACCCATTCTGGTATTGAACCCTATTATTTCAACTTTTGTTTGATAATTTGGTAAGCCCAAAGAGAAGTTGGTGGGAACCGCCATCTCCAACAGGCTGGTAAAGATGAGGAAGAAGATTCGCCGAACAAGCTGCCTCCTACGGTTCTCAACGCCGCTACCTACTTTTGGGCAATTCAGATGGGGATCAACAGTAATTTGAGCTACCAAGCATTAAACAGGGTCTAATTCTGGATGGCGAAGGCGCTTCCACCATTGGTATTTAGGAGCTCCCTGGTTATACAATTATAGTCAACAGAAGAAGAAGAACATAACATCAAATGACAAAAATACCCCTAGATTAGACAGTCAACAAACAGTCAATATAACGGAGGACTAAAAGTGGAACGATAATAATAACAGTGGGCGTAATATGGCAAAAATAATTACAGGGCGTTTGGTTGGAGGGATTTTAAATTCCCTTCCCACTTAATTCCCACCTAATTCCAAAGGCCATTAAATTCCGTAGTTTGGTTGGAGGGAATTGCAATTCCATGGAATTGCAATTCCCCAATTTTCATGGAATTAAAATCCCATGTCCCCCCTGGTATTTTAATTCCTGGGAAAAAAAGATAGTGATGAGTCAACATTACCCCTTCCTTTTTTAACTTAAAATTAATGTCTAACAACAATAATGGACATTTTTGACTTTATACTACTTATTCCCTTTCAATTCCCATGTATACCAAACATTGGAATTGAAATTCTCAGTAATTCTATTCCTGTCAACCAAACACTGGAATTTAAATTCCACTTTATTCCCAGTAATTCAACTCCCATGGAATTACAATTCCCTTCCCACATAATTCCCCCTCTCCAACCAAACGCCCTGTTATGGTGGACTAAAACTGGAATCACCCCTATAACAGTAGGACCAAAAATAGAATTCACTCTTTAAACTATTACCTTTTTCATCAATCAATTTATTTTTAATTAGCATTATAGTTTCTCTTAAGTAATAAACAATCAATTTATTCCTTATTAGCATTACACTTTTTTCTCATAATTAACTTTCAACCCCTAAATATTACATTTTGATTTCAAAGTATTAGATTTTTTTCAAAAGTATTATTACATTTTTCTTAATAAATAACAATCAATTTATTTGTGATTAATATTACATTTTTCATCATAAGTATTACATTTTTATCTTAATCTGACTCGTCTCACAAATAAGAATATGTAAAATATTTCACAAGAGAGTCACCCTTAATATGAATTAATGAATATATACTTTAACTTGTAATATTCTACCAATTAAAGGTCCAGTACACACATAGCTTAACCAGGCCCGGCCCTGGACAAGGGCACTTGAAAGGGGCCCATCACTTTAGCTCACTACCTTTTATATATAACTATATAGATTTTAGTATAAGTATATTCAATATACATTCAAATTAAATAAAGTTAATTTAGTTTAGTTGGTGGGACTTGTGAACCTCTAAGTAAAGGTTAGGGGGATCAAACTCCCGTGACCTTATATATTTATTTACTCTAAATTTTTTTCTCTCAAGACGAATTTAGGGATATTATATTATATATAGTATATTAAAATTATAAATTATGAAATTTAATTTCCCCCTACTCTTTAGAAGATGAATTTAGGAATCTTATATAGTATGTATATAATTGAGTTAATGCCACATGGGGTTCTCCGAGTATAGTGATTTTGCTACGTTTAGTCCTAAACTTTCAAATTGACCATTTATGGTCCTTCGATTTTTTAATTTAACCATTCGTGGTCCAAGTTAACCACCCATGGTCCTTCAACTTTCAAAATTTAACCACTTGTGGTCCTCTTGAAAGGATCATGGTTGGTTAAATTTTGAAAGTTGGAGGACCATGGGTGGTTAACTTGGACCACGAATGGTTAAATTTGAAAGTCGAAGGACCACAAATGATCAATTTGAAAGTTTAGGACTAAACGTGGCAAAACCACTATACTCGGAGGACCTCAGATGGTAATAACTCGTATATAATTTATTTCTATTTTTTGGGTTGTAACTATGTGATTTTTTTTTTCATTTCTATTAATTCTAGTGAGATTTATAATATAGATTGATTTATAATTCATATCAATTTTTTAATCTATTTCTAATTGAATAATTTACTAATATTTAGAACATGTCTTAATTTGTGAACTTTATAATGTTTTATGTATATATAATATATTTTGTGATCTAATTATGAAATTATTTTAAAGGATAATATTTTTTATTTTAAATTATCTAATCAATGAAGTTTAGAAGTTCTATTATGCGTCATTCTATTCAAATTAATCTAAAAAAGATTTGAAATTGATCTAACTAAAAGAAATATTATTTATAAATATGATATCAATAGAAAATATGGGTGATTTATAATGTGTTTTCTATTCGAACTATTTTATCTCATTAATCATGTTTCATATTTTCTTATGAATATCAATTCTCACGTTTTAAAGTGTTTTGATTTATTGCTTCAATAATTAAGATTCCATGCTCTGCTCTTATTTGTAAGTTGTATTTTATAATTTTTATTAATAATTGCTTTATTATTTTTTTTTTTGAAAATAATTGCTTTATTATTTATTATAATAACAATGTGATTGTTTATAAATTTATTTGGTTTTAAATTGTTTATCCGCTTTTATAAACTATAATTCTTTATTTATGAAGTCACATATGCAATTATTGAATATTTTGCAATTTATTTAAGCCAACAAAGACAAATTCATTTATAGCTAACGAAAACATCTAGAGTTGTTTTCATTATTATTACTGTGTATGTAAATTGTTAAAAACTTGTATATCTTATTTCAAGTTATTTGTAATTAACATATTTTTCATGTAGTTATGCAAATATATATTAATTTCATGTAGGGCCCATGTTTGATGCTACGCCCCGAGCCTATAAAATGGGCAATTTATATCCTGCACCAGGGCGCGCATTGCATTGTGCGCCCTGATGTAAAACGACGTCGTTTCAGTTTTTTTTTTTTTTTTTTTTAATTTCGCTACTCTGTGTGGGCGGTTAATTTTCTTTTTAAAAAAATCTCATGTTAAAAAATGTACATAATTTTATACAGGAATACACATAATTGTATACATGAGTGTACATAATTGTATAACAAAATACACATACTTTTTTTAAAAAAAGATAATACATATAATCTAACATAATACATAAACTTTTAACATAATAAACATCAACTCTTAACATAATACACATTTCGGATGTACATAATTGTATAAAAAAGATGTACATTCTTCCAAAAGGTTGAACCCCAACCCTAAGGGCCCCCCACACCCCGGCCCGACAAAACGGGACCGGTGCTCACTGCGCACAAGGAGCCCCCTCACTGCCGCTGGTGAGACTCGATCCCTGGTCATTCTTCCAAAGTTTCACCTCTATGACCAGTTGAGCTACCCATGCGAGCATAAAAAAGATGTACATAATTGTATAAAAAAATGTACATAATTGTATAAAAAATGTACATAATTCTATAATACACATAATTGTATAAACAAATACACATAATCACGTCAACTCCCTACATAACTTACCAAAACGATGTCGTTTTGGAAGGCGCGGAACGCACAGTGCTCCGCGCGCCGTAGTGCAGGGTATAACGATTGTATAAAATGATAGGATTGGCCCTAAGCTTACCAAGTGAGTATTAGATTTTTCATGGGTGAATATAATGTCCACAGTGATCTATCAGTTACTAAATAATGATTTCTATGATTGTAGGGATCAAAACACTCAAGTAATTAAAACAGTGTAAGATTTTAAGAAAATAATAGGCGTAATCGTTCTTCCAAAAGGTCCTGGCAATGGCAAAATGTCCCCCACACTACCACCACCAAGGTTCAAACCCTGGTCTCTTCTCCCAAATACTATCTACTAAACCTTTGAGTTAATTTAACTCGTGCGGGCAATAATAAGGGTAATATTATTTGTGTAAGATCTAACAACACATCTGAACACAGAGGCTAGACCTTTGCTTACTGTGTGCTCCCACACTGCCACTGATGAGACTCGATCCCGGATCATTGTTCCCAAACTTTACCACTATGACCAACTGAGCTGCCCATACAGGTTAAAATTTGTTTAAGTGACATTAAGATGTGAAGTTGGTCAATGTTGGAAGTGAGTCTTTAAATAATGATTTTCACCAGCTATTCACATGTCAACAATTCATTAATATGGGAATTATTCTCTAAAATACTACAATTGGTTGTTGAGACAATGTGCTCATTAATATGAGAAAATAATTAAACTAAGTTAGTAAAACTAGTTTAAGTAACATTAAGATATGATGTTGGTCAATGTTGGAAGTGAGTCTTTAAATAATAATTTTCACTAGCTATTCACATGTCAACAATTCATTAATATGGAATTATTCCCTAAAATACTACAATTGGTTGTTGAGACAATAATTATCCGTTAAAATACTAGAGAACTTGTAGTAGACGAAGTACATAGTTTAACAAGTGCCTAAGCTACTAGATTTTTCATTGGTCCATTTTCACACTGATATATCAATTATTAAATAATGATTTCCATGGTTGTTAGATTTTTAGAAAATAATTGTTTGTCTTGAACAAGCAAAAGAGAGTAGGGTCTTAAGAATAAATTATCAAAGCATGATTTAGAATTTTATTGCGTGTAGATGTGTGCTTCAGATTAGAATTTTGTGACTCCAATTATTATTATTATTATTTTTTTTTGGTTGTAAAATATGAATCAAAATAACAAAGTATCAATAATAGGTAAGAGTATCATCATCATAATTTTTTTTATTTTTTTTTTTTTTGTGGGCTCAAGGTTGAGGTGAAGGAAAAAGAGAAGAGGATAGAGAAATGTGAGGAGTTCCTGTGTTATTAAGGAATGTAATGTATTTATTTTAGCAAATATATTTTTTACCTTCATTTAGTCTTGTATTCTTGGCTCATTAGTATTCTCATTGATTTTGTTTCCTTTCTTTATCTTATAGTTTGTATACATAGGAGTATATCCTCTGTAATGAAAGGAGAGAGAAAGATACACAGTTAGAAAGATACACAGTTCATATTTTCCTAACATGGTATCAGAGCCCTGATCCTTGATTCTAGCCCCTTTGTTCGACATATGCCACCGCTACTTCTACTATTCTAACTGCCATCCTCCACCCTCGCAATCTGCCTATCTTGTGCCGCTGCCGCCATGACAGACAAGGAGGTCACCGACGCCGGCAAGAAGGACGCTCACCACGAAGACGACGATGTCACGGTGCCACGATGTCGTCGTATCTCTCCATATGATCTCTCTCCTAGTGATAACCCGGATATGCTTCTAACCCAAGTTGTTTTGAAGGGAGATAATTACGATGAGTGTAAAACCCCTGATTTTTAAAACATTTTTAAAGCTTAATTTCTCTCTAGCGAAATTTCTCTTTAGCGCTTGGTTTTTTGAGCGATACCGAAAAAAAAAACGTGTCCTTTTCCCTGCAATCACTGGTGTTCTAGGGCGTTTCTGATTAGAATTCTAGTCTCCCTAGGAGCGCTGCCGTGAATTGATACGCAGAAGATAGGTGCGCCCGTCGTTCCTCCCACGCGGCTTGCCTCATGAGCGGCAGGCTGCCGGACGCTGTCGTCAATCAGGCTCGACAGCTCTCGGCAGCGCTGCGACAAGAGGGGTATGGCCTCTCCCCAACGGCAGTCAAGTGTCTTCAGGCTGGAGATTCGCTTCCACGCTCCGCGTTTATAAAAATTGATAAAAAAAAAAAAACGTGATCGCCCAGCCACGATACGTGTTGGGACGGCTAGGGCCGCCATGCCAGGAGCGTGTGATGATGGGGGGTGTCTAGGAAGCCCGGTCCGCATCATTCGGCGGCACATGCGATATCCCAGCCCGTCTAGATCGCTGAAGCGAAGGTTGGCGCTGATGCGGTGCCTATTTCATCGAACGCTATCCCTCTGCCCCAGGTTTCTGCCGAGATGATAGCCGGCGAGGGTGGGGAGTTAGCGCCTTCGGTTGGCGCTGAAGCTGGAGGATCTGCTGCTGAGACCCCGACACAAAAAATCGGGCAGCCGACGACCGCGCCACCTCTGAAGACCACCCACACGGCCACAGACAAGCAAGCTGGCCAAGGTCCAACAACGGCCGGGCGGGAATCACTTGTGGCAGCCATGGCCAAGCTGGCCATGGTCGGAGGTGACCTGGAGGCTGCAAAGTGTCTCATAAAGCCGGAAGACCTTTTGGACCTTCTACGTGCTGATCACAAAGGGTTGGTTGCGATCAACTCCCCTCGTACCACGGTACTGAGGTAGGGTGCTGCGGGGGCCGTGTTAGTGCTATAAGCATTAACCCTCATGTTCGGGGCATGCGATTGGTCCCGTGGCGCCATCAACGATTATGTGATATGAATGATGATTGAATGATGATGTGTTTGAATTGAAAAGTGTTCTGTGACCTTAGATGCGTATTCCTTATGATGTTATCTCTACTTAACTGTTTATCATTGTTTGATGTGCTTGTCCCTACTTGCTGAGTCTATTCCCGGTTTTAAAACTAGTGTCTCTTAAGTATATATCTTCCTGCTTCAAAATGATTTTCGTATATCTATATATATCTATCTATAATGTATTTCAACGCGTTGGAGTGGGTTACCGACATCATTCGCTGAACAGATATATTTGGCTTTCAGGCACAACTGATTAGTTCCCAGAGCGCGCTAGAAGAGCTTGGAGTAGATAGATAGTTTTCCTTTTTGGCCTGCGTGCCTCAATGATGTATCGAGGATAATTAGTTAGTTTAGCCTGTGCATCTGAGTTCTTCAGCTCAGATGTGGCATAGCACCCCGCACCCTTATGTTTAATAATACTTTATTTTGGGATTTACTGAGAATTTACCTTTATTATATAAGTTTTAAAAGTTTCAAAATTTCGGGGTGTTACACTTCTTGTGAGTCGTTGTTCTTCCTTGTAGTCTTGGGATGTGTTCCAGTGTTCTTGTTTAGAGTGTTTGAGTCTTGTGTTGACTACTTCTCTTGGTTTTGAACTTATATATATGTATTCCGTTTCGAAAATGGCTTTACAAACGTATATCTTATCTATGTATGATATTTCACATGTATTGGTGGGTTACCAGCATTATTCGCTGACCGGGCGTCGTCCCATGTTTTATGTGTTTCTTTCAAGGATGTTTAGACGAGTGCGCGGTTTAGTGCCAGCTAGTGTAGCTCCTCCCTTATGTTTTGTGGCCTGTGAGCCAATTTAGACTTAGTACTTTGTGATGTTGTTTTTAGATATTGAACAATGTAGATGTTAGCCTGTGCGTTCACCCCTGGGTGAGCGTGGCATAGCACCCCTTTACTTCCAGTTTATATATTTCTCTTTTAGTCTTCCGCTGTGTTTGATGTTTGGGTTTAGATATCTGCATGTTTAAGGCTTTAAATACCATAGAAATTCGGGGGTGTTACAAACGAACCCCGAAATCCTGAAGATTATGCCTTGAAGGCTTATGGTTATACTCTTTTTCCCTTAACTAAGTTTTTCCCACAGGATTTTCTTAAGTTAAGGTTTTTAATGAGGCAACCAATACAATATATGATTTTTACAAATATTATGTACTCTTTTCTTCAACTAGGTTTTTCCCACGTAGTTTTCCTAGTAAAGTTTTTAATGAGGCATTAATATATTCAAATATTCTATCCATATACCTTGTACTTGTTTAGGTTTTTTTCCATAGGGTTTTCCTAACAAGTTTGCAAGTTTCTTTTTCTAATGAGGCAAGATCATGGTCAAATAATGTCCACGGGGGAGTGTTATAAATATTTATTGTGGTCATTATTTGTATTGATTATGTAACGAATAGTGATTAATGACTACATTATGTCTTCCGTTACATTTGTATATTATATATATGTATTGTGGTTGTATGCTATGTAAGACATGAATAAGAAAGAGCTTCCTTGTCTCTCCACTCTCTTTGTACTTATTTTTATGTGTATTCTGATCTACAACTTTGAGTATATCACTGCAAGTTCACGGGTTAGGAGTTGATAGGCTAACGGGTATAATTATATGTAACATCAACAACCAATTGTAGGATTTTAGAAAATAATTCTCATATTAATGAAATTGTTGAGATGTGGATAACCGGTGAAAATCATTATTTAAAGATTCATCATTTTGCATTGCAGGAACTCCCCACATTACTCTCTCAGCTCCTTTCTTCTTTTTCCTCCACCTCAAAGTTGACCCAAAAAAAACTCTAAAAAAAAACTTCTGATGGTGATGTTCTTAGCTTATGGATTCTTTGTTATTTTGAAGATGCTTTTTATTTTATATTTTCCAAAAAAAAAAAAAAAAATTGGAGTCAAAATTCTAATTTGAATTACACATCTACACACAATAAAATTCTAAATCATGCTTTAAAAATTTATTCCGACACCCTACTCACTTTTGCTTGTACAAGACAAACAATTATTTTCTAAAAATCTAACAAGCAATGGTTTACTTAAAGAATTTTGATCCTAACAACCATGGAAATCATTATTTAATAATTGATAGATCAGTGTGAAAATGGACCCATGAATAATTGATAGATCACTTCTTAAACTATTCGTATACTACAAGTTGTAGTATTTTAACGGATAATTATTTTGTTATATTAATGACCACATTGTCTCAACAACCAATTGTATTATTTTAGGGAATAATTCACATATTAATAAATTGTTGACATGTGAATAGCGGGTGAAAATCATTATTTAAACAGTCACTTCCAACATTGACCAGCATCTATCTTTTTTTTTTTGGGTTGCTTAAAGGTATCCCTTCCGCCACAAGACTAATCCTTCGTCCCAACGGTCAGCACACTAAGTGGTTGGGGACTAACCAAATGGACCAACATCATATCTTAATGTCACTAAAACAAATTTTGCTAATTATTTAATTACTCAACAATCAAAACATTAATATTAAAAATATAATTTACAAAAAAAAAAAAAAAAAAAAAAAAAGAGACGCCACCCACTCTATACTACCCTCTAAATACTTAATATAAACTGAATCAAAACTTCCATTGTAACAACAATCTTAAAAATTCCAAGCTTTCCTCTCTCCTCTATGAATTTCTATACACTCTGTCAACATCACCTGTTAACTTGCTACAGTGGTGAAATGGAAACCGCTATGAGAATGGATGGGATGAGGCTGGCTTTATACAATGCAGCATTGGAGGGTAAACCTCAAGATTATTATAAGGTTCTACAGCAGACCACGACAGCTATGAAAGACGATGGCATTCAGGTGATGCCAAATGGGAATACTGTGCTTCATGTTGCAGCGCTCCACGGCCGACAACATCTTGTGGAAAAGGTACTAGAAGGGAAAGACCACACAACCTCCTCGTCTTTGTTATTTGCCCAGAATAAGAAAAATCAAACTGCATTACATTGTGCTGCGGAGAATGGCTATGTCGACATAGTCTCTATGCTCATCCAGAAGTCCAACGATGTGGAATCTGGGACTGGAGCAGCGGCGAGGAGGATGATACAAATGACAGATAATGTCACGGACACGGCCTTACACAAGGCCGTGCGAATGGGGCATTTGGACGTGGTCAAATTATTGGCTGAAAAGGATACTGAATTTAAATATCCTGTCAATAATGCTGGGGAGACACCCATTTACATAGCAGCAAAATCACAATTGCCTGACTGTCTGGAGAATTGGAGAAACTCCTCCAAATATGTAAACATCCTACTTATGAGGGGCGTTGGGTCAAAATGCACTTCATGCATCAGTATTATTTGGATCTACAGGTAAATTTCTATTACATGTACTCCATATGTTACTCACTAACTTTTTACTCTATAATGTAACAATTGATGATTAGTTATTTTCATCATGTGGGTTCCAATGAAAATGGCAACGTCACAATTTTGTGAGAGTGAGTAAAGTTGACAGTTGGAGTAGTATTTTCCCTACAGGCTAGGTATTATCTACACTAGTATTACTCAATTGTTATATCATGGACTAATGTTCATATTACATTGTGAACCTGGTCCAAAAATCATGTGTATACAATTAATATATTATGTACCTACAGTTAACAATTTTTGCACCTTAAAACAAATCAATGTTGAAAAAATCGTTAGGCGCCTGAGGACCGTCTAGGGCGTCTAGACCGCCTAGGCCGCCTAGGAGGCCGGACGCCCAGCGCCTAGGCGCCAATTAATCGGTGCCTAGGCGCGATTTTTGTAACATTGAAACAAATGGAAGACACATAATATGGTAATGACAATCACATAATATGATAAGTACAAACACATAAATTGTTAACTTCAAGTAGAAAATATGTTAACTGCAAACACATCAGATGTTGGTTAACATGTTATGTGTCTGTAGTTAACATATTTATGTACCCGCAGTTAACAATTTATATGTCTGTAGTTATCATGTGTGTAATTGAAATTAATTTGTTTACATATATAGAAACAATTAACTGCAGGTACAAAATATGAAAGTTATTTTTGAAGTAGGGTCCACAATACAAGATAGACCATTATTTTAGTTGTAATTTTATAAGGTGGACCACGGTCTATGATATACAGAACCTAACATTATTCTTGATTTTTGTTTGCCACACCTCATGCATACACAAATTTGTATATATTATATATATTATATTATATTACTTGTTGTATATTTCAGAATGCGCAGAATTACTATTGAAGAGGGAGATTTCTCTGTGCGAGATGACTGATGATTCAGGTTGGACGGCACTGCACTACGGCATAAAAAAACTCAATTCAAGAACTGTCCGTATGATTCTCGCTCAAAATAAGTCTGCAGCTTACATTTCGGTAGGCAAAGGTGATGAATGGACGACAGCATTTCATTTAGCAGCAATGCATGGAGACGTTACCAGGATGGAATACATATCAAATAGCTGCCCAGATAGTTGGATGATGGTTAATAGCAAATGCCAAAATGTCCTTCACAAAACCGTACTAGAACATAAATTGAATGTGGTAAAATATGTTCTGAAGCATCCCCAAGCCAACAGCCTTATTGAAGGGAAAGATGAGGATGGGAACACACCGTTTGACTTGCTTTCCGTTTCTAGTTGCAACCCTTTGAAACGTTTTGCTATGCAGTGTCTTATGTGGAAGCAGTTGGTCTTTAATAAACAACAACACCAAACTCTATTTGCCAAGACTGCCTTGGAAAACAGAAAGTGGGCATTTTCTAAGTATTCCTTAGTAAGTATACTTTACTACCATATTATTTTATGTCATATTTAATTCAAATTACCATCATAGTGTTTGACTGTTGTACGGGGTCTAAAAGGCCAAGTCCAGCGCCACCAGGTGGCTGAGATTGTTGACGGAAGTCTGAAGTACTAAGTCAAGCACACTGCCCTGAAACTTGAAACTAGGCTAAGTCCGACACCAGGTGAATGGTCGTAGGCCTAATTAGAGAGCCAAAGTTCAGTACCCATAATCGTAATACAGCGTATATGAAAGTAAAATAAACTAATTAAAGCATATTATATTCTATGAATTACTTCGCCACAGGGCTGGAAACTTGTTAGGAAGGGTGGTAAAACTGGTGGCAGAGGCCGAGGTTATCTCACAGAAAAACCAAAAGTTGATGATGAGAAGAAAATTAAAGATGCAGAAGAAGCAAAGGAGGATATTAAACTTATGCTAGAAACAAGTAAAGCAAACATAATCGTGTCTACATTGTTATTAACGGTAACCTTTGCGGCCGGTTTTGCAGTCCCAGGAGGATTCGACAGCAATTCTGGGAAAACACAAGGAATGCCAATACTGGCACAGAATACAGCATTTAAGATATTTGTTATTGCGAATGCTATTTCTTTCATTTTCTCTATTTCGTCGATATGGAACCATAATATGTTGGTTGCAGAAGCCTCATCATCTGCCCCAAACTACATCACTGTCAAGGAACTTTATGGTCTTAGTGGGTGCATGATCTATGGCGCTACCTTGGCTGCAATCATGGCATTCTGCAGTGGGATGTACGCCATCTTAGCAACTTTACGTACTGTCTCCTATATTGTTGTAGGCTTAGGCGGGTGGAGCTATATCGTCATCATTCTTATCAGAGTTAGAGCTTACACCCCGGATCCGTACCCAAAAAAAAAGAAAGAAAATTAACTAGCTAGCTTTTACTCCTCTTAGTACCAACTTTCAGTTTTTTTTTTTTTTTTTCCTCCTTTCTCAATAAGTGTGTTTTGATTGTTAATTTGTTTGTTAGATTAGATAAGAGAGTATGTAAAATACTATGCATTGGAGCAATTGTTGTATCACAGTCCAGGGTTCATAATCGTCTGAAAATTATATCTTTGCAGTTGCATATTCTACCTGGCCTGCAGTTAATTAAGAGCTTATATGTCCTACAAACAATGTTAATGTCAGTCTACAGACACATAATATAGTAACAACATAATATGTGTCATTAGTTACAATGTTATGTATATTGTAGTTTATTTATAGGCACATAAACCGTTAACTGCACATACAAAATACGTTAACTAGAGACATATAATTTGAAGGTTATTTTGGACCAGGATCCACAATACAAAAAAAACCTAGACCATGGTATATTTTACATTATTGTTCAATTCTTATACCATGGACCAAGGTTCATATTGCATTGTGAACATGATCCAAAAATTATGTGTATGCCGTTAACATATTCTGTACATGGAGTTAACAATTGTTGCACATGTTAAAAGATTGAAGGCATATAACATGGTAATTATAAACACTTAACATGATAAATACAGACACATAATAAATTGTTAATTACATGTACAAAATATGTTAACTGCAAATATAAGATATTGGTTAACATTTTATGTGTCTGCAATTAACATATTATGTGCATAGCAGTTAATAGTTTATGTTTATGTAGTTATCGTGCTGTCTATGTAATTACCATGTGATTTGCCTTCAATTTGTTTACATGTATAGAAATGGATAACTGCAGTTACAGAATCTGAATGTTATTTTTGAACCATGGTCCACAATAGAAGGTAGACCTTGGTGCATGGTACTCGTATAATTTGTCAATATTACTTTACATGAGTCGATTCTATATTTTTGTTCTAAATTTATAGGCGGTAGTCCACTTTTAGTATTTCTTTGCAATGGATCTTATAAGCTTAGAATTAAACTGGGGTAATTAGGATTCATTTGTCTATAGTACAGTGAGGCCGAGTGGGTTGTCTCCTACAAAAAATCTGGATCGGAGTGAAAAAGGTCTAGAGGTTTGGAGGTCTCATCCGATGGGAGATGTTTTTTTATCCTCTCTGTTTTGTTCATCTGTTCTTTTATATTTAATTATTCTGTTGTTTTTCTATTTTTTTAGTTTTTCCATGTACCTTATGTCTTTCTTTCTTTGTAGTTTGTACTGTGTATGTTCTCTGTTCTGAGTTTGCATTTTCACGAGTATTATTTATTATGAAATAAAATCTCTATTCAAGACATGAATCAAGTTCACTTTTTTACATTTTTTTTATTAATCCTTTATAAAAAGGATAATTAAGAAATTAAGAAATAGAAAATAATAAATTATTTCATATTCATGAAACGAAGAAATGGTTTTATGAATGGATATTTAGGCTTGATTTTTTGAAGAGGTTCAATATTTCAATTTGCAAAAGAGACTTGCATTTTGATTCATGAGTATAATATTTCAATGCATAACAGCATAACCCAACTATATAATCCCAACATATAGATCTACTTCTGTATGAAAAGAACTTAACAATTACACAAGATAAACTCCAAATACAAACCACATAACTATAAACAAACATCAAAATAAAGTGGTTCCACGACGTCCAAAAGCTCAATAAAGGCACTGGATAGCGAGGGGGTGTAAATATTAAATTCATAATGTGGAATGGACAGAGGTTTTGCTTGGGATAATTTTGGGAGGAGATTTCCCAAAGGAATTGGGTGGAGGTTTGCTTAAGGGACTTGGATGGAGATTTGCCTAAGGGACTTCGGTGGAGGTTTGCCTAAGGGACTTGGGTGGAGATTTGCCTAAGGGACTTGGGAGGAGGTTTCCTAAGGGGCTAGATTTGCTTTGGGGAAATTTGCAGGAGAAGTTTTTCTTGCATACAAGTTCTAGGCATTTAATATTATATTAAATGCTTAAGAATTCTCTAGACCTTCCTGGTGTTATAAATAGGCAGCATCCTTCATCAGATTATCCCATCCCATTCTTTCTCATCTCATACGAAATATACAGAGAGTATAGCAAAATTCTGTAGAGAAAAATAGAGAGTTATATTTGTAATTCCTATTGTTTTATCCTTTTGCCAATACAGAAAAAATTCTTCTTCAATTTTCTTTGCTCTGTGTATGATTTATTTTAAATCTTACACTAGAATTTATTCTCAATATTTCCGGTTCAAGTTGCTATTATAAATTTGGTGTTGTGAACCAGTTTCGATCCTAACAAGTGGTATCAGAGCCTCAGGTTGGTTCATAGATATATCTTTTTGTATTGTTTATGTTAGAATAAATACTGGTAAATTCTCAAGGCCGGTATTATTCTATTATACAATACTATTTAGATATATTGTTAAGGATTTGAATCAAGAACACCACTTACAATGGTGGCCAAGTACGAGATTGAAAAGTTCAAAGGGAACAATTTCTCTTTGTGGAAAATGAGAATGAAAGCAGTTCTCAGGATAGATAACTGCGTAGCAGCAATTGAAGAAAGACCGGCCGATTTCACTAACGATGCGAAGTGGACAGAAATGGATAGCAACGCTATTGCCAATCTGCACTTAGCACTTGCTGATGAAGTTTTGTCAAGTGTGGTGGAAAAAGGTACGGCAAAAGAGGTATGGGATACTCTCGTAAATTTGTATGAGGCCAAATCACTGCACAACAAGATCTTCTTGAAGAGAAAATTATACACTCTTCGGATGATGGAGACATCCTCAGTAACTGAGCACATCAACACTCTCAACACTCTATTTTCACAACTCTCGGCTTTGAGTTATAAAATAGAAGTGACTGAATGTGCTGAAATCTTGCTCCAAAGTCTACCGGATTCATATGATCAACTCATTATCAATTTGGTCAACAACAAGGAGGTACTTGTCTTCGATGGTATTGCAGCTGCGGTTCTTGAAGAGGAAAGTCGACGCAAAAACAAAGAAGACAAAGTTGGAATTTCACAACAATCTCAAGCGTTGACAGTGATGAGAGGAAGATCAATGGAGTCTGGCTCTAGTGGGAGTCACAACCGAGGTAGATCAAAGTCAAGGGGCAAGAAGAATGTCAAGTGTTTTCACTGTGGCAAAAAGTGGCACTACAAGAATGAGTGTTGGCAACTCAAGAAGGATGAGACCAAAGGCAAAAATCCCGAGACATCAAATGCTCAGGGATGTGTTGTGAGTACATCGGATGAATGCGAAGTTTTATTTGGTGAAGCAGCAACAATTGTTGAAGGCAGGAAAAGTCTAGCTGATGTTTGGCTAATGGACTCGGGAGCAACATGGCATATGACCTCACGGAAAGAATGGTTTCATGAATATGAACCTGTCTCTGGAGGATCTGTGTTCATGGGAGACGACCATGCCTTAGAGATTGCTGGCTTAGGTACTATTAAACTAAAAATGTTTGATGGTACGGTTCGCACTATCCAAGAGGTACGACATGTGAAGGGCCTGAAGAAAAATCTATTGTCTCTAGGACAATTAGATAGCCGTGAATGTAAAATTCACATTCAGGATGGGATCATCAAAGTAATCAAGGGCGCGCTTGTTGTGATGAAAGCTGAGAAGATAGCAGCCAATCTATACATGCTTAAAGGAGAAACACAACTACAAGGAGAAGCAGCCGTTGCAGCAGACAATCTTATAGAGGAATCAACGATGATGTGGCATCAGAAACTTGGCCACATGTCGGAACGAGGTCTAAAGATTCTTGCTGATCAACATCTTCTTCCGGGGCTAACAAAGGTATCATTACCCTTTTGTGAGCATTGTGTTACAAGTAAGCAGCATAGATTGAAGTTCGAGAGCTCTAAAGCAAGGAGCAAGGCTATCTTGGAGCTGATCCACTCTGATGTTTGGCAAGCACCAGTTATATCCCTGGGAGGTGCAAAATATTTTGTATCCTTCATCGACGACTACTCGAGGAGATGTTGGGTGTATCCAATCAAACAGAAGGCGGATGTATTTGAAGTTTTCAAATTCTTCAAAGCGTGTGTGGAACTTGAATCCGAGAAACGGATCAAGTGTTTGAGGTCGGACAATGGAGGAGAATATACTAGTGATGAATTTGGTAAATTCTGTTTGCAAGAAGGTATCAAACGACAGTTCACGGTGGCGTATACTCCACAACAAAATGGAGTGGCAGAGCGGATGAACAGAACCTTGTTGGAAAGAACAAGAGCAATGTTGAGGACTGAAAATTTGGCAAATTCATTTTGGGCTGAAGTAGTCAAGACCGCCTGTTATGTGATCAATCGGTCACCATCAACCGCAATTGATCTGAAAACGCCAATGGAGATGTGGACGGGTAAGCCATCTAGTTATTCTCACTTACATACATTTGGGAGTCCGGCATATGTGATATACAACGCCCAAGAAACATCAAAACTTGATCCAAAATCAAGAAGATGTGTTTTCTTGGGGTATGCTGATGGAGTGAAGGGATATCGCCTGTGGGATCCCACTACCCACAAGGTTATCATCAGCAGGGATGTTCTATTTGTAGAAGACAGGGTATAAGAAAGGGAAAGCACTGGGAAGGAGAAACCAATGACAATTACAGTACAAGTTGAGGGAAGGAAGGAAGAAGAAATTCTAGTTTCCCCTGAGTGTGCTGTGTATGACTTGTATCTTGAGCAGTTGGATGTGAAAACTGCATCACTACATGGAGAACTTGAAGAAGAAATTTGTATGCTCCAACCGGGAGGTTTTGAAGAGAGAAAAGGGAACTTGGTTTGCAGGTTGACCAAATCTCTATACGGTCTCAAACAGGCGCCGAGATGTTGGTATAAGAGATTTGATTCATTCATTCTGAGCCTTGTATACAACAGGTTTAATTCCGATCCTTGCGCGTATTGCAAGAGATTTGATGATAATCAGTTTATCATCTTGCTGTTGTATGTTGACGACATGTTGGTAGTAGGCCCCAACAATGATCGTATCACGGAGATGAAGGCTCAACTGGCTAGGGAATTTGAAATGAAGGACTTGGGACCAGCAAACAAGATTCTAGGGATGCAAATTCACCGAGACAGAAATAATAGGAAGATTTGGCTTTCTCAGCAGAATTATCTGAAGAAAATCTTGCGGCGCTTCAACATGCAAGATTGTAAGCCAATTTCTACCCCTCATTCTATTAATTTCAAGTTATCCTCAAGTATGAGTCCTAGCAACGAAGCAGAGAGGATGGAGATGTCTCGAGTACCGTATGCATCAGCAGTGGGGAGTTTAATGTTTGTTATGATCTGCACTAGGCCAGACATTGCACAGGCAGTGGGAGCGGTCAGTCGATACATGGCGAATCCTGGTAGAGAGCATTGGAGTGCTGTGAAGAGGATCCTTAGATATGTCAAGGGTACCTCAGATATTGCATTGTGTTATGGAGGATCAGACTTTGTCATTGAAGGCTATGTTGATTCAGATTATGCAGGTAATCTTGATTGTAGTAAATCCACCACGGGTTATGTGTTTACTCTTGCTGGCGGAGCAGTAAGCTGGGTCTCGAAGTTGCAGTCGGTTGTTGCAACTTCAACGACGGAAGCAGAATATATTGCGGCTACTCAAGCTAGTAAAGAGGCAATATGGTTGCAAATGTTATTGGAGGAGCTCGGGCACAAATTAGAGAAAATGACTCTATTTTGTGACAGTCAGAGCGCTTTGTACCTGACAAAGAATCCAGCATTTCATTCCAAGACGAAACACATACGAGTTCAGTATCACTTTGTTCGTGAAAAGGTGGAAGAGGGAAGTGTGGATATACAGAAAATCCATACTAAAGATAACCTAGCAGATATGTTAACAACGCCTGTTACCAACGATAAATTCGTATGGTGTAGATCCTCAATTGGCCTAACAGGAATGCAAGCAGCAGGGGATTGGCAAAAAGGATGAAGACCCACATTATGAATTTAAGTGGGAGATTTGTAAATATTAAATTCATAATGTGGAATGGGCAGAGGTTTTGCTTGGGATAATTTTGGGAGGAGATTTCCCAAAGGAATTGGGTGGAGGTTTGCCTAAGGGACTTGGGTGGATATTTGCCTAAGGGACTTGGGTGGAGGTTTGCCTAAGGGACTTGGGTGGAGATTTGCCTAAGGGACTTGGGAGGAGGTTTCCTAAGGGGCTAGATTTGCTTTGGGGAAATTTGCAGGAGAAGTTTTCTTGTATGACAAGTTCTAGGCATTTAATATTATATTAAATGCTTAAGAATTCTCTAGATCTTCCTGGTGTTATAAATAGGCAGCATCCTCCATCAGATTATCCCATCCCATTCTTTCTCATCTCATACGAAATATACAGAGAGTATAGCAAAATTCTGTAGAGAAAAATAGAGAGTTATATTTGTAATTCCTATTGTTTTATCCTTTTGCCAATACAGAAAAAATTCTTCTTCAATTTTCTTTGCTCTGTGTATGATTTATTTTAAATCTTACACTAGAATTTATTCTCAATATTTCCGGTTCAAGTTGCTATTATAAATTTGGTGTTGTGAACCAGTTTCGATCCTAACAGGGGGAACATCATCTAGCTTTGCTCAGTGCAGTTTTGCAATAAACAACAAAGCGCAAACTGTGAAAACAACAGATTCAAAGCCAGCCATGATAAGAAACATTAATTTGCAATTAACAAAACTCCATAAAAAATATCGAGTGTGAAGAACTCAGTCCCTTAGATGTTCATAAAGTGGTGCGATCATCCTCACAAATCATTACAGGTCTGTAGAGATCATCAATGTTCGACACATCCACCATTCTCACAAAGAATAATCACATCATGCATGTGAAACAATCTAAATCGATTCAGACAAATTAAATCATCAAGAGAAAGTAATGTAGATGCACCAGTGTAGTCCAACACTTGGAGAAGCAATGAAGGACTGGAAGTAGAAAGAACATCACACCCATTTTCGCTTCAAGGGAACGAGTTGCGCAAAAACTTGAAAAATTTCACCAACCAGATAACAAAGCTTCAATTAACTATACAAAAATTAATTGAACATCTTGTAAGATTTTCCCTTTATATATTAGGGCCTTAATTAAGTGGTGCAAGTTCACTAGGCTTATTAGGTGGTCTGGTTGGATTGAATAACTAGAAGTTGTTATTCAATCGGACTCTGTGTCTAATATAAACCTGGATAAACAATGGTCGTATAAAATTTTGAAAACTTAATAAAATTTAAAGTCCGAAAAACATTAATGTCAAAAAAATTATTTTTTGTACTAGAATATTGTCACATAAATTTATTTCGAACATATGAGTTTTAAGTTTGATTTTATGCATACTTGTCCCGCGCATAATATTACGTTTTTTAAATTATGCAATTTTAATATGCCTTTAGCAATGTATACTGAAAAAGTGCCGTGAATCTTGAATGCAAGAATTAACTTAAAACTTCTACATGATTTTTAATTTCAAACAAATTTCGACCGATTAATTTTTGTTATTTAGTAATAATAAAGAGTTAATCAACGATTTTGTCCCTCAATTATTAGCAAACTGTCAATGTAGTCCCTCAATTGCTTATGTTAGGAAATAATAATTTGTGGCTCAAAATCCATGAGACACTTCCTTCCACATTGCATGCATCATGGTCCCTCTTCTTGCATGTTCACCTAGCTTTGTGGAGGTTCATGCATTTCCCTTATTTCTCTCTAAATTTCATTGTATAAATAGATTAGGTTTGCTAGTTTGTAAATCACTCATCATTACATCAATTTAGAATTGATTATTCTTCTTTCTTTTGTCTTCACGTAGCATACGTGTGTATATATATATATATATATATATATATATATATATATATATATATTTTATATTTCTCACTTTATTAATTCTTTTTGTCATTTATATAATTTTCTTCGTTTACATATTTTTCCTATTATTTAACTTCTATAATTCTCAATTTTCGATTCTTCGCTTCCGCATTATTCCGCTATATTCCTAACAAGTGGTATCAGAGCGGTTTAATTGAGAGTTATTTTCAAAGATGTCAACTGTTACCAAGTTCGATATCGAGAAGTTCGACGGGAAAATTAGCTTTTCTATCTGGAAGGTTCAGATGGAAGACGTTCTAACCCAGAACGGTTTGAAGAAAGCGCTAGCTGGGAAGAAGAAGAAACCGGCTACAATGACAGATGTAGATTGGGAAGATCTGGATGACAAGGCATGTTCAACCATTCTTTTGTGCCTGTCTAAAGAGGTTCTACGTGAGTTATTAAGTGAGACGACTGCGTCAGATTTATGGTCCAAGCTGGATACGCTTTACATGGCCAAAACTCTGGCGAACACGCTACGCCTGAAAGAGCGTCTGTACACAATCCGTATGACGGAAGGTACTTCTATTAAATCTCACTTAGATGAATTCAATTCTATTTTATTGGACTTGGAAAATATTGATGTCATAATTGAAGATGAGGATCGTGCTGTTTTATTGCTTGTCTCTCTCCCTAATTCATACAAGCATTTCAAAGAAATTATGCTGGTAATAGAAGTGATATCCTTACTTTCGACAATGTTAAGTCGAACCTATTGTCCAAAGAAAAGTTTGACTTTGAAATTAAGTCTGAGGACAAAGGTGAAGGCTTGACTGTAAGGGGTCGTTCACTTGAATCAGGGAGTAGCACTAAAAATTCTAGATCCAAGTCCAAAGGACATAAGTCCAACAAATCCTGCAAGTACTGCAAGAAGCATGGTCATGATGTGACTGAATGCTTCAAGTTGAAAAACAAGCAAGAGAGAGAAAAGAAGTCCGCCGAAGCTAGTGTTGTTGAAAGTGATTCAGAAGGCGATGTTTTGTTATCTGTTAGCTCCGGTTGCAAACGGAGCGAAACTGAGTGGATTCTGGACTCTGGTTGTACATTCCACATGTGTCCTCACAAAGACTGGTTCGTCTCTCTGGAACCGGTTGATGGTGGAGTTGTCTTGATGGGTAATGATACCCAATGCAAGGTTAGTGGAATTGGAAGTGTGCAGATTAAAACTCATGATAACGTTATCAGGGCTCTTACCTATGTTCGGTATATTCCTAATTTGAAACGCAATCTGATATCGTTGGGCACCTTGGAATCTCTGGGGTACAAGTACATAGCTGAAGGTGGAGTTTTGAAGGTCATAAAAGGCTATGTTGTTCTCATGAAAGCTTCTCGTTCTGGAAGCGTGTACGTCTTGCATGGCAGTACTGCGACGGGTTCAGTAGCGGTATCCTCATCGATGTCTGATGCGGATCTCACTCAATTATGGCATATGCGTCTGGGGCATATGAGTGAGAAAGGCATGCATCTCCTGAGCGAAAAAAGGCCTCCTTGGTGGTTCAGGTATGGGTAAATTACAATTTTGTGACCATTGTATTTTTGGGAAACAAAAGAGGGTTAGTTTCTCTACTGCTACACACCGTACCAAAGATGTATTGGAATATATACATTCCGATTTATGGGGACTGACTAAATTCCAGTCTATGGGAGGTTGTAGATATTTTATGTCTATTATTGATGACTTTTCTCGTAAAGTCTGGGTCTATTTCCTGAAACATAAAAATTAGGCATTTTCTATTTTCAAGAAGTGGAAAATACTTGTTGAGACTCAGACAGGTAAAAAAGTCAAGATGCTCAGGACAGACAATGGCTTGGAGTTCTGTGAGTTAAATTTCAATGACTTTTGTGCGGCAAATGGAATTGCTAGGCACAAGACCTTGCCTGGTAAACCCCAGCAGAATGGTGTTGCCGAACGTTTGAACAGGACTCTATTGGAAAGAGCTCGTTGTATGCTCTCTAATGCTGGGTTATGGAAACGGCGTGATTTTTGGGCCGGGGCCGTTTCTACTACTTGCTATTTGGTAAATAGATCTCCACATTCATCCCTTGATTTCAAAATTCCAGAGGAAGTTTGGTCAGGTAATCCTGTTGATTACTCTATCTTAAGAGTTTTTGGATGTCCTGCTTATGCTCATTCCAGTACGGGTAAATTAAACCCGAGAGCTGTCAGATGCATTTTCCTTGGTTATGCCTTTGAGTCAAAAGGGTATCGTCTATGGTCTCCTGATTTTCAAAAAATCATTCTGAG
The DNA here is from genome assembly GCF_001879475.1 of Ipomoea nil. Lineage (NCBI taxonomy): Eukaryota > Viridiplantae > Streptophyta > Magnoliopsida > Solanales > Convolvulaceae > Ipomoea > Ipomoea nil. The sequence goes on along the minus strand of NW_017617293.1, from coordinate 352,000 downwards.
TCGAGATATCACTTTTGACGAAAATGCACTACTTTCTTCTTGAAAAGTTCCCAGTACAAGTGAGACGCAGAGTACTGGTGAAAAGGTGGAGTTTGAGTTCAGGCTTATTGATAGTGTTACTACTGCTGATAGTAATACTAAAGATGATGCATCTACTAGCACAACATCTCTCGTCGAGCCACAACGAGAGTATTCCATTGCTATGGATCGTCTTAGGAGGACAATTAAAAAACCTGCTTGGTATGCTAGTGATGATGAAACCAACATGGTTGCTTATGCTCTTTCAGTCACAAAGGAAGTTGATAGTGATCCATCCTGCTATTCTAAGGTTCTTCCTGTTGCTAAGTTCAAGCAGTGCTTGAGTTTAGTCGGCTGTTCCAGTTGTTAATTCCACAATGGATTTGATCCAAGGTGGAGATTGTTAGGAAATAATAATTTGTGGCTCAAAATCCATGAGACCACTTCCTTCCACATTGCATGCATCATGGTCCCTCTTCTTGCATGTTCAACTAGCTTTGTGGAGGTTCATGCATTTCCCTTATTTCTCTCTAAATTTCATTGTATAAATAGATTAGGTTTGCTACTTTGTAAATCACTCATCATTACATCAATATAGAATTGATTATTCTTCTTTCTTTTGTCTTCACGTAGCATACGTGTATATATATATATATATATATATATATATATATATATATATATATATATATATAATATTCATCCTTGATAGTAATATATATATATATTTTATATTTCTCACTTTATTAATTCTTTTTGTCATTTATATAATTTTCTTCGTTTACATATTTTCCCTATTATTTAACTTCTATAATTCTCAATTTTCGATTCTTTGCTTCCCCATTATTCTGCTATATTCCTAACAGCTTATTCATTGATTTGGTCCCCAAAAACAATTATTTTTAGTCAATTTAGTTCCTTCGATCGTCGATTTGGTCCCGAAAACAATTATTTTTTGTCGGTTTAGTCCCTCCGGCCATGTACGGAAGACGGTCTGAGGGACTAAATCGACTAAAAATAATTGTTTTCGGGGATCAAATCGATGAATATGCAATTGAGGGACTATATTGACAGTTCGCTAATAATTGAGGGACCAAATCGTTGATTAACTCAATAATAAATAACAAAAATAAATGCAGTAATTAAATCAAGTACATAGTAATTTGTTACGCAGTTCGGAGCGCTTCTCCTACGTCTGCCCAATCCACTATAGATGTTCACCCAGGAGTTTTACAATAGAACAGTACCTTAGGCTCACAGCCTTAGTTACCACACTACAAACAACCTTCCTAACATCTAACTTGGACCGAGACGTGCATGCCGTGATGACCTTCGAGCGATACTTCAGCTGACTCAGGTGCAGACGTGTAACTCAGCAGAATTCTGAAATATAATAAGAATAATTTTCAAATTAATATTATAGCAGCAATTTGGATTTCTCTTCTCAATTAATATTGTGATCAAATCGGCAAGTTTCCACAATGAGCAATCTTCCCTTTTATAGTAATAATCCCTTCACCAAATTAAGCCACGTGAATAGCTTCATCAAATGCTCAAATCATTCCCTGCCACTCATTTATAAACTAAATCCTTATAATTAGCTTGAACCACAATTTGATGCCACAACTCAGACTCATTTATGTTAGACCTGCAACAAAGGATATCGTTTGTTAGAATATAGTCGTTATCTGTTGGTCGCTTACCTTCCATAACACATTGCTTTTCATTATCCATAATTCTGCAGTTGTCTTTGGTGAAGCTGACATTCTAGTTTTGGTCGCAAAGCTGACAGATACTTATAAGATTGGCATGAAGGCCGTTCACAAATAACACTTTCTCTAGCTTGGGTAAGCCATTCACGTTTAGAGTACCTACTCTAGTGAGTTGACCTTTAACACCATCACCAAAGGTGACTTCACCTTTGCTAGCATTCACGTTACTTAGGAATTTTGCATTTCCTGTCATGTGATGTGAACACCCGCTATCGAAATACCACTTTGAATATTAAGTTTATACTTTGAAATCTCATATTGTAAATTGCTTTAAGTTATGCAATTTATTTGGAATATACGATTTTAATGTTTAATTTTATGCATACTTGTCCAGCGCATAATATTATGTTTTTTAAATTATGCAATTTTATTATGCCTTTAGCAATGCATACTTTGGGATGGAATTATATTAGTTCCGCATTAAGTTGGACTTATACATAAACTTTAGTTGCGGTAGTGCTTGAATTTAAGCACGTTTAAGCCGTTAGTTTAGTTCACCAATTTAATCTTTAATCATAGGTGAACCATACAGTTTTTTGGATTATACCCTACAGTTTTTTTTTTTTTTTTTAGTTTATAGCCCAGACAGTTATACATTAAGTGTATATGAATCGATGAGGCATACTAGTTTTAATGGCCATGACTTAAGAACATCTTGTGACTAGTCTCCTTAAATTGATACTCTATCTAAGGAATTGGTTTTCACTGAGACTTAGTCTCTAACCGTTTTTCTAGGAGTATATTTAGTTTTTCCCATCACAATTTGGTATAATTTGCCAAAGCATCTTTAATTTACTGAAGTCTCTTAAGTTTTCAATCTTGGTTAATTAAGGAATAGCTACATCATATTCAACAACCTAAGATTATTAATTTACGATTTTATAATTTTTTAATATTGTTAGGGGGTAGCCACATCATCCTTAATCGGTTAAAATTATATAGGTTATGCAAGGAATTGATAATTGTCCAGTGATCTTATAATTTTAATTTGGTTTTAGAGTAGCCACAACATCCTTAATCTGTTAAAATTATATATTAAGCGGTTTATTTTGATCACACAAAGTTTTGGACATATCATTTGTGATTAATTGTATGTAATATGAAGGAATTTAGCCTACAGGTGTGAGCATATAGCCATCAATGTGCAATTCAACTATCAGCTTAGGCTTTTAGTTTAGATGGAGCGCATGCATGCTTCAATTTGATATCAGAGCCAGACCAAAGGTCATGGGTTCGAATCTCAGCGCCACTCGTAAGTGACTACGATTTACCGATCCACGTGTTGCTTGGAACTCACCGCACACGTGAGAGGGCGTGTGAGTATATAGCCATCAATGTGCAATTCAACTATCAGATTTAGCTCACATGCAATTATGTATCGGAATCTAGTTTAGAAGTTTTATCAGTGATGATAGAAATAGATCAATTTTATGATGTAAACTTTAGATCATATTTCTTAATTTGCCCACAGGGATTAAGAAAATGCACATAATTTCTTAAGTTTTATCATAATGGTTGTAATGAATCTTATCAAATAAAACTTTAGCCCACACGCAAGTTTTATATATGTCACTTGATTCTTCAATTCATTTGATAATTGTTTCATCATAAATAAATTTTTTCAGTTGGATCTAATTGAGTACAACTTTAGCCCACATGCAAGTTTTATGTCACTGGATTCTTCTGTCTATTTAGTAATTGTGAAAAATATTATCATAAGGGATTAATTGGATTTAATAGAATTAAAACTTTAGCCCACATGCAAGTTTTATGTCAATAAATTCCTCAACCCGTTAGATAATAATTTTATCACAATTCATAGAATTTATAAATTTAGCTCATAATTCTAAGTTTCATGGTTTGCATGGGCAAAACATGTATTCAGTCACTTCCCAAAATTTAGCACTTTTATTAATTGATTCACGAATCTTGCTCGGTTCTTCGGACTAACTGTAGTAAGTTATGTGGTTTGACATACATCTCTTGGATTCCATTAATAATAAAATGTATCTTTTGAGCCAAATTCTAACTTGGTTTTGGAAGGTGTATTTTGTTTTTTTAGTATGTCCAATTATAGTGGGGAATTATATCTTCATTATTTAGTCGGACTTTAATTAGAACCAAAAATTGATTATTTAGTATGCCCAACTAATGGTGGGAATTATATCTTCATTATTTAGTTGGTAAAATCAATTATGAGTGTGTATATTATTAAGTTCATTTTATTAATTTCGCTGAAGAATATCTTAACCAATGGGAGTGATCATTTAGAAAAAGATCATTAAGATGCCCCACTAGAGATTATGGATTTAAATGGCTTCATACATCTTAAATTGGATTGTATGTCAAACAATAAGTCCAAATAATTCTGCCAGTATTAATATTGTATTTGTTCTTATAAATTCATAAGTTCGAATTAATTGAACATTTGGTTGTGCAACATATTTATGAAAATGTTGCAACAATATTAAGCAATTTATTAGAACAAAACATTTAACTTGTGGTGCACTGTCATTTAATAAATTCTTCAGTGAGTAATAGTCTTTAGTTTCTTCAAAATTGATCCTGGACCATTTTGGTTTGTAAGGCTCAAGACAATTTTGCGAGACATATAAGTAAGACTCATTATTTTTAGTTCATTTATAGTGGATATCGGAGTTATTTAGAAAGTTATGCTGTATGATTAAGATTCCAAATTTATGGACTTAGACTTTTGGTTTGTTGTCTAAGTTATTAGAATGCTTCTGTGACTTGACTATCTTTTGGCTATTTTGATAAGTGGGAGTAACAGACGTATTAACTCCAAGCTCTTAGCCGTTAGAGGTAGTACTTATGTTAACTTATTAAGAAGTCATAGAATATAGTTAGCATTATGCTAATATATTAAGAGATCTCCACTTAAGGCATGCTTCTAAAGTTTTAGAGATCATAGAGTGTACTCTTTTGTACAGTTTGGATGTGTTTCTCCTTAAGTTGCGCATATATGTTTTATTTTGAGAAACATCCCTTAAGGTAGCGAGAATAAACGTTGGGTTTGTTCATAAAGGACCTACGTTGGAGAATTAAAATGCAGAGTTAATGCCATTTTTGGTCCTAGACTTATTGGGGTGTGGACAGTTTTCATCCTCCATAATAGAAATTGCCAATTTGTAGCCACACTTATTAGTCGTTGGACACTTTTAGTTATCCATCAATGAAGCCGTCAGTTGATCATGAAATAGAAGGGCAAAGCTGTCTTTTTATGTGTTCTTCTTCGTTTCTTTGTATTTCACCATTTCAGTTTACAAATTAACACATTCAAATTGTAGTCCCCAAAGTGATGGGACCCCATTTCAAAAACAACATGTGTGGTGTGTTCTAAACAACAACCCACATGAGGAATTTTGAAGAAGATGTATGGTGTGATTAAGAACTTCAACTTAGATGCGGCAAAGGAAGAAGCAGTGGAGGCGGTGATGACGCCACAGTTGCCGCCAGCGAAGAAGCCTAAAAAGGGCATAGGGTCGATTCTGGGGTCAGATTCCGATCACAGAAGCACTGAGAACAATTCTTCCAAGTTTCTTCCTCCCCCTTATGTTCATCCTCTGGTCTCAAAATACTGAGGCACTTGAGGCATTACTCTAGCTGAAAAAAGTGTAAATTGCCATCTTTCTCCAACGTAACTGTGTTCTTTATGGATCTTCAGCTGCCTCTGCTCTGTGGTCTTCCTTTGTTGGAGAAAGGAGCATCTCAAACTGCACATTGGATTGTTTGGAGATCAGGGAAGCATCTCTTCCTCACTGATAATGATGATGGAAAGCCTCCTCCTCTTCTTGCTTGATTCTAATTAATCTGGAGCTAACTTCAACATAATCACATAACATTTACTTTTCATGGTATTAGCAAAATTTCTCCCATTACCAATCTTTAAGATGTCGTTGGATGGAGTACATCATCAATGCGTCTCAAAACACTGAGGACGATTCTTCGCCGCCCAGATCTTTCCCTCCTCCTCTGCCTTCTCTGGCTAAGAAAAAGGCTTCCCTTCAAGTGCTCTCTCGCCGGCAGAATGGTCTCCTGATTCTTGAAGCTGTTTCCGTCCCCCAGCATGACTATCTCTTCTCCTCACCCTTGTCAATGACAGCTCTGCCTCATAAGAAGCCAGCCGTAAAGAGGCAGGGGACACAACTCAAGTGTTTGACGATTTTGAAGAAACCGATGATACTGTTCTTATCGATGATGATGAGAAAGAATTAACAAAAGAAATGGGAATAAATTCAAATTTGCCAAATATGTCAACTCCACCATTTATGAAGCAATTCAAGAAAAACACATTGTGGTTTAACAACAAGGTAGTGGATTTCGAAGAGGAGGAGGAGGATCTCATCATTACTCCATTTCCACCACCGGCGGCGGGAGTTGCAGGTCTAAGTCTGGCGGCGCCGCCACACGCCACCGCCGCCTTCGTCAACACCTACGACTACTTCTGGAAGAAGAAACCCACAGTTGCAATCTTACAAAGAAGAACACAATTTGCAATGCATGGCTGAGCTTCGGGTGGGTTGCTGTTTAGAAGTAAAAAACATTAGACTAATACAACAAAGAAGAAGAACACATAAAAAGACAGTTTTACCCATCTATTTCACGGTCAACTGACAGTTTCATTGACGGAGGACTAAAAGTGTCCAACGATCAATAAGTGTGGCTAAAAATTGGTAATTTTTATTATGGAGGATGAAAATTGTCTACACCCTAATAAGTCTAGGACCAAAAATGGCATTAACTCTAAAATGCATGTGACCATAATGGATACTACTCTGATTAAATAGAGGACATGTCACTATGATTCTTGTGTTTTGTTCTTTGGCGAGGGTTGTGCTAGTACTTGCACCAAGTGGGAGAATGTAAGATTTTCCCTAATAATATATATTATATATTATATATTAAGGCCTTAATTAAGTGGTGCAAGTTGACTACGTTTATTAAGTGGTCTAGTTGGATTGAATAACTAGAAATTGTTATTCAACTGGACTCTGTGCCTAATATAAATGTGGATCGATGGGCTTCAGGATATTCGTTATATAGCACATTCAGTTACGGTACTCAAACTGCTCAGTAGACACCAATACACCATCTAGGGTTCTGAGTCAAGTATGGGACAAATATGGCTAACGGTCTACCGTTCAAGAGGCAACACAACAAGAACATCAACTGTGGCTGGAGATCAACACGACTATTGCTTTCACTTGTACGAGGTCAGGTTACTCGTATACTATTATTCAGTGTAGTTAGATTATTTATGTCTAACACATCTAACATGCAGATTCACACAGAAAAGAGAAATAGTAAAAGACCTTCAATGATCCCTTCTTTTCAAGATATAAATACACCTTTATAAACTTGTTATTGTATGGCACGTGTGATATTGACAGCACAAAATTATACACAACCCAAACAACCAAAGTATAAATTGGGATAGGATAAAACTCAAAATCATAAAGAAATATGTTTTCACATTGCATCTAATCCTAGTTGAGGGAGGATTCTAGTAGTAGCCATGAGAACCAGGTAAAACATGAAGCAAACCTTTACTTATATATATATATATATATATATATATATATATATATATATATATGCTTAGGATCAGGTGCGCACAACACTTCTTGTGCGAAAATGTGTTGAGATAGGATTCATAATATGATTAATGACTCTCTTAAAATCAATTGTATACGAAATGTGCACTTGAAAGCTCAAAACCATGCACTTGAAGGGACAAAACTGTGCACTTGAAGGCAAAAAAATTACACTTCAAGGCAAATAATGTGCAATTGATGCATTTTATGGTACCAAAAAGGGATGTTATTCAATTAACTTAAGTGTTATTAAATTAATTACCCATACAAATTGTTTGTAAATCTCACAAATTTCATTAGAAATTTAGTTATATGTTATTGGAAAGAATACACAATATATGACAAATACGGCCCAGAATTGTGCACTTGAAGGCAAAAATTCTGCACCAAAAGAAAAAAAGGGTTCACTTGAATGCTAAGTATTTTTTGTTTACACAATAATAAGACATACATACACTTGTAGGCATTAAATTGAGTACTTGAAGGCATAAAGAGGATCACTAGAAAGCAAAGGAGAAAAAAAAAAGGACACTAAAAGGGAAAATTCGCAGAAAATTAATTATGCACTCTTAGAATGGAAAGCATGCACTTGAAGGCTACAAAACGTGCACTTGAAGGCCAAAGATTTGCACTCAAAAGGCACAAATAATATGTCACATTTTGAAAATTGAGGGACAACATTTACAACATTTTTTGATGTATTATTTATTATTTATTGGTCATTAACTCTTATTTCTTAATTTATTTTCTTTAGCCTATTTTATTGTTTTGAAAAGTAGTTTCTTGTGTTTAATAATATTATTTTTAATATAATTTCAAAATATTTAAATGTTATATACTATTTTTCTTCTTCGAGTGCATCATTTTTATTTTAATACTTAGTTTTTCCTTTGAGTGCACATACTTGTGCCTTTGAGTGCAAATCTCTGGCCTTCAAGTGCACGTTTTGTAGCTTAATCTAAAAAATACAATGTTTGGTTTCAAATTTTCTAAGTATTCTTAATTCTCTTTTGAGCATCATTGTCATTGTCTTCATTATCTTCACTATTTGCCCTCTTCTTTTTTGTTGGTAAAAGTGGCAAAACTAAGGGGAGCCAGACGTTCGGCTCCTCATATGTTTTTATTTTTTAAATTTGTTTTATTTTATTAAATTAATAATAATAATAATAATAATAATATTATTATTATTATTATTTTTTTATTATTATTATTACTAGTTTTAAAAGCGTGAATGGGATATTGCCCAATAATTATTTTTAAATAAGTATTTCAAAGTATATCAATACAATATTATATAGGAGATGTTCATACATAGGTAAATAAATGTTGAATTGGTTTATTTAAACGGTAATTTAAAGTATATAAATGCAAGATAATATATGAGAGATTCATTATAATGCTCACTAAAATAAATGTTTGCAACTTTCTAATGATGCTAATCTAAATATCTAAATAATTAGTCTAAAAGCAATAGTCTAAATAAATACTACTTTTGATTTAAGTTTCTCTAATTCTCTGTTGGGTAGCATTATCATTATCTTCATCATGAGTACATGTCCTCTTTTTTGTTTTTGTTTTTTTAATCATAGTGTGTCATGTGCAATTGGGTTACTGGTGGTAGCATAGAGGGATACATCGTGCAATGAGATTATAGTGTAGGAAGCTTTAGCTTTGTTTTGTAGTGCATATGACTGTGATCTTAGTTGTACTATGAACTCTATAAGCACCTATTGATATTAGGTAGTGATAGTTTTCCCCCTACATGTTTCATGTGTTGTGAGATGTGTATCGTAGGTTATCATGTGAAAGTATTGAACAATATATTAATATTATATTTGTATAAAATACTTGGTAAATAAATAAATAAATAAATAAATAAATATATATATATATATATATATATATATATATATATATATATATATATATATATATATATAACATATTTTGTATTATAACTTTGAAATTTAATTACAAGATGATGTAAAAAGAAGACAGTGGACAATGTAGTAAATATAATAAATTAATAAATTTGAAGGTAAAGAATCTTTGAATTTTAGAAAATAAATATAATATAAATAATGAAATTCTATCTCTTTTTAAATGTTTTATAATGAATAATTTTTTTTTATAATAAAGGCATTATAGACATTTAATTCTAAATTAATTAAATGGATATGTATTATTTTTTGTTATAGCTACTAATTTATTTAATTTAATAAGAGTAATAAAGTGGTGTACATACTTTTCATCAACAATAATGAAATCATTAATTTTTTTTTTCTCTCGTGTGCAGATTAAGTCTTAAGGCTAAGTAGTCATAAAAGCTATCTTGAATTCACATTTTAAAAGCCAAGTATTCAGGCCTTATTAGTTTCTTATCTATCCACCTTCTCTTTATCTTGAATTCCCTAAGGATGATGTTTGTTTTGATATTATTGTGCATATATCTTTTTGAACATTAATTATCCATTCTAGTTTATATATATACGTGTATCTCTGGATTCATTAAATCATCAGGTATTTTTAATCTTTCATATTCTTTATCTTTACTTGTTCGCTTTCTTTTTAAGTGTTCGTTTAATTTGCTTGGGTTATTCTTTATGTTTTGTTATTGGCTGTTTCTGTGTGTTCACTAAATGTCCTATCTACGTTGTGTTGGCTGCTTTTGATATGATAATTCTTTGATTATGCCTTTTTGTTGGTGTTTCCTGTGTTAAAATATGTTTGCTTGAATGATAAATTTGGTGCAATTTGATTAATGTGTTTATTTCTCTGTGTTATTTGTTTGGTCCAGTCATGACCGTGTGTGTTTTTGTTTGGTTGTGTGTTTTTCATGCTATCTGTTGTGATTCTGTGCCTGAATCATCTTCCTGTCTTGTTTGACCAAAATGGAAAATTTCTTGAATTTTTGTGCTTCTTTGTTATTTGCTAAGTCATTTTCAAGATTGCATGTACCTTGTTCTGTGTTTCTCTTTTCTATTTTCACTTGTGCAGGTTCATGTGGCAAAAGATTTCGTAAAAAGCAAAAAAAAACTATTATGGATCTGTTCTCTCTATTTCATCGTCAATCAAAAGCTATCTGGTATTAGTTATTGGATTCTCTTTATATGGTTTCTCTTATTGGCTTTAGTGGATATTATTGGATATCGGCTTTGGTTGAAAATCTTCTTCGGATTATTAGATTATCCAGGTTACCATATTATTTGGGTTATCATATCTTTTGGATTATCATGTTATTCAGACTTTCGTGTTGTTGGTTGTGTGATAGCTTTTTATAAAGAATATCTGAATGGTTTTTCTACTATTGCGAACATCGAATGAATATGACAACACTACATTCTTGGTGTATGGTAATTAATATTGATCAATATGGATGAATGTTGGATACGTTTCTTGCTATTTTACGGGAAAGAAGGTCGGGCACCCCGTCAACTCACTAGTATAATCCACTAATTTGATGTTCACCGATCTTTTTTTTCACTTATTTGGCAAAAAAGGAGGAGTAATAGAAAGGAGGAGTTTTTGAAGAAAGGGGGAGTTTTATTTGGCTGACTATTTTGGAATGTGAAATAAGGGAAGATACAAGAAAGGGGGAGTAGTAGGAAAGCATGATGACTGCGACATATGATATTTTTTTTTAGTATGGCTTGTCTATTACTCTATTATGCTACACTTTTTTTTTGGTAATCTCTTACTTGTATATCTCTTCAGTTTATGGCTATTTTTATTAGTTACTGGTTATTATTATCTAAACACTGAACTTATTGTTATTAGATGATCAGCTTTTATTTAGCTAATCTATCTATTGGTGATCAGTTATTCTATCTGAATATTGAGGTTTCTCGGGGTTCATAAACAGCACACATATTCTTTGAAAATTAATACTATGAGTTCATGGATACATGGTCTACAAGAGCTTTTTGTTGTTTTTTTTTTCTTACCTTAGGTAATTGTATGGCACTTATTCTAAGGGCTTTTTCTAATAAAAATTATTTAATTGTTGTTTGCCCAAAGTATTAAAGTGCTACTAGTTTTTGCCAAATAAATTGGCAAAGGGGGAGATTGTAAGTGTACATATTTTGTACACATTAAAAACCTATGTTGCCTAATTTATTTTTATAAAAATAGACTTAGGTTAGCCAAAGCTCTTGGACCATTTTTATCCATCAGTTATCAGATATGAAGAGGAAAACAGCTATCAGATTATGGTTCAAGCAAAATGTGTGGTTGTTAAACGAGTGGCTGAGAATGATTTGCGATGTTAGGAAAGCTACTTTTGTGCCTTGGGAAATTGGAAGCTTCATCACTATAAAAGGAAAGGAAGATCATTGTGGAAGTTGCCAATTTGAGATTTAATATTATTTTGAGAAGTGAACATTATATTACTGCTAACGAATTGAATTAAATATATTATTATTCTGCTGAGCTACGGTCTGCTCCTGAGTCAGTCGAAGTCTACTGAGCTACGGTCTGCGCCTGAGTCAGTTGAAGTACTGTTCGGAAGTTATCATGGCATACACGTCACAGTCCAGGTTGGATGTTAGGAAGGTTGTTTGTAGTATGGTAGCTAAGACTGTGATAGTCTAATGTACTGTTCTACTGTAAAACTCCTTGGTGAACATCTATTGTGGATTGGGCAGACGTGGGTTGCCCCGCAGACGTAGGAGAAGCGCTCCGAACTGCGTAACAAATCACTGTGTACTTGATTTAATTACTGCTTTTATTTTCTGTTATTTACTATCACTAAATAACAAAAATTATTCGGTCAAAATTTAATATAAATTTAAAAATCAAGTAGAAGTTTTAGGTTCGGTTAGTTTCAGGTTCACGTCATTATTTCAAGGGAAAATACTTACAATATATATATATATATATATATATATATATATATATATATATATATATATATATATATATATATATATATATATATATATTAAAACTTAGGTTTTTAAATTTTAAAATTAAAACTTACACTAATTTAAGATTTTGACTAAGAGTTGATTGAGAACTGGGAACCCGTCTCTACCTAATTCCCTGCGCAGGGCCGGTCCTAGCAGGGTGACCGCACAGGGCCCCCAAATTTTTGGGCACAATTTAAAAAAAAAATATTCTAGATATAATTTATTATTTTTATATGGAGTACTTGATAATTATTTGTTTTTGAATTCATAGATTGATCTTAATTGTAATTGAAAATAAAATTTGTAGATTGCATTTCGGAACAAAAACAATAAAGATCCAAATTAAATTATTATATAGGGTCCTATTTTTAATGGAACGGCTCAATCCCCGCGGAGACGGGGATGGAGACTATTTTTAATTCACCGTTGGGGATAGGTGCGGAAATGGGACGGTGTCGGGGTTTTGGAGATGGGGACGGGGAAGGAGAATATACTCCCCAACCCCGCCCCGCCCCCTTGCCTCAATAGTTACTTCACACATTTCAACATTACACATTACAAAAATTAACAATCCAAACATAATTTAAAATTTCAACGAAAATTAATGTTATATAATCTTACAGTATTATCAACCTTAACTACATAGTGTTTCTTGTCAAGATCAAATGATTACCCCTATGCCAAAAGTTATATATAACTAATAGTAAACGTTTAACTTCTTGACGGGCTCACCTCTTGTCAAAATTAAAGCAAAACAATAGGAGCAAAAAAATCCCGCCCAAACCGAACGTCGACGTTTTGGACTAAGCCGCTAAATTTATTGTTTTTGCTTCGGAAAACCAAAGGTCTATGCAGTATAATACCTAAAGTATATAGGAAACCTAATTTTTTCAAAATATCTACGACAGATCATTCTCCCATCCAATGGGATTAGAGAATGTATTTAAGGCAATCAGTTTTTCATATGGGACATTGAGCCCACGAACCCATACCTATTCTCTAGGTACTTATTGATGAGGATGATGATGATCAATAACGAAAGGTCATCAGACCTTATATATACAACACATATACAACTACTGAATACATTCGCAATCTCCCTCTACAACAGCCTCTCTGATTCTTCTTCAATAACAAAAAATGTTTGTCCTTGCTAGCCAGATATCTCCGATGAATACCAGGCAAGCTCTTAGGCTACAGGTGGTGCGAGCATATCAGATTCCTGAGAGAAGTGATCCATCGAAGTTTCGATCAAAAGAGGTTGTTTTTCATGATGAAGAGGTAAGTACTCTTTAAAAATAGATAGACAGTCGTTTTAGTTATACAGTTCGTATTTTTGTCCGATATTCAAACAGTCCCTATTTTTGTCCATATTCCGAGATTTTACCGTCCCTATTTTTGTTATTTACACATACACAGGGTCCTTCTTGCGTGCTCATATACCCAAAGAGTACGTGGAAGTACCTTTGCAGTTTTGCTGAAGGTTCAGTATATGCTATAAAAAATTTTTGTGTTATCACCAATTTTTACTCATACAAAACCAGCCCACAGAAGTACATGATAAAATTTGACTATCAGACTATGGTTAAGGATTTAAAGCATGTGAAATTTCCTATGAAAATGTATCGGCTGAAGACCTTTAGAGAGATCAAGTCTAATGAAGGCCTTGATGAGAAAATCTTATTTGGTAATCAGTACTCTCATTCAATCTATGGTTTCTAATTATTTACTATTTTGTCTACTATTCTATATTCTAAAGCATTATTTTGTAGATGTTATTGGTCGAGTGATTGAAATACACTGCCCACAGGAGAAACTAATCAATGGCAAGAACTCCAGGCTGATTGACTTAACCATTGAAGATACTAAGTACTACTGAATTCCAGTACCTATGGTTTATTTTCTATTTTAGAGATTTCTGAGTTTCTAATATATTTTCTAAAAATTTTTAGTGGAATACAACTAATGTGTACTTTGTGGGATGAACACGTAAGCAAGATTGAGGCATTCTACAATTCTACTACACAAGAGCCATTATTGGTGTTGATACAGTTTTGTAGGGCTAGGGTGTGTCTAAAAAGTAAGTAGATTAAATCCTATAACTGCTCCTAACTTATTCACCAATAAGCCTTTCTAATGTGTATTATAACATTATTTCCTAAAGGTGGTGATGTCAAGATTTGTAGCTCCTATGATGTAACACAGCTGCTTTTCAACCAAGAATCTCCCCCATTTGAGGAGTTCAGGAAAAGGTACTTGCATTCTTTTTTTTTTTTGCAGCTGCAATTTTACATCTAATATGGATTTTGATTTTATGTTATCATTTTACAGTATTAGCCAAGAACAGACTCCAATGCGCAGTATAATTTCCCAGTCAAGTTTTAAGGAATGTAGCTCCTATTCAGTTTCCCTATCTGCTGATACGGAAGTTCGTACTATCAATGACATCTACAGAGACAAGGAGGTAAGACTGTTTTAATGTAGCTCCTATTCAGTTTCCCTAAGACTGTTAAAACAACAAATGATTACTTCAACCTAAACATTATACCAAACAATTCCTTTAATGTTTAGATTTTATAGATGGCGTTATCCACTTAAAAATATACCTCTATGTCTTTACTTTGTTGCAATCCATGTCTTTACTTTGTTGCAATCCATGTTAGTGTAGAGTTCTGGCATGTTTAACATGCAATTAATGTACAGCATGAGCTACATAAATAATATCACAACTCTGCAACCCTCTATAGTATACATTAGACCAAACACCTTTAAAATGTTTAGAGGTTATATATAGAGATTCTGCCACTTAATAATATACCTCTATGGAGTGGAGTTTGTTGCAATCCATGTTTTTAATTTGTTCCAATCCATGTTAGTACAAACTTCTGGCAGTTTTAACCTGCAATTAATGTAAAGCATCAGCTACATAGATAAAGACACAACTCTGCAGCCCTCTATAGTATACAGTTGTGTTATTAACTCAATCAGTTAATTAAAAATATACCTCTTTGATATTACTTGATTGCAATCCATGCTTTCAGTTCTGCTCAAAGCTGCACACTAGATCCAATTTCTTGGCTGTTTAACCTGTATTAGCTAATAAGCATGAGATGGAAAAATATTAACACAAATGTGGTGTCCTATATAACTTATTCAGATTAATCAGTCCACCAGTGTGTACTTATCTCTTTCAGGTCCGGTGTTAATTGTTTTGGTAGCAAATACCACATGTTCACCCACAAACCTGCACAATCAAACACATATTGATGGTTTAATTAATGTTAGAGAAAAAATTATGTGGATATTTGTACTAAATATCCACACATATACTGATTTGGGCCATGTTATAAACTCTGTTAACAGTCTAACATATTATGCAGTTTGGCGATTTTTGGGTGGCAGCAAGGATTGTATTCATTGATGATCCAGAGTGGTACTATGCTTCGTGTAGAACAAAGGGTTGCAACAAAAAACTGAAACTCAAAGGAAAGTGGCTATGGTGTAGTACATGTGACAGAAATTGGGGTGACGGGACACTCAGGTACAGTATTAAGGTTAGGGTTGTGGACTTGGATGGCAATGCTCCTTTCCTTCTATGGGACATGGAGTGCCTCGATCTACTTGGAATTACCGCGGATGATCTAAAGGATACCCATACTAAGGTACAAAACTATATTTCAATCTTAGCTAGACAATTAACTTATTAGTACCTGAACCAGATAAGTTGTGTTTTCAAATACTGTTTCACATATGGTATATAGGAAAATTAAAATCTATAGTAACTTTTTATGTAGGGAAGGAAGGGTCTACCTAAGGAGCTCAAGACTCTAATTGGACTGAATCTCCTATTTCGAATTGCCGTTCGCAAAGAACAGTTCCAGAATTATCTCAATGCTTTCCCTATTATGAGGATCATCACTGATGAAAAGATTGTAGAAAAGCATTGCCCAGAACTAATAGGAGTAAGGGACAGGGATCTCAGTTCAAAGTTGGAGTTGGAGCTTACAGATGAGGACCTATGGGATCTAGAGGTATACTTGGGATACCGAGTAACATGTTCTACCAATTAGTTTATAGTTTATTATTATTGGTCACTTAATAATTTTGAACTTCTGATTTTGTAGGAAGCAGACCAAGCAAATGAAGCTGAAAGTCCACTCCAAGTTATTGCATAGAGACTCAATGCAGAGAATAGTGTTGAGAATGGAACAGTCAAGTGATCACTAATCGATGAATTTTCAAGCACACAAAGTTAAAAAAAAAGCAAGGAATGTGTGGTCAAGATTGAGAAGGAAGCAGATGTGTAATGATTTAATGATTGACAATGTGCTCTATTGGTGTCTTTTTTGTAACAATGGTTTTTATGGTGACATTTTGGTGACTCACTCAAACAGCTAGACTGAAACTTTCAATCATTTGGGATTGTATTAGTAGATCATTATTTTTTGTTGAATTCTCAGAATTTGTTCCTAGGAGCTGTTATGGGTACTGGATTTGTTATATTCCTTTTGCAAGTTTTTTTTTCTCAGGTAGTGTGGCACAATGATGGAAAATGAATGCACATGTATGGTAAAAGAGGTCAAGAGATGGCTGACATGGCAGAAAAAAATGAAGAAGATGGCAGAGATATCACTAAATATGGAAACTGATGGCACAGTAATAAGTTGAAGATACAGATAACATCTAGCAAACAGTTCATCAAATTGTATTTGTAGTGAAATGTAATACAGGCAAAGGACTACTTTTTAGATGCACAACATTATTGTAGATTAGTGTAATGTCATTTTTAATTGTAAAATATTATTCTAACTTTGATGGAATCAGCTAATAATTCAAATCCTCCATTTTGTGCCATAATTAACAACTGCCTTACATTAAATACTAACAGCAAATCAACTCATTGTCATCCAAAATTAACTCCACTAATAATGTAAACAGAATATCAAATTTTAATAGTGTATAGAAACCATCCAAAGTAATATTGTACTCTAACTTGAAAATTTGAATGTAGTATTCAAACATTACAGTTGCAACCCTTGCTGACTATGCAACACCCTTACAAGTTTTAGAAAGTAAAAGTAATTAAAATAGTTTTAAAACTAAATAATGCAACACCCTTTGATAATGAATATATAGAGTTTATTCCAAGTAGGCATGATTAGACCTGATTATGCACTTACCAGCCTCTGTCATCTTAAAACTCACTTCAAAGTCCTTTTAAGTGAACTTCCAGGTCCTTTATGCATGTCCTTTTAAGTGAACTGCCAGGTCCTTTGAACTGAACTTCCAGGTCCTTTATGCAACATTTGCTTTATAGCATCCTACCTGCAGTTTAACCAAAAAGTTATTGATTACAAATATTAATGGAAGCCACATCGTAGTCAATTTCTAACACATGGATTAAGTTCACAAAGTTCATTATGGACTTAGTGATGAATAGTGAATTAAACCTTGAATTCACCAACTTTAGGATTAGGAAGCCTCCTAAATTAATGTTAGTAGAGGACCGTTTGTGTAGCAGCTTACCTGCAGTGGACAAATAGTGAATTAAAGAGATAACTCAATATATACACCATCTAATTTAGTAACAATGAAAGGATATTATTGTTGTTAATCACATTATATTGAGCATTTCTAAGTCTATTAAAACTTATCTTTGAGCCGTGCTTAGTAACTGTTTGGCCAATAGTCTTGACAGCCTCTTTGTTATTAGGAAGACTACCGAAAGAATTAGAGTTGAATACAGATTGTGTATATCAGACCTGCAATTGGAGAATTACAATTCACCGAATTAAATCTTATAAATATCACCTAATGTAAGAACACTGAAAGAACATTATACTCAACCTAAAGAACATTATATTAGAGGATTTGATAAATGTAAAACTTATCTTTTTTGCCCAAGCGTAACAACCTCTTTAGTACAATTCCCATTATGTGCTAAAAACATATCACAGCATCTATTAAGTTTGTGCTCTATTCCACTCAGGGTCATCCAGTTAATAGTTGCTTTTGATGTGAAACCCAAAGCAACTTATTGGCATCAAAATTTAACTCCCTGACATTAGAGCACCAAACTGTTTGTTACCTAGAAAACAACATATATTAAACAACATATATAAAAATTTAAGTCCCTGACATTAGGGATAATAAACATTATTAGCATCCAAACAAAGTTGTGAATTCCACTTGGACAATGGAAAAAAAAAGTAGTCAGAATATCAATGAGCTAATATATTGATGGCACATTGCATTAAGTAGCTGATCAAAACCTTTTAGTATTCCAAAATCAATTAGGATTGCCATTTTCCAATGTTGTCTCCAAATATTAATTAACCAGTTTAGACCTATATATTCAACAATTAGATATTATTAACCTCCGTTGAGCACCACAACTACACAAATCCTATACTGGGCAATTCATCTCTCCTAGAGTACATGAGGAAACTTACATCTTCAACCACAATTGGGTCGAAGCGCAATTATCCCAACAACAACCAAGGTAAATCTATTGACTTCTATCTTTATTATACTATTCGGTCTTAGTTTATACAACTATTATACAATTTTTTTTTTAACTCTACTAAAAAGACTAAAAACGATCCCAACCAATATTAACGGATTGTACAAAAAATATCGAAACACAAGATTAATCTATCAAAATAAAACTCATTAGATACATTTCCAAGTTACCAAAATCGAGATGCATGTCTACCATATTAAGTTGAGATTTACAAATATAGTATATAAACGAGACTTAGATCTGAAAACTTAGAACAGTTAGGGTTAGAAATCAATACCCAATTTTTGTTGTGATTGTCCACATCGTGTGTTTGAACAGCCGCTTCTCCAAAATGGTTGACCGCCTGATAACATCGCACACATTTCTGTTCACCTGGGAGATCCCTAGCTACGCATGCACTCTGGCGAACATTAGGTTCACCGGATTCAACTCTATGCCACGATTGACACTAGGAAATATCCGATTTACTCCTTTGACACTACTATGAACACTCAGAGTGGTAGTAATTTTGAAAGGTTTGGGTGAATGAATGCTTCACAGTACCATCTTCTTCATTGTCAATCCATATCCAAGAGATAGGAAACGACCGTCGAGAAATGATTAATACCTTAATCGAGTCTCACAATCGAACCTTAAACCCTTTATCATTTGCAGTTTTAGTGAGAGAAACCACTGTACTTCACCGGCGATGTAGGCTCACAATGGAGCCTTCTAGGAGATTAGTAAAGTGACTCTGCTGCCTACATCACGGTGTGATTGCCAAAAGAGTCGAATAATAATAATAATAACAATAATAATAATAATAATAATAATAATAATAATAATAATAATTATTATTATTATTATTATTATTATTATTATTATTATTATTATTATTATTATTATCATTATTATTATTATAAAATAGTGTTAAAACAACCCAGAAATTGTTAATATATCTTATATATTATTAATAATCTTAATAATAATATTATTATTAATAATATGATTAACATTTTTATTTTTATTCTTCTTATAATAATTATTATAATTGTTTGAATAACATTAATCCTCATCATTAATATTATTATACTAATTTGTTATTATTGCGATTTGTTAACATCAAATGTTTATAACATTACACGTTTAAAGGATATTATATTATATAATATTAAGATATATTATATTTGTATAATAAAATAGTATTATTGTGAAATAGTAAAGTATTAATATTAGTTTAATATTAATACTTTAATTATAATTAGGAATAGAATCATTCCGTATGTATCCAAAAAATTTAGGTACCAAACATATCATGTATGGGTATATATTATTGTTTTTTTCCTTTACAGAGAATGAGAATCGTACTGCCATGGATGCATCGTACATGTCATCCATTGAATGCAACAATAATACACACAATCGTACACCCCTACGTGCTGTTTTCCAAAGTTCGTTAAGTACGCCTTTAAGTATTGTGACAAATGGTAAGTGTGTTCTATATGATAGTGAAATTATCTAATCAATTGTTGCTAACCATATTTTGGTTATGAAATTCACAACTTCGACCGCAATTCGTACGACAATTCGGAATTCGCCTTTGCAAGATTTGGGTAGCAGAATACCATTAAGCAACATATCCAATAGTACGAAATTAAACAATCATTTTTAACGTCTACAAAAAAATTTTAAGATGTGATAATTAACAATCTAACAAGTTTTTTTTACGGCTCTTATATAATTAAAGAAAATATCGCGCGGGTTGACGGGGACCGTGAAAAAGAACCTATTACGAAGCGCCACAATCATTCGATCGACTTAAATAGAACCCCAGATTCACAACTAGGTATCAAAATTTCCACTCCATCGATATATTTATTCCTTATAGCAAACTACACATTCTAATTACGAATTCTGTAGCCATTTATAATTTTATATTGGTTAATAACAATCGTGGTTGTTGAAATGCACAGTATCTTCTCCTTTACGGATGACCTTAAATACTACACCAACGCAAGAATTGAGTAGCAGGATCCCATTTAGCAACATATCGAATGGTATGAACTTCAACAAATATATTGTAATTATATATATAGTCAAATTTAATATTTATTGTTCTAACGAATCTTATTAAAAAATATGTATTATTAAAGCAAATTGCGGTCAAGTCAATTTGATCCGCAACAATCCACCTAAAGCTGACCGTCCAAGTTTCTGCTTCAACTTAAATCTATCGCCAGAGTCGCAGATAGGTATAAACATATATTCAAGAAGAGGTTTTTAATTGTCACACATTTATAATTATTCCTTTAATATATAACCAAATTAATTACAATTGGATATTGTTCTTTTAGGGATGGAAAGTAATTGTTGCATTACAAATGACAATAATATGAAAAGTAGCCTGGTAGAGCCAGAGAGTGAAACCATACCGCAGTACCGCAATTTGTTACCAGACTTTCAGGAAGTTGTTGAACCGTTACATGACAATATGCCCTCAGTTAATGGTGAGTTCATATGAAATGTGGCAGGACAAAAACGTATTATATTTGGACTACAGTAAAATACATTATCATGCTAACTAATATATTTTTTTTTTAGATTTTTATTTCGATCTTGGTGATCCAGAGTATCTTTGCGAGCATTGTAATTCAATTTTTTGGTACAATGAACGGTCAAGCAATTCAAAGTCATGTGAAAGTCCAAAATACTCTGCGTGTTGTGTAAATGGTAAAATAAAGTTGTCATTTATGACAAAGCCTCCTCAAAAGCTGTATGAGCTATTCTTTACATCAAACGATAAAAACAAATATTTTTTAAAGAATATAAGTTCATATAACAGCATGTTTTGCTTTACGTCGATGGGTGGAAAAATAGATAGAACTATTAACAACGGAACATAGCCGTCGATATTCCGTATCAATGGTCAAAATTTTCATCGGATTGGAAGCTTATTACCTTCACATGGCATTCAATCGAAATTTGCCCAATTATACATTCACGATACAGAGAATGAGATAGAAAATCGCTTAAACTCTTTGAGGTATACTCTTTTGTGTTACTGCAATATTTTTGGTATATCATGGCTTAATACAGAGTATCTTATATTATTTATTCTTCCTTTTTTAGTGCCGAAAGCAATGGTTCTGCGTTGCATAGTGAGGTAGTACATGACATTAAGCAAGTTCTAGATGAACACAATGTGTTGGTTAAGTCATTCCGAATGGCCAAGTCGTTTCTGCAGTCTAATCCTCAAAGTCAAATCAGAATAAGATTAATAGGAAAGAGGACTAAAGATGCCAGGACTTATGCGTTACCAACTACTTCCGAGGTTGCTGCACTCATTGTTGGAGATATAGACCCTTACATGGGTCAACGGGATATTGTTGTCGAGTGTAGGTCTAGAGCACTGAAACGAATAAATGAATTAAACCCAGCCTATTTACCATTGCAATACCCAATCTTATTTCCATTGGGGAGGATAGTTTTCGAGAAGATATACATTTTGCAACACTTGGTACAAAACGAGATTTTTCAAGAAAGAGTGTTTCACAAAGAGAGTACTTCGCGTTCCGTATACACGAAAGATCAAATGAGATCTCAACAATAATGTATGCCAGAAGGTTATTCCAACAATTCTTGGTTGATGCGTATACTATGGTTGAATCTTCGAGGTTGCTCTATATTAGGTCAAATCAAAAAGCTCTGAGATGTGAGGCGTACAAAGGTTTGTCTGATGCGTTAACTCGCGGTGAAGTTCAACCCAGCTCTCAAGGGAAAAGAATAATATTACCATCAAGTTTCACTGGAGGAGCAAGATACATGATACAGAACTATCAAGACGCCATGGCAATTTGCAGATTCATAGGTTATCCAAATCTGTTAATTACTTTTACATGTAATCTTAAATGGCCCGAGATACAACGATTCTTGGAGAAAAGAAACTTGAAAGCTGAAGATCGTCCCGACATTGTCTGCCGTGTTTTCAAACTGAAGCTAGACTGTTTAATTAAAGAAATAAAGAATGGAAAACTATTTGGTCGTGTAAAGGTAGGTGCGTACTGCATGAGCTTATAATTGTCATTTTTTAGAATAATAATTATTGTTATTATAATACTTCTATCTTACAATATGAATGCTTTTCTGACAGTAATATACTCAATTGAATTTCAAAAACGTGGTCTTCCGCATGCCCACATATTACTGTTCCTACAAGCGACCAACGACTTTGCCAACCCGGCTTTTATGGACACGATCATTTCAGCTGAGATTCCCGACAAGCGTTCAGACATTGAGTATTACAAAGCTGTCGAAGAATTCATGCTGCACGGCCCATGCGGTGCTGCAAGGACTAAATCCCCGTGCATGGCAAATGGCAAGTGTTCAAAGCATTTTCCAAAAAGATACATTGATGCATCACATTTTGACCAAGATGATTACCCGTTGTATCGAAGAAAGGATGATAAGAGGACAATAAAAAAGAATGGAATAGAGTTGGATAATAGATATGTTGTACCACATAATCGGTACTTGCTTTTGAAATACAAATCTCACATTAATGTAGAGTGGTGTAACCAATCTAGGTCAATCAAGTACCTCTTCAAGTACGTAAACAAGGGCAACGACCGTGTAACTGCTGAGTTTTATAAGACTTCGATGGATGAAGCGGGTAATGAGATTGTGGATGAGATAAACATGTACTATGATTGCAGATACGTATCTGCATGCGAAGCAGCATGGAGATTGTTTAGTTTTGAAGTCCAGTATAGGACTCCCCCGGTTGAGCGATTAAGCTTCCACTTGCCGGATTGCCAATCAGTTGTTTTCCAAGACGATGATAGTATTGATAATGTACTCAATAGAGAAACCGTTGGTCAAAGTATGTTTAATGCATGGTTTTTAGCCAACCAGAATTTCAAAGAAGCGAGTTTGTTGACTTACATTGAGATGCCTACCAAATTTGTTTGGAAAAAAGACATCCGTGAATGGCATCCAAGAAAGACCAATAGATCCTCAATTGGTCGAATATTCTATGTACCTCCAGCTTCAGGTGAAATATATTATTTGAGATGCCTATTGAACATAGTCCGTGGTGGTCCAAAAAGTTTCAAAGATATTAGGACAGTTAACGGTGTTGAGTACTTGACCTTTAGAGATGCGTGTTATGCGCATGGATTGCTAGACGACGATAAAGAGTACGTTGATGCTATAAATGAGGCAAGCTACTGGTCAACTGCACATTCATTGAGGAAGCTATTTGTTGTTTTACTAACATCATCCTCAATTATTAGACCCGAAAATGTTTGGAATCAAGTTTGGCAACATCTGTGTGAAGATGCTCAACACTATCAAAGAAGAATATTAAAACAACAAGGTAAAATAACTTTTTTTTATAATATAATTTTCAACAATTTTGTTATGTTATAAGTATAACAATTTGGATGTTGCTATTGTAACAGATTTGGTCTTAACAGAGGAAGAGAAAAAGAACTTTGGATTATTGGAATTGGAAAACCTGTTGGGGCAACAGAACAAGTCTTTAAAAGACTTTCCTCCGATGCCCACACCAAGTACTGATAATACAAGGTTGTTTCAAAATCGATTGGTTTTTGAAGAACTGAATTACAATTCGGAACAATTGAAGGCAGATTCTGAACTGATGTGTGCCAAACTAACAGAAGAACAAAGTCTCATTTTTTATATTGTTATGCAAGATATTGCAACCAATAAAGGTGGATTATTTTTTGTATATGGATACGGTGGGACAGGAAAGACTTTTTTATGGAGAGCGTTATCCGCTTCAGTCCGGTGCAAAGGCCAGATCGTTTTAAATTTCGCATCAAGTGGCATAGCTTCTTTGTTGTTACCAGGTGGCCGAACAGCTCACTCGAGATTTGCAATACCTATTGCAATAAATGATGACTCTACATGTAACATTAAACAAGGTAGCGACTTGGCTGAATTGTTGATAAAAATGAGTTTGATAATTTTGGATGAAGCTCCCATGATGCACAAACATTTCTTTGAAGCGTTAGATCGAACCATGCGAGATTTGTTGCGTTTTGTAGACCCTAACAGTGAAATGAAGACGTTTGGTGGGAAAACAGTGGTCCTGGGTGGAGATTTTCGCCAAATTCTTCCAGTAATTCCAAAAGGTACACGTCAAGACATTGTTTCGTCCGCTATAAATTCATCATATTTATGGGATAGTTGCAAAGTTTTAAGATTGACTAAAAACCTAAGGCTAAGTTCGGTACACAATGGTGGGAACCGGCAGGCATTACAAGAGTTTTCTAACTGGATTGCCAATATCGGCGACGAAAAGCTTGGTGGGAGGAATGACGGATTCGCAGAGGTTCAAATACCGAATCACATGTTAGTATCATCCGGGGGGGACGACATTAAAGCAATTGTGGAAAGTACATTTCCAATGTTTGCAGTTGGAAACACTGACCCCGAGCATCTAATAGGTCGTGCTATACTTGCACCAACGCTGGACGTTGTCAACGCAGTTAATGAATATATGACTGAGTTGCATGATGCCGAAAGCAGGTCCTACTATAGTTCAGACGCAGTATGCAAAGCCGACGGTGATAATGGTATACTTGGAGATGTACACACCCCGGAATTCCTAAACAGCATTTGTATGTCGGGTCTACCAAATCATACACTGAATTTGAAAATTGGCTCACCAGTAATGTTAATGAGAAATATTGACCATTCTCTTGGGTTGTGCAATGGAACTCGGTTGATAATCACAAAGTTAGCAGACCATGTTATTGAAGGCGAGCTTCTCACTGGCCCCAACAAAGGTACAAAAGTGTTAATACCCCGAATGTCAATGTCACCCTCGGATCCAAGATTGCCGTTCAAGTTTCAACGAAGGCAATTCCCATTGATGCTCTCATATGCGATGACCATAAACAAAAGTCAAGGCCAAACGTTGAGTCATGTAGGGTTAATACTAAAGAAACCGGTTTTTGTTCACGATTAGTTGTACGTAGCTGCATCTCGGGTTAATAATTCAGGCGGTCTGAAAATACTGATTGTAAAAGACTCAAGTGCAACTACTACATCAACCACTAATGTTGTATATCATGAAGTTTTCAATAATTTGTAATTTTGTAATGTATTGTTTTTATATTACCAACACCTTGCAACTATTAGTAAGACACAATTTTCCTACGTTTTGGCACTGTATTCCCCAATATATCACACAAATATTAACATAAAATACACACAACTAAAAATGTTTAAATAGCATCCCGTACATCGCACGGGTCAAATACTAGTTTAGTATATATGGGTTAATAATGTATTAATTTGCACATCCAAGCATGCTACGTATATTTATAAATTATTGTTATAATTATATATTCATAATAGCATGCATTAAGGTTGGATTTAGCATATTATTAACTCATAAATTCATTATTAAATATCATTCAATTTTGGATCCTTAAGTCAATTTTATGTATTATGACCTACTAAATCAGCTTGTTTGGTTTCCCCTAATTTTGAGAACATTTTAGTTTTATGTGTCTCTGGGACTTTAGAACCTATTTTGAATAAGCTATTTGGAACCTATCTTGGGTCATATTAGAGTATGGATCCCACCATTTTGATTGATATTTTAATAATAATTATAGCCCCTTATAACATGTTTATTAAGTTTTAATTATTACTAACTACCATATTTTGGTATTCATCGTTGGTAATAATATTAAGTTTTGGGTCTATTTCAATACTAGACCCTTTATCATTCATGTTATAATTTACTTGGGCCATTGAGGTTTATGAGCCTAATTTGAGTAATTAAGTGCTATAATTATTGTCTCGGCCTGTTTAGAGACATTAAGGATTTGGGGATTTAATTGTTATTTTGGCCATTAAGAATTACAAACTATTATTTAAGTTGATTAATTTTTAATCTATCAATAGTTTTTCAGGGCCTTAATAATAATATTAAGTTCTTAATTTTATGGCAAAAGCAATATAGTTGGTATATTGTCTGTATAATGTGGTTATTTCTTTAACTTCAGTCTCCCTTAGTATCATAATAGTCATGGTTAATTATTATGTGGTAAATTGGGATTAGTATTTGGCATCCCTTAATTACAGTTTTGCCTTTATTGTAATTATTATTAATTAGCATATTAATTACTGTTATTAAGTTTAGGGGCTAATCTCATTTTATTACTTTTCATAATAATAATAATTATTTCATGGTAATCTGCTATATTTGGTTCATTGTCATGATTACCACTTCATTTTACATGACTATTAATGTTGGTAATTAAGTCCTACCAATAAATTTTTTAACGTACCATTGGATGCTGCATCGAGTTTATTGACACCGATAGTGAAGATTGGGAGAATTCTGGAGTCTTTTCTTCTCTTGTGGATCGTCATCGTTGTTAGCGCAATGGGCAGATGCAATTTGCATCATTAAGGTTAGCCATTAATTATCTTTTATGATTATTATTGATGACTAGTGCTACAGTTACAGTTAACCGCTAATTTGGACTAGTCACATATTTTATCTTTAGAAAAATGAAAACATTAAAAGTGCATTACCATACTTTAGTTTGTCATTACTATTGTTAATAGTGATTATAATGTTACTTATTACTATTAATAATTAATTAATGATTAATGATGACATTAATATTCGTATGGTATTCAGTTATGCACCTTGAACTGTTTCCAAATAAATTTATGTGACAATAATCCAGTTAAGAAAATATTTTTCTTGACATTAATATTTTTCGGACTACAAATTTTATTAAGTTTTCAAAATTTTATCCGAAAACGTTTATAAATGTTAGCGGTTTTAACCACTGTTTTTTCATATTTAGTCTCCTACTTAATGTGATAATATTATTATGGATATTTATTGCTATTTTGGTTATTTGCAATTTTGCCATTAATAATAATAATATTATTATTAACTGAGTTATGGAGAGTGATTTTGAATCAATTTAGTAATCTTGGAAAAACATATTTTCTAGGCAATTGACTATTGCCATTACTTCCATAATTCATCTAGTTCTTTGAATTATGATTGTCCATATTTGGTGAAGTATGAATAGATGAATATTTGGTTTAAATTCATATTTTTTAGTTGGTTCATACTCTTTAGATTGTTTTATGCATTCGATCATATTAAATGCATAATATTAAGTTTAATTATGCAATTAGGGTTCATGAGAATTTGATTTACGAATGATAGCATATCCTTTTGGTTTGATATTGTTTGAATTTGTAAATTCAGTTATTTCTCATATATTTGATCTTTATGCATTAAAACATTTTCCCATGGGCTTACAATTTAAAAAAATTTTAAAGTATATATTCAGTACATTATTATTCAAAATGTTGGGTCTCTTTTGGTTTGGACTCATCGATATTTGAATATTAAGTTTATACTTTAAAATCTCATATTGTAAATTGCTTTAAGTTATGCAATTTATTTGGAATATATGAGTTTAATGCTTAATTTTATGCATATTTGTCCACCGCATAATATTATGTTTTAAATTATGCAATTTTATTATGCCTTTAGCAATGCATACTTTGAGATGGAATTATATTAGTTCCTATTTAAGTTGGACTTACGCATAAACTTTAGTCGCGGTAGTGCCTGAATTTAAGCATGTTTAGTCCGCTACTTTTAGTTCACCATTTAAGCTTTAATCATAGGTGAACCCTACAGTTTTCTGGTATATACCCTACAGTTTTAGGTTCATACCCCCAAACAGTTATACATTAAGTATATATGAATCGGGGAGACATACTAGTTTTAATGGCCATGAGTTAAAGACTTCTTGAGCCACTAGTCTCCTTAAATTGATACTCTATTTAAGGAATTGGTTTTCAGTGAGACTTAGTCTCTAACCACCTTTCCTTGGAGTATATTTAGATTTTCCCATCACAATCTGGTATAATCTGTTTGTCAAAATTTTAAGTATTTCTTGCCAATGTGATTTTATTTCGGTTTATTAGAGAATAGCCAAAGCATCTTTAATTTACTGAAATATATTGAGTTTTCAATCTTGGTTAATTAAGGAAATGCTACAGCATATTCGGCTGCCTAAGATTGTTAAGTTTCAATCACATAAAGTTTAGGCAAAGAATTGATAATTGTCTAGTGATCTTATAATTTTAATTTGATTTTGGAGTAGCCACAGCATCCTTAATCTGTTAAAATTATATATTAAGTGGTTTATTTTGATCACATAAAGTTTTGGACATATCATTTATGATTAATTGTATGTAATATGATGAAATTTAACCCACAGGCAATTTCGTTATATTTGTATACTTAATCAGGATGAAATACTTGACTACAGTCATAATTTAGCCCACAGGCAAATTATGCATCGGAATGTAGTTTAGTAGTTTTATCAGTGAAGATAGAAATAAATAAATTTATTTACTTTATGGTTATTTGTAAATAATTTCCAATTCTATCGTGAAGTTTAATTTTATGATGTAAACTTTAGATCATATTTCTTAATTTGCCCACAGGGATTAAGAAAAGGAACATGATCTCTTAAGTTTTTTATCATAATGATAGCAATGAATCTTATTGACTAAAACTTTAGCCTACAGGCAAGTTTTATGTCATTTGATTCTTCAACTCATTTGATAATGGTTTCATCATAAATAAATTTTTCAGTTGGATCTAATTGAATAAACTTTAGCCCACGGGCAAGTTTTATGTCTCTAGATTCTTCTGGCTCTTTAGCAATTGTGAAGAATTTTATCATAAGGGTTTCTTAATTGGATTTGATAGAATTAAAACTTTAGCCCACAGGGCAAGTTTTATGTCAATAAATTCCTTAACCCATTAGATAATAATTTTATCGCAATTTTTAGAATTTATAAATTTAGTTCAATTATAATTCTATGTTTCATGATTTGCATTGGCAAAACATGTATTCAGTCACTTCCCAAAATTTAGTCACTTCTATTAATTAATCCACGAATCTTGCTCGGTTCTTCGGACTAACTGTAGTAAGTTATGTGATTTGACATACCTCTTGGATTCCAATAATGTTAAAATGTATCTTTTGAGCCAAATTCTAACTTGGTTTTGAAAGATGTATTTAGTTTTTTTTTTTTTAGTATGTCCAACTATGGTGGGGAAATATATCTTCATTATTTAGTTGGACTTTAATTGGAACCAAAAATTGATTATTTAGTATGTCCAACTAATGGTGGGGAATTATGTCTTCATTTGTTAGTTGGTCAATAAATCAATTATGAGTATGTATATTATTAAGTTCACTTTATTACTTTCGCTAAAGAATGTTTTAATCAGTGGGAGTGATCATTTAGAAAAAAGATCATTAAATTCCTCCACTAAAGATTTTGGATTTAATTATTGTATTCATACATTCCAAATTGGATTATATGTCAAACAATAAGTCCAAAATATTCCACAAGTATTAATCTTGTATTCGTTCATATAAATTCATAAGTTCAAATTATTGAACATTTGGTTGTGCAACATATTTATGAAAATGTTGCAACAATATTAAGGAATTTATTAGAACAAAAACATTTAATTTGTGGTGCACTGTCATTTAATAAATTCTTCAGTAATTAATAGAGTCTTTAGTTTCTTCAAAATTAATCCTGGGCCATTTTGGTTTGTAGGGCTCAAAACAATTTTGTGGGACATATAAGTAAGACTCATTATGTTCAGTTCATTTAAAATGAACATTGAAGTTATTTGGGAAGTTATGGTGTATGTTTAAGATTCCAAATTTATGGACTTAGACGTTTGGTTTATTGTCTAAGTTATTGGAATGCTTCTATGACTTGACTATCTTTTGGCTATTTTTGATGAGTGGGAGTGACAGACGTGTCAACTTCAAGCTCTTAGCTGTTAGAGATAGTACTTAAAGTTAACTTATAAAGAAGTCATGGAATATAGTTAGCATTATACTAACATTAAGAGATCTCTACTTAAGGCATGCTTATAAAGTTTTAGAGATCATACAGTGTACTCTTTTGTACAATTTGGATGCGTTTTCTCCTTCAGTTGTGCACATAATGTATTTTGAGAAACATCCCTTAAGGTACCGAGAATAAACATAAGGTTTGTTCATTAAGGACCTAAGTTGGAGAATTGAAATGCATGTGATCATAATGGACACTACTCTGATTAAATATAGGACATGTCACTATGATTCGTGTGTTTTGTTCTTTGATGAAGGTTGTGCTAGTACTTGCACCAAGTGGGAGAATGTAAGATTTTCCCTTATAATATATATTGTATATTATATATTATGGCCTTAATTAAGTGGTGCAAGTTGACTAGGCTTATTAAGTGGTCTGGTTAGACTTAATAACTAGTAGTTGTTAGTCAACCAAACTCTGTGCCTAATATAATCCTGGATTGATGTGATACAGGATGATGGATGTTAGCACATTCAGTTACGGTACTCAGACTGCTCAGTAGACACCAATACACCATCTAGGGTTCTGAGTCAGGTCTGAGGCAAAACATGGCTAACGGTCTACCGTTAAGAGACAACACAACAGGAACATCAACTATGGCTGGAGATCTACATGGCTACGCTTCCGCTCTCATACGAGGTCAGGTTTCTCGTATACTATGGTTTATTATAGTTAGATTATTTATATCTAACATATTATTCATGCATTTTTATTTGTATTCATCATTATAAAAGGGGTTAATGCCGCTCCTGCCAAGTTAGTATCTTATGTACGAAGGCATTTTCAGTTGACTCAAAGTGTTTTGTGAAAGTTATGTGCAAAAGGAATTCCAAATCTATAAAGGAATACCAAGCCTAAGAGGAGTAGTTATTGAAGAGTACTAGTTCTAAAAGGAAGTGTTATTGAAGTTTTTAGTTCTAGTCTGATTAGGAATAGCTTTATTATTCACGAATCTGTTAGGAATAACTACTATAAATAGGGGTTGTCCTTTCTTGTAGAATTCAAGCATTCAACATTAATCTTGTGAGGTACGAGAGTCTTTGAGAATAGGATACTAAATTCCCCTAGAAAGTAGTACATGTGTTTAGGTTTCAATAGTTTGGTAGGAAAGATCATTCTATTGTGTAATCTCAGGTTCCAAACAGTGTACTTTAAATATTGAGCTTTTAGTGGATTTAGGCAAGTTCTCAAATGGAGAAGTGCCTCGCAGATTAGGGTTGTTTGCCCGAACTGCGTTACAAATTATTTGTGTTACAACTTCAGTTTCGGTACTGCGCTTTACAAATTTTCAATTGGTATCAGAGCCAAACTGCTTAAGTTATTAGCAGGATCCTAATGGAGTTTCCCAGAGAAGGACTGTCAAGCACTAGGCCACCTGCCCTCAATGGCACGAATTTTTCCTACTGGAAAGCCAGAATGCAAATATACATCTTGGCACAAGGAGAAGGTGTTTGGAATGCTATAGAAAACGAATGCAAAACTCCCAGTTGATGATAAAGGGAACATAAAACCTAAAATTGACTGGAGTGAAGAAGAAAAAACAGAATATAACTTCAGCTCGAAGGCAATGAATGCAATCTATGGAGCTGTGAGCGAAGATACCTTCAAACTGATTGCCTCCACTCGCATAGCCAAAATTGCGTGGAGTATATTGCGCGATCATCATGAGGGAAACACAACTGTAAGACAATCTAAGCTTCAGATGATACAAACTGAATTTGAAAACCTGAAAATGGAAGAGGAAGAAAGCATCACCCAATTCAGTGCCAGAGTTTTAAGTATATCCGGAGATGCATTCAACTTAGGCGAACCTATACCCAAACATAGGATCGTCAAAAAGGTACTACGCTCACTACCCGGAAGATTCCAAATGAAAGTCACCGCTATTCAAGAACATAAAGATCTAAACACCTACAAACTGAGTGATCTAATGGGAAATCTTCAAACATATGAGCTTGAGATACTGCAAAAAGGAAAAGATAATGACAAAGGAATTGCGTTCCAATCAAAGCAGAAAGGAAGTCCAGAAATTGATACTGAAACCATAGAACAATCAATCGCTCTCCTAACAAAGAATTTCAACAGAGTTCTCAAACAATTCAACAAATTTAGAAACAAAAGTGCTTCAATCAATCAAGGGGACTTCCCAACTGGACAAAATCAATCTATTTCAAAAAGAAGAGACAGTTCAAATACAGAAGGAATACAGTGCTATGAATGCAAAGGTTTTGGACACATCCAATCAGAATGTGCCACATACTTGAAAAGGAAAAATAAAACATATATAACAACCATAAGCGATGACTCAGATAGTGAAGAAGATGACAGCAACACAAATTTCGTAGCCTTCACCGCTAGCCATGAAAGCAACAATAGCGATGACATGCAAGAGTTACTAGAGGCATACACTCAACTAAATGCCAAGTGGGAGCAAATAATCAAGAAAAATTTGGAACTCATGGAAGATAATCACTATTTGAAGAATGAAAAAGAACGAATAGAGAAACAATACAAAGAAGCTCAAAACGAACTATTAGACTTCAAAAACAAAGAAGCTAAACTACTACAAGAAATCAAGGAGCTTACCGAAAGACCCAGGACTCCAAGCACAGACACTAGTGAGAATCATCAAACCGAGACACAGGAAGTGTCACAACAGCACTTCCGACACCGAAGAAGAATAAGGTGCTACTATTGCCACAAACTAGGACACATCAAAGCTCACTGCTACAAGAGACAGAATGATCTTTACTACAGACAAAACAATAGAGTATGGCCAACACAGAACAGAAATAATAGTAAGAAAATCTGGGTAAGAAAAGACCAAAATGTTGCATATACCTCCAAAACAAACAAAGAGCAAGATATATGGTACTTTGACAGCGGATGTTCAAGGCATATGACTGGAAATTCAAAAAATCTTGAGAACATCCAGTACAAAAATGAAGGGCATGTCACTTTTGGAGACGGTGGAAAAGGACAAATTATTGCAAATGGTACCTTGAATGTCCATGGGCTGCCTAAGTTGTCAAAAGTCCTTTTAGTACAAAGCCTAAAAGCAAATCTAATCAGCATAAGTCAGCTTTGTGAAGATGAACTCAAAGTAGAGTTCTCTAGTGACAGTTGCAATATGTTTAATCAGAATCATGATTGTGTCATGATGGGAAAAAGGTCTACAAACAAATGCTACACATGGGATAGTGATCTATCCGGTTTACAGACAACCATCAGTCAAACACAATTATCGCACCAACGTATGGGACACATAAATTTTCATGACCAATGAGCATCCCCAGGCTATTCATCAAACAGTGTGATCATTGATGATGTAACTCCAACAATAACCACTGATGATGACAAAAGTCCAAGAGTTGTTGAAACAACTGTTCCAACACCTCTAACTAATGATATGCAGAATTGCAGAACAGAAACAGAGCCAAATGAAGAAAAGGATAAAAGTCATTCTACTCAGAAAAATCATCCTTTGGAAAATATCATGGGAGATCTCAATCAAACAATAAAGACTAGAGGAAAGAAACAAGATTTCCACAAAATAAAAGGAGTATACTGCCACACCTCCAAGTTTGATCCAAAAAAAAAACATTGATGAAGCCTTAAAACTGTAACAGATATACATGATTGGGGTATAAAGTTGAGCTATGACATATGTGAACAAAATATGAAGTTTGGATTGCACTTACAATGACTCCGAAATTCTGTCGAACAGTTGGGGCGCACCCAAATGCGAGAGGGGTTTGTATAAATGAATACAAGTACGAGACTGATTTCCAATCAAAACCCGTTACTGTCCGGTTATTATAATAATCTCCATGGAAGCCAATGACATGAGTCTTCGGGTGACTTCATTTTCTTGCTACCACAACAACCCAGAAGAGAGCCTGGTGCGAAGGATCACCGGAAAATCAAGAAAAGAATACGGGGAAATCAGCATCTTCGATGTATCTACCATGGATGAACACGTCAGAACGGCTCCTCCACCGTTTGATGACGGCAGTTACGGCGGATACGCGCCACCATACCAATCAGCCGGGGGATTTCCGGGAGAGTACGATGAAGTGACAGTTGAGCACTTTCCTCAATCCGTCCACAGTCCCGATCCCTATGGATTCGGGTCGGATCCGCACCCAACTTTCGGATCCTCTACCGTTCCGGTTTCAAACGGCAATGGAAATCCATATGATCTTGGAGAAGATTCCACCGGAATATTCATCTCTGATGGCCCGGTGCTTCCTCCTCCAAATGAAATGCATGAGGCGGGCTTTGCCCTGCGTGAATGGCGAAGTTTGATTTACAGATCCAAAACTTTAATTTGTTGGTCCGACTTGAGCTTTTAAAGAAGCTGGGGAATCAAGAGAAGTTCCATAAAGAAGCTGATAAACAGTATTGGAAAGCCATAGCTGAACTGATTCCTAACGAGGTGCTCTAAACAGCTGATTTATGTACGACTAATTTTGAGATACAATCAATAGGCATCTGAGATTCCGTGGCTGTCGGATGGATTTTTGTTGTTTCCACAGAGAATATTCAGGCAATAAAAATGGGCTTCAACCATGTAATGGGTCACCAGCTTCAGCCTTGGCCCATTGTTTTTCAGTACAAATCTTCACACAATTCCCAATTTGTGGAAAGCTTGATTCCAAAATGATCATTTGATGACAAATGAACAAAATTATTAGGTCTCTTCTTTGAACCGACCAATGCCTAATAGTCTGTGAAATATATATAAATGATGTTCCCAATGGTTATATATATATATATATATATATATATATATATATATATATATATATATATATATATATATATATATATATATATATATATATAATGGGTTGCATTTTTTCTGCCTCTTTAAGAGATTGGGTATGTCTTAGGGCCCATATAAGATCCAAAACCACTTGAACTTATCTATGATCAAATCCTCAACTTTTGTGACTGTGTGGATCTACTTTACCACACATTGGTAAAATGTACAGAGACAGTGAAGAATTCTCTTCACTCACACATTCAAATACAAGTTTCAAAGTTTTTTTTTTCCAAGAACTCCAGGAATCAAGTTTAGGGAGAGAAGAATCAACTAAGGGGGAGAAGAATAGGAAATCAAGCCACTATGAGATCAAGGTTTTTGCCAAAAATTTGACAAAGGGGGAGATTGTTGACTCAAAGTGTTTTGTCAAAGTTATGTGCAAAAGGAATTCCAAATCTATAAAGGAATACCAAGCCTAAGAGGAGTAGTTATTGAAGAGTACTAGTTCTAAAAGGAAGTGTTATTGAAGTTTTTAGTTCTAGTCTGATTAGGAATAGCTTTATTATTCACGAATCTGTTAGGAATAACTACTATAAATAGGGGTTGTCCTTTCTTGTAGAATTCAAGCATTCAACATTAATCTTGTGAGGTACGAGAGTCTTTGAGAATAGGATACTAAATTCCCCTAGAAAGTAGTACATGTGTTTAGGTTTCAATAGTTTGGTAGGAAAGATCATTCTATTGTGTAATCTCAGGTTCCAAACAGTGTACTTTAAATATTGAGCTTTTAGTGGATTTAGGCAAGTTCTCAAATTGAGAAGTGCCTCGCAGATTAGGGTTGTTTTCCCGAACTGCGTTACAAATTATTTGTGTTACAACTTCAGTTTCGGTGCTGCGCTTTACAAATTTTCAGAAACGTTTGGCATAGATGCCCCAAGTAGCGTATTATTTGTGCATTTTCTTTTGTAACCACCATGCATGGATCTATAAGTATATATGGAGGCCAAACTACAAATCAACAATCATTAAATTGCTACGTATATAGAAAGCTAATTAAGTAGCTCCATTGCAATATAATGGCGGCCAGTCATCAGATGACGTCGGCTTTATACAGAGCAGCCGTGGCTGGTAAATATGAAGATTATAAGGCTCTCCGGCAGACTACGGCTGCAGATAATGGAGTTGGCCGCATTCAAGTTACGGCTGGCAATACTGTGCTGCACGTTGCGGCGCTCCACTACCACAAACAATGTGGAAAACATCCTAGAAGAAGAAGAGGATCGTGTAGCCTCGTCTTTGTTACTTGCTAGAAACAACAAAGGTGAACTGTGCTCCACTGTGCAGCGGAGAAAGGCAATGCCGACATAGTCTTTGTCGTTATCAGTGCCGCCAAGAAATACAAGGATGTAGAGAGCTTGGTGTGGGAGTGAGGGAGATGATAGAGATGTGTGATGAAGTCAAAGACACGGCTTTGCACAAGGCCGTGCGAATGGGACATTTGAAGGTGGTGGAGTTATTGGTGAAAGAGGATCCTGAATTTAAGTACCTTGCCAATGATGCCGGAGAGACGCCCATTTACATAGCAGCAGAGATGCAATTTCATGACTGTTTGGTGGAAATGCTTAGCACATGTACAAAGCCTACCTATGATGGACCATTGGGTAGAAATGCTCTCCATGCATCAGTATTATCAGGTATAGTCGTATGTTCTAAATTTAACGGTTCACTAAGAAATCTGAAAAATGTTTTTTTGAAAAATGATTGTTAAAAAATGACTATTTTTTGTATTTGGTTGAATGTTAGAAAAATATCTTTTTCTATTTGACTGAAAGTTGATATTGTTTTTTTTTTTGTTTTGTTCATTTTCCTAAAAATGAACATATTATTTTTTATAATAATTTTTGTGTTTGGTTGAATGTTAGAAAAATATCTTTTTATATTTGAGTGAAAGTTAAGATATTGTTTTTTTTGTTTGGTTCATTTTCTTAAAAATGAACATATTATTTGTTATAATAATAATAATAATAATAATAATAATAATAATAATAATAATAATAATAATAATAATAATAATAATAATAATAGTATTAATATTAATAATAATAATATTAATAATAATAATAATAATAAGTGGTGTGGTGGTGGTTGTCTTGATGGTAATAATAATTATTAGAAAACTAGCTTAAACTAGAACGTCATTTTCCATTGAATTGTGCCTTTTTCCCCCAAAAGCTAATAAATATGCATGCCGCCACAACTAAAAGTTACCTAAAGGCTTAAACTCATAACCTCTCATTTAGGAGAATGAATTCATGCCACTTGACCATAAGGTCTTTGGCATTATGTTATTACTTTATTCTTTGGAAAATGTGTATTATATTTATGTTCTAAAGTATTTATGCTATAAAGTATTATATTTAAGGCTTCTAATATTTATGATATATCTAATTTTGTTATGTTACTCCGTATTACTTTATTTCTACAAACTATGTATAACAGTTTTGCTATAAAGTACCAAATTTATGCTATACAATACTTTTTTTTGTTTCATTTTACATTTCAATTCGGTTAACGGGGCATGACTGAAGTTATTTATAATTTAATTTTTTATAATATTATATTTATAATTAGTATGTAAAATTTAAATATTTAAAAACTACATTAAAGTACTATTAAACCCAAAAAAAAATTAAAATTAAAAATTATAAGAAAATAATAATAAAAATAAGAGTAAAAGACATTTTTGGTCCTAGACTTATAGTGGCACCAGACAATTTTAGTCCTCTTTAAAAAAATCAGACAATTTGTGGACAATCTTATTGTGACTAGAACAATTTTGGTCCTCCGTCAATATTTCCGTTAGATGGTCTGTTAGATAGGGGTAATTTCGTCTTTTCAGACCTCCTTTTCATTCCCGTTCTCAGCCAGACTTAAAATTGGAAGACCTAATTTTGACTCTAATCTTACTAGTTGAAGACCATCAGATTGAAGAACAAATTCGCAGTGAACATAGCAATAGATTTATGTGCCTGAGGGTGCTGATGATGGATAATTCCGACAGAAACTCTGCTTTCCCTTCGCTGCCGTGACTACACTTCTTGACTGCCACTCCAACGACTGCGCCGGGGACTTCCTTGCACAGCTGGCTACGACATTTTTCAGGTGGTGCTGGTGTGGCGTTGGACGCCGGAGATTAAGGAATGGTATCATTATGAAGGAAAATGAATGAACCTACCTGATCATCAGAGAATCTCTCGGAATGCGATGAAATCGAACCAGAGCTTTCGATTTCACCACTGGGACTCTTGTCAGACGATTTCCTCCGCCACAGTCAGCTCCTCTGGTTCATCTCCGCGACTAGCTAACTATCCTTCTTTGCCACTCAGGCACTCACTTCATATTGAACATTTTCTGTTTTCAAAGTACACCACCACTCACCCCTGAAATTACAATGATATTTGATTCAGATCCAAATGAAGATCCAGGGACATAGACCAAAACCAACACTTAACTGAAATCTCCCTTCTCTATCATGGAATTGGAATGAACATTAAAAAAGAAAAGGGCAGACAACACATGACTTGATTTAGAAGTCTGATGAAAGTAATAGCAAAAAAGGCAGAATATTTGAAAGTGGTTAGTGACTATTGAACTCAAGCTGGAGTACGGAGAAGTTCACATTTTGGGGTGAGGAAATGTGTGTCCGATAGCAGGGCGAGGACGACGGGGATAAGGATTTCTGGTAATTCCAGAATCCCTAGTTTTCTTAGAAAGTAAAGCTGAATCCATCAAATCACTCAACACTGTGGACAATTGCTAAATCCCCACCGCCAACCACCGGTCCTCCGGCGCCCAACACCACACCCGCACCACCTGAGAAATGTCGTAGCCAGTTGTGCAAGGAAAGCCCCGGCGCAATCGTTGGAGTGGCAGTCAAGAAGTGCAGTCACGGCGGCGAAGGGAAAGCAGAGTTTCTATCGAAATTATCCATCATCGGCACCCCTCAGGCACAGAAATCTATTGCTATGTTTACTGCGAATTTGGTCTTCAATCTGATGGTCTTCAACTAGTAAGATTAGAGTCGAAATTAGGTCTTCCAATGTTAAGTCTGGTTGAGATCATGAATGAAAAGGGGAAGAAGGAAGGAGGTCTGAAAAGACGAAATTACCCCTATCTAACAGACCGTATAACAAAAATATTGACGGAGGAACAAAATTGTCCTCGTCACAATAAGAGTGTCCCCAAATTGTCTGATTTTTTTTAAAGATGACTAAAATTGTCTGTGTCACTATAAGTCTAGGACTAAAAATGTCTTTTACTCTAAAAATAAGCAAAAAAAAATAAAAATAAAAATAAAAAATAAAAAGGCTGCTTTGACCAATGGGCCATATGGAGTATTATATATAAGACTTAAAGTATGGATTATATATGTAATTATGTTATGTTATTACTTTATTTCATGCAAATTGTCTATTATGGTTTTGGTATAAAGTACTATACTTATGCTATAAAGTACGGAATATTATATTATATATAAGGCTTAATTAAAGTATTAATGATATATGCAATTCAATTATATTATTACTTTATTTCTTATAAATTGTCTATTACAGTTTTGCTATAAAATACGATATTATGATTTAAAATGTTATATATATAAGGTTTAAAGTATTGATTATTTATGCAATTATGTTATAAATCGTTTTTATTACAAAAACTTTTTTAAAAAACGTGATGATATTTTTGTAAATAATTTAAACTTTGAAGTGCAAGTAAATTGTGTTAAAAGTGCAAGTAATAGTTTCATAGAATGCATCTAAGTGTATGTAAAATTAGACCTGGCAATTATCGACACGACCCGTTAACACGACACGAAACCGGACACGAAAATAACGGGTTAGTGTTTAGCCTTAATGTGTCCCGGGTCGTTAACGGGTTGACCCGTTAATGACCCGTTCTGTTTCGTGTCTTAACGGGTTAACCCGTTAAACCTATTAAGAACACGTTTAACCCGTTAATATTATCGTGTTAACCCATTAACACGAACCCGTTTACCCAACCTGTTTATAACCCGCTAAGAACCATTGTCATGAATGTGATTACAAAAGATATTATGAACATGACTAAGGATGAATTTACTACGTTAGGCCAAGATCCTACACACCAATTATTGATGTTCAACAATTTAAATTTTGAATTTTTATTATGTTCAATTTTATTCTAAAAACTAGTGTGGACTCCTTTAATTATAATTTTTGGATGTTATTTTATCATTTTATGAACGTTATGAATTGAATATTTTTAAATTTCTTTAATAGATTGAACTTTAGGTTTTATTTTTTTTATAGAACTTAACTTTAAATTTTAGTTTTTTTAAATATATTAATAGAAATAGCGGGTTTAAACGAGTTTCGTGTCATATCGTGTCGACACGATTTGAAACCTGTTAACGAAACGTGTCTATCGTGTCAACCCGTTTAACCCGTTAACAAATTGTGTTCGTGTTCGTGTTAAGAATTTGAACCTGTTAACCTTAACGTGTCGTGTTCGTGTTTAGCCTTATCGTGTTCGTGTCGTTATCGTGTCGACCCGTTAATGGACCCATATACACGAATTGCCAGGTCTATGTAAAATGTATTAGAAGTGCAATAAAATAATATACACTGAGCAACATTATTAAGTGCACCTAACGTCATCATTAGGTGCACCAATGTGAAAATGTAAATTACTTGCATTATTAAGTGAAAAAATTGTTGTACTTTTAAGCGATTTTACTTGCACATTTTACTTACACACTTTCACCCGTTAATTATACTTTTAACACATGTTACTTGCACCAAAGTTTGAGTTATTTGCAAAAATACCACTGCATTTTTTTAAAAAAAAAATTACATATGATTCGTTAGATCTGGACAAATAGATGTGTGTGATTAGTTCTCATTCCTCTCCTGGACAACCATTCTCACCTAAGTACACTTTGGTATATGATGACGGACAGGTTTAGGCTACACTAAAATATCAGTAAAGATTCCGTTTTTGGAGTATCGTGGAGAGTTTGCCACAGAATGCACGCAATCATTGTTGAAAAATAATATCTGTTTGTGGGAGGGAACTGATAAGTCTGGGTGGACACCACTACACTATGCCATAAAAATTGAGAATGATAAAGCTGCTCGAATGATAATTGAGAGAGAAGCATCTGCAGCTTACACTCCTGCGGGGGGTAGTGACAAGTGGACAACAACATTCCACATAGCAGCAAGGCATGACAATGTTGAAATGATGAAGGAGATATCAAATAGGTGCCCAGATTGTTGGGAGATGGTGAATAGCAAAGGGCAAAATGTATTGCATGAAGCAATGTTGAGTAAGAAAGTGAATGTGATACAACATATAGAAAAAAGCTGTGAACAACTGGACAACCTTGTTCATCACAAAGATGAGGATGGTAACACACCACTGCACCTGCTTGCCGTTTATGACTGTGATATTATACGGCAATTTATAAAAGACCATCCTATGCTGAATTATTTTGCATTTAATAAGGAAAACCAAACTCTGTTTGACATGGCAAGCAGTTCTAAGGCGGTTGGATACAAGAAGCTAATTGAAAAGGTGAGTGTACACACTTAATTTACATCATTATATTGTTTTTTTATGTCACACTAATTAAATTAAATTTATCTCTATATTATACATACATACAGCATTATATATCCTCCACCACAATATTAAGGACCGGCTCCCAAAAGATTAATATATATTTTTTTGAATGCTAATGACCAAAGAGCCAATAACGACCTTTACTGAGGCTCAAACTCACACCCTCCCACATAGGAGTCCAACCCAGATGCCATTTATGCACAAGGTGCTTGGCATATATATATATATATATATATATATATATATATATATATATATATATATATATATATATATATATTTCTCTTGCAACAAATTATTCTGTAAACAAGAGTCTACCTTTCAAAGTGGACCGAAATCTAAAAATACAAAATTTACACACTGAATGTTCATAATTAAAGTTATGAACATTTAGTATGTAAATTGTATATTTTAGAACTGGATGTGATCTATAGTATAACTTTTGATCTGTCGCCAAAGCCAAGCGGCAAGCTAATTGAAGGCTCAAATTGGGGTTTGGCCCAATTGTTTAACTTGAAAGTTATATATATATATATATATATATATATATATATATATATATATATAACCTGTTCACTATTGACTTATTTTTAAATTTAATTTTTATGTCTATTAGTACTTTTAGTGTAATTTTTAAATATATAAATTTTGTATACTAATACTAAATTTAATATTATAAAAATTTGAATTAAAAATAAATTTAACCTAGAAGATACATAAAATGGGAAGGAGGGAGTTATATTTCTTAGGATTTTATAATTATGCTTTCTAAAAAAAATTAAATCTTAAAAATGAGCATCTAATTTTTTTATGAGGATATGAGCATCTGATTCTTTAAGTGAAATTATATATATATATATATATATATATATATATATATATATATATATATATATATATATATATATATATGCGCTACAGGGCAAGAGAAAACTTCTAAAGAAAAGAAAATTTGCTGACCGCTTGATAGAAAATCCAAATGAAGA
The DNA here is from genome assembly GCF_001879475.1 of Ipomoea nil. Taxonomy (NCBI): domain Eukaryota; kingdom Viridiplantae; phylum Streptophyta; class Magnoliopsida; order Solanales; family Convolvulaceae; genus Ipomoea; species Ipomoea nil. The sequence continues at coordinate 308,799 of NW_017617293.1, read as the reverse complement.
AGATAAAAGGCTAAATGAAGCTATTGAAGCTAAGATAAAAAGCGGTGAAACAAGCATCCTTGTGGCAACATTGATAGTAACGATGACCTTTGCAACGGGTCTTGCAGTGCCAGGAGGATACCACCAAGAAAAAGGGTACCCATTATTGCAACAAAACGCAGCTTTTAAGGCCTTTGTTATAACCAATACTCTTGCTTTCCTATCCTCTATTTGCTCCATTGCCGTTTACGTCAAGATGGTTACAAAGGCCTCACAGCCCAGGAAGAGCTATGAAGCTGTGGATAAGTTGTATGATTGGCAGGACAAATTGCTTCGTTTGACATATTTAGGAGTAATAATTGCATTCCTGTGTGGAGTATATGCCACTTTAGAACCTGATCGTCCTCTTGCTATTACTGATTTAGTCTTAGGCGTCAAAGAAGTTGGCTTTACAGCAGTTTCCTGTCGCCGGATCTAACCCATTCCGGGAATCCATCCGAGTCTTGATTCGCCGCTAGTAGTTTCCGGTGGATCGGAATGTTGAAGTCGCCGAGAATCGAGAAAATGTGAGCCACGATTGCTCTTTCAACATTATTGCCTAAACATTCTTTCGACATTATTGCCTTCACATTGCTCTTACTTTGAATTGTAGGTGTGTCGAAAGTGTGGCTTGTTGGGATATTATAACTACAAACTGAAGACTGGCATTTGTTCAACATGTAAAAATGGGGATAATACATCTACCATGAAGTTGCCATATGCATGAGAAGTGATCCATGTTGCTAGTCGAAAGAAGTCAAGAAGAATGTGATAGGAGGCTTATATATAACCTTTGCCTTTTGGTCCAAACTTGAAACACCATTCAATAATTTCTTCTTGGTCCAAACCTGAGATTTAGGTTTGTAGCCCAGAAAGGAAGAAAGGAGCGACATAGGTGGGATTTTTTTAAAAGGGCGGTTGCCTCTCTCTGTTTTGCAATGATTCCTCTATTTTCAACTTTCAACAACCCTTTCGATTTGTTTTTGTTTTTTTGTTTTCCCCGGAAATAGATACAGAGAGACAGAGATTGAGATATGTTGTTCATCGCAATGCATTCACTTTATGAACATAAGTCGTCGAGAATCGAGAAAATGTGTGCAACACTTTCTTGATCTGTTATGGCGGAGCTCAGCCATGTTTTCAGATCGGCGATTATTGCAGAAAAAAACCGCTTGCCGTCTCCGGTCAAATCCCCGGCATTTTTATCGTGAAAGCTATGAGGTTGAAGGTTTAATAAATAAGATATATGAAATTACATTTTTGTCCTTCAATTTAACCGCTTAAGGATGGAAATTTAACGGAGGACCAAATTGGTTAACATTTTCAAAATCGAGGACTTAATTGGACAAAAAAAAATCATCGAGGATCAAATTGGTAATTTCGTAATAGTCGAGGGACCATTTCGGTAATAAACTCTATTTATTATGTTGATTGTCTTTTTGGTTTTTCCAATTTCTTATTTATTATGTTGATTGTCTTTTTGGTTTTTCCAATTTCTTATTTATTATGTTGATTGTCTTTTTGGTTTTTCCAGTTTCTTATTTATTATGTTGATTGTCTTTTTAGTTTTTCCATGTCCCTTATGTCTTTCTTTGTACTGTGTAAGTTCTCTGTTCTCTAAGTTTAATTTTAATTTACATTGGTTTATTTAGGGAAAATAATTTTCTTCTGAATTCATGAATTATTAATGTATCTATATTAGCTCTCAATTATTTTAAAATTAGAGATTTTCTTCCCTTTTTTGTTAAATAAACAAGCATGTGAAACAATCTAAATTGATTCAAACAAAATAAATCAGAAAAAAGTAATGTAGATGCACCAGTGTAGTCCATCAAAATAGAGAAGCAATGAATACCGGAAGTAGAAAGAACATCAAACTCACTTTCGCTTCAAGGGAACGAGTTAGGCAAAAACATGAAAAATTTCGCCAACCAGATAGCAAAGCTTCAATTAAGTGTACAAAAATTGAACATCTAACATGCAGATTCACAGAGAGAAGATAGAGTTGAAGAAAATGATGGTCGGAGAAGCCACCGCAGGAACTACAATAGCTTAGGCACTTGTTAAACTATGTACTTCGTATACTACAAGTTGTAGTATTTTAACGGATAATTATTTTCTCATATTAATGAGCGCATTGTCTCAACAACCAATTGTAGTATTTTAGAGAATAGTTCCCATATTAATGAATTGTTGACATGTGAATAGCTGAAAATCATATTAATGAATTGTTGACATGTGAATAGCTGAAAATCATTATTTAAAGACTCATCACTTCCAACATTGGCCAACATCATATCTTAATGTCACTTAAACAAATTTTGGCCAGCATGGACAGCTCAGTTGGTTATTACGGAGATGAAGTTTGAGAACAATAATCTCTGATCGAGTCTCACCAGTGACAGTGTGAAATCAACATGACAAACTGAGGAGGGTCTTTGTCTAGTTAGTGTTGCGGATTAGAGGTTCAATCTTAAACAAGTTTTGCTAACTTCTAGATCTGACGCAATCTCAACCTACTGAAACACAAAGAACCAATAACGCCTGAGGGGGTCTTTGTCTAGTTAGTGTTGCGGATTAGAGGTTCGAGTCTCACCAGTGACAGTGTGAGATCAACATGACAAACTGAGGAGGGTCTTTGTCTAGTTAGTGTTGCGGATTAGAGGTTCAATCGCCTCTGTGTGGATTAGAGGTTCAATCTTAAACAATCTCAACCTACTGAAACACAAAAAACCAATAACGCCTGAGGGGGTGGTTCAATCTTAAACAAGTTTTGCTAACTTCTAGATCTGAAGTAATCTCAACCTACTGAAACACAAAGAACCAATAACGCCTGAGGGGGTGGGGTCTTTGTCTAGTTAGGTTCAATCTTAAACAAGTTTTAATCTGACGCAACCAAGTTTTGCTAACTTCTAGATCTGACGCAATCTCAACCTACTGAAACACAAAGAACCAATAACGCCTCCACCATGGCTCAAACTCACAAGCTTCCAGATGGAAGTCCAACACGGATACCATTAGACCACATAGTCTTGGTTGACGCAAATAATATATTACATAGAAATACGCTTATTATTTTCTTAAAATCTTACCATGATTTAATTAATTACTTCAGAGTTTTGATCCTTACAATCGTAGAAATCATTATATAGTAACTGATAGATCACTGTGGAGTGTGGACATTATATTCACCCATCAAAAATCTAATAGTCACTTGTTAAGCTATGTGTGTACCTGGACCTTGAATTGGTAGAACATTACAAGTCGCAGTAATCTAACGGATAATTATATTCTCACATGCAAGGAGGCGTTATCCTTACTAAGGAGGGGTCGTGGAGAACAGGTGTTGGAGCTCCGCACAGATTATTCCACTCTTCAACATTATTTATTCGTGCCCACAGGCTCCGTTCGTTCCTACACTTGCTTCGCTGAGTGCAGATCCGTATTACATCTTTTTCACATTGCTAAATTAAGTTTGTTCCTAGATCAGCTAATTTAATAACTTATACACTTGCTTCTCTAGCATTTGCTCAGTCTACTGCATTGTACTGGAATTCTATCCCATGACCCTATTGTTGGTTATCTTTAATATATGCCGTTGATGGTTGCTTTCAAAAAATATTCTCATATTGTGAAAGTATTGTTGACTCTCTTGTGAAAGTATTTCACATATCTTTATTCGTGAGATGGGTCAGATCAAGATAAAAATATAGTACTTATGATGAAAAATTTAATATTAGTCACCAATAAATTGATTTTTTACTTATAAAGAAAGAAAAACTTTGCGAGTTCTTTTTCATAAAGCGTGAAACGCTAAAACATGTGATGACGTATGTAAATATCATCCTAGGTGACAAACATGACAATGAAAAATAGACTCCTCTAGACTATGATATGCAGTTCAGCACGATAGAGATATCGTCAATAGATGTATAGAAGAATGGAAATAGATACTCAGATGGTGTGTAAGACTATTCAACTAGTGTGGTACATTTGACCAAATCATTAAAAAGAGCTTTAAGTTCCTCCAAAGAATCCAGTTTCAAATTTGTGAAATAGTTTGCGAATCAAGTTTTATTTAGCATCCGTACGGAAGTTGTTTCTATGTCTGACCGTAAGGAATGTTTAACCATTCCATCTATCTTTATTGTAAACGTTTCAGCTAATGATTAATGAATTAGCTTCTTTATTTAAAAAAAAAAAAATGAGAAGAAGAAGAAGAATAGACGCCACCCACCCTACCATCTAAATACTAAATACTTAATGTATATATGAACACAATTTGGGGTGTATTTGTTTTAGATTTAATTTTGTTTTAGATTCATATTAGATATAGAATTATACAAGTTGTAGAGTTGTAGTATTTTAGTGGATTGGCGGCCCCCCATACTAAATAATGAATTTTATACATCTCAACGTACAACCTGTGCATGGAAATCTTTACTTAATGAGTGATTAGCATTGTGGTTGGAGTGTTTAAAAATAGTATTAGGTAGTGTTTTAAATTGTCAACGGAAAGGTATCAATCAACAAGCTAAGCATAAAAGGGTACATACGGTTAAGATTGAAGGCAAGTGGCGCTGTGCCAAAGTACCCATTTAACAATGGTCATTGATCATATGAACCCGGTTCTATACAAAGCAGTTGTGAAAGGCAATGTTAAAGATTACCATGAGGCCTTACGGCAGATGCCGGAAGAAGCTCGCCGGTGTCAAGTTACGCCCAGGGGCAACACTGTGCTGCACGTTGCGGCAATCCATGGTCACAAAGATTTGGTGGAAGAGATCCTAGATGAAGTACAGGATAATGATGCAGCCATGTCCCTGTTGTTTGCCAAGAACAAAAGAAAGGAAAGTGTGGTACACTGTGCAGCAGAGAAGGGCTATGGCGGTGTAGTCTCTGTCATCTTCAGCGCCATTAAGAAGCATGAAGATGTGGAATCTGCAGGTGGTAGAGTGAGGGAGATGATAGAGATGACGGATTATGTGAAAGACACGGCTTTGCACAAGGCGGTGCGAATGGGACATTTGCAAGTGGTCAAGTTACTGGTTCAAGAGGATCCTGAATTTGAGTACCTTGCCAACGATGATGGAGAGACGCCGATTTACATAGCAGCAGAGTTGCAATTTCATGGCTGCTTGGAGGAAATGCTCAACACATGCAGAAATCCTACCTATGGTGGACCACTGGGTCGCAATGCACTCCATGCAGCTATCTTATCAGGTTTGATAAAAAGTTTTAGTCAGTATCCTTGTGGTTTAGATGTACGAGTCAAAGTAAAATTTTAATACTTATACTTTAAAAATATAATACTACTAAACAATTCTTTTATTTTATGGGCAAGGTATAATATGTTCTAAATTAAAAGTTAATTATGCGGCCAGAACTAAAACTTAAGTTAGAACTTACTATCTAACATAATTTGGGTATGGCTGGATGTATACCAAATTAAATAATAGTTAGTGTTTTGTTTTTCACTAGAAAAGTTAATTAAATTGATAATTGCATGTATGGATCGGATCGGAGCTAGTAATAATATTGAAATGAAGCAATAAATCGATCTTTTAAATATTACTATATTAAGTTCAACAACATTGCATGTGTGGATCGGATCAGATCGGAGCTAGTAATATTGGAATGAAGGAAGAACCAGATCGGATCAATCGTCTTACCATTTAACAATTTTTTTAAATGTTTAAATTCAAGTTACTATTTAATTTGTACACAAGTTCTCTCTCTCTCTCTCTCTCTCTCTCTCTCTCTCTCTATATATATATATATATATATATATATATATATATATATATATATATATATATATAATTAGGTTCAAATGCGGTTGGTGCGCCCAAGTGCAATTGTGCGATTAAATTTGAGTCATTGATCTTGCTTAAATCAACGTCCAGGATTAGAAAAATTTTTAAAAAGAAAAAAAAAAAAAGCGGTGGCAATTTGGTAATTTTTTACATCTAGGTCAAATGTAAGGTGAGTGATTTTCCTTCTTAAGGTGCGTGGGTTTGTGTTTAAGGTGCGTGGATTTTGTGCTTAAGGTGCGTGGATTTTATGCTTAAGGTGCGTGGGTTGTGGGTTTATTGTGCATATTTGTTGTAACTTACGGTGCGTGGTTTTCCTTCTTAAGGTGTGTGGTTTTGTGCTTAAGGTGCGTGAGTTTTGTGCTTAAGGTGCGTGGGTTTGTGCTTAATGTGAGTAGTTGTTGAAACTTAAGGTGCATGATTTTCCTTCTTAAGGTACGTTGTTTCATTCTTAAGGTGCGTGATTTGCATGCTTAAGATGCGTCAGTTGTGTGGAACTTAAGGTGAGCCATTTTAAAACCTTAGGCGTGTGGTTTGTGTTCTTAAGGTGCTTTGTTGTGTGTGCTTAAGGTGCGTGATTCGTTTGTGTACTTAAGGTGCGTTAACCGCACAACAGCAGGGGAAGCTATACCCACGCTTCCCCATATATATATATATATATATATATATATATATATATATATATATATATATATATATATATATATATATATATATATATATATATATATAATGGTCATATGTGGTCATGTTGTTAGGTGTGGTCGTGTGGCGGAATTTCAGAAAACACCAATAGTGTAAAAAACATGCACCAACAGTGTAAGGGAAACACACCACAATGAAATGCAAAAAAACACCAAAAATACACAACAGACCTAAAACATACACCATATAACTCACCAACCCCAATGGTGTATTTCCGAACACTGTATGGTGTTTTTACTCACACCTAATGGTGTGTTGTTGGTGATGCGTAGCTAATTTGTGTGCGTTTTTTGTGGTGCATTTCCTGACGTTGATGGTGTATATCTTACTTAACTATTGGTGTATTCTGAAAATCGCCACATGACCACACGGGAAGGGGTCGCCACACCTGAGTGCGACCCTATATATATATATATATATATATATATATATATATATATATATATATATATATATATATACAATTTAGTTCCTGTGCGGTTGGGTGTCTCCTGTGCGGTTAATCAACGTCCAGGAGTACCAAAATTAAAAATAAAAATAAAAAACAAAAACAAAAACAAAAACAAAAAACAAAAAAACATGGTGGAAATTTGGTAATTTTTGCGTCTATGTCAAATTTAAGGTGCGTGGTTTTTATACTTAAGGTGCGTGATTTGTGTGCTTAAGGTGAGTAGTTGTTGAAATTTAAGGTGCGTCAACCTGAAGCTTAAGGTGCGTCGTTTTCTTCTTAAGCTACAATTTTTTTCCTTCTTAAGGTGCGTGAGTTGTTGAAACTTAAGGTGTGTCATTTTAAAACTTTAGGTGCGTAGTATGTGTTTTTAAGATGCGTGGTTTGTGTACTTAAGGTGCGTGGTTTGTATACTTAAGGTGCGTCATCCTAAAGTTTTAGATACGTGTGGTTTGTGTTCTTAAGGTGGACCATTTTAATACTTAAGGTGCATCAACCGCACGGGAAATCATCCCCACACTTGAACCCTTCCGTGTATATATATATATATATATATATTCACGCATAGTATAGTAGTTTAATAAAAATTAAAGCATAACTCTTAATCTGCGAATCGTGTTGCCCATGCTGTTGCTCGGGAAGCCGTTTCTGTGTCAAGTTGTGAGATGTGGTTGATGATCCTCCTCCTTATCTTGTAAATTGTCTTCTTTCAGATTTAATGCATTAAGTTCTTGTTTCCAAAAAAAAAAAAAAAAAAAACTCTTAATTAGCTAGGTATCCAATGAACATTATTAATTAATTTGAAAATTACGTCATAATCATAGTATAATTAATTTTGATGAAATGTATAGTAACTGGGATTGTATATGACAGGTCTTCGTGAAATCGAAGTAAAAAGTTTGATCGCGATTCCAATATTTATTCTGCTTCCGCCCACTCAAGAATTTAGCTCAGAATGCACGCAATCACTATTGAATAAGAAGATCTGTTTGTGCGAGGAAACTGATAAGTCTGGTTGGACACCACTACACTATGCCATGAAAATTGAGAATGATAAAGCTGCTCGCATGATACTTGAGAGAAAAACATCTGCAGCTTACATTTGTGCGGGGGACAATGACGAGTGGACAACAACATTCCACATAGCAGCAAGGTATGGAAAAGTTGAAATGATGAATGAGATATCAAATAGGTGCCCAGATTGTTGGGAGATGGTGAATAGCAAAGGGCAAAATGTATTGCACGAAGCAATACTGAGTAAGAAAGTGAATGTGATACGACATATAGAAGAAAGCTCCGACCAATTTGAAAATCTTGTGACTCGCAAAGATGAGGATGGCAACACCCCATTGCACCTGCTTGCCGTTACTGATCGCAGCATTATGCACCAATTTATAATAAAGCGTCCTACACTGAATTACTTTGCATTCAATAAGAAACACCAAACTCTGTTAGACATGGCATTTTTGGAACAACGTAATTGGCTAATGGAGATGGCTACAATAGAGGTGAGTACACTTTAATTTTTTTTTTTGAGTAATATTGATTTTGTTGAAGCACAAAGAGTCAATGTCCCCATTAGGGTTCTAACCTGTGACTTCCCATTTGGAAGAGTCAGTTATGCCGCTTGACCACAAGGTCTTTGACAGGTGAGTACACTTTTTTTTTTTAATCTAACGGGAAATGGGACACCCAAGACATGCTACTAATCTTCAACATCCATTTGACGCCAAGCTGGAACTCCCAATTTATCTTCTGCAAGGACTTCTATGATTTTTTCCAGCGGGCTCTCGAGGACATGAGTGTCTCTTGGTAGGCTGCACATGCGTTTTGTTCCCCGACAATGCCGACTACCTTCCGTTCTGCGATCTTCCTCAGTTCTCGTCTACACGCATGGAGCAAGTTATCTGCCAAGTGATCCATCTTCTTGTTGTGCTTGATACTGTCTACTACATTGCTGGAATCACTTTCAAAGATCACATGATTGTGCCCTTGAGCCTGCGCATATTGGACCCTTGTCAGTAACGCCCATGCTTCAGCTCTTATCACAGAAAAAGTCCCAATATTGTGGGAAAAACCTCCAAGCAAATTGCCTTTCCCATTCCTTGCAATCCCTTCACATCCAGCTTTGTTGGTGCTAGAGTTTGAGCCGCCGTCGACATTAATTTTCACCCAGCCAATAGGAGGTTTATTCCATTTCACCTGCTTCTACGCTCTGGTTCCAGAGGATGCATTCGAGTTACTAGCCTTTGAAAACGCTTCATTTATTTCACTAACTTGATCCTTAATTAATCCAACGGACCTTGTACCAGGCATCTTTGTCCAAATTTGAAAAGACCAAATCATTTATCCATTTCAATAGCCACCAAACTGTGACTGCAAACGTAATGTTGTCGGTGTGGTATCAACCGCAGTTGATTAAATTTCCAATGCCTAGCTCAAACCATTTGGGAAATGCGATGTCTCGTGTCTTCGCATGAATGGTTAGAAGCTGTGTTTCCCAGATTGCCACTGCCTTTTGGCATGTGCGAATGATATGCTCTGTATCTCCAATAATGTTCACACATGCAATGCATTTACCATTGGCCGTAAATCCTCATTTTACTCTGTTTGCATTAGACATAATTTTGTCATGCTTGGCTAACCACAGGAAGGTTCAGATCCGGCTAGAGATCTTTAGTTTCCATATTCTGCTCCACGTTTTGTCCACATGTGTTGCAGTAGTACCTAATTACCTATAGCCATTTCATATGCCGAACTGACAGTGAATTTTCCAGCACCCTCATCGCCCCATCCAAGTTCATCCTCTAAATGATCTTCTTCACAAATAGCAACAACAGCTAGATTACTCAACGTATCATCTGCCAGCAGTGTATTAAGCTTATGCCACATCCATCCTGAGCTAGGTCCTAGTAGTCGGCCATTGTAGAGTACAGTTCTAGTAGGGGAATCGTTGCCAACGCTTCATTGCACAGCGGTTGGTGTCTGATCCATGAATCTAGCTAGAACAGTGTTTTTCTACCATTCATGACCCCTTTCTTTGCTCCTTTATCCAGAATGGCACAACTCTAGGATTCCCCTCCACGCATTAGACAGGTTGTTCCTTGCTGCCCATGTGGACGGATCGCAGCTACCCCTATATACTTTGCTTTCATAATATCCACCCACAAGCTGTTATCAATTCTTAACATTTTCCAACCAATTAAGTTTGGCTAATAAAGCATGGTTCATTACTCTAGTTTTTGGATGCCAAGGCCGCCCTATTCCTTGATCCTGGTTATTGTATCCCATTTAACAAGGCTACATTTCCTCTGACCAACAGCAGCCCCCATAGGAAACTACGGGAAGATTTCTCTAGGCTTGATAATACTCCATTTGGGATGAGAGTCGTTTCCATCATGTAGTTTAGCATAGCCAATAAGACAGACTGCAGAAGTACATGCCTTCATGCCAATGAAAGTGTTTTCATTTTCCAACCAGCTAGTCTATTCTGGACTCTTTCAATCACCCCTATAAATGATTCCCTTTTCAATCTTCCATGGATCGACGGGATACCAAGGTATTTGCCCATGTCCTCCACTCTAGGGATTTTTAGAATAATCGTGATGGCTTGTTGTACTTCCTCCTTTGTGTTTTTGGAAAAGAATAAAGAAGATTCCTGGCAGTTCACTCGTTGGCCCGAACACTTACAAAATTTCTCTATGGACTTCTTGATCACAACTGCCTATTGCATTGAGGCTTCCCCAAAGAGAACCATATCGTCCGCGAAGAATAATTGGGTAATATTTGGCCCCTTTCGAGTGATGTTGATTCCTTTCCAAGCTCCTGCCTCGACAACAAGGTTAATAATATGGCTAAGGTGTTCAACGCAGATGACAAACAATAGTGGGGAGATGGTTGTAAAGATTATGAACAAGTGATTTATTGATGAAACCACAGGCAGCTATAAATAGCTTTACAAATGAGAAAAGATAGCTATCAGTTACAACGACTAGCCTAATAACTATTATCCAGGAGCTAGACTCGGACTAAATATAATAACAGAAGATATCAGCCACACATATCTTTAACACACCCCCGCAAGATTGAAGATCCGTCGGAGGCTCCAATCTTGGAACGAAACTGAAGAAACAAGGACCGGGCCCAAGGGTTTGGTAAGGAAGTCAGCTAGCTGATCTTTGGAAGGGATGTGCCGAACAACTAGTGAACCATTAGCAACCAAGTCACGAACGAAGAAGTAATCAAGTGTCAGATGCTTCATACGCGAATGGAACACCGGGTTTTTGCACACATAGGTTTCGCTAAGATTATCGCAAAACAAAAAAGGAGGCCTCACCAGCTGCAACCGAAGCTCACCGAGCAAATTCCTTACCTATAAGACTTCTGCAGCAGCATTTGCCAAGGCTCGGTACTCAGACTCCGTGGACGAGCGCGACACGGACTTTTGGCGAGCGGAGTTCCAAGATATGAGATTGGAACCGAGATACACTAAGTATGCGGTGGTGGAACGGCCATCAGTAGTGCAACCTCCCCAATCAGCATCCGTATACACAGTCAGCGAAAGTGGTTGCCCAGCCCGGAGAAACAAGCCATGACAGACTATGCCCTTCAAATACCGAAGCAATCGTTTAGGCCAGTGCAGCTCTGTAGGTGAGTGCATGAACTGTGAAAGACGATTGAGCGCATAGGATACATCTGGCCTAGTTATGACCAGGTACTGCAACAAGCCGAGGAGATGCCGAAACTGAGTGATATCAACCGGTGTAGAACCAGACGGTGCAGGTAACAACTTGTCCGAGGTAGCTAGCGGTGTTGAAACAGCCTTTGCACCATCCATCTTAAACCGAACTAGAATATTAGTCATGTACTGACTTTGAGTCAGAAACAGTCCAGTTGACGATGGAATAACCTCAATGCCGAAAAGATGATGTAAGGAGCCAAGGTCTTTGAGAGCAAAACGAGCTGACAGAGTGTCCACAAAGCGATTAAGCCAAGCAACATCATTACCTGTTAAGATAATATCATCCACATACACCAGGAAATAAACGACGACATTATTAGCAGAGTAAACAAATAAAGAAGCATCTGCTTGTGACTTCACAAAGGCACACCGTAACAAGAACTGCGATAGTTCCAAGTACCAAGCCCTCGGTGCCTGCTTAAGATCATATAGAGCTTTAGTAAGCTTGCAAACATGGGATGGAAACGAAGGATCCACAAACCCCTGTAGCTGCTCCATGAACACCTCTTCATGCAATGTCCCATGAAGAAACGCATTATTGATATCTAATTGGCGCAACGTCCAGCGGTTACTCAGGGCAACCATCAAAACCACACGAATGGTCACCGGTTTCATAACCGGGCAATACGTCTCAAAATAATCCCGACCAGCAGTCTGGAGGAACCCTTTGGCAACCAGCCGCGCCTTATACCTGTCAACCGACCCATCTGGCTTGCACTTGACACGATAAACCCACTTGCAGCCAATTGGGACAGTTGCTCTGTGGGGAACCAATTGCCACGTTTTGTTACGCTTGAGCGCTTCAAACTCCTCATCCATCGCTTTCCTCCACTGAGCATCTTTAAGAGCCTAGGCGACGGTAGTAGGTTCTAAAGTGGGAGGCAAGGGATGTGACGTAACTTGGTTAATGACATAATCGGAATACCTAGGATTAGGGCGACGCTCCCGGGTGGAACGGCGAACATTACTCAATGGTTGAGACGTGTCGGAGGTGGAAATAGGTTGTGAGTCAGACACGGACTGAGCTGCATGTTGGCCATTTTCTGAAATAGTGGGAGATGACGAATTGGACGCAACTAACGGTGACGGAGTTGGAACGGGTGTTGGAAATGGTGTTGGAACAGGTGTTGGAACTGGAGATGGAACCGGAGTTGGAACTGGAGTTGGAACTGGAGATGGAACCGGAGTTGGAACTGGTGTCGGAACGGGTGTTGGAACGGGTGTTGGAACTGGTGTTAGAACTGGTGTTGGAACTGGTGTTGGAACTGGTGTTGGAATGGGTGTTGGAACTGGTGTTGGAACTGGTGTTGGAACGGGTTTTGAAACTGGAGCTGGAAGACCCATGATCTCTGCCTGTATAGACAAAGGAGACGACTTGTACAAAATATTGCGTGATTCTGAACCATGGGAATCATAAGGTAAGCTGTTAGACGAGTTTTGCAAATTGTTATAAGGAAACACATGGGGCACAAATCTAACATGCCTAGATACATAAATACGGTTAAAACCAGGATCCAGACATTTATAACCAGACTGAGTGCTGGAGTAACCAAGAAAGACACACGGTCGTGATTTTGGTTGAATTTTCTTAGTGTTGTAGGGGCATAACCACGGAAAACACAGGCAGTCAAAGGGCTGCAACTTATCATAGTTAGGGAACTGATGGAACAAAACATAAAGTGGAGATTTATTACCTAAGACCGGTGTTGGAAGCCGGTTAATAAGATAGACAGCCGTCTGAAAAGAAAAGGTCCGGTACGAGGACGGGAGGGACGCAGTTTGAAGAAGAGACAAGCCAGTTTCGACGACATGCCTATGTCAGCGCTCTGCAACACCATTATGCTCAGGAGTATGTGGTGGGGTGGTAAAATGAGAAATACCATGACCATTTAGAAACGGTACAAGTTTTATAAACTCTCTCCCATTATCTGAGTAAACAAAAATAATCGAAAGGCTAAAAAAATTTTCCACAAATCTTTTGAACTGAGTAAAAATGGAAAACACATTTGACTTACGCTTCATAGGGTATAGCCAAATGTATTTTGAAAAATGATCGACAAAGATTACATAATAGTGGAATTCATCAATAAATTTTTCAGTTGGCCCCCACACATCAGTATAGATTAATTGTAGCGGTTTAGTACTAACTAGAGTATTTCTTGTGAAGGGCAATTTATGACTTTTATGCATATTGCAGGACAAACAATAAAATTGTCGAAGAGATGACATAGAAACTGGAACATTACAGCGTTGTAACACAAGTTGCAACACCTTATTAGACGGATGGCCAAGCTGTTGGTGCCACTGAGACAAACGCAACATTTGTGTAGTGTGTACTGATGGGTGAGAAGCAACTGGACCATAATAAACACCATCATTGTTCACTCCCCGTAGTAGAGAAATCCCCATTCGAATATCCTTGATAATAAAGTGGGAATCAAAAAATTCAACAGACACACGATTAGTCTTGCATAGTTGGGATATAGACACTAAGTTAGTGTGTAACTGAGGAACACGCAAGACATTTTCTAAGGTAAGAACAGAACACGAAGTAGAAATTACATACCGACCAATATGAGATATTTGTAGGGAATTACCGTCACCCAGGCGCACTTCATCAGGACCACTATACTCGGAGAGTGTCAGCAACGACTTAATACTAGGGGTGGCGTGATGCGATGCTCCACTGTCAAACAGCCAGGGTGGAGACGCTTGCGCAGAATGGGCTGTAGGCGATGTAGAGGTCTGGGTAGTGACAACGTTGTGTTCCCTTAGGAACCTAGCCAGCTTGCGACATGCCTTTATTTCATGACCTGCAAAGTTACAAAATTTGCATATAACCGGAGTTACAAAATTTGCATATAACCGTAGGGCGATTAGTCCCCCATTGTTGCCAAGACGTATGGTTGGTTCCGAAATTAGCAGTATTGTTGTGATATTTCCGACCATAGTTCGATTGCTGGTTATTCCGGGAGGACGAGGTCCGTTGAGTGGCATTAGCTGTTGCCAATAGTGATTGGCGTGTATCATCAGCAACCTTCAACTGGCGTTCATGGTCAGTTAAAATATCCGCCAACTCACCCCACGAGATGGGTGTTTCACGAACGCGGACTACAGAGATAATGGAGTTGTACTCCTCTCCAAGCTGCGTCAACAAATACACGACCAAATCTTCATCAGTGACTGGACACTGAGCAAGAGCAAGGTCATCAACGATAGCCCGCATGTCAGTGAGGTACGCCGTAATGGACCGAGAACCTCTGGGGTTTGTGGTGAGCTTTGCCTTGAGGGAAATGATGCGTCCTCGAGAGGCACTAGCGTAACAGGCAATGAGACGTTGCATCGCTGGCTGTTGTGGCCGAGGAGATGACCGGCTGGATTGTGTCAGTACAGCTCCCCAGAAGTGCACTGACAATAGTTTGGTCTTGGTGATACCAAACGAAATGACTTGGGTTAGCGACGGTGTTCGCGGAATCGATGAACTTGTCTGGTTCCTTGATGGAACCGTCAACATATCCCAGGAGATCAAGTCCAACAAGAGTAGCGTGGACTTGCCGGCGCCATACTGGGAAATTCGCAGGTGTGAGTTTGATAGGGAAGTGTGTAGTAGTGTGAAGCTGGATGACTTCAGTGGTGGCTGGAGCAGTAGTTTGGGTGGTAGACGCCATTGAGTAGGAAGGAAGCAAGGGAGAGAGAAAAAAAAAATAGTTTCTTTCGTAGGAGATTTTAGGCTCTGGGTACCATGTAAAGATTATGAACAAGTGATTTATTGATGAAACCACAAGCAGCTATAAATAGTTTTACAAATGAGAAAAGATAGCTATCAGTTACAACAACTAGCCTAATAACTATTATACTGGAGCTAGACTAGGACTAAATATAATAACAGAAGATATCAGCCACACATATCTTTAACAATGGTGTCTCCATGGCGTATTCCACGTATCGACTTAAACCAACTTGAGGTTCTGCCATTACAAGATATGGCCATTTTGGACGTACCAATACATGCCATGACATTTATAACCCATGTAGCAGTGAACCCAATATCCTGCAGCATTGCTTGAAATAAACCTCTCCAAATCTATTTTCAGCATCTTCTAGCCAACAATGCTCCTTCTAGTCTTCATGGAGTTTAGCACCTCCTGGTAAACAAGTATATTATCTGTGATTTGCCTTCCCGGTACAAAGCTTGTTTGATGAGGCCCTACTAACTTTCGCATGGTATCTTTCAACCTTATTGTCATAGTCTTTGAAATGAGTTTATATAAGACATTGCATAATCCAATGGGGCAAAACTGTTTGACAAAGTTTGGGTTAGGGACTTTCGGGATAAGAGAAATTATTGTGTCATTATACCCTTCCGAAATACAACCAATAGAGAAGAAGTCCAAAGAAAATATGGTTACACAGCTTCGGACTGTATGCCAAGAACTTTGGAAAAAACCGGCATGGAAACCATCCAGCCCTGGTGCTTTAAATGGTGACATATCAAACAATGCCTGCTCAATTTTAGTCGTTTTGAAAAGGCTTGTATGTTGATCTTTATCCAGTCAGATCTTTGCAATCCTGGAAAAAGGCCTGTGAGAGGTTCCTGTGACACCATGTGTTCTTCATCTGAGTATAGAGTACAAAAGTAGCTACGTATATGGTCGAGCATCCACATGTCATCCGATATCCATTCACCATTTTCATTTCTAAGTCTCTTGATTGAAGATGATGACTTCCTAACAGCTATTGTTGTGCGATAAAACTGTGTGTTGCAATCCCTAGACAGGATCCACTCCTCTGGTGAGCCCTGAAACCATAACAATTCTTCTTGGTATAGGATTTCCTCTAGTTCCTTTTATAGCTTTCTGTCTAGTTTAATGAGACCAAACCTGTGATTTACTACTAAGCTGTGTTGCACCCCACTAATTCCTGCAAGGAGTCGCCTCTTCTTGTGGAATATATTGCCAAAGATGTTTCTATTCCAATTGTTTAGCTCCTTTACTAGATGCTGCAAGCTATTGTCTAAGCTCCCCCTACTCTCCAGTTCTAGCATATGAAATCTTGACAACTCGGATGTATACTCCATAGTGCATTATATCTAAATCTCTTGCTCAATTGTGTTGTCGGAGCATCCTTGGTGGTCCGTATAATAGCAGTGTGTGATCTGAGCACACCATAGGGAGGTGTACTACTTCTGCCTCCGGGAATCGAGTCTTCCACTCAATATTGCAGAGGGCTCGATCCAATCGCACACCCTTGAATGTCGATTGGTTTGTGCCCTGCATCCAAGTATAATTAACTCCTGTGAAGCCAAGGTCAGTGAAGCCTTCCCTAAAGATCCAGTCCCTGAATCCTGCACAACGAGAGATGGAGAAACTATTAGTATTGCTTGTTTCTTGCTATTTTAAAACTAAATTGTAGTCACCCACAGAAACCCAAGGTCCATGGATGCTGAGTTTCTGTTGTGACAACTCTTCAAACAATTTCCTCCTAAGAGTATAATCTGGGCTTCTATAAACAAATGATAATGTCCAAGGCTCTGCGTTTCCAACATTAATTTGCAGCACTGCAAACTCTGGGTTTGTGTGTTGGATAGCAATGGGTATGGAAGCTTTCCAAAATACCCATATACAACCAGATAATCGTACTACCTCAATTCTAAGCCATTCATCAAAGCCAATATTGGCACATATTCAATTAGCATGGTCTCCTGAAACTTTAGGTTCCAAAAAACACACAATCTCCGAGTCATGATCATGGATAAATTGTTTCAAGGTGTGACAAAATGTTCTAGATTCTGCCCAAGACTTTGATTATGAGTGATCGCCGACATGGTCTTCGCAATCTTGCCTTCTCAGCTCATGTAACTTTGATCGTGGGGTAGTCAGTAGTGTTCTTATCCTCTTCCATTTCCTCATCATCAGATATGGCTTCTTCGTCTAGGCGAGGTTCTACTGTTTTGCACGGCCGGTCTCCTCGTAACGATTGCTTGCAAGATGTCGGAGAGAAATTCTCTCTCTCATGTAGGGGCTGGTTCAGCCGCGTCTAGCAAGGGATCAGAGTTTCTGGAATGACGTCCCACATAGGTGACAAACTGCCAAGGTCTTGCGGATCCTCACCGCGTTTCGTTTTCGTCGTACTTCTATCTAACAAATCTCGATCCTCCAGTGAGCGTTCGCTGTTCGCCGGCGACTTAGTTCTAGAGAGCATTGTTTCACTTATTTTTTAATATCATTGAGAGTAAATGGTGAGTACACTTTAATTAATTAGCTTCTATATTATTTTATGCAACTGCCCACTAATAATTAAATTAAATACAATTTTTCTTCATATTATTCATACAACACTATATATCCTCCCAGTTACAAAATTCATAGATCATAGTTAATTGTTACATGTAGTGTGGTGTCAACTCTGTTACATACTATTCCAAATGGGTGGTCATAAGATCGACTCACGATGGTGGACATTGATTTTTTGGGCTTAAAATTTTGAGAAAGTATAAAAAAAAAAATTAATATTTGAATTAATTAATATTTTAACCTCACATAAAATTAAATATTCACATATTTAAAATTAAAGCAACTTAACTATATAAAAAACTATTAAACTATGGTACAGGGCAGTAGTAGAAGACATCTTCTATATAGTAGAAAATTTGCTGACCGCATGATACAAAATCCGGAACATGGAGTAAATATTCCTACCGAGGAAAAGAGACTTGAAGGAATGATAGGAATGGGTAAAACAAGCATCGTTGTGGCAACATTGATATTAACGATGACCTTTGCAGCCGGTATTACAGTGCCAGGAGGATACCACCAAGAAAAAGGGTACTCATTATTGTTACGAAATGCAGCTTTTAAGGCCTTTATTATTACTAATACTCTTTCTTTCTTATGCTCTTTTTGCTCCATTGCCATTCACATTGCCATGGTGAGTGAAGCCTCCCTCACTCCACTCGAGGAGCTTTGAAACTTTGGCAAGGTTGCTTTTTTGGCAGGGTACATTGCTTCTTTATTCATGTTACGGAGTAGTAATTGCGTTCCTGTGTGCAATGTATGCCACTTTAGCACCTTTACGTCCTCTTGCTATTTTTGATTTAATGTTAGGCTTCTTTATTGTTATTTTGGGTTATGGGTTATATAGAATGTCTATGCAACAAAATTAGAGTATATTCGGCAGACACGTTTAATTTGCCTATAGTGAGGCCGAGTGGGTTGTCTCCTCCAAAAAATCTGGATCGGAGTTGAAGAGGTCAAAAGGTTTGGAGTTCTCATCTGGATGATATGTTTTTTATCCTCTCTGTTTTGTTGATCTATTCTTCCTTATTTAATTATTCTATTATTTTTCTTTTTTGGTTTTTCCATGTTCCTTATGTCTTTCTTTCTTTGAATGGCATGCAAATAAATATATAATTTTTACTTTGAATTCTAATATATGTAAAATTTCAATATTTAATATCCGGACCAAAATTGTATTACGATATATCATAATTAACTTAAAATATCTGAACCAATAATCAATTGAGTTCAATCTAAACCTAAAAATTGATAAATAGTTAAATTTTTAATTTTGATAATGTCAATGTCTAACTTTAAACGTAAGTAAATAAGTTATGTTTAAATAAATAATGCAAGTAGAAAAGATAGAATATGGTGATAAGTTAAAGAAGATGATAATAGTAATCAATAGATAATGGTGAGAATGTTGTTATAGTGACATATAACCAAATATATGATACATGATTCTGTTATCTATTTTAAAAACATATTTTAAAAGTTTTTCCATTTTTCAGAAAATTGGAAAATTGTTTCGCGTTTTTGAAATGGGAAACTGTGCTAGTAAACATATATTCTGTTTTTTGTTCTCTAATTCTCCAATTTTTCAGAAAATTAGAGAAATATTCCAGTTAGTAAAATATTTTCATAACTCTATTTCAGACAATTAGAGAAATAATTAAAAATGGTTTATATTTTTCCGGCAACATATGGTCGTGAGGATCAAATGTGTTAAAAATTGCATAGTTACGGGACTAAATTGTTAGTTTTTAAAGTCCAGGACCAAAAGTGTAATTTTCTCCCAAAAACAATAATAAGCGGAAAGATGAGGCCGTAGAATAAAACGCCATTGACGAAAATTGAAAGTTCTAAAGTCGCGTAAATTCCAGAGAGGATGGCTTCCGTTGTTTTGAGTTATATCCACTTGGGACGTAAAACCAGCTACAAAGGTTATGGTTAATATCAATGTAGCAGAGATATCATGGTCATTGTTTTGCTTAATCGTAACATACCTGAAATTTGTAAAAACGCAGCACACAGTGATGTCGATACTGAAGTTGTAACACAAACAATCTGTAACGCAGTTCGAACAAACAACCCTAATCTTCGAGGCACTTCTCAATATGAGAATTTGCCTAAATTCACTAAAAGCTCAATATTTAAAGTACATTGTTTGGAACCTCAGATTACACAATAGAATGATCTTTCCTACCAAACTATTGAAACCTAAACACATGTATCACTTTCTAGGGAAATTTAGTATCATATTCTCAAAGACTCTCATACCTCACTAGATTAATGTTGAATGCTTGAGTTCTACAATAAAGGACAACTCCTATTTATAGTAGCTACTCCTAACAGATTCGTGAATAACAAAGCTATTCCTAATCAAACTAGAACTAGAAAATATTCAGCAACAAATCCTTTTAGAATTAGTATTCTTCAATAACTATTCCTCTTAGGACTAGTATTCCTTTATAGAACTGTAATTCTTTTTGCACATAACTTTGACAAAACACTTTGAGTCAACATTCTCCCCCTTTGTCAAATTTTTGGCAAAAACCTTGATCTCTATCTTTCTCCCCCATAGTTGATGCCACAGTGGTGTTTGATTGATGGTAGATTAATGACAGGTTAGATCATCATCCCATGTGTAGCTTTTATCAGATGATCTTTTCCCCATCATAACACATTCATGTTTTTGGTTGTAGACTTTACAATTCTCTTTGGAAAATTCTACTTTGAGTTCATCATCACACAGTTGACTTATACTGATAAGGTTTGCTTTGAGTCCTTGTACCAAAAAGACTTTTGGTAATCTGGGCAGTCCATGGACATTCAAGGTACCGCTTGCGATAATCTGTCATTTTCTTCCATCTCCAAAAGTGACATGCCCTTCATTTTTGTATTGGATGTTCTCAAGATAATGTGAATTTCCTGTCATATGTCTTGAACATCCCCTGTCAAAATACCAAACACTTTGTTATTGGCTTGTTTTTGAGGTATACGCGACAGCTTGTGTTTGTTCCTTTCTTACCCATACTTTCTTGTTAACATGTTTATTCTGGTCTTCCAAAGCTTTGCAGTTTTGCCTATACTGAAGATCATTTTGCCTCTTATAACAGCATGCTTTTATATGACCCAGCATGTGACAGTAGTAGCATCTGATTCTCCTTCGATGTCGAAAGTGATGTTGTGACACTTCAAGATTTTCAGTTGTATAACTTTCATCCGATGCTATGACTGGTGAATTAGGCCTTTCTGTGAGCACTTTAACTTCCTGTATTAACTTGGCCTCTCGTTTTTGTGTTTCTATTAGTTC
This sequence comes from Ipomoea nil, assembly GCF_001879475.1. Classification (NCBI taxonomy): domain Eukaryota; kingdom Viridiplantae; phylum Streptophyta; class Magnoliopsida; order Solanales; family Convolvulaceae; genus Ipomoea; species Ipomoea nil. The sequence continues at coordinate 287,480 of NW_017617293.1, read as the reverse complement.
TTCTTGAGCCTCTTTGAGGAATTTTTCATTTCTCTCGTACACTGTTTGGAACCTGAGATGACACAATAGAATGATCTTTCCTACCAAACTATTGAAACCTAAACACATGTACGTACTACTTTCTAGGTGAAATTTAGTATCCTATTCTCAAATACTCTCATACCTTACCAGATTAATGTTGAATGCTTGAGTAGTAGAGTTCTACAATAAAGAACAGCCCCTATTTATAGTAGCTACTCCTAACATATTCGTGACTAGCAAAGCTATTCCTAATCAAACTAGAACTAGAAAATCTTCAACAACAAATCCTTTTAGAACTAGTATTCTTAAATAACTATTCCTCTTAGGAGTGGTATTCCTTTATAGAACTTTAATTCTTTTTGCACATAACTTTGACAAAACACTTTGAGTCAACAATACCATTAATTTCCTCTTCTAAATTATCAGTATCATCCCTGCTTGTCTCCTGATTTTCTTGCAGGTCAGCACGAGGTCTACTTCTCCTATCACTCAGGCTCCGCTGAGGTATTCCGCCCTATTGACCATTTAATAGTATTAGTGGTTCGTAAATGAATATTTAGTAAAATTATCTTTAATTTAATTTTAGCGGTTCAGTGATAACATATAAAATGATCATATTTTTAAGAATATAGAAGTGAAGTTAGTATACTTACAGAGATATGCTTAAAAGCAGTGTTGTAAAAATCGCGCCTAGGCATTGATGGACTCCGGTCGCCGCGAGGAAAGCCGGAATCGGCCTCCTCCGCGGCCGACCGGCTAGGCGGTCTAGGCGGCCCGCCTAGTCGGCCAATTTTTTTTTTGGTTTAGGTTTAAAACTTTGTCGAGGTATAACTTTTGACTCGATTGTCCATTTTGGACAAAAAAAAATTTCAAATTGCGTATTTTTTCGAGATCTATACACCGAAAATGGCCAAAGGCAGTTTGGCCCACTAATTTCTCAAAAAATGCTTCTTTAGCTATTAATTTTAGTTTTTCATGTATTTAGATGATTTAAACAATCTTTTGAACAATTTTACAACCACTTACGTAAATAGTTTGTAAGAAATAATTATGGAAACCTTATGTTTTATTGGTAATTTTTGATAATTTTTAATTTTTAATTTTTTTAATTAAAAAAAAAAAAAGAAATCGGCGCTAGGCGCCTAAGGGCGCCTAACATGTTTTGCAACATTACTTAAAAGCATTGTTAGGTTGGCTGAACAAGTCATCTGGAGTTTGGTGCCGTTTATTGAACACCAAATGCATCCGCTTAAGTCGGGTCACTATATGATTATAATCAACATAGCTCCAATAACTAGAAAAGGAAAGCAGGTGAAGCCACTGTCTTTTTGATCAACAAAGTTGTACAGAATCAGAATCTTAATCACCGTGTTTTACGGTATAGTGTAGTGGCGTCCAACAAAAGTTGTCAATCATCTCATACAAAGTCATGGGATTCCAACCCACAATCTCAAGTATAATAACACAAGTCCAGACCACCAAGTCACTCAAGATCTTTTATACTCAAGTGCAAGAAACTCCACTTATGCATGGGAGTGCGATAAAAACAAAGTAGTTGGGGGACACATGTGTGGCCAAGAATGAAGGTTATCCGATGTTGTCCATTTGTCAACCATCTGTGAGTCCTTCAACAATATAAATAGAGTGCTTTTCCTCGCCTTAAAAATCATCCCTTAGCTCACCAAACCCCTTCTGGTTGGGTGGTCTGAGTCTTCTCGCTCCTACTGGCATACCAGTAACATTGTGATTTATTTCTGATTTATTTCTATTTCATTATTAAGGTTATAGCTTGTATTATTTATTTATTATTTGGGCGACCGTTTTGAGCCGGTGTCTCAGACTTTGACGTATTCTTTCAAAATCATCAAGACTCAACGATTTCACAACAAAGCTCGTTGTCTATTCAATCTTCGCAATCGTCTCTATTGCTTTCGGTATTAGCGGAGGATTTGACCACGCATATCAAACACCAATTAACATGATGAAATCGATCAATTTCTCCGAGCTCAGGTGAAATGTCGATGTTTTTGTGTGAAAAATATGGTGGTGTTTTGTAGGGATTTTCTCCCGCGTGTATTGATTTTCATTTTTGTGTGTATAGGGAAATCAATTGAGTCGGACATTGGATGAGAAGTGACAGAGGCACTAGCAAGATGGGCAACATTACAGGGTCTCAATTTTTAGAGAGCCTAATATTTACACTGTTCATACTTATTTGAAATAAAAATCATATAACTTAATTTAGAGTATTGGTTTTAAAGGTTCATACTTATTTGAAATAAAAACCATATATTTTACAATATTGGTTTTAAAGATTGTGCTTATACTTATAGTAGGGTCTCATTTATTTATAAGAACGGGGCCACAAAAATTATTATTAAAAAAAAAAATAATGGCCCTACCAGTTAAGGGACTCCCGCACCCACCCCGTTTATTTATAAGAACGGGGCCGCAAATCGCAATAGTTAAGGGACTCCCGCTGGTGTAATCTCTAGTTTAAATCCACATCTTAAAAAGAGATAATATTCTAAAATCAATAAGAATGTGTGTAATTACAACTTTTTAAAATTCTAGAGGCTTAATTGTTTTCGGAATATAGTTTGATTATCAGATTATCTATCTTTGAGTATTCTATTTTGACTCTTTAATATAAATATTATATTTGAGTTAATTTCAGAAAAGGTCTTCTGAGTATAGCGATTTTTCACATTTAGTGATCGTCTTTTAATTTAGATAAATGTGACAATTGACTATCAAAATCTTTCCGCCATTAGTCTTTCCGTCATCTTAGTGTTAGTTAGATGTGAAATTCAAGAGTAAAATCGTCCTTTCGTTGCATGAGTCTATTCTTCCTCTTCGTTCTCCATAGTGATATTGAACACAAATTCTGTAAATTGAAAAAGCTTCATATCATTGCAGCAATGGCTTGGATATGGACAACTGTAGCAGTAGCCATCGTTGTCTATCTTCTCCGTGAGCTACGGAACATCAAGAAAAAACTCCCTCCTAGCCCAAAGGATATTCCCCTTTTCGAGCATCTTCATTTGCTGGACAAAACTCCCCCACCAAGATCTTCAATTCATAACATAGCTAAGAAACATGGTGTTATTATGTATATGCGTTGGGGTTTGGTTCATGCCATCATTGTTTCTACCACGGAGATAGCTGAACTGGTTCTCAAGACATGCGATCATGTAGCTTGATTCATAAGACATTTGTCCAGTAGACAATTGGCATACTCATTTATGGTTTAAAAATGTCCAGAAAATAGTTTCCGTTTCCCCCCAATGATGGTCTCATAAGTTATATGTTATCCTACAATCAGAGATGTCTAACCTATGGACGGCTTCTACCACATCATGATTATCGAGTCCTGCAAGTGATTGAATACCATGAAAGGCTCTGATGCTATTGGATAAAGTTTGTTTTGTTTGTTAATTCAATTATTGCTGCTAAGTAGAACTTTCGTTGATTATTATTATTATTTGTTTTTGAGATTTTAGAGCCTTTGGTGTTCCTGTCCATGCATCATCAACTACCAAAATGGAGAAAGAAGAGGAAAAAGAAACACAGCTTCACACACGTAGCAGCCTCTGCGATTTCTCGTACCTTAAGAAAAATCACGCCATGTTCTTCTACCTCTGGCTCTATTTCTTTCCATATCAGAACAAAAAAAAAAAAAAAAAAAAAAAAAAAAAAAAAAAGAGGAAAAAGAAACTTAGGCAATGAAATGACAATTTTACCCCTAATTTAACAGCTAACTAACGCTAAGATGACAGAAGGACTAATAGTGGAAAGATTTTGATTGTCAAGTGTCATATTTGTCCAAATTAAAAGACGAGGACCAAATGTGAAAAATCACTATATTCAGAGGACATTTACTAGAATTAAATCTATTATATATTTATTTTATATTTGTTCAGGCCCAACAACCCTCTTTGGGGGAGGACTAATCTCAATCGCTCATCCAGGTTTATCAACGGTTGAAAATTTTATTAAAAAAATTATGGAGTCAATTTTTTAATCATTGTAAACTTTCAAGTTTGTAATATTTATAAAATTGACAATGTCTCTTTTTCAGTTTCAGTTTTTTCATTAACTTTTCTTCATCAAATAAAATTTAAACAGTTATATATTGTCATCGTGGAGTTCCGCGACGTGCAGCACAGTATTTCCATTTGGCCCAACTTGACAGTCCTCAGCTCCTTCAGCCGTCATCTGCCAGGGGGCCTCGAAATAATCTTCAAGTGTACCTGCCTGCCGCTCTATACAAAGCCGGCTTCATATGAGGAATAATGCGCATAGCTGGTTCCATTATATGTCACCACTACTATAGCAAGCTAACTGTGTATCAAATTAAAGATGGTTGATGTTGAATTGGGATAAGCCCAATTAAGTTTGTCATGCTGTTAATTTGATAACTACAAGTTAAGGTTACAAGTTTGACTTTCGTTAGGAGCTGCCTAGTTGGTCTTGTGAAATGACAGACCACTCTCCAATTGGAACTGAGGCTAACCCCATCCCAGAAATTTTACCCCTTTCTAAATGACATGGAAGAGAGATTTATTCTTTTTTTATGCTGATGTGTATTGAAATTGGAGAGAGAATTGCTAAAATATAAATAGGAGAGAGAATTTGCCAATGAAAGAAAAAGCTGCAAAAGGACAACTGCACAACTTTTTATGTCTTTTTGTATTTTTATTATTTCTTTTAATATTATTTTATTATATACAAAATTGATGATGTGGAAGTGGGACTCATTTTAAAAAAGAAGAGAAAACAAAATTGATGATGTGGAAGTGGAATTCATTTTAAAAAGTGAGAAATTTTTGGAAAAAGGATATTCTGATAGACCATATGAAATGACAGACCACTCTGTCATTTCACACTGTCTGTCATTAAATTGCATTTCTATTATGGGAGATGTGAAATGACAGACCACTGGAGATGTGTTTCTACTATGACCAGGATGGCAACATATACCGCTTCACATTTCTTACTCCTACACCAAACATTGATTCTTATATATATGGGGGGTGTTTGGTAATTGGCTGGTAACTGATAACTGATAGCTGATTCATTTAGCTGGTAGTTGATAGCTGATTATATTAGCTAGTTTGACCAACTGGTAGTATTAGCTGATTATAGAAAAGTGTTTGGTAAATTAATTGTTAGCTGATAGCTGATTACATGTAAAATGACCTTTAAGGATATGTGTTTATTATGTTATTTTAACATATAATAATAATAATAATAATAATAATAATAATAATAATAATAATAATAATTTTATTAGGGAAAATGGCACTTTTTCCCCTAAGTTATATATTTATAGCACTTTTTCCCCCTCAATTATTTATGTAAGCACATTAGCCCCCTCAATTATTTTAAAAGTGGTGGTTTTTTTCCCTGATATATTAAATTGACATTTCTACCCTTAAAGTAAACATTTTATTTATTTTACTTCTCCAACAAATTATTGTGTATATGTAGCAATGACCACGGTTTGGTTCGAACTGAACCGGACACTATAGTAATCGAATTAAAAGTTTTCGGTTATGATTCAGATCTAAAACCCAATATTTAGATTTCTATTTATTAAATTTATGAATAAAAAAAACTGGACCCTGAATCGTGAACCGGTGGTTCCGGATCCGGTTCACGATTTTGAACCGTCTTTATTTTAAAATTTTATTTTTTATTTTAAAATAGTCTACATTCAACAAAAAATTTATTTTATTTTTTCAGTTCGAAACATGAGCCGGTCATTCCGGCTCGCGATTTTAATAAACTCTAAGTATCGCGTTTGATTCTAAATTGTAATTGGAATATTTTGGTTTGGTTGCTATAGTATCTCTTTGGTTTGAACCAAATTATAGTAATAATTTGTTAGAGAAGAAAAATAAATGAAATATTTATTTTTAAGGGTAAATATGTCCATTTAATATTTCAAGTGGAAAAAGAGCCACTTAAATAATTCAGGGAGAAAAAGTGCTATAAGTATATAACTTAGGGGGAAAAAGTGTCATTTTCCCATTTTATTATTTATAAATGATTCTAAAATTTGAGTCACCAATTATATTTGCAAGCAAAGTGTGTGTTTTTCATAAGTGTATTATTTTTATTTATTTCACTATAATAATAATAATTATATTATTATTATTATTATTATTATTATTATTATTATTATTATTATTATTATTATTATAACTAAATGCCTAAACCCATGCCAGCACGCCCTATAATAATAATAATAATAATAATATTATTATTATTATTATTATTATTATTATTATTAATTATTATTATTAAACTAAATGCCTAAACCCACACGATATTGTTATTATCCCAAAATCCCTACCCACAAGACCACAAGCTGGGTAAACCCAGTCAAAATCCCTACCCACAGCAGCGATGGCAAGATGAGAAAGGCATCTATGCCAAGAAGATGAAGAAGACGGCCATGGCGAAGAAGATGGGGAGAACGTCGATCGCGAAGAGAATGAAGCACCCGGCGATGGCAATTGAGATGAAAAAGACCGCAATAATGGCGAAGGAGAGATGAAGAAGACGGTGATGGGAAATTTTTGTGAGTTCTGAATTTAGTTGTTGTTGCTGTTTTTTTTTTTTTTTTTTTTTTTTTTTTAATTAGTGATTTAAAAAATTTGTGAGTTTTGAGGATGAAGATGAACCTGAAAAACTTGAGGTCTGATCTATTAGAAATGCTGCTCTGTTTGTCTGTGTAAAAAGCAAATTTAGGAAACGTTGAAGCAGTAGAAAGGGATATGGTGAAAGGAATTGATATTCTAAGGCTAAAATTGCCATTTAATAAATAAAACCCATCAGCTCCTCCAAAACGCTGCCTACCCTAGCGTTTAAATTTTTGGCTGATTGGCCCAATCAGCCAAAGCCAATCAGCCATTTACCAAACACTTCTAAACAGCTTATTGACCAGTCAATCAGCTAATTTTGGTCAAATCAGCTAATTTTTGGCTGATAAGCCAATAACCAAACACCCCCATGGTCTTTAATAAGAAACATCAAACGCTGTTTGACATGGTGGGCCTGGAACTCCATATGCATTCACAGTAAAAGCATTCCCAATAGTCTTTAATAAATAACACTAATACAATTTTGCTCAGTTTCTATAAAATGAACTATACACACCATTGATAGTTTTTTGAAATTCAATCAGGTCAAACACTAGAAAGGAAATCAATATTTTTGAAAAATGACTCATTTTCTATAATTCATTTTTCTAATTTTCAAATACACCTAAATTCATTGTGAGCAACTTTCTTTCTAATTAGTGGGGTCAACGTACTAAATGAGCATAAAATGGATAAGATTGAAGGCAGTGGCCAGTGCTAGCTGTCCCAAAGTACCAATTCATTTACAATCTTTGATACATATATAACTAGCTAGCAAGCAGCAGTGCATACGTACTGGTGAAATATTTCATTATGGAACCCGCTATGGTCATTGATCAGATGAACCCTTTTCTATACAAAGCAGTGGTGAAAGGCAAAGTTGAAGATTACCATGAGGCCTTACGGCAGATGCCGGAAGATGCTCGCCGGCGTCAAGTTACGCCGAAGGGCAATACTGTACTGCACATTGCAGCAATCCATGGTCACAAAGATTTGGTGAAAGAGATCCTAAAAGAAGTAAAGGATGATGATGCAGCCATGTCCCTGTTGTTTGCCAAGAACAACAGAAATGAAAGTGTGCTACACTGTGCAGCAGAGAAGGGCTATGATGACGTAGTGTCTGTCATCTTCAGCGCCATTAAGAAGCATGAAGATGTGGAATCTGCAGGTGGTCGAGTGAGGGAGATGATAGAGATGAGGGATGATGTGAAAGACACTGCTTTGCACAAGGCCGTGCGAATGGGGCATTTGGAGGTGGTCAAGTTACTGATTCAAGAGGATCCTCAATTTGAATACCTTGCCAACGATGACGGAGAGACACCGATTTACATAGCAGCAGAGTTGCAATTTCATGGCTGCTTGGAGGAAATGCTCAACACATGCAAAAATCCTACTTATGGTGGACCGCTGGGTCGCAATGCTCTCCACGCAGCTATCTTATCAGGTTTGATAAAAATTTTAAGAGACTGTCTTAGTATCTTTGTGGTTTAGACATTCGAGTCGAGTCAAAATTAAAATTTAATACTTATACTTCAAAATATAATGTTAATCAACCGTTCTTTTATTATTTCATGGACAAGGTATAATATGTTCTAAGTTAGATCTATACCAAATTAAATAACAGTTAGTGTTTTGTTTTCACTAAAAAAAAGTTAATTAAATTGATAATTGAATAATATATATATATATATATTTCAACAACATTGCATGTAAGGATAATAAGATCGGAGCTAGTAATATTAAAATGAAGGAAATAAATTGCCTATTAGAGTTTTGCTATAAAGTATACCAAACGCCTGTTATTCCTACAAATTAAATTGTCTATTACAATTTTGTATGGTTCACACACTGCAGTTTCATAAGAATGAGAGTGCATGGCCACTCACGCTAACCAAGCTAGTTTGTTATTATTGATAATGACTAATATTGTAATACTAGCTTACAAGTGAAATTGTGATATATATACTTACAAAGTTTAATTTTTAGTGTAAATATTGTAATACTTATCCCAAAATGCTGAATCCCCAACCCTAAATATTGTAATACTTATATGTATGTAAATTGTTTCTTATGAAAGAAATTGTAATACTTTTTGTAAAATAAAATTAATACTAATTTGAATTAAAAATAAATCATTACTTTTATATATGTATGTAATCAAAATCGTACCTTTTAAATTAGCTTGGTATGGAATATTTTATATTATTAATTTGAAAACATCTATGATCTATCTATCATAATCATGGTGCAATTAATTAATTAATTTTACTGAGTATGTTATGGTATATGACGGACAGGTTTTGGCTACACTAAAATATCTAAGTCAGTAAAGATTCTATTTTGGGAGTATCACATTGAAAGTAGTTGTGAAGAGTTTGTCACAGAATGCACAAAATCACTGTTGGAAAAAAAGATTTGTTTATGCGAGGAAATTGATATTTTTGGTTGGATTCCACTACACTATGCCGCAAAAAATAACAATGATAAAGCTGCTCGCATGATACTTGAGAGAAAAACATCTGCAGCTTACATTCCTGCAAGGGGCAGTGACGACGACAAAACTATGTGGACAACAACATTCCACATAGCAGCAAGGCATAGTAATGTTGAAATGATGAACGAGATATCAAATAGGTGCCCAGATTGCTGGGAGATGCTGAATAGCAAAGGGCAAAATGTATTGCATGAAGCAATGGGAGATGCTGAATAGCAAAGGGCAAAATGTATTGCATGAAGCAATACTGAGCAAGAAAGTGAATGTGATAGAACATATAGAAGAAAGCTCCGGCCAATTTGAAAACCTTGTGACTCACAAAGATGAGGATGGCAACACACCGCTGCACCTGCTTGACATTACTGACAGCAGAACTATGGACTATTTTATATTTGGGCGCCCTATGCTGAATTACTTTGCATTCAATAAGAAACACCAATCCATATTTGGCATGGCTTTTGCGTTTTTGACAGTGAGTACACTTTAATTTCTTTTTTTGAGTACTACTGATTCTGTTATATTTGTCCATACATACTTTCTCTACTCTCAACTCCTATTGAAGCACAAAGAGTCACTGCCCCACAGGACATGAGTAGAAAACGACTTCTACATAGTAGAAAATTTGCTTACCGCATGATACAAGATCCAGAACACGGAGTAAATATTCCTACTGAGGAAAAGATACTTGAAGCTATGATAGGAAAGGGTAAAACAAGCATCGTTGTGGCAACATTGATATTAACCATGACCTTTGCGGCTGCTATTGCAATGCCAGGAGGATACCACGAAGAAAAAGGGTACCCATTATTGTTACAAAATGCAGCTTTTAAGGCCTTTATTATTACTAATACTCTTTCTTTCCTATGCTCTTTTTGCTCCATTGCCGTTCACATTGCGATGATGAGTGAAGCCTCACGTTACTCTAGGTGCTTTGAAACTGTGGCAAGGCTGAAATATTGGCAGGCTCAATTGCTTATTCTTTCATGTTTCGGAGTAGTAATTGCATTCCTGTGTGCGATGTATGCTACTTTAGCACCTTCACGTCCTCTTGCTATTGCTGATTTAATCTTAGGCTTCTTCATTGTCTTTATCGTTTATTGTGCTTATTTTAGAGCCGTTTTTCTGTGACTCATAATTTACATCAGCAATGGCTCTAGGAGCGGGGTCTTATGAGCTTAGGATTAATCTGGCATAAATAGGATCACCTATTTATAATTTATAATAAATAAAAGCCTGTTTACTAACGGGAACTGACTGTTTTCTATTTTCTGTTTTCTAATTTTTCAATTTTCATTCTCTATTTCTCATTCTTTGTTTAGAAAACATGTTTAATAACACTTATTTTTTTCAAATTCATTTTTGTAAATTAACGTTATAAAATTAACACAAGCTTAATTTTGGGTGATTTTTAGACCTTATATTTTAAGATATGTTTGGTTTAAATTCAATAAATATAAATTTTATTTTAAATCCAATATATGTAAGATTTTTACATTTGATATCCTAACTAAATTTATATATGTATATAACATAACTAAAAATATATCCAAATCAATAACCTATTAAGTTTACCTAAAGTTTAATTTAGATAATATTTAAAATAAAATTAGCTAATATTTAAAATATTTTTGTTTATATTCATTTGAATGAAATGAAAATAAAAATATAATTTTTACTTTCAATTCTAATATATGTGAAATTTCAATATCCGATATTCGGATCAAACTTATATTACGATATAACATAACTAAAAATATCCTAACCAATAATCAATTGAGTTTAATCCAAACTTAAAAATTGATAAAGATTAAATTTTTAATTTTAATAATGTGAATAATCTCTAACTTTAAACGTACGCAAATAAGTTATGTTTAATTGTAGCGTTTTGCACATGTATGTATGTTTGTTGAATCTTTTTTTATTTTATTTTTTTTGAAAGGTACGTTTGTTGAATCTATTTACCCAAACCTAAAGGAAAAGTTTGGCATATATGCATAAGTAGCGTATTCTTTGTGCATTTTCTTTTGTATCCACAATGGATCTATCCGTATATATAAAAGCTAGGGTTATGATGGAGGCCAAATTAAAGTACAAAACAACAATCTTTAAATTGATACATATATAGAATTTAAGCTAGATGACAATGAAATATATTATAATGAAGCTTTCTGTTATAAATATTATGTAATAATATTATTGGACACGTACAATACTTGTTCTGAATCAAGGTTATTATCAAACTTGATCAAACTTATAAATCTAATTTAAAACTTAAAATGTCAATTATATTCAATAATCATAATTTGAAGTCCAACTTCATTAGACTCTGATTTGACCAGAGATTTTTGTTGTGAGATTATTGTATAGACTAGAACAACCTTGTTACCTCTATGCAGTGGATCCTTTATTGAACGTGCACATGTCTTTATACAAAACTAAACTAGGTCACCAAATATACTTATATATAGTCTCATAAGAGAACAAATAGCGTATATTGGCAAACAATAGTCCACTATATGTATGAGACAATCATTCATGTCATCTCAAGTAAAAAGACTATTGCATACTTGTGTAACATTCAATATACCGATGTCACGTAGGCAAACACCATGTGATATTTTGTAATCAGTCATTGTTCAATGACTTGTTCTCTAACAAGCATCTACATGTCTACATGTCTAGTGTTCTGAGTCAAGTATGAGACAAAACTATTAACACTTTGCAGTCCTAAGCAACACAACAAGATCCATCAACTATGGCTGGAGATCTGCGTCTGCTTCTGCTACTATGAAGTTAGGTTTCTCGTAGATTCTATTTAGTATCGTTAGACTGTATTTAAATCTAATATTTCACGTAATATATGGTGATAATATAATAATAAGATATTAAAATGGGGTCATGAGTTAGACCTCTGATCTCTACTTGTAAAACAACAAAGTAGGTTAGTTTCCATTTGATTTTTCCCAAAAAAAAAAAGTTCCCCATTTAATAGCTTACTACAAACGCCGAAGAAGGGAATCAATATCAGAGTAGCCAAGTGCCAAGCTACATGTATCAACCATGCAATCAATTGACACTCTAATTAATATTCATGGTTGCAAAACTCGGCCGCCTAAGCGCCTGCCTAGGTGCTAGGCGGCACCGAGCCTTGCCGTTTTGGCTTAAAGGCGGCCAAAACTCGGCTGGCCGCTGGGCGGCCAAACTCGGCCTGGGCGGTCAAACTTGGCCGAGTCGATCAACTCGGCCGAGTCAGTCAACTCGGCCGAGTTGACCGATTTTGACCGTTTTTTACCGATTTTGTTTGATTTTGACCGATTTTGTTCGATTTTGACCAATGTCGTCTTTCATTAATTATTGATTTTAATATTATTATGATGTTATGACTTATAAATTATCATTATTTCATTTGTTTAGATGTGTTATTTGATTGAATGTTGAAAACAACCTCATTAAAATTGTCAAACTACAAATCTGTCACTATTTTTTTTAATTTTTTTGGTGCCCGCCTAGCGCCGCCTAGATTCTGCCTAGGCGCTAGGCGCTACCCGGCCGCCCGACTAGCGCCTAGCGCCTACTGCAACCATGTTAATATTTAACACAAATTTCATGCAAATAAATATTGAATTGAATCAAAATTTTGATGAATATTTAAGTGTTAAATCACACACACCTATAATGACGTGGAAACTATAACCTTAGAGCAGAGAACTGCATAGGTATTGCATAGGTATTGACAAGTATCTTGGGCTTCCTTTGGGAATTGGGCGCAATAAAAAGGAAGTATTTTCCTTTATTGAAACAAAGTTGATTCAACGTGTTGGAGGGTGGCATAAGAAGATCTTGTCAAGGGCAGGGAAAGAGGTACTTTTTAAGAGTATTGTCCAAGCACTACCAATGTATACAATGAGCATCTATTTCTTACCGGTTACATTCTATGATCGTCTGGAGAAAATAATGAATAAGTATTGTTGGGAATCTGGCAATAATCGTGGAGGGCGCATAAGGTGGATGTCATGGAGTCGTATGTGTGAGAGGAAGGTCGATGGCGGGTTGGGATTTAAAAAGCTTAGCAGATTCAATATTGCACTTCTGGCCAAACAAGGCTAGCGTCTTTTGACAAATCCTAACTCTTGGGTGGCACAATTGTATAAGGCTCGTTACTATCCAAATACTGACTTTATGAATGCTAAACTGGGTGTGAATCCCAGTTACTGCTGGCGATCAATTCATGCTGGTCAGGACATTCTACGTCGCGGTTGCTATCGTAGGATTGGTAATGGAACTTCTACGAAGGTATGGACGCAACATTGGTTACCAAATGACGAAAATCGTTATATTAGCACTGCTCTCCATTCCCATAACGGTGATATGTTGGTTAGTGATTTAATTCACAATGATACTCATGAGTGGGATGTTGATATACTGTCCATATTATTTGATAGCCGTGATGTGGAACTCATTCAGAACCTATTGCTTATCATTATGAGGATGAATGGTGTTGGAGGGGAGACTCACGTGGTGTTTACTCTGTGAGACAGGGATATCGCCTCTTATCTGGAGAGTCGCATGGTGTTAATAACTCTAGAGCTTGGCACGCAATCTGAAAAATAAAAATTCCCCCAAACGTGCAGAATTTTCTTTGGCGATGTCTGCATGAAGCGCTGCCCACGTTACTTGCTCTAGGTGGAAGAAGAGTTGAGGTAGATACATCTTGCCCTCTTTGTCAGCAACACCCTAAGTCTATTAAGCATATTTTTTGCGATTGTTTGCATGTTTCCCTCCTCTGGCAGAACGTACCAAATTGCTCTTTGCCTTATGCGACTGAAGATTTCGGTGCTTGGTTGGCTAACCGTCTGTTGGAAGATGATGGTTTGTCTGTTATTTCTTGTGTGGCAAGGCTATGGTGCATATGGCGTGCTCGTAATTCTCTGATATGGAATCAAAAGAGTTGGCACCCAAAGGCTATCTCTACGGAAGTGGCGAGGACTATTCATGAATGGCTGGAATTCTGAGAGGCTACTGCTTCAAGCATGGTTCCTTTGCCTGGTAACATAGAGTCTCCTATCGATATTCCACGTGATTGTGTTGTGGTGTTTGTGGACGCCGCTATACTCAACATGCGAGCTTTGGTGTTGTTATCCAGGATAGTACAGGAAGCTTCATGGCAACGAAGAATGGTCATCTACGATGTCTCAATGACGCACATTTGGCGGAGGCTCTTGCTATTAAGGAAGCACTGTGGTGGGTTATGGATAGAGGCTTTCATAAAGTGAATATTTATACACTGTCAAGTGGTATGTAATTTGCTCAACCATTCTTCAATGGATTTATCTTATGCGGGTTGTGTTATTAAGGATTGTCGTAATCTCAAACGACACTTTGATTCAGTGTCTATTCTCTATATCCCGAGATCAGATAACAAGCTAGCTCATGCTATGGCTAGGACTGCTCGTTCTAGTACTTGGTTCTATCTGTTGGTTGGATTCTATTCCTTATTGTATTGCTTCAATGATTTAATAAAATTGCTGAGTTTTTCCTTTCAAAAAAAAAAAAGTGTAATCAATTAACACTATCGAATATTTAAGATTTTAAGCCATGTTCTAACCAAGACAATGTAAGTAATATTTAACATATATATATATATATATATATATATATATATATATATATATATATATATATATATATATATATATATATATATATATAGAGAGAGAGAGAGGCGGGTTCAGGTGCGGCAGTGTCTTACGGTGCGGCAACACCAATAGTTCAACAAATATGCACCATCAACGTTAGGAAAATACACCACACAAAACAGAGTAAACAGAGCCCTGCATCACCAAACACACACCATTAGGTGTGAGTAAAAACACCATACACTGTTCGGAAATACACCATTGGGGTTGTGAGTTATATGGTGTATTTTTTTTTGAGTCTGTTGTGTATTTTGTGATGTTTTATTGCATTTCATTGTGGTGTGTTTTTATTACAATGTTGGTGCATATTGTTAACACTGTTGGTGTATTCTGGAATTTGACCGCACCGCCGCACGGTAAGACCCCGCCGCATATGAGCGCTCTTCTATATATATATATATATATATATATATATATATATATATATATATATATATATATATATATATATATACACATATTACACACATAAATATTTATATGAAACAAAAAGTATTAAGTTCAGCCATAAGTCACATACTCACATACCTATTGTGGAGTTTTCATATCAAATTATGAGCTTATATCACAATTACAAGGTATACAATTTGTACTCCTAAAGGGCATAATTTTATAGGATTCAAATTTAATTTAATAATAATGAATCATTATTTATTATTTATATTTTTTTTACATTCATTTTTAACTTTGTAAATATATATTGTTCATTTCTAATATATTTTAATATAAAAAATTGAAATATTAAAACAAAAATATATATATATATATAATAATTTATATAAATTATTATAAAATATTTTTTTATTCCTTTACAGGTTTATTCACCCCGTGCATCGCACGGGTGGAGTACTAGTTGAAATCTATGTGCAGGAATGCAGCATAGGTAGTCTTCCTCAGTATGAAACAAAAAGTATTAAATTCACACTGCAGTATTAGAAAAATGACCAAAGGTAAGATTATGCAAACCTAATGGACAAAAATGAAAAGGGAAACAGTCTTCAGTCTCAGATTGGAATTAGGGTTTAGAAAGGCCTACACAAAGACATGTCCCTCATTTAGGGTTTAGATTTTGGAGAATTACAACCAGATACAAGACTGTGATCATACATAAGCAACTAATTAATTAATGTATATGTGTAATAAGAATATGGTGGTATTTTAGAGTGTAATGAAATCGAGATAAATGTCTGTGCAATGAGATCAATTGAAGTAACCTAGGACTATTCATTCAAGGCAAAAGTCCAACATATGCCTAAATTAATAGCTAAAAATGTGGCAAAGTATCAAACTAACTCTAACCAAAACGACAAAACTCAAATATTATTCATGAACAGCTTAACTAAAACTATATGCACACCATGAAGGCAAAATACAAAGTGCATATTTACAAAGGCATTAAGAACTTTAATACAATTGCCAATTACATCAAAGAAACTATATATTTCTATGGTCAACATCCTCTAAAAAAAAAAAAAAAAATAGTGAAGTCATTAAATATCTCTTTCCAACTATATGCAAACTTTAACAAAATTCAAAAACCATAGGCAACTAAAAGCAAAGACAAGAGACAAATATCTCTTTCCAACTATATGCTAACTCTAACAAAATTTAAAAACCATAGGCAACTAAAAGCAAAGACAAGAGACAAATATCTCTTTCCAACTATATGCTAACTCTAACAAAATTCAAAAACCATAGGCAACTAAAAGCAAAGACAAGAGACTTTTTTTTTTAGAGTTGCAGTTCCTGTCACTTGGAGAGCCATAACAGATACGGGGATGGGTTGTAGCTGTGATTTGGTGGTCTGAATGGTAAACCTAGCTAAGAGAACAAGCGACGAATAATACTATGGTTAAAAAACCGGGTATAGGGAATGGGATCTTGGGCTAAGTTAGAAGTAAAAAAACATGTTGTTGTGCTGACAGTTAACCCTTTCCTTCTTTTTTTTTTTTTTTTTAGATAACCCTTATACATATATGTTTGTGTATAGATATTTAAGTTCATAGTTGTTTTATAGTTGCTCTTTAACATGTTAATATATGTTGTCCATATATTTGCTCTTTATTAATATTTGTTTTACATATTCAAATTTTTTAATAGTGATACTGTAACCTTTGTTAATTTGTTTGCTTATTTTTAATTGTTTGAGTGCATATTTTGGTGTTTGAGTGCATATTTTGGTTATTTTTTAGTGCATACAACTAGGAATGTCAATCGGGCTAGCCTTGTTGGATTATCGGGCTAATCGGTTTGCAAATTATGCTGTGGACTCGTGTCCACTATACAATGTGGACACGAGTCTAAAACGACGTCGTTTCAATTTTTTTTAAAAAAAAATTGATTTTGTCTCGCCGTTAACGGTGTTATTCATTTGTGGACTTATGAATGTACAGTTATGAAATTATGAATGTACAATTATGGAATTATGAATGTACAGTTATGGAATTATGAACACAGAGCTCTGACATTATGAACTTACAATTATGAACATATAGTGATAAAATTATGAACATAGAGCTTCAAAAATTATGAATTTACAGTTATTGAATTATGAATGTACAGTTATTGAATTATGAATGTACAGTTTACGGAATTATGAATGTACAGTTATGAAATTATGAATGTACAATTATGGAATTATGAACACAGAGCTCTAACATTATGAACTTACAATTATGAACATATGTTCCTATAATTATGAAAATGGGAGAATGAGCGTTGAAGAGAGCTTTTGTGTGAAGAAGAAATGGAAGCTTGATCGACAGGAAACTCGCGAAAATGGATGCTTTATCATAAGGAAAGAAGCGGTCTGAAATTTTTTTAAAAAAAATGGTGGAAGATAACGATGCCACTTACGGCACCGTTACTGCATTACCCGCCGTTTCAATCCGTGTCCACAATGTATGTTGGACACAGGTCCATAGGATAACGATTGAATCGGTTTATTAATATTTTATTCTCTGATTCGATTTGGCCCTAAACCTAAACTTCGGATTGTCAGGCTAATCAGACGGGTTGAACCATCTGAACTAAAATTAAAAACGGAAAGTGAGTACCCATATTTAGAGTAGAGATGACAACAGGGCGGGGGCGGGAAGTCTACTCCCCGTCTCCATCCTCGGCGAGAAATTGAAAATAGTTACCATCCTCGTCCCCACGGAAAATTTGGCTGGGACGGAGAATGTAAAAAACTAAAAAACTTTAATTTAAATTTAAATTATATATATATATATATATATATATATATATTTATTTATTTATTTATTTATTTATTTATTTATTTTATCGGGCTAGCCCATTCGGGTCATAGCCCTGTCAGTATACTGCTGGAAATTCGCGTTTTTCCGACCTCATTTCCGACCACCCAAAAATTTGGTCGTAAAAGGTGATTTTTTTCATTTTTTCGACGAAATATTATAGTGGTCGGAAATTGGTCGGATTTCCAACTACTATTAACAAGTGGTCGGTATTTCCGACCACCATTTACATTGTGGTCGGAAACATTTTGCCAAATTTAATTTTTTAAATTAGAGTGTACTTGCAACCACATAAGTGGTCGGAAATTCCGACCATTAAGTAAAGGTGGTCGGAAATCTTTTTTTTTTTTTTTTTAAATTTTTATTGTTTGTGGTTCAATGTTATGAAAATCGCATGATTTCTTTTATCATTGATTATTTCACTCATGCTCTTTGTTTTGTTTTTTTTTTTTTTCTATTTTAACCGACCATGACGTAGAGAGTTTACTAGTAGATACCATTTCACCATTCTTGCTATGTAAAATAAGACCATGCTCCCCTTCCCATGTAGATACATATATGAAATCATTTCTAATTTCAACTCTTTAAAACCTTTATTCTTGTTAAGACTCTACAATCATAGTTTTATCAGTTCCATATTCCTACATAATGTATTGTATATTGTGACAACTCAAAAATAATTTTTCTAAATTCTGTTTTACAAAATTCCAAAATATCTATTTTCACTCTTGCAAAATTTTTATTTCGAGAACGGTGTTCAAATTAAATATTTTAAATCGAATTTTTAAATAAACGGTGTTGTTGATGATCTATGATTGATTTATTGAGGTTTGAAAGTGTTTTTGTTGATCTGAGAATGCTACAGGTGAAGAAAAAGGGGTCTGGTACACATAGATGGTGCACCAGTAAACCCAACGGACCTAGTCGGATCTAGGCATGATCCGTTGGCTATCTCCGTAGTGAGGTGGACCAAGGCAACGGATCACAGCTAGATCCGTTGCCAAGGACCGTTGCTTGGTGGAGCTAAGCGCCGGGGCTTCACAAGCCCCGTCACCAAGCTCCGCCAGGCCAAAGATAGTTCTGGTCGGGCCCTCTGTGGCTCAGCTACATGTCGTTTGGACCGGGACTCGTGGGTCCTTGAGGCTTGTTATTTATCTTATTTTAAGTTAAATTTGAGTTTTAGATTTAAGAAAAGTGGGGTGTTACATATATCATCGTGTAT
The DNA here is from genome assembly GCF_001879475.1 of Ipomoea nil. Taxonomy (NCBI): domain Eukaryota; kingdom Viridiplantae; phylum Streptophyta; class Magnoliopsida; order Solanales; family Convolvulaceae; genus Ipomoea; species Ipomoea nil. The sequence goes on along the minus strand of NW_017617293.1, from coordinate 268,140 downwards.
TGTACTGCATATTATTTTTATCTCATAATACAAACATTCATATGATATCAGTAGTCTAGGTTTCTCATGACGTCCATTCCTGATGGCTATGCCCCTGTTTCGTTTGAAGGAACCATCTTTAGCGCGGCAACGGTGTCTCCTACATCAATGGTCATGATTGCCCTTTCAATGGCACATCAATATGTTTCTATCAAACTGCCGTAATGAATTGTATATCATCGTATATTGTACTGTGTATTATTTTTATCCCATAATATAAACATTCATCATTATAACTTAACAAAAGTTCATACTATATCACCCATAATTTATTAAATATGCTAGAGAAATATATTATTAATTGTAAACCTTTTCTCTAGCATATTTAATAAATTGTGGGTAATATTATAAATTGTGAGTGATATAGTATGAATTTTTGTTAATTTAGAATAAAATTTTTAAGGAATTGAAATTATAATATTTTTATAGCAATTATAAATTATGAAAAAAAATATTATAATTATAATATTGTAAATGATACATTTCACTACATCACGAAATGCATATTATTATTCCATAATAATGAAAAGGAATTAATCATTATTATATTTTATTATAATTAGTTAAAGTTTTTAATTTTCATAATTTGTACTTATATAAAATATATTATGCATAGATAACTGTATAAACAATTATATTCTACTCTATTTTAGACAAAAAAAAAAAAAAAAAAAAAAAAAAAAAAAAAAAAAACCACGAAAATAAAGGCGCCATTCCCAAATTTTCGCCCAAAATTTCATGCCTTCTCCCTTAATCCCTCCTCCCTCCATACTCACACTGCCCCAAATCTTCCTCCCTCATCCAGTTCTCGCTCCTTACTCCTTCACTCTGCACCAGCAACAACGCAGCTCCTCATTTCGCACTCACTCGACGACGTACCGCAAGGCACACTCGGCAATATAACAACAACATGACATTGATGTAAGTTCTTCACACTCCTTCCTCCTTCCGCCTTCACTTGGCTTTTTGCTAATTTCTTGGTGATTTATGAATAAGTGTTGATTATGTATTAGGAGTACAAAGTAATAGCATAACATGTGGCAACACGTGGCAGCAATCCACCACACCATGTGGCAGTAGACAGAAGAAGATAGCATGACCGTTATGGCCGGTTTTTCCTTTTTCTGTTTTGGTTCTTCTTGTTCTGGTAGAACCGTTTTCCTCCCCCCTTCTCTTTGTATATATAACCAGTGTATAGCATTCTTGTTAGTTGTTGAATAAAACTCTTTCTTTCCCTCTTAAACTCTTTGTCAAACTTCGCAATATGGTATCAGAGCCATTGTGAAAACTCATCCGTCTGCTTCAATGGCGACTTCAGCGTGGCCTTCAATCAGCGTTAACTCGATTCCAGTCAACAGTGCAGCAGGAAATGCAGCAGCTAGTCAGACCGGAAATTCAACCAGAAATGCAGGGCCCTCCTCTGCAAATGCGAGTGGATCTAACCCTAGAGAGGTAATATACGATCCCCAATCGCAAACAAATCCATATTTTCTGCATATCAATGAGAATCCAGCTTTGGAACTTGTCTCATTCCCGTTGGATGGATCCAATTACCACGCGTGGGCTAGGGCCATGACCATGGCACTGTCCTACAAGAATAAAATTGCCTTCATTAATGGAGCAATCAAAAAACCTTCCCAAGATGGCTTAGAACGTTATTATGTCTGGGAAAGGTGCAATAACATTGTGTGCGCTTGGATAGTGCGTACTCTTTCTCCAACCATTGGCAGGAGTGTCTTGTGGATAGACACAGCCTATGGGATATGGGAAGACCTGAAAAGAAGGTTCAGTCAACAAGATTTGTTCAGAGTTGCAGAAATCTTGTGTGAAATTTATCAAACTAAGCAGGGTGATGATTCATTGAATGAATATTTTACCAAGCAAAAGCTGTTGTGGGATGAATTGGTTATACTCAGACCACCAATGTCTTGTGACTGCCTTGTTAGATGCAATTGTGGAAAGAAGCTAGCTGAAATTGGTGAACAGAAGGAAAAGGACAAGCTATCCATTTTCCTAATAGGCCTTCATGAGAAGTACACTGCAGCCAGGAATCAGATTATGCTTATGCGACCTCTACCTGATGTTAATGATGCTTATTCTATGATTGCACAGCAGGAAAGACAATTCCATATGGTGGCTGTTGGTTATGGGAACCAGATTCATCAAGCTGGTGAGAATACTAATCTCACAGCAAATGCAGGAAGTGTGTTCTTGGCAAATGGAGGTTTCCAGCAAGGTTATAAGAAAACACAAGCATCCAACAAGAAGCCTACATGCACCTACTGTGGCTACACAGGCCACACTCAAGACAAGTGCTATAAAAAGCATGGCTATCCCCCTGGTTGGAAGCCAAGATCAAGAAATCAGAGTTCAGTTAATCAGGTCCAAGGAGAATCTGTTACACAACAGCCTAGATGTGATGAGGGACTGTCTTTCACCCATCATGATTTCAAGAAGTTCATGGAATTTATGCAAATGCAGAAATCAGCCACTAACACACCACTTGATCAGACCCCACAAGCTTCAATTAACACTGTGGCTACTGATCTCCAGAGTGAAGGTATAAGCTTACTCAATTCTGTTAGTCATGGCAAAATTAACTGGATAGTGGATAGTGGTGCTACTCACCATATTGTGAGTAACTTGGACTTACTCAATAATAAGAAGGAGGTTCAAAACCTGCATGTGAGTTTGCCAAATGGGCAGCAGGTTGCTATCACTCTTGTTGGAACAGTGAATATCTCAGATGAATTCATTTTACATGATGTGTTGTATGTACCTGGCTTCCATTACAATTTGATCTCTGTAGGAGCTTTTATTCAGAACTCTAAAGGTGCTATTGAAATGTATTCTAATCAGTGCATTATACAGGATGCTATCCATGGCAAAGTGATTGGAAGAGCTGAGCTGAAAAATGGGTTGTACTATCTAGTTTTCCCTAGTGCCTCTGTATGCAATTCTGTTTCTGTGTATGATAAAAGTGTCCTATAGCATAGTAGATTAGGGCATGCTTCTTTTGCTAAATTCAGTTCTTAAAGAACTTGGAACCTACAATTCAAAGCAATAAAAGTTTGATCTGTGACTGCTGTTATTTTGCCAACAAAGAAGATTGTCTTTTCTGCCAAGTAACTCTATAACTGCTAACTGCTTTGATTTGTTACATATGGATATATGTGGACCTTACAGAGTGGCAACCCTACATGGACATCATTTCTTTCTAACCATACTGGATGATCATAGTAGGTCAGTGTGGGTCTATATGATGAAGTTGAAGTCTGAGGTCAGAAACTTAGTCATAAACTTCTGCAACCTAGTTGAGAACCAGTTTGGAGCTAAGGTGAAATGCATAAGATCTGATAATGGCATGGAATTTGACATGAGAGATTTTTTTGCAAAGAAGGGAATCACACACCAGACTTCTTGTGTATACACTCCCCAACAAAACAGTAGGGTGGAGAGGAAGCATGGTCACCTTGTATCAACAACAAGAGCACTCAGATTCCAAGCTAATCTTCCTGAGTTTTTTTGGGGTGAATGCATATTACATGCAGCATACATCATTAATAGGCTACCATCAGCAGCTATAAACAATCAGGTTCCTTATCAGGTCTTGCTCAAGAGAGTTCCTCAGTATCAGGATTTAAGAGTTCTTGGTTGCCTAGCCTATGCCACCACTGTAGGTCCAAGAACAAAATTCAGTCCTAGAGCCAGAAAGTGTGTCTTTATTGGATATTCTAGCCATACAAAGGGGTATAAACTCTATGACCTTGAGTCTAAGGAATTTTTCTTGTCCAGGGATGTTGTGTTCCATGAAGGGATTTTCCCTTTTCAACTAGATAAGCAGATGCAGAAAGAAAATCATTTGATTTTGCCCACAATGGGAAGTGATGCAGATGGCATGGCTCAACTTCAAGAGTCTCAGTCTCTTGATACTGATGATACTGAGCAAAACACAAGCCAGAGTGAGCCTGGGCACATGGATCAGAATTCCCCTTCATCACCTGAGAATACACAGGCTCAGGCTAATCCACAGCAGGACCATCCTCAACAGGCCACCAGGAGATCATCCAGACAGGTTCATACTCCTGCCTATCTGCAAGATTACATATGCCACAACAGTATAGTAAGAACTTCTCCCCACTCCATGGACAAGGCCTTGGACTACACCAAACTTGGTTCATCTTTCCAGTCCTTTGTCATGAACATCTCAGGACATACTGAACCAAGAGATTATAAAGAAGCTGCACAACATGAATGCTGGAAAGAAGCCATGACAGAAGAACTCAAAGCTTTAGAAAGGAATAACACTTGGCAGTTGGTAGATTTACCCCCTTGCAAGAAGCCTATTGGTTGCAAATGGGTATACAAAATCAAACATAAAGCTGATGGCACTATTGACAGATACAAGGCAAGACTTGTTGCAAAGGGTTACAATCAAACTCTAGGGATTGATTACCTTGATACTTTTAGCCCTGTAGCCAAGATGACAACCATCAGAACCTTACTTGCAGTGGCAGCAGCTAAGGACTGGCATCTCCACCAAATGGATGTTAATAATGCTTTTCTTCATGGTGATCTGAAAGAGGAAGTATACATGCAATTACCCCTTGGCTACACAGAAGGAAAAACTGGTCAGGTGTGTAAACTTATCAAGTCCTTATATGGCTTGAAGCAGGCCAGCAGACAGTGGAATACCAAGTTGAACACTGCCCTTCATGATATGGGATTCAGACAATCCATCCCTGATAATTCTCTGTTCACCAAAGGAGAGGGCTCCACATTCATAGCCCTATTAGTCTATGTAGATGACATAGTTGTTGCAAGTGCCAACTTGGAAGCTATTCAGGACATAAAAAGACAGCTCAATACCAGGTTCAAAATAAAAGACCTAGGGCCTCTAAAGTATTTTTTGGGTCTGGAAGTTGCTAGGCAAAAAAAGGGCATAGCAGTGTGTCAAAGGAAATATGCTATTGAGCTATTAGCTGACACAAGTTTCACCAACTCCAAGCCTGTTCATAGCCCCACTGTTCCTTCTCATAAGCTGAGCAGACATGAAGGAGCACCTATTAAGGATGATACTCAGTACAGAAGAATAGTTGGCAAACTGTTATATCTGACAATCACAAGGCCTGATATCAGCTTTGCCACACAACAATTGTCATAGTTCCTTGACAAGCCCACTGATCTCCATTTACAAGCTGCACATAGAGTTCTAAGGTATATCAAAGCTGATCCAGGTCAAGGACTGTTATTCCCATCCTCATCTGATTTACAGTTGAAGGCCTTCTCAGATTCAGACTGGGGTGCATGCATTGATACTAGAAGGTCTGTGACAGGCTTCTGTGTGTTTTTGGGGGATGCATTGATCTCTTGGAAGTCTAAGAAACAGCCCACAATCTCTAAGTCATCCTCAGAAGCTGAATATAGAGCATTAGCAGCAACCTCTTGTGAACTTCAGTGGCTAATCTATCTGCTTACTGATTTTGGAATCCCTTATAACAGTCCAGCAACCATATATTGTGACAGCAAATCCGCTATTGCCATTGCTGAAAACCCAGTGTTCCATGAACGCACTAAGCATATAGAACTGGATTGTCACTTAGTCAGAGAAAAATTGAGCAAAGGCACCATAAAACTCCTTCACATTGCTTCTGGAAATCAATTGGCAGACATATTCACCAAGGTTCATTGTCCTGCTTCATTCAATCATTACATATCCAAGCTTGGATTATTCAGTCTATATAATCCAGTTTGCGGGGGGCTATTAGGAGTACAAAGTAATAGCATAACATGTGGCAACACGTGGCAGCAATCCACCACACCATGTGGCAGTAGACAGAAGAAGATAGCATGACCGTTATGGCCGGTTTTTCCTTTTTCTGTTTTGGTTCTTCTTGTTCTGGTAGAACCATTTTCCTCCCCCCTTCTCTTTGTATATATAACCAGTGTATAGCATTCTTGTTAGTTGTTGAATAAAACTCTTTCTTTCCCTCTTAAACTCTCTGTCAAACTTCGCAATATTATGAAGTTCTGTGCTTCTGATTGTTATGTTGGCTGTTGATTATGAAGTTGTGTGCATCTGGTTTCATTGGTTTGATTATAACTTACAGAGGATGCTGAAAGTTAGGGTTTTAAAATTTTTGATTAATGTAGAGGGCTTCTGGTTCATTGAATGTGTTTTTGCTTTTGAATATATGGCCATGTTCTATATTAATTAAAGATTGATAAGCTAGGTCTGAACTTCATTGATTCTAGTCGGAGTTCAATTTCTCTGTATATTGAGGTATCTTTTGAGCAATTTGAAAGGAATGCTAAGAATTTTGTGTGACTCATTTGATTAATTTTTCCTGGGGTTGTGAAATTTTGCAGTCTCTTCCAGCAATGAATCTAATGCCATATAATTTTTCTTGTGTGCCATCTAACTTGTTTTGTCTTTCTTTCGTCATCATATTTTTTATATTATATATGGTTGTATTTTGAATATCAATGGTATGATGCTGATATTTCAGTTTATTAACCACAGCTGCAAAAGGTTCAGATTTTGACTCTAAATATTGGAGTTGTATACAGGTACTGTACTTGATGTTTATATGCACTGATATCATTTACTTATGTTGATTGGTGTCCATCTTTAATCTTCCTAGTTCTTCTTCTTGTATTCGTAGTTAGTTGTGTTTCTATCCAATGTTCACTGTATGAGATAAGTGATAAAATTAATTGATTAGAAATTAATATGTTTCTGGTTTCATGAATCATGCTTAAGAAGTTGGTCCTTGGCATGGTAGTATATAATTTGAAAGTTCTTTTAGTATATCTATTTCCTATTCTCAAAAATAACTTTTTTTTTCATTTGTTAACTTTGCATAAATAATATTTGTTTCTTGTTTGCAGTGGTATGGGACCTGATTCTAGAGTTTTGGTTTAGAAAAGTATGAAGCAAGCTCAATGATATCACCGCCTCTATAAAATATGAATTCTTTCTGTACAAGCTCTGCAAGTTGCATTTTATTACCATCCTTTTGCTTTGTGTGCAAGAACCTTTTATGTTCTTCAAACCAAACAAACAAAAAAAAAAAAAACTTGTTACATTAAGAATCCCTATCAAGACAAGTGGCTATGATTATTTTCAAACTCTTAGGTGTCAGCAACAATGCAACATTTGTTGATTTTGTCTAACAAATATGTGAAATATGGAATCTCATTTTGTATATTCTGTTAATGGTTAAACACAGGAACCAATCCCTGCCACACAACTTGTGAGGGGAACTGCAGCAGTGATGTAGGAATTCACTTAATCAGGGTAATTGTTATTCTATGATATTCTGTCTTGAAATATGCGCCACAAGGCATTCTAATATATAATCATGATATGGGGATTAAATTTGAATATAATCATTGATCTAGGGGTAGAAATTTAGGTTGGGGGAACATGTTCTTCCTCTAAGTATAAGAAGAGTAAATGAGAGGAATTACTTTGAGAAAAATCTTATCTTGGAGAAACAATTTATTTTCATCAAATCAATTGATGATTTTCGCTTTTAAGAGCATGCCATATTTTTTCACCTTTTCTACAATGACATTTCCTTTTTATCCCTTCTCATTTACCTTTCGCTTGACTGGTATAGTTCAAACTTAGACATCCTTGCCGTCATTTGACAAACAAAATTCAACTCAAAGTCTGATGTTTTAATATATGATGTATGTATATTTAAAAAAGAGCTAACTTGATGTACTCTTGTTGAACCCCTTTTGATTCTGTTTCATTGTTTCTTTCATATAGTGGTGTAAGGTCATTTGGTGTTTCTCTCTTAGTTGCTGGGATTGATGACAAGGGTCCCCAGTTGTATCAGGTATATTATCCATGGCTAGTTATTGTGTAATTTTTCCGACTAATTAAATTGGATATCATATATACTTCTTGACTTTGTTTGGTTTATTCCTCCAATCAAGCTGGAGGAAGTCTGTTGTTGTTTGTTACATGTTTTGTGTTTCAAAAATATGTAAAGTTCTTGCCTTGTTACATATATACTGATTTGCCAAAAAGAACTAAGTTGATATTGCATTTTATCTGTTGGATCTTGAAATCACCTAATAGTTCAAGCTTAGACACCCTTGCTTAGTGCTTACTGTTCGATATTGTTTTATGCTTTATTGATCATTTGTTTGACATTGAAATTAGGTGTTTGATGAATTCTCTTTGGGCAATGATGAAGCAACTTGTGGATTTCATATATTCAGCTGAAGAATGCAGATCCCCTATGTTCAAATGCAGCCAATGAAACAGCCTGTGGATATCAAAAGATTTTTTTTCTTTTACTTGACAACTTTCCGACCACCAAAAGTGGTCGGAAAACATTTTTTTAATTACACAGAATATAATTTCATCCCGGCAGCCAACTTTCCCATGCAACGAAAAGTTTCTGACACCCCTATTTTTGTGGACGGTATTTCCGACCACTGCACGGAGTGGTCGGAAGTACCGACGGGGGTTTTCCGAACCCCAAGAGTGGTCAGAAATGTGGTCGGAACAGTGATTTCCGACCGGATTTTGGCGATTTCCGACCACTTTTCTGTGGTCGGAAAATCGCTGATTTCCAACAATGAGTTTTGGTTTTATCGGGTTGACCCATCGAGTTCGGGCTAAATTGATATCCCTATACAACAAAGATAATTTCTGTGAGACTAGGGTGATGATACCAAAGATGTCAATGACAATAAGATTGCCTTTCAAATTCCAAAAAAGACAATTCCCACTTTATGCTGTCATATGCAATGACCATTAATAAAAGCCCATTAATAAAAGCCAATAACATACACTATCTCACGTATGATGCTAAAGAAACATGTTTTTGTACACAATCAATTGTATGTTGCCAACACAAACAGTTTAAAGATCTGGATTGACAACAAAGGCGATACGAGTTGTACTAACTACAAATTTTGTTTCACATGAAGTGTTCAATAATATGTAATTTCAATTCAAGTTTAAAACTTTTCCTTCATATTCTCTTATTATGTGAAAATTTCCACAATCATTAACAATATAAAAAAAAAAATAAAACGACCATTTAGTAACAAAAAACTATTTTCTATATTTTAGTACAAAACTATATAAAACTTTTATACCATACACCAGGTGAGGGTGTAAACGAATCGAATCGAGTCAAATATCTCAATATTCGATTCGAATTCGACTATATATTCAAATATTCGTATTCGTATAATATTCGAATCTCAAATTTGATTCGTATTTGATTCGACCAGTTTATTCAAATATATTCGATTCGACTCGAATATTCGAATTCGAAATGCCTAACATAATTTTTTATAAAATTCTCCAATAAATTAAGATAAAATGTAATAAAATTTATATTTAAATAGTATAAAATATTCGAATATATTCAAATACTATTCGAATCGAATACACTCTAATTCGTATTCGTATTCGAAAAATATTCGAATCGAAAAAAGTATTCGAATTCAGATTCATATTCAAAATATTCAAATTCGGATCAACATATTCAAATTCGAATCACAAATCAAATTTTTTTTAATTTGATTTGTTTACACCCCTAACATCGCAAAATGCATTGTGCATCCTAACTCAAAACAACATCATTTTTATAAGTTATGTGGGAAAATTAACACCACAGACACCATCCCGTCAGTCCAATCCTTTTACAATTTTTTTTAACACTTGTGTCCAATCCTTTTACAGTTTTTTTTAACACTTGGGTCTATATGTATTAGGTTAAGAGTACAAAAAGAAAAAAGGTCTCTAATGAATCATTTAAGCCCTTCAACTCACTTATTTGGGATTTATGAAGGCCAGGCCATGTTCACAAATATTTTAATTTGTAACTATTATAACCCGATTAAAAAAACATCAATGTATAGCTCAAGGAAATGATCCACCATGCTTCAAATATGCATATTTATACAGTGTGGTTTCTAGCAATGAGTTGTTTCATAAAAGGATATTTAGGTTTGATTTTTGAAGAGGTTCAATATTTCAATTTGCAAAAGAGACTTGCATTTGATTCATGAGTATAATATTTCAAAGCATAACAGCATAACCCACCTAGATTATCTCAACATATAGATCTACTTTTGTATGAAAAGAATTTAACAATTACAAGTTAGACTGCTAATACAAAAATCATAACTATAAACAAAGATTAAAATAATGTGGTTCCTCAACGTCCAAAAGCTCAACGTCCAAAAGCTCAACAATCATCCAGCGAACACAGTACTGCACTAAACAACAAAGCTCGAACTGTGAAAACAGCAACATCAAAACATTAATTTGCAATTAACAAAACTCTGTAAAAATCAAATACTCCATATCTAATGTGTGAAGAACTCAGTCCCTTAGATGTTCATAAAGAGTTACGATCATCTTCGCAAATCATTACAGGTCTGTAGAGATCATCAATGTTCAACACATACACCATTCACATTAAAAATAGTAATCATTTCACTCAAGTACACAAGCATGCAAAACAATCTAAATCAATTCAAACAAAATAAATCAAAAGAAAGTAATGTAGATGCACCAGTGTAGTCCCGCAATGTAGAGATAATGAAGGACTGGAAGTAGAAAGAACATCACACTCATTTTTGCTTCAAGGGAACGAGTTGGGCAAAAACTTGAAAAATTTCACCAACCAGATAGTGAAGCTTCAAAACACTACACAAAAACTGAACATCTGACATGCAGATTCTTACCGAGCAGAGAAACAGTAAAACACCTTCAATAATCCCTTAGTTTCAAGAGATCAATACACCTTTTACCTTTATAAACTTGTTATTGTATGGCACATTTGATATTGACACCACAAAATTATACACAATCCAAATAACCAAAGTATAAATTGGGACAGGATAAAACTCAAAATCATAAAGAAACATTTTCTCATGTTGTTGCATCCAATCCTTGTTGAGGATTGTAGTAGTAGCCATGAGAACAAGGCAAAACATGAACACACACAAACATATATATATATATATATATATATATATATATATATATATATATATACACACACACACAAACATATATAGCATGTCTATTATCTATTATTGGAAACAAATGTATGGTAAAGGCCACTAGTAAACACCACCTTGCAAAAAATAGAGGGATGTTATCAGCGAAACCCCCACAAGCTTGATTTGGGCCTCCCATGAATCATTTAAGCACCTTAACTCAGCTTATTTGGGATTATGAAGGCCATCTCATGTTCACAAATAATTTAATTTGTATTTACAATGACCACAAAAAAAAAAACCAAGTATAGCTGGATGAAATGATCCAACATGGCTTCAAATATGCATATTCATACAGTGAGGTTTCTAGCAACAAAAGGTTTTACTGTGATTTTTGAAGAGAACTTGATTTTTGAAGAGGTTTAATACTATTCCAATTAGTAAAAGAGTCTTGCATTTTGATTCATCAGTATGATACTTAACATTTATGTATCAAGAGAACTTAATAACACTTATACAAGTTGAACTCCTAATTCAAACCTCATAACTACAATGAAACATTAAAATAATGTGGTTCCCCGACGTCCAAAAGCTCAACAAAAGCTCTGGATAGCGAGGGGAACATCATCTAGCTTTGATCAACGCAGCTCTGCACTATACAACGAAGCACGAACTGTGAAAACAACAGATTCAAAGCCATAGTACGAAACATTAATTTACAATTAACAAAACTCCGTAAAAAATGGAATATCTCAAGTGTGAAGAACTCAGTCCCTTAGATGTTCATAAAGAGTTGCGATCATTCTCGCAAATCATTACAGGTCTGTAGAGATCATCAACGTTCAACACATCCATGATTCACACTAAGAATAAACAGATCATCATTTCATTCAAGTACACAAGCATGTGAAACAATCTAAATCGATTCAAACAAAATAACTCAAGAGAAAGTAATATAGATGCACCAGTGTAGTCCAACAATGTAGAGAAGCAATGAAGGACAGAAAGTAGAAAGAACATCACACTCACTTTCGCTTCTAGGGAACGAGTTGGGCAAAAACTAGAAGAATTTCGCCAACCAGATAGCGAAGCTTCAATTAAATATATACAAATTGAACATCTACCGCACCAAGGTAGCAAATCGTCGGCCGGCGAAATATTGCTTCCACTAATTCATCTCAAAATTCGATGCTAATTTGCTTACCAGTTGCTTTTCTCAATTACTATATACTAGAAGAGCACCGTTGAAGAAGAAAATGTAAACAGAGATAGATCAATAGAAGCTGCGCAAGAATGAGTGTTTGATAGGGTTATATATAGATACTGGAGTTGGGTTTAGGGTTAGATAATTGGGTTGGGTTTGGTTTTTCTTTTTGGGCTGAATTTTTGTTAGTAATTGCTTAGGTTTAGAGGAGAGGAGTTGTTATACCATGAACCAGGGTCCATCTTGTAATGTGGATTCAAGTTTAAATACACAATTTATCTACTAAATGTTTATAATTTATCTTTTTGCAAAAGGCAAATTATATCGTGCATCAGAGTATACAATATGTGACATAAAAGTTTATGTGTATTATGTTAAGAGTTCATGTGTATTATGTTAAGAGTTTATTTATATTATGTATTAAGTTAAGATTATGTGTATTATGTTAGGAGTTTATGTGTATTCTACTCTACAATTATGTACATACGAAACAGGAGATTTTTAGGACGCACAATGCATTGTACGGCCTGATGCACGATATAGCAATTGTTTGCAAAATTATGAATATTATTAATTGTGTATTTTAGATTCGGGTCCATCTTGCAAAGTGGACTCAAGTCAACATAATAATTTGTCAGTTTGGAGAGTTATATAATGGGGCTAGTTGTTGTGTTACAAAAATGGGCTGGGTTTGATTTTTTTTTTTTTTTAAGATTGAATTTCATTTATATTTATAATAATTTATAATTTATGCAATTATTTCTTTTGATTTTTTTTTTAGTTTTATATTTATAACAAGTTATAATTATTTTTTTTTTTGTTTTATGCATGTTGGACTTTTCTTGAAGAATTCGGTGTTTAATCATCGCTACTTATATGTAGTTATCTTTAGGATTAGTAGTTCACATTGACTTGAAATTTCGGCATGTTGTGATTCCAATGAATGTTGTTCTCCTATTACAAATATTGTTTATCATGTTTATTAATCTGTAATATATTTGGATTATAAATACTAATATTTTTTGTTTGTGTAATTTCTATAATTATATTTATATTGTAAGTACATTTAATTATTTCAATTTATATTTTCTAAATCTTATGTGGTGTTGAATAACACAATACTTTATAATGGCCTTGTTTGGTAAAAAATTGGCCTATAGGTCAAATTTGACTTATTTGATCACACTATTAATTGTTTGATTTAGTTAAAATATCAATATAAGTGTTTGGTTAATTAGTTTTTTTGCAACTTCAAAATGTTAAATTTCAAAAAGCTACTCCAAGTAACTTTTTCAATTAACTTTTTTCAGAAAATAAATTATATCAAATAATTATCAACTAACAACTAATTTACCAAACATTTTCCTACAACAACTAATGTTATCAACTAGCTATATCCTCTAATTAACACAATCAGCTATCAGCTAACAGCCATTTACCAAACAAGGCTATATCTATTGGTGGTATGTTGTGACATTTAATATAAACAAATATAAAGAAAAAAATTACAATGTCACACACACACACACGAAATATTATTCTAAGTACTATATTTAAAATTACTATTTCATTCAAAATTAGATATTTAAATGAGGTGTTGGGTTACATCAAGGATAAGATTCTTAGCAGGATAAAAAATTGGAACAATAGATTCCTGTCTCAGGCTGGGAGAGAAGTGCTAATTAAGAATGTTCTCCAAGCTGTTCCAACGTATGCAATGAGTACCTTCTTGTTACCTAAGGACCTCTGTAGGAACATTGAAACTGCTCTTAACAGGTTTTGGTGGAAAGGGAACATTGAGACAAGTGGTGGCATAAAATGGAGACGGTGGAAGGATCTATGTAAACCCAAATCCTGTGAGGGCATGGGATTTCGGAGGACGAGAGAGTTTAACTTAGCCTTGTTAGGCAAACAAGGTTGGAGGTTTATTCATCACCCAGATTCCCTTGTCACGAGAGTTTTTAAAGCAAAATACTTCAGGCAGTGTTCCTTCCTTGAAGTCAAATTGGGGTCCAATCCTTCCTTCGTTTGGAGAAGTATTATGGAATCTCAAAGTGTATTAAAAGATAACTGCAAATGGAGAGTGGGAGATGGATGCTCAATAAATGTATGGACAGACCCTTGGTTAGCAGATTCCCAGTCACCCTTCATCAAGATTGCCATGCCAGCCTACCTCAGCGATGCAAAAGTTTCGTCCCTTATGACCGTCAATGGCACCGGTTGGGATGAAGAGCTAATTGATGATATTTTCAATGAGGAAGACAGAGACAATATTATGAACATCCCCCTACCGGTTTCTAGTCACCATGATAAGCTAATTTGGTGCAAGGAAGAGAAAGGCATTTTTTCAGTCAAGAGTTGTTATAGGGCATTAAATGGAGATGTCATCTTGGACCCTTACAAAAAATGGACTAGCATCTGGAAGCTATCTCTGCCACCTAAAGTAAAAATTCGTGTATGGCAGGCCTGTGAGAACGTTCTTCCTACAGCTGATAACTTACGTAGCAGAAGGGTGGATTGCTCTCTGATTTGTTGCCTTTGCAGCCAAGATGTGGAGACTACGGATCACGTGTTCATGCATTGTGGAGTGGCTAGAGCTTGCTGGAACAGTTTTTCAGGAGTTGCTGATCCTAATGATGGTCATTTTAATACATGGGTGTGCAAGAAGATGGACCAGCTGAGTACAGATGATTTGTGTTTGTTTTTGACAACTTGTTGGATGCTGTGGAACGCAAGAAACCAGAAGCTATGGCATAACATCCAAGCTAACCACAGTTCTATTCTCAGAGATGCTAGATCTTATCTCAATGCTTGGAAAGGGATCCACTGTAAGCCAGCAACCACTTCAGTACCCACGCACCACCCCACCTGGACGAAACCACCTGAAGGCATTCTTAAGCTCAACGTTGACGCAGCCATGGACACTAACTCAAGAGCTACAGGCTTTGGTTTTATTCTTAGGGACTCCGATGGTTGCTTTGTGGCGGCTATGGAGACACGTTGGAAAGGTTTCTATCAACCACGAATGGCAGAGACTATTGGCATTAGAGAGGCTCTAAATTGGATAAAGTCCCTGGGAGTTTGTATGGTTCAGGTGGAGTCTGATGCTCTCATAGTTATTGAAAATATTACAACTCCAGCAAACTGGACCTCTTTTGACCTCATCCTTGAGGATATTAGACAACTAGCTAAGAACTTTATGAATGTTAGCTTTGTTTTTGTGAAACGTTCTGCGAATAGAGCAGCCCATAGACTTGCTAGGGAAGTTGTATTCTCGGCTGAGCGTAGAGAATGGAGGCTGATTCCTCCTCCTTTCCTTTGTGATGTTTTAAGTGATGATTTGAATTAATGAAGTTATTTGTTTGTTTTCAAAAAAAACTAAAAACTTTAAAAATACTAAGGTTAATATAGGGCAAGCATGTGACTAACGGGTCACAATGCTATTGACGGTATATGAGGACAATCGTTATATCGTGGACCGCGGTTTACGTACACCGCAGTTAAAACGGTGTTATTTCTTTGAGTAAAGAAACGGCGTGCCGTTACTATTAACGGAGCGCGCATTTTTTGGTGTGTTAATTACAAACTGAAAGTACAGTGTATCTAAACTGACACTACAGTGTATCTAAAAACCGACACTGCCCCACGTATTATTTAATATATTATCAAATGAAACTACAGTTATATCAAAATGATACTGTAGTTGTGGTGATCGAAATGAAACTGCAGTTTATATAAAACGAAACTAAATAACATTTCACATATTTGAGTGTATATTGTGCAATGAAGCTGTAGTTATATCGAAATGATCATGTAGTCGTGTTTTAATGAAACTATAGTGTATATAAAATTAAATTAAATAATATTTTTATATATTTGAGTGTATAAATATCGAACGAAACTGTAGTTATATCGAAATGAAACTGTAGTTGTGTTGAACTGAAACTGCAGTATATACAAAATGAAACTGAATAACAGAGTTACTTTTTGCGGAACGACACGAAACGGATATCGTTTCTTTTTATTAAACAAAACGACATCGTTTTAAAGCTCAGTGTATAATCAATTATTCACCGCAATGCACGATATAATTTGCCATATGAGGAACCTACTCTTGTTGCGCTTGACGTTGTAGGGACTTAAAGCCAAAGTCTCGTGGGGTCTCATTGATGTACCCATAAAAAAAATATAAAATAAATAAATAAATAAAAATCAAACAATAATGCATTGCGCTAATTATATTCAAACCTCTCAAACTTGATGAAAAAAAAATCTAAATCTTTATATTTTGTGATAATTATATCGAATTATAGTGTCTAACTCAAAAAATAATTTACTTATCTTGATTTATGTATTATTGATAGCTATAATATTTCAACATGCTTTTATGTATGTAAACTATTTTTATAGGAGTTAAAATTTTTAATTTTAATTATATTGTATATAGTACATTCTGTTATATACATTGTGTTCTTAAAGAAAATGATCTTATACTATAATTTAAAAAATAATAATTTGTTGGGCGAACTCAATAAAATCGCGTTAGATTGAGTATATCTTTTCTTAAATTGAAAATTGTAATTGTTACAAAATATAAATGTTTGTTATTAATTTGTCAATTTTTTAAAGTTTAAATATAATTGTTATAAATGATTAAACATACTCTTTTACAAAACACAAAAGTTTGAGTTTTTCACCTAGTTTTAAACGTTTTGATATAATTGTCACAAGATATAAAGATTTGAGTTTTTTTTTTTTTTTTTTTGGCCAATAAACCAGTACTTTTTGTAAGTGTACAAATTAGTACACGTTAGATTGACTAATTTATTAGTTTATTTTATTAGTATGTAATGCTAATTAGTATGAGTTGAAATTAGTATTATTGGACCAAGCTAAAATGTGTGGTGGGGATTTCTCTTTAATGAGTTGAACCAAGAGCAAGTATGAAGATCTCAAATTAAGGAATATGTGGTTGAGAAGAATTCAAGCCACATGAAAGCTACAATCAAGGCGTGGGAAAATGGAATTTGCGTACAGTATATAAGGAAGGGAAAACGAAAGAGGAAGTTGTCAATTCTGAAATTCTGATCACATACGCAAGCTTCCTATATTACTGCTTTAATATTGATTATGTTATATTTGTGATTTAATTCTGTACTTCAAGTCAGTACCTTTGACAGCTAAAGAGATACACCAAAGGTGGTTATGGCATGCACGGTTCAGTCCTGAATAGGTGTTTAAGAAGAGTTGTAGTGGTAAAGGTTGTGAGTCGTTTGTAGTTACCTCTTGTAATACTCCGTTGTGAACATCTGTAGTGAATTGGGCAGACGTGGGTTGCCCCGCAGACGTAGGAGAAGCACTCCGAACTGCGTAACAATTCTAATGTGTCTTTACTTTATTTATGCTTTCAATTTCGTTATTTATTCTTTGATCAAATTGATTTAATTAAACAACGAAATTGTCTCGTAACATAAAATCAAGTAGAATCCTTAGTGTTAAATTGATTTCAAGATACATGGGCATTTTCAATTGGTATCAGAGCCACCAGACTTAAGTTATTAGTCTGTCGATCTGGCTACTCCGTGCCCTTTGAACTCAATTCTTCAGCGGCTATTATTATTATTTTTGATTTTGTTAAATTGTTCGATCTCACGGGTTGTTGAGTGTTACAGAATGGAGCATACTAAGGCTCTTCCCAGCTAGTCGGTGACAACTATGCATATTGGAAGGTGCGCACGCGTACTCATCTCAAAGCACAAGGTGAAGCAGTATGGTGTATCGTTGTAACAGGCTGGGATCATCCAACCAAAGCCAGTACCAGTGAGGATGAAACTCGAGTGACGAAACCTGAAAATGAATGGACCCAAGCTGAAAAAACGAGTGCTGGACACAACGATAAGGCACTAGATATTATTTATGGGCTAATTCATTGATAAACATTATTTTTAGTGTTATTTTTAATGATATTTTTATAGTTAATATTCAATAATTGATTCATTTTATATCTATATTATTTATTATTTTATTAAGTATCTTTGTTAATATTATTCATTTTTAGGTTGTTTTTATTAATTTTATTTTATTATTTGAATTCTATCAGTCTAATAATTCCTTGGTTCTAATTTAATATTAATAGTAATAGTCTTAGTAGTATAATAGGAATTTTAGTAAACATAGACTAATTATAATTGGTCTCTAATTTATTTAAGGTTTTAAATGTGTTTTATTTTAAGTGAAAAGTTATTATTGGGTCGAAGCTGGTTGCGGCAATTCAGCAGGAGACAGTCAAAAGTCAAAACAACCGAACGAGAGAAAGGCGTTAAGCTCAGCGAACTAGAATTGGTCTTCAATGGCGTTCCTCGGTCCTCGTTTCTCTACGAAATCGACACCATGAGTTGCAATTGCATAACCGGAGGAGCAATTGGGGTTGAAGCGCTATAAATAGAATTCATTAGAAGGTCGTTCTTCATCATCAGTTTTGCCCCGGACCAATTCCGGTGGCGGTGTTTGAGAATTCGGATCGTCGGCAGATTTCTGGTTAATTATTCTTTCTTTTTGGGTGACAACAAGTCTTGATCGGCTTCTGCGATCTTTCGGCGGCTAAGCTCATCAATGTCTTTCGACAACTTTGATTTCAACGTGGGCAGTAGCAAGCTTTAGTTTCCTGGTTTTGATTTCTTTCTCTTCAATTTGTATTGCTGTTTAAATTCTTTAATTCACTATTTTAATACTTCAATGCCCAAATATCTAGTTTGATTTTAATATTGATTTTAATTATTGACTTTAGAATGCATTTTCAAACCTTTTTAATTTGATTATTTAATTAATATTTTGGTTCGGGGTAATTTACTTGTTCACCGTCTTAAGTTTTGATTCAATTGTTTGTTCGTTTAGCTTCCAATTTCAATTATTTCGCATTTGATTCTTAATTAGCTTTGAACCTTCAAATTGTTTAATTAGTTATTTTTAAGTTATTAAATTGTCCATCTGGTTTATGTTCCTTGAATTTATTTGATCTCTGGCTATTTCATTTTGAGATTATTCAATTATTTTTTATGTTGTCATTTTCTACTAGTAATTTAATTAATCCATGATGATTGTCAATTCTATGTTCTACTGTTGATTAGTATATTTTCCTAAGTTGTTCTCATTCGATTTAATTTCACTGCAATTCAACTTTATTTTCTCTTTCCACTCTTTCAACTTATTAAATTGCGTAGTATCAATTCCCTGTGGGTTCGACCCTTGCCTTTGCACACTACCACTACACTGACTCGTGCACTTGCGAGGACATATATTAAAATTGTCCATCATTCATGAAAGTCAATTTCCTATTGTTGCAGGCCATGATTCAGCTAAAGGCGCATGGGAAATTCTAGAGGCTACCTATGAAGGCACAACATCGGTGAAACAATCAAAACTGCAACTGGTACAGTTAGATTTCGAGGAGCACCGGATAAATGAAGATGAAACCATCGTGACCTTTCACACTCGTGTGCAAGAGCTAGCGAATCGAGCTATGGTCCTCGGAGAACCGTTCACTCAAGAAAAGTTGGTAAAAAAAATTCTACGATCTCTACCACCTCGGTTCCGGATGAAAGTTACAGCTATCCAGGAACATGACAACTGGGAGAAAAAGACCGTAACACAACTAATGGGCAATCTAAGAACTTATGAGATGGAAATCTTAACAGATCACACGAAAAAACAAAAAACTGTAGCTTTTACCGCTGAAGAAAATAATTGTATACCTGATTTAGATGAAATAGGTGATGATCCAGTTGTATTTCTGACTAAACAGTTTTCTAAAATTTTGAAACAGGTATCAAAAGGTTCACGAAACAAGAATATGCAAAAGGGAGCGTCATTATCTAAAGCGAGTCCTAAATCTGGATCATCAACCTTCAAGCCTTCTGGTTGACGTCCAGGACAGTCCAAAGAGAAACCCAACAGTAAAGGGATCAGATGCTATGAATGTGAGGGCTTCAGACATGTACAAGCAGAGTGCCCCACCTATCTTCGACGCAAGAAATCTATGTCAGCAGTTACTTGGAGTGATGATGACTCGAACGGTGAAACAGGAGGATCTGATCCAAACGAAATTTCAGGTAATTTTGTTGCCTTTACTGCACATATGGCTGCTGGATCGTGTCATGAAGATGTTGCTGACTTAGAGGGAGACGAGTATATCTTTGCAGAAGATTTAGAGTCAAGTGAATCATCTTTTGAAATTGAGTTTAATAAGTTGTATCCCAAATGGGCAGCACTAAGGAAAGAAAATCGTAGATTAACTAGTGAAATAGGAATTGTAACAAATGCAAAGAAAGTGTATCAAATTCAAATAGCCGATAGGGATCTGCTTCTTAAAGAGGCATTGGCCCGAGAAGAAAAACTGAAACAAGAGGTACAGACTCTGAAGCAGGAGCTGAACACCTACAAACGCCAAATCCAAATGATGGATACCACGTCTACAATTGACGAGATCCTTGAGTCTGGAAGAAAGACTTCTGCAAAATTTGGTATAGGTTTCACAGGAAACAGCTCAAAGGATAAAACGGTGTTTGTCAAAGCGTCAGGCCCTGGTCGAGGAGATGTTCCAGAATCTAGCACAGCGACACATCGCGTTGGTATAGTAAGATCACTCAAGTCATATTATAAATCCTATAACCCGGTATGTCATTATTGCAGGTTACGGGGTCATACCAGACCTGAATGCTACTACTTCTACAAGGATCAAAGAATCGAGAAGTTCAAACACAAGAACATCTAACCCTTTACAAGACAAATCTGGGTTAAAAAGACAGATTATGTCTCATTTGTCTCTTTCGATTCTAAAAGTACAGGTCGAGAAGAAAAATGGTACTTCGATAGCGGTGTTCGCGTCACATGACAGGAAATGCCAAATTTCTGAGTAACGTAAATACAAGCAAAGGTGAAGTTACCTTTGGTGACGGTATAAAAGGACAAGTCACTGGTATAGGCACGCTAAACGTAGTTGGTCTGCCAAAACTAGAGAAAGTACTACTAGTCAAGGGACTTCATGTAAATCTTATAAGTATAAGTCAACTATGTGACCAGAACTAGAACATGAGCTTCACCAGGAATAACTACAGTGTGCTAGACATAACAAACCGATGTGTTATGGAAGGTACAAGGTCAACTGATAATTGCTATATTCTCACTAACAATGTTTTGTGTTGCAGGATCAATGTAGATGAAACTGAGCTTTGGCACCAAAAGCTAGGACATCTAAGTTACAAACTTCTTGACAAACTTGTGAAGATTGAAGGTGTTCGTGGATTACCCAAGCTAAAAGTCAAACCAACCATATGTGGTGCATGTCAAGCAGGAAAGCAAACCAAATCCTCTCATCCAGCTCAGCACACCATAAACACAAGTCACTGCTTGGAACTGATCCACATGGATCTCATTGGTCCAACTCAAACAGAAAGTGTTGGAGGTAAGAAATACATACTAGTTTGCGTTGATGATTATTTTCGTTTTTCTTGGGTTACCTTTCTCAGGGACAAGTCTGAAACCCTCGAAGCCTTCAAAACTCTGGCATTAAAACTCCAAAAAGAAAGAAATGAACCCATCATTCGACTCCGAAGTGATTACGGACGAGAATTCGACAACAATCTGTTCGATACCTTCTGCAACCAAACAGGAATCACACATGAATACTCAGCACCGAAAACACCGCAACAAAACAGAGTTGTTGAACGGAAGAACCGCACAATTCAAGAAATGGGACGAGTTCTGCTCAATGCCAAAGGACTACCTCAAAAATTTTGGGCAGAAGCTGTGAACACTGCATGTCACATCATCAATCGGGTCTATCTACGTCCAGGCACGAATCAGACCCCGTATACATTATGGAAAGGTAAGAAACCAAACATTAAATATTTTCATGTTTTCGGATCACGCTGTTTTATCTTGAAGGATCGAAACCCTGTCGCAATGTTTGAACCAAAAAGCGATGAAACTACAAGAAATCTTTCATTTCCCGACGAAAATTTTAACGACGCTCTAAAAAACGTCGCTAAATATAACAGTTAGTGACGTTATATTAAATAAAGTCACTATATATTTGGGTAAAGACAGTAAATTCTTTTTGTAATATTTGCTGACGAAATATAATTTTTTTGTCAGTAAAGATATAGATTCAATGACGTTTTATAATAAGTGTCCCTAAATATTTTGTTTTAAAAATCAATTTTAGCATAAAACGTCGGGAAAAGTGAAAATATTTGGTGGGAAATTTTTTTATCAATTGGCGCCATTAAGAAAGAATATCTTCAGAATTTTTTTTTGAAAAAATTGTGTAAAAATCTTCCAACTTCGCCTCTGTACACTACCCTAGCAGCAGTACGCAGTACAAAACACACCATCGCCATTCGCCACGCCGTGACACCATCGCCATTCGCCTTCATCAGCATCGCTCCGTGACACCATCTCCATTTCCACTGCGAGAAGAGTGTTGTCGTTTCCGCAGCGGCATCACACTATAGAAGGAAGAGAGGTGACACTAAAGATCCTTTAGAATGGACCATTTCCATTTCCACTGACCTCTAAGCCAGTGAATTCACTAATTTCTTTCCGCCTGCAGGTTAGTTATTTAGAATGGATTAGATCCTTTTAACTTTGATAATTTGATGTGTATTTTGCTATTCTCATAGACGAAAGAGGCCTAAGAACCTGTGTCTATGGTTTTCCCCTAATCTCACTGCAGTATAATGAAATTTTCTCTGCTTTTAATTTCAATATTTTCCCCTCATCTCATCACTATTTTCTCTGCCTTCATCTCTGCAAACCCCAGTGGAAGTCTTCCAAAAGGACCCAAGCTTACAAGAGAAGATTCATGTGCAGGTAAATACAAACCCTAATCAACTAATTTCCATCAAGCATCCATGTATAAACTCTATTTTTGGTATCATTTGGGTAATTTTTTGCTCTCATTAGTTAGAATAGGATAGCTTTCTCTGTAGTTTTTTTAAAAACTTTGTTGTGATTTGTTTTTTATTATATATATATTTAAATTCATTATAAATTACTCATATGTAGGTTAGGAGTTTAGAAATTTAAGAGTTCCCTTTTCTCATGATTTGGCGTTTAATATGCAAAATCTGAGCTAGCTAGGGTCTTGTTTGGGTGGAATTATTGTGATCTAGGGCTTGGATGCTTGTTTAAGTTGAATCCTACTTAATTATGGGTTCACAGTAAAAATGTATCAAGGATTATTAGCTTGATGCCTAATGACTTGCATCATATAGCTTTGCTGACCCTAGTACATACACAGGATTAACCATAGCATGATCCCAACCTCCAGTTACAACACATATTTATTAATAAGCTTTGTCATTGAATAGAACAATTACTGAGATTGTGACCTAACCAATTTTTGTTTAAGGTAAATTTCTTAGGAATTCACTTCTCTGTGGAGGGTTACCATTACACCATTACCGCCTTACAGGGTTCCAGCTCAGCCACAAAATCTGAAAAACCAACAAAAATTACTGTAAACGCTGATTTGTTTCTTTCATTTTGGAATTAACATTTTTAGATTTTTGTTTCTAGATAATCAGGCTAGCTAAACAAAATTTCTACAGAAAAGGTCCATACTTTGATGTATCATTTATTGTTTGTATTCGTTTCGCTGAGCATTTACATTAAGAAGGATGTTAGTACTTCTTGCTAAGATCTCTTTTCGTTTTCAGGCAATTGACCCGAGAACTCGCATGGTTTTGTTTAAAATGTTGAACCGTGGTGTGTTTCATGATATCATCAATGGCTGCATTTCAACTGGTAAAGAAGTATGTCAATGTGATTTTGTTTGCCAAGTTTGCTTCTTAGTTATATTTTCCTGTAAGATGTCCACTTGAATTAATGTCACCTATTTTTTCAAACAGGCCAATGTTACCATGCTACAAAATCAGATGGGCAGGAATTTGCAATCAAAGTTTACAAGACTTCAATCCTTGTATTTAAGTATAAAATTGTTCTAAGCATTTAATTCCTTTCTACTAATCTTATCTTTCTGTTGATTTCATAATTATGATTGATTTTGTCTTCTACTAAGCATAAAACTAGTGAAAGTGTGCATAATTATGATTGATTTTATCTTCTAGATCTAAGCTTATGAAACTAAACAGTGCACACTTTTACTAGTTTTATGATGCTCTGTTGATCTCATTTTCTCTTAGATTTTCTACAAAAATGCTGTTTTATTTTGTTGCCTTAATCATAAACATCTGTTTGCTTCATGTTGTGCTTTTTGAAATTAGTTTTTTATAAGGCTGTTAGTTGCTAATTATATGGGCCATAGTGATTGGTATAGTAGTATTACTTTCAGGAAGTAGTGTCATTCCCCTATTATATCATAATACAACACTATTAATTTCCTTACATGATTCATTTACTGAAAGTGCTTCTGCAACTGCAGGCTCAAGGCAGCTGGAATAAGGTGCCCAACTCCACTTCTTTTGAGGTTGCATGTTCTGGTTATGGAATTCATAGGTACAAACTGACTATAATGATTCATGAGGCTCATTATGATTTATAATGTGTTTGTTTATTTTGAACTTATATTATACTTAATATTTTGTTAAAATTTAAAACTTATATATATATATATATATATATATATATATATATATATATATATATATATATATATATATATATATTATAAAAATTGAGGCATTAAGATTGCTTTTGTAAAATTAATGCAATGATTAATTTAGGATATTATGGTCCGGTTAATCCCTCCATGGGTACCTGTGTCTTTGTGGGCTTTGAGGCTGAAATATCCTTGAATATTGCTGCTCGTATTCGAGGACTAAATGTGAGCTTTTCTCCCACATTTACCTCCCCATTTTCTTTTTGGATACCTGTATACACGAACATGCATGCATAGACGCATACATACATTTATTATTATTGGCTGTTGGTTTGGGTGGTGAAATAGAAAGGGAAAAGATCACTTCTATTAGAGTTGCCAATTGCAATTTCTATTTTCTTTATTAATTGAATTCATCACAGTGAAGGTGCAGTAGCCATCTTTTAAGTAATTTTTGTGATTTTATTTCTATGTTGATGTATTTGCTTCACATGCATGTTTCTTGATGAATTTCTTTGAAATTTTTATTTTGCTCATAAGAGAAAGACAAGGGATTCTAAAGAGATGTCAGAGAGAAGCTACAGATCTTTTTACAATCATTTGACTTGTATGATCCAAAAGAGATCCTTGACTTAATTGAAGGTTCTGAGTTATGGATGGAGAAGGTACTGAGTTTCTTCATTTATGCGTGCTCAGATCATATTTTTTAGTATGCTTATTTTCACTATTTTTCTAACTTGATTGTTTTTTGACAGGCTATTCTTTACCGAAAGCTTGATTAGGAAGCACTAGTCCTTCAAATTTTGGCATTGTAAGTATGTAGGCATAATTCCTTTTCTGTGTAATGGTATTACCTTTTGATTATCAGTGATCAAGAATTAATGCCAAGCTTGATTATGATGAAAGGAATATTTTCAGTTCATTAATGGTAAGTATAATATCATACTATGAAGTTCATTTTGTTACTGTTTCCTGATAGAAGGCTAGAGGACTGTGAAGCTGCAGAACAATATTGTGCAGAGATTGGTAGACCAGATGCATATATGCAGTGAGTACATCCTACAACCATTTGCTTTCTCAGTGTTCTCTGCTAGATAAATCTTTGCTTATTTTTCATTGATTTATTTTCTTAGGTTGCTTGATATGTATTTGGATCCCATGAATGACAAAGAGCCCATGTTTGCAGCTGTCTACACAACCATGGAGAAATGCTGGACCCATTATATACACATTATTACATCCTTGTAATTCAATATTATACTATAAAACGTATTCTCCTATTTTGAACATTTAATTGATGCTAAAATATTTTATTTTCAATTACATGAAACTGTTGTGTAAACCTTTTTATATACAAGTATATGTAAATATCACCAATTATTAAAAAAATTGTAAATATCTTTAAATATAAAATTTTGCGATCACAACGAATATGGAAAATATGTCAGTAAATGTCTTTTTACGGACAAATTGTTATTTTGTTATTAATTAATTTTTTTTAGTGACAACATAATAATGTACACAGTTGTCAATAAATGTTATTTTATTGACGCATTTCATTTTTTGTCACCAATTAAATTTATTCATGACAAGAATAATTGTATATAAAATGTCAGTAAAAACACATTTGCTGACGAAATATTTTACTTCGTCACAAACTATTACCGACGTTTTTGTTAATATTTCGTTTCAAAAAGTATGTATTCCACGACATTATCAAGACCATGCAAAAACGTCAGTAATCGTAATATTTTATGACGAAAAATTAATTTCGTCAGTAATACCTTTCCATACGCCGCTAACCCGACGGTCCGGGTGACATTTTTATTTCGTCAGTAAAGACATTTGGCGACGTATTTTTATTTTTACCGACGTTTTTTAAACGTCGCTAAATGTTAACATTCTTGTAGTGAAGGCATCTTCCTCGGCTATTCAACGAACAGCAGGGCATACCGTGTATACAACAAAGTTACCAAAACCATCATGGAGTCCACAAATGTTGTAATCGATGATCAACCGAGCGATATTATCACAACGTCTCAGCCTGGACCAGTGACAGAACCTGACACAAGTTGTCCTGAAACTTCTGATTCCAGAACCCCTGAACCTAATCCAGAGTCCTCTATGCCATCTCCCACATCAACTCAACCTGAGCAAGGAACTGAGTCTGAGTCTAAATCTGACACTGATCACTATAACATTAATATCCCTACTCGCATCCAGAAAGCTCATCCAATACAAAACATAATTGGAGACCCCAGTTCCGGTGTAAAATCCAGAGGTAAACCGAAACGTGATTGCCTTCAATTAGCAGGATATTCTTGTTATACTTCGCAGATCGAACCGAAGAATATCAAAGAAGCTCTAACAGGCGAACACTGGATCAAGGCCATGCAAGAAGAACTGGGGCAGTTCGAACGAAATAAGGTATGGTCTCTAATTCCTAAACCTAACAATGTTAATGTTGTAGGTACCAAATGGATCTTTTGCAACAAAACCGATGCAGCTGGCAACATCGCTAGAAATAAAGCGCGGCTTGTAGCCCAAGGCTACTCTCAAATTGAAGGAATCGACTACGACGAAACATTTGCCCCTGTTGCATGGCTAGAGTCAATCTGACTCCTTCTATCGATTGCCTGTGCCTTAAAATTCAAGCTGTTTCAGATGGACGTTAAAACAGCCTTCTTAAACGGTTATCTCTCGGAAGATATATACGTTGCTCAGCCTAAAGGGTTTGTAGATCCACATCATCCAGACTACGTTTACAAATTACAAAAAGCTCTCTATGGTTTAAAACAGGCCCCAAGAGCCTGGTATGAGAGACTTACTCAATATCTTCTTCAGAACAACTACAAAAGAGGAGGATCAGACAAAACGTTATTTATAAAACGATAAGGTAAACACATAACAATTGCTCAAGTGTATGTTGATGATATCGTTTTTGGATCCACACAACCAGGAGAGACAGATCAGCTAGTCAAGGTAATGCAGCAAGAGTTTGAAATGAGTATGATAGGTGAACTAACCTATTTTCTTGGATTACGAGTAAGTCAAACTAAAGAAGGGATTTTCATTTCACAAGAAAAATATGCGAAAAATCTTCTATCAAAATTTGGGCTTGAATCTGCAGAAGATGCTCGTACTCCTATCTCCACGACTACAAAATTGTTCAAAGATGAAAAAGGAACGTCTGTAGACTCTACTATGTACAGAAGTATGATAGGCAGTCTACTATACTTAACAGCCAGTCGACCAGATATTATGGTAAGTGTTGGGATGTGTGCACGCTATCAAGCCGATCCAAAAGAATCACACTTAAAGGCGGTAAAGCGTATTATAAAATATGTTAAAGGTACGATAAATTATGGTATTTGGTACTCGAACGATACTAATCTGAATCTTGCAGGATACAGTGATGCTGACTGGGCAGGAAACGTTGACGATAGAAAAAGTACATCAGGCGGATGTTTCTTTATCAGAAAAAATCTAGTCGCCTGGCTAAGTAAAAAGCAGAACTCGATTTCACTCAGCACAGCAGAAGCTGAGTATATAGCGGCGTGTAGTTGTTGTACACAATTACTCTGGATGCGTCAGATGTTAATAGACTATGGTATAGAACAACAGAGTATGACATTGTTCTGTGACAACACCAGCGCAATCAACATCTCCAAAAATCTAGTCCAACACTCCAGGACGAAACCCATAGACATTCGACACCACTTTATTCGCGAACTAGTTGAAGAGAAAGAAATTATCTTGGAATATACTCCAACAGATAAAAATCTTGCAGACTTATTCACCAAGCCGTTAGACAAATCGAGATTTGAACTACTTAGAGCTGCCCTTGGGGTTTGCAATCCCACAGCTTAATCTTCCACACCAGGTACAACAAATCATCTCTAGTTAATTTTTTTTTGCTAACGTGGTTGTTGTTTATTTGTTGCAGGAAAATAAAATTCTAAAACCTCTTCTTCTTATTTTTAATATTCTCGCTTTTTACCGTTCTAATTATGCCAAGCGTCATTAAGAACCCTATACCTACACGTTTCCTTACACGGCTTACCTACCTTATATATCTATATATTAGTTTACACCACTACAAAATTAAATGTGTCTTGAAATAATAATTCCAAACAACTTCCACCACTCTCTCCTAGTATGACTCTACTACTACCCCTACAAACTAGTCACATCACTCGTCCCATCCATCACAACTTTTGAGAAGCCCATTAATTAAATGTCTCCTTGTCTTTCTTACTCTTACACGCCAAACCCACACCCTTCATCTTCATCTCTACCACGCTCAATCACCAAACCTCCAACAATGGAAGAAGACAACCCTTTCGCCATTTTCACTACCAAATCCGAAAGATTGGAGTTATTCCGCCACATCATCAACGATGAATCTCCTCTTACATCTGATGATACGGATCGAGTTCTCGCCACAATCAAGCACCATGCAAGCCTTCTTGAAGGACTCTCAGACAAGGAAATTAGACAAATCCAAGCTCTAGCTCGGTTCATATCAGTGGAGCCGTGGGCTTTTCCGGCCGAATCAACCGAGCCACCTCTGCCAAAATCCGAGTTCGTGCATGCCTCATCCCCAAAAACTATGGTAGTATCCTCACCTTTAGATGAAACTGTTTCTGCTTCTAGAAAATTAAATTTCAACATCTCTTTGCCGAATCAGTTTGTGTCTACCTCTAGTGATATGTGTGCCCCTTCCTTTCCTTTACAAGGTGATCCATATGATTCTTCTTCACATAAATTGCCTGAAAATCTTGTGCCATTATCTGATTCTGTGCATGCTGTGTCAACTCCCTTCACCATTCGAAATATTAACCAATTTGTGTCTCCCATGACTTGTGCGGCATTCTCTATTCCCATAACCACCCCAATCTCTAAATTAGTAGAGGTTCCCATCCCAGTACCCACCTCACATGACTCTGTTCCTATCATCTCTGTGACCGTGGGCAAAGCTTCCCGAAAAGGGAAAGAAAAAATTACTGTTTCAGGTACAACCGAGAAAAGAAAAATTGGAGCATTGGATAATGTTGTCTGCTTGTCTGATTCCAAGCAACAAAAAAGAGGGTCCACACTGCCACCCAGGATGACAAGGTCCAGATCAGTTTCAGGCCCAGTACCAAGTCCAACCCCTGCACAAGCGACTGTCATTGTTCCTTCTGGCTCAAAGATGAAGAAACCCAAGACGAAATACCATCCGATTTTACTGTTTCCCGCCTTGATGTCTGACTGGCGAGTTCATGCTACTAGGGAATTTATTTTGGAGAAGTCCATCAATGTGGAAGACTTGATAGAAAAATGCAACATTATCCCTATCTTGCGAGATCAATGCCTGCTTGCATCCCTTGTTCATGTTGGACCATATTCACATGGCTCACTGCCGAGTTCTATACCAATTTGTCCTTGGATACTTTTTTGGAGGGGTCACCTCGGTTTCAACAGGTTTTCATCCGGGATAAGTAGTATCCCTTAAGTCCAGCTGTGATCAATTCCTATTTGGGCACTCCAAATCCTCAAGCTGCCCCTGACCCGAGTCCTAATCTCCTAGCCGCTGCTTTAACTCACAACAAAGAAGTCATTTGGCCAAGCACCGGACTCGAAAGCCTAAAGCTCACCACGGTCTACTCTGTTATTTTACGGCTTGCCTCAACAAATTGGATGCTGGTTGTTCGTCATCATTTTGTGTCTGACCAGCTTGCTGCCCTCCTTTACAAGATCAGGAATCGACTTCCCTTCAACCTTGGAGAAATCATCGTTGGGCATCTCGCGCAATTTGTGAGACGAAGGGAACCTAAGGTACATCTTCCGTTTCCTAGTCTAATTTTCGGGATTCTACAGGAACATGGGTCCAAGCCCTACAAAGATGAGGTGGTGACTGCTCATGACTCGGTCTACAAATATGATGATCGTTTAACTCATAAGGAACACTATGATGATAGAGCTACACTCATGATCACTCCCGGCGCACCAACTGTCACGCCCCCTGTGTCTGCCCCTGCATCATCCGCTGACACTGCTTCAGCTCCAAATCCACGTCCTACGGCAGTGCTCAAGGAACCTCAGACGCTCATGGATCGACGTCAAATTGTCCTCACTCTTCAAGCATCGATCGCTCAGCATCGTACATAGGTTGCTTCTCAACAAATTACTATTGCTGGCTTAGAAAATTTAAGAGATGCTCAGTTGGAAGAAATAGCCCGAATAGAGGCCATCTATTCTCGAATTCGGTCTAATACTGGCGCTGGCACAGGTTCTGTTTCTGAAAGCGATGACTCTGAGTCGGGCACCCGATTTGCAAGTTAATCCAATCCACTAATATGATGTTCACCGTTTTTGTTTGTCATTTATTTGGCAAAAAGGGGGAGTATTGGAGAAAGGGGGAGTATGAGAATATTTGGTTGGGATTATTTGGTAAGTTTTTGGTATATTTTGATATGGATGTTAATTCTTGGTTTGGATGCTATTAATAATTTTGGTATGACTTAAGTATGAATGTCTTGGTATATTTGGTATGTTGACTGCATGGTATGAATTGGTTTTAATTGGAATGCATATGAAGAAAGGAAAGCCCCAAATTAGGGGGAGTAATTCAAATTACAGTATGGAAAGCGTGACATATATGGTATGTTTGATACAACACTATTTCGTGCATGATTCACTATTTGTTAATTGGATGAAGTATGTGAGTCAACATCAACTAAGGTCCAAAATAAAATCCCACACACAAATAAGCTTTGGTCTGGTCCTAAAAGAATTTAATTGCACGTTTGTTTTTCTTTATATGTTCAGTACGTATACTATGGGATGTTAATAAAATATTTGTTCTTTTTCCCAAAGTATAATGATACTATTGTTTTACCAAATAAATTGCCAAAGGGGGAGATTGTAAGTGTACAAATTAGTACACGTTAGATTGGCTAATTTATTATTTTATTTTATTAGTATGTAATGCTAATTAGTATGAGTTGTAATTAGTATTATTGGACCAAGCTAAAATGTGTGGTGGAGATTTCTCTTTAATGAGTTGAACCAAGAGCAAGTATGAAGATCTCAAATTAAGGAATATGTGGTTGAGAAGAATTCAAGCCACATGAAAGCTACAATCAAGGCGACCATCAAACAACGATTCATCAACGATAGACTTTAATCCAAAGACTACCCTGATTGGCAACACACATAACGGTAACAAGATACACTTCCTTTCTAGCCCCTAGACCTCTTCTTGAAGATCCTCCTCAACCAAGTCTTCTCATCAAAACCAAATTCACACAAGAAGAACCATAACTTAGATAAAGACCATGCAAAACTACTCAAAAACAACAACTAAACTAAGATCTTACCCTTCCTAGTGCCTTAGTGGTGGAAAGGTGAAATCTTGGAGAGATCCCTTGCAAGGAAGAAGGTGGTCTTTTCTTGGCTTAGGAAGAAAGCTACTATTCTAGTGAGAGGGTGGAGAGTTTAGAGTATCTTGCCAAATGAAAGAATGAAATGTGATCTTACTAGGGAAAGGCTTGAATGCCAAGCAAGTGTGAAAAGACAAGCATACCCTTACTAAAAGGCTAGGAAGACAAAAATGCCATATACAACTCATAAAGCTCAAAGTCCTTTTTATTGACTAAACCAATTGGCCAATGGATTGGTCAATTTAAGTCCCTCGACTTTTAATTGAAGAATTGGAAGTGAAATTCATGAAAAAGCTTAGAATTAATTTCATAATTAATTCTATTTAAGGATTGGATTTTCTCGGGGTATCACAGTGCCGCCCACACTGTTGCAAGAGAGGCCATTTCTGAGTCAGGTTGCGGGGAGTGGCTTGATGTTCCTCCTCTTTTTCTTGTTCATTGTCTTGCTGATGATTTAATGAATTAAGCCTTTATTCCCAAAAAAATAATAATAATATAATAATAATAAGAGCCCAAGAGAATTAGGCCTATAATGGGTAGAAAAAATGACAGTCAAATTTTTTAATCAAATAAATGGCTCAGATTGATCATATTTTAATTTTTCCTTAAAATTTCCTAATTTATCCTTAATGAATATGATTATCCGTTAACTTTTCCGTTAAATATTATCTTTTCCGTTAATTTCTGTTAGTTCCACGTTAACTTACTCATTGATTTCAATAAGAAAAGTCTTAAGTTCGAACCACTGCACACCCCATTCAAAGTTGGCATAATTAGTACTCTATTTTACTCTTATTAAATTAAATAACAATTTAGTAGCTACAACAAAAAATAATACATATGCATTTCTTTAATTTAGAATTATGTGTCTACAATGTCTTTATTAAAAAAAAAATTATTCATTATCAATAAATTCAGTAAGAGAAATAATTTCATTAGTTATATTGTCTTTATTTTTCTCCAATATAAAAATTCTTTACATTCAAAGTCATCAATTGATTATATTCACTACATTGTCCCTACAATATCTTTATTAAAAAAAGTTATTCATTATCGATAAATTAATTAAGAGAAATAATTTTATTAGTTATATTGTCTTTAGTTTTCTCCAATTTAAAAATTCTTTACATTCAAATTCATCAATTGATTATATTCACTACATTGTCTATTATTTTTTTTGTGCACTATTTTTTTAATTAAATACCAAAGTTATATATTTATTTAC
Source organism: Ipomoea nil (assembly GCF_001879475.1). Lineage (NCBI taxonomy): Eukaryota > Viridiplantae > Streptophyta > Magnoliopsida > Solanales > Convolvulaceae > Ipomoea > Ipomoea nil. Next base: position 234,640 of record NW_017617293.1, on the reverse strand, counting down.
CAAGTATTTTATTAATACTATGAAAAAAATTAAAAAAAAAAAGATAATTAATAAAGTCAATCATATTAACTACTTGTGGCGGAAGGCTTGAGTGCAGTAATTGACCGTGAAATGCGCAGGGGCAGCCTCCAAGGGGTCCGTGTAGCTAGATGGGCACCCCCCGATCTCTCATATGCTTTTTGCATATGATTGCTTTCTGTTTCTTCGGGCAAATAGGGTCGAAGCTGAGAGGATGAAAGGCTCCACGACATCGGGGCAAAGGATAAACTATGATAAGTCGGTTGTGTGCTTCAACTCTAACGTAACACAGGTTGACAGGGATGAAGCCGTGAGCATTTTAGGGGTGGCGGAAGGGGATACTGCAGGCAGATACCTAGGCATGCCTTCTCTTATTGGCCAGAGGAAGAATGAGATATTTGGTTTCCTAAAAGACCGGATTCTCGTAAAGGTTAGGAGCAGGAACGCTAAGTTTCTGTCTCGTGCGGGTCGAGAAGTAATGTTGAAGAACGTGGCTCAAGCAATGCCTTTGTTTGCCATGATGGTTTTCTAGCTTATTACCTGTGGGACTATGTAAGGACATAGAAACCGCTATGAATGAGTATTGGGGGACGAGCTCGATTAGCAATGGGAAGGGAGTTCGCTTGCGATCGTGGAATGGGTTATGTGCCCCAAGACAAAAGGCGACATGGGGTTTAGAATACTCTGGGAGATGAATCTTGCATTGCTTGGAAAGCAAGCGTGGAGGCTCGTTATGTTAAATTAATCCTTTATGCGCTATAACTTGAATGCGGAAGCACAATTAATAATGATCGCATGTAAATCAAATCAATCAACTAAACAATGTTCATGATCATGGATTTTTAATTAAATAGGAAAGATATGACTTACTTGGTTCCATTGAAGATGTAATCTCTAAATTGAATGAATCAAGAATATAATGCTTCACCTCTCTGATCCGTATACCTTATTCACCTCCTGATGATACGGAGACTAGAAAACTTAGAGATTTTAAACCGTTTTAATCCCTAGAGTTTTCCTGGGTATTTATAGATGTGATGAGAAACCCTCTTTCAAGAGGAATGGGGAACCTCCTTTAGGAATAGAAATCCCTTTAGGAATGTGACCTCCTTTTAGGAATATAAATCCCTTTAGGATTGTGAAACTCATAACCTTATCCATTATACATCTTTTAACCCTTATAAACTTTAATTTTAACAGAATGAGAGGGAGGGAATTTCACCCAGTAATTCCGCCTTTACACATCACTAATCATCAACGTGAGTACCTTATGGAATTACAACCTTTGTTATATAAATCATTGTTAGGAAATAATTATTTCTAACAGTCTCCCACTGATTCATATGAGCATGACACCTTAATTATATGAATCAACGTTAGGAATAAATTATTTCTAACAATCTCCCACTTGATTCATATATGCGTGACTTTACAATTTTCAATCCTTAATTTGAGCTCACTTAATATGAAAATGTAAAAGTCACCACCTTATCGAACTTTATTAACTGAATCATGGCGGTTACAGGCCTGACATAGCGTCCCGCTCCCTTCCATGTATCACAGTTAATAAGAATTCGAACCATAATAATAAGGTAAAATCCGAAAGTACCTTATTCCTTATGTCTTAAACAAGACCATTGTTATCACTTTAGAATTATGCATAAATAAGTGATCAACATCAACCATAACAAAATCAAAACCTGAATAGATATCTAAGAGTATCATCAACCTGATGTGCTATCAAACATAAATCCATACATGTATGGCAGAGTTAACCGTTATACAAGGACTTTACCAGTATGCCCATCCTTCCAACATGGCCAATGAAGGTCGCGGGCGCCAATCCCTTAGTCAACGGATCCGTGATCATAAGATCGGTGCCAATATGCACTATTGATACTCTTTTGATTTTGTACCTTCTCCTTAACAGACAGAAATTTCAAATTCATGTGCTTGGCACCACTAGTATATCTGTCGTTCTTTGAGAAAAACATAGCTGCTGTATTATCATAATGAATCCTCAATCTTTTGGCTATAGTGTCGACAATGCCCAAACCATAAATGAAATTACGCAGCCATGATTATTGAATTTTAACCTCAAAGCATGCTACAAATTCTGCCTTTATAGTGGAAGTAGCAATGACAGGCTCCTTCACACTCATCCAAGATATTGCTCCATGAGCAAGTGGAAAATATATTCGAATGTGAATTTTTGGGTATCCAAACATCCGACATAGTCTGAATCCGAATAACTTATAACCTCCAGGTTATTCGTTTCTTTTATAGTGAGCATGTGGTCCTTAGTGCCTTGTAAGTATCACATGACCCTCTTTGCAGATTTCTAGTTTATATCTTTCTAAAACTTTGTTAATGTGAGTCTTCTAGGATGAACCTAAAATCCCATGTGATCTATTACGGAATATTTCTTATTCCAATCACATATGAAGTCTCACCCATATCCTTCATTTCAAAGTTCTTAGAAAGACATTCCTTAACATCACGCAACATCCCTTTATTATTAGCAGTAAGAAGAATGTCGTCAACATGTAATACTAGGATTACAGACTTGCTTCATTAAACCTTTATGTAGATACACCGATCAACAGTGATCTCTACAAAACTAAATGACAATTTCAAGTATCATTGTCTAGAAGCATGTCTTAATCCATAGACCGACTTCTTCAATCTACATACCAGATTTTCCTTTCCTGTGGCCATGAAGCCTTGCGGCTAATCCATGTATACTTCCTCTTTTGATTTATCATTCAGAAAGGCAATTTTAACAACCATTTGGCGGAGCTCAAGAACAGAATGAGCCACCAAAACCAAAATAATTCTCAAGGAGAATTATTATCCTGCATGGCTTGGTTAAATGAGACTGGATAATTATCAATGCTCAAGTCACTTTCATGCTCAAGTGCATAAACAATATAGTCATCAGGAATGGCTGATCTTTTCTATCTAGTAGATCTCCTTAATGCCACTTCCTGCTGAGATTTCACTTGATCATCATCTTGAGTTTCAACCTCATCTTCATTTACAATAGATTCCTCATGTGGAATTTGAGCATCTAGTTGCTGTTGTTCCAAAGTATTTCCATAAGGCTACACTGCACTGCAGCAATAGGAACAACAACATGAAAAAGGATAACTTGATGAATCTGTAACCATCAATGACTCCTTAATCTCAACATTACGAGCTCCCACACTCCCACTGACTTCGCCATTTTAAATGAAGCGAGCATCACCAGACTCAACATTCCTTGTACTTATGATTAGGACAATAAACATGTACCCTTTAGACCTTTCTGGATATCCAATGAAATAACCACTAATGGTTCTGGATTCCAATTTATTTTCATGTGGATTATATATCCTCACTCCAGCTTGACAGCCCCAAATGTGAAGATGCCTCAAACTAGGTTTCCTTCTTGTCCACAGTTCATAAGGTGTTTTAAAAAACAACCTTACTAGGAACCCTATTAAGTAAATATGATGTTGTCTTTAATGCATATATCCACAATGAAACAGGCAATGTACAGTTATTTACCTTACTCCTAACCATTTCCCTTAGAGTACGATTTCACCTTTCTTCCACACCATTTTGATGTGGTGTGCCTAGCATTGTGTATAATGCACAAATGCCCTTATATTCGAGGAATTTCTTTAAATGGGCCGAGAATTTGCCCAACTTTTGATGTTCCCATAATACTCATCACCTTTATATGATCTAGTTGTCTTTACCTTTCTATTTAACTGACTCTCAACTTCAAATATGAATGTCTCTGGGACATCCACAGACTGAGATCTTTCACGCAGTAAATAGATGTAACAGTACCCAGAATGATCATCAATAAAGGTAATAAAGTATTTATCACCGCTCCAAGACGGATCATCAAAAGAGACCACAGATATCTGTATGTATTAAATCAAGTAATCATGAGCTTCTTGTGGCTGAGTGTACTGATACATGTCTGACTTGCTTTACCTTTATGCAATCGACACATGCACCACTCCAGTCAGTAAAATCCAATTGAGACAAAAATCCAACTTTAATAAGTCTCAATATTCTTTCTTTGGATATATGACTAAGCCTTTTATGCCACAAATCAGCTGAAGATTCTTTTGGTGCACTCCTTTTAACACAAACATTACATTGAACAAGGATTTAACAAAGTCATCATTAAGATTGAAACAGTATAGTGTATCCAACAAAACACCAGAACCATAAAGGTTTTTGTTGATACGAAGATTTGTCTCCAATCTTAAAGTAAAAACCCAATGTTTCCAACCTAGCTGTTGAAACAAGATTTCTAGAACAATTTGGAACATACAGACAATTCTCAAGATCAAGGCAAAAACCTGTATCCATCTTAATTCTGTAAGTTCCAATACCTTCAATTCTAGCTTTCATCATGTTTCCCATGAAAAGACACTTTTCATTTTCCCTATGAGGTTGAAACATAAAAAATCTTGCTTAATGTTATAAACATGTGTTGTAGCACCAGTGTCTAACCACCAAGTATTAGAAGGAACCTTAACAAAATTGGATTCCAAGCATACTGAAACTGAATGTATACTTTTATTTCCATCCAAGCTTTCTTCTTCAGGCATTCAGCCTTCTTGTGCTCAGGTTTGTTACAGAATAGCATTTCTGCACTTCCTGAACATCACCTTGCACCTTCATAGGATGCTTGCCCTTCTTTACTACTTTTAGATTTGCTGCTATTATTACTGACATCATAACTGTCACTGTTATAGCGTGATACGATAGTGTTCACTGCAAACATTTATCTCACAAATCAATTGCTTTGAGTAACAAACCTTTATTCAGACTATAATTTATAGACCTTAAGTTTGCATTTAAATCCGCCTTTGGGTCAAATTTAAATACAATGTCAATTTACCGACATGCATCATTCACACATACTTGAATGAGACTATTCATCAAGTTTCAATTTAATATATAGGCCATCTTTGGACATGCACTACATATTAACAAAACAAGAATCATAATCTCCTAAATTGTCATTAATCACATGTCTGATCTACCTTTGGGCAACCGCTAAAACCATGTGTTAATGATCACAAATGTTTATCAATCATTTAGTGTCATTCAATGATACAAAATACCTGTGTACGATAAACATTTGTAAACATAAATAATTATTTAGCTATTTCCTTGAGTGGGCCACTTTGGTGACTAATGCACTCGCCTTATGCTAATAATTTATTTATGTGAATAAACCTTAATTTATGTTGTAACATAAACATAAATGATTATTTAGCTATTACCATGAGTGGGCCGCTTTAGCAACTTACACACTCGCCTTATGCTAATAACTCATTTATGTAATTAAACTTTAATTTATGTTGTAACATAAACATAAATGTTTATTTAGCTATTACCATGAGTGGGCCGCTTTGGCGACTAACACACTCGCCTTATGCTAATAAATCATTTATGTAAGTAAACCTTAATTTATATATATGTTGTAAACATAAACATAAATGATTATTAGCTATTACCATGAGTGGGCCGCTTTGGCGACTAACGCACTCGATTTATGCTAATGATTCATTTATAAACATATATATAAACTAATAGTGGATATAACCTCCAACCATAATTGATCCCAAATGAGCCTATAATTTAAAGCAAGTCCTTAATGCCTTAAATAAACCAAACAGCTCAAATACAAACCCAAATTAAATGAGCCTAGAATTTAAAGCAAATTCATAATACTTTAAATAACCCAAATAGACTCAAATATAAGCACATATTAAATGAGCCTAAAATTTAAAGTGACTCCATAATACTTTAAATAAACCCAAATAGACTCAATTTAATTGTCCAAACAAAATAAACCTTAATTTATATGTCGTTCTCTTATAACATATAATTCATGATTTGATAGAGACAAACCATATAACATATGAATCATATACCGTACGAACACAGTACAACTAACATGACTCCATATGATTCAATTCCAAAAACATATATACATTACAGTAGATACATACATCTGATGCTTGATTCAAGAAAACAGTATGCACATTCATAAACAGAAACAGGCGAATCAAATCATGCAAATCAATCTTATATATATAAACACGCAAACCAATGCTTATATATATATAAACAGTAGGCACACCAAAATTCCAGTTGATTCAATTCCAAGATAATATGCAAATTTGCTTTGTTGATTCCGAACAGATTGATTGCAGTGATTACAAATATATATGTATGTGAAGGTGCATACACAAAATTTATACATAGCAATTGATATCATCATCATATGTATATAAACGGTACGTACACAGTAATTACCTATGCAATTAACTACAAACTTTATAATTAAAAATCTCCAAACATCATGAACCCTAATTTTAGTGATTAATCAATTTACAAGCAGGCTCTGATACCAAATGTTAAATTAATCCTTTATGCGCTATAACTTGAATGCGGAAGCACAATTAACAATGATCGCATGTAAATCAAATCAATCAACTAAACAATGTTCATGATCATGGATTTTTAATTAAATAGGAAAGATATGACTTACTTGGTTCCATTGAAGATGTAATCTCTAAATTGAATGAATCAAGAATATAATGCTTCACCTCTCTGATCCGTATACCTTATTCACCTCCTGATGATACGGAGACTAGAAAACTTAGAGATTTTAAACCGTTTTAATCCCTAGAGTTTTCCTGGGTATTTATAGATGTGATGAGAAACCCTCTTTCAAGAGGAATGGGGAACCTCCTTTAGGAATAGAAATCCCTTTAGGAATGTGACCTCCTTTTAGGAATAGAAATCCCTTTAGGATTGTGAAACCCATAACCTTATCCATTATACATCTTTTAACCCTTATAAACTTAAATTTTAACAGAATGAGAGTGAGGGAATTTCACCCAGTAATTCCGCCTTTACACATCACTAATCATCAACGTGAGTACCTTATGGAATTACAACCTTTGTTATATAAATCATTGTTAGGAAATAATTATTTCTAACACGTTACTAATCCCGCGTCCCTTGTCGCCCGGGTTTATAAAGCTCGCTATTATACTCGCTGTAGCTTTTTTGAGGCTGCAGAGGGTAGTAACCCCTTTTTTATTTGGCGGGGAATGAGGGAGGTGCAAAATCTTATCGGAGAGGGCTGTAGGCGCTATATTGGCACATGGAATGAAACAGTAATTGGCTGTGATGCATGGCTGCTGACTGATGAAAATCCATACGTCCAGAGTGACCTGCACGAAGAAGTGTTTAATGCTCCTGTGGCATCTTTGATGAACGAACAAGGTACGTACTAGGATGTGGGCTGTATTAGGGATATATTTGACGAACGTGATGCTAATTTAATTTCGAAAATTTCGATCAGCCATCGCAAGTCGCCTGACCGGTGGATATGGCGTTGGGACTCTAAAGGGGCTTATACAATTAAGTCGTGTTATCGGCATCTTAAGAGCAATGTGCAAGATGATAGACCATGGGCGAAAGTATGGGGTCTTAACGTGCCGCCTAAGGTTAAGACTTTTTGTTGGCAATTGGCTTCTTCATTCTTGCCAACACGTGACACCCTAGCTTCAAGACATATTCACTGCAACTTGGTTTGTCATATGTGCAGGCATCACGACGAGAGTGCTCTTCACTTGTTCTGTACTTGCAGCGAGGCTTCCAAGGCATGGAATCTGTTGAGTCTTCCAATTGCCCAAATCACTAGAGGTAATGCTTATGAGTGGTTTTTTAAGTGTGTTGCCAGTCTAGTAGATGACAATCTATGCAAGTTTGTAATGACATGTTGGGGCTTGTGGTATAGCAGAAATGAAGCAGTTTGGAAGGGTGTGGTGTTTGTCTTGAACATAACCTTGAGGCGAGCACTACAATTCTGGGAAAACTGGATTGTAGTGAATGCAAGTAATCATGTTGGGCAGTCTTCACGAAGGGTAGAACGGTGGGTACGACCACCACCTGGGTGTATCAAGTTGAATTGTGATGCAGCAATAGACCTAACACACAACGCACGGTGTTGGATGGATTTTGAGGGATGAAGATGGTCGGTTTTTGGCAGCGAAGAACATGCAGGTGGAGGGAGTCTTGGATGTTAAAGAGGCGGAGGCCTTAGCCGTTCGTGAAGCTCTGAGTTGGCAAAAGGATACAGGCATGGGTTCTGTTGATGTTGAAACAGATCTTTATGTTTCTTTCTCTAGTACATTTTTTTATGCTTTTGGTTTGCTTGTTGATGATATTAAAGAATTGGCATCGGTAGTTGGTGATGTCGGATTCAAATTTGTAAAGCGATCTGCAAATCGTGCCGCCCATATCATTGCCCGGGGGCCGTTTCTGTATCAAGTTGCGGGGGGTGGTTTGACCATCCTCCTCTCTTCCTTATTAATTGTCGCGACGATGATTTAATGAATTAAGTGTTTCTTCTCAAAAAGAGAGTATTCAAATCACACAACAAAAATTGAAGTGAGAACTATCTCAGCTCGCAATATCCTTGTTTGACAATTAGCAGTTAGTAGTTAGCGTTAGTGGATTTGACCAGCGAATTATATCAACGGTTGGTAAAAAGATATTTGAAAAAATTAGTTGTTTAGATTAACATGTAAAATGACCTAAGGGTATGCATATAATAATAATAATAATAATAATAATAATAATAATAATAATAATAATAATAATAATAATAATAATAATAATAATAATAATAATAATAATAATAATTATTATTATTATTATTATTATTATTATTATTATTATTATTATTATTATTATTATTATTATTATTATTATTACTTTAAAAGAATAAAAAAATATAATTAAGCCAATCATATTAACTACTTGGAGAATTTATTGACAAAAAAAGTATTCAAATCACACAACAAATTGAAGTGGGAAACTACCTCGTAATGTCCTTGTTTGGCAATCAACAATTAGCTCTTCAATATTAGGGGGGTGTATTCAATCATGACTTTTGTAGAGTTTTAAAGACTTTTAAAATGATAGATTTTAATAAACTTTGATTGACTTTCATAGAGTCGTTCAAAACTTTTTAAAACTTTATAAGACTCTCTAAAAGTCTATACAAAAAACATTCATAGACTTTTATCAACTTTTTATTTTAAAAAGTCTACAAAAGTCATTGAAATTCTAAATTGAATACATCCTTACAAACTTTCAATGATTTTTATTCTTATCATTTACAATTTTCTTACAAAACATTAATTCGCTATACGTAGTAACCTATTGTTAAAAAGAAAAATATATATTACAAATATAAACATAAAAATAATAAAAATCAAAAAATATATAAGTATTTATATGAATATTATGAAACATATATTAAAATTTAACGATGAAAAATTTGCTTTGTTCATGTATTTAGGGAGAATTAGAGATAGTTAGGGATAAAAAAATTCATAGAAAAAAATAAAAACCAATATAAACAAGCAATAATGAAGCAAAAATAATATTATTTCGAATTTTTAGATGAAGATTTTAAAGTTTAGGAGAGAGAAAAAAATTGGTAGAGTTTAGGTATGACGAAAATATAGGATAATGAAGAAAAAATAATTTTATTAAATTTAGATAGGTTTATAGAGTTTAAATAGGGGGAAAAAATAGAGTTTAAATAGAGAGAGAAAACATTCAAAGTTGTTAGAAAGAAAATTTGAAATCTTGGGGTTGAGGGTTGGATTTCAACTATTTATATTTGAGAATGAAAAGTCTACAAAAGTCTTAAAATTAAAAAGTCTACAAAAGTTCATAACTTTTTAAATACCACATGACTTTTAAAGACTCTTTAAAAGTCTTAATGGAATACCACACGACTTTTAAAGTCTCTTTAAAATTCTTGATTGAATACCGCATAACTTTTAAAGACTCTTTAAAAGTTTGAATTGAATACCTCCAAACTTTTAAAGTTCATAAAAGTCTTTAAAATTCTATGAAAGTCATGATTGAATACACTCCCCTTAGTATATATTCAATATTTTATGCCCTAATTTTTATTTGCTCTCCCTTATGTCCCGTATTTGGTTTCAACCATACCTATACAATTATTTTATTGACAATTATAATCAATCTTGACTATATTATCTTGCATTTGTAAACTTAGAATTATCTATTTAAATACGCAAATTCAATATTCAATTATATATGCATTAACAATTCCAATATAATCTTGTCTTGATATACTTTAAAATACTTATTTTATAAAAAATATTGGGCATTATCCCAATCGCGCAATGCGGGTAAAAAACTAGTAATACTAATAAAGAATAATGTTTGTTTTGTTGAATGCTGCTGACTCTATTCCTAATGAACACAAGTACTTATTTAAAAAAAAAAAATTGGGCATTATCCCAATCGAGCAATGCGGGTAAAAAACTAATAATACTAATAAAGAATAATGTTTGTTTTGTTGAATGCTGCTGACTCTATTCCTAATGAACACCTCTACTGAAGCTTGATCTCATGACCTCCCACATGGGAGAGGTCACTACATGTCATCTGAACACAAATTGCTTGACAAAATAATATAATGTTTGTTACTTGTAAGGAAAAGTGTAATACTTTTACATTTTAATGTAAAAGTATTGTATTTTTCCTAAAAGAATTACAATATCCCTAATAAATAATGTTGACAAATATTTTTTAATTATTACTTATGAGGAAAAATATAATCTTTATAAGAAAAAATGTAACACTTTTAAATCAAAATGTAAAAGTATTATATTTTTCTTAAAAAATATTATACTTTCTCGTCTAAATAATAAATATTTTATTCTTACATTTTTATATTGACCTGATCTGTGAATCAATTTTTGCCTTATAATTAATGTATCAAATATTTAATTCATTTATAAATCAAGTTGTGGCAAGTTGAGAACCGGAGACAAATTAAACTTGAAATACGGCGCATGTGAGTAGCCAACTTGATTTTGGGTAAAAACTAAAAACTAATCCATTTTGAAAAAAGCATACTTACGTGGCGTGCCAGGCGAGACCATTCACCTGACGCGTCGAAGTGTTGAACAACTATTGGTAGTTAAGAAGTGTGGTTTTTTTTTTAATAAATCAATTAATTACTCAATTAAAAATAATACATAGACTCTTAAAGAGTAAAACTCCTATCAAGTGTCATGATTTTATTTACGGAAGAAAAATAGATGAATGATAATTCTAGCTCCTTCATTTTTCTAAATGAATTAAATTGGGACAACAATGTAGTGAGTAAAAAATGAGAGTATATGTATTGTTACCTTTACTCAATTACCATGTTAAGTATTTTTACTTGAAAGTGATTTTGTAACTTAAATTCTATGAAATGGTGTTTTGTCATTCTTTAAGGTTTTACTCGTTATAAACATGATTAATCTAGATATGTGAGGTCTTAGTATATCTTGATTGAGGAGACATGTGATCTGACAAAAAAAACCTTTAAGTTATTTGATTATTAGCCATTTCCAAGATCAAGAATTCATCATATTCCTTGTGCGCACCGGTATTTGGCCATGTCTGCTAAGACATTGAGTCATCTGATTTACATCCTCCTAAATGCTCTATCGGGCTAGAGTGTGTGGGTCATTAAGGTTGGAGATTCAACTTTCTGGGAGAAGAATTCATCATGTGGGGATCCTTGGAATTGGAGATTCAACTTTCTTGGATTCATCATATTCAAGATCCATTCATAACTACTTTTTCAAAGTACTGAAGCACAAAAAGTCAATACTATCCTCACTGGAATCGAATTCATGACCTTTTATTTGAGATAATCACTTCGTGCCACTATACCACAAGGTCATTGGCCTAACTTTTCATCTTTTATGGCGCCGCTTAGAGAATTGACATTGAATGTGTTTAATCAAACATATTCACATATAAACAAATTTTTTCGCACAAATTTTATAGTTAATCATCATACAATTTTTCTTCCTTGGTCTTACCATCTCTAACTATATTCCTCAAAGGCATGAAGCAACTTATTTAATTAAGCCCATCGATGCTTTCTTTTTCCGGCCACCTCCAAAGAGGCAAAGACAAATAACCCTTTCTATCTAGCTTATCTTTAATTTGATGAATATGGACCACCATATATCTAGAATTCAAATATAGTTTTATACATTTTACTTGTTATGTTTATTTTTATGAAAACTACTTGTTATGTTTATTATTATTGGTCAAACTAATTAATTTTCTTTCTTTCTTTCTTTTTTTGATCATTTTCTTATAATTTTTAAATTTAATGCTTTGTAGTAATAGTACTTTTTATGTAATTTTTAAATATATAAATTTTATATACAAACTTTAATATAAATTAAATATTGTAAAATTTAAATTATAAATATCTTGAGTCAAATTTCATTAACTGGACGCAAAACATAAAATGAGACTGAGAAAATATAACTAAAAATGAGTTTTTATTATTCTTATTATTATTTTAGAGAAACAATGATGTTAAATTTATTATATTAATAATAACTTGAGTCGTCAAAACAGTAATAGTTTCTTTAGTTTGGTAAATATGAATTGATCACCTACAAATTTGCTATTATTATTATTATTATTATATTATTATTATTATTATTATTATTATTATAAAATAAAATGATAAGAGGCCAGGGAAAATAATAATTAAAGGGGGAAATTGAGATTTTTTTAATTAACTAAGTTTCATGATTGATTTACATCTGAATGGAGCAAAAAATGTTAAAAGACTATCTTAATAGAGTTCAGTAATAATTCAACTCTAAATTTAATTTGTCTTACAAATATAAAAAATTATAATACAAAAATAAATATAAAAATAAAAGTTCACGGATTGATACTAACTTGCGTATTCAAATTTCTATCCGCTGTTTACTCATTTAAATATGCAAGTAGATATAATTTGGCTAAATTAATAAAATGTCAATTAAATATGCAGTACGTACTACATAGTATTTATTCTCTGCAATTTCTGCAATAGGCATTTATAGAGTACACATTACCATAATTTTTGGTGCATGTGATATCAAGTTGACATTCTTAATTATGTCTTAATTTATCAACTTAGCGTATTATTTCATCAATGTGGATGGCAGGATGGACACCAATAACAACATATCTAATTCATAGAATGGGTTACCGATAGAATAACATTATCGAGAATATGTCAAATTTGTTGTTTGATAAGTCATTTTATTTCTAAGAATAATATTTCTGATAATGATCTATTTGCATTGCAAGGGAAAATAACTATTTGATGGGTCAATGACATTGTGATCTAGTGACACGAAATGACTTTTCCAAATGGGAGATCATGGATTCGAGCCCCAATAGGGCGGTATTGACTCTTTGTGTTACTATATTGTAACATAGTCGGTAGTACTAAAAAAAAAAAAAAAAAAAAAAAACTATTATGTCATTTTGAGACTTCGTTTTGAGTGGAATCAAATTATGATATAGGTCCTTTCAAAAAAAAAATTACGATTTAGGTCTAGTTAAAGTGAATTGGATTATCTTAATTCAGATAATTATTGTGAAAAATTGATTGTTAACATTAAGTTGAAAAAACTATTGAATTTTGAAAGTGAATTGGATTATCTTAATTCAGATAATTATTGTGAAAAATTGATTGTTAACATTAAGTTGAAAAAACTATTGAATTTTGAAAGACATACGTGTTATGTTGAAAAAATATGTAAATTTGTACTGATATAAATACGCAAATTATGCTGTGCATACGGTTGCAAAACGGCGCCGTTTTGGTAAAAAAAAACGCGCGTCTCACTTAAAGAAGAAATCAGGTTCGATTCCCGGCAATAGCACTTTTGTATATCCAGAAATTCATAACTATATATCCACAAATTCATCCATTAATAGAATTAGATGCAAATTAATTACCTTGGTTAATGTCTCGGCAATTGGCTCTCTAGGGTTTCTAGAGTTCTCTCCTCCCCTAGGGTTTGCTAGGTTTTCATACAGTTTTCTTGAAGCTTTTCCGGTGATCTGTACCGGCTTGCGACGCTAGTCGCACACGCTACGAACGACATGGCAGCAACGGAGGCGGACGGTGTTGCGGCTTTGACTCGGCGGTGGGCTGATATAGTTTTGGATGAGGAGGAGGACGCCGTGTTTGCGCCGGCGGGGACGACGGAAGGAGACGAACAGGCGGAGAAGGAACAGACGTGGGGAATTGTGGGGCGATTTCTGACAAATAAGATCATAAAAATGGAGTATATGCGTCAAGTCATGGCATCTGTTTGGCAACCGGTACGGGGGGTTCAGGTTTCGGAGATTCAACCGAATCTGTTCCTTTTTGTTTTTTATCATGAGACAGACGTTGAATATGTACTGGATGAGGGCCCATGGTCGTTCAATAATCACTCGTTAGTTTGCAAGAAGGTTCCGGATGGGGTGTTACCGATTGATGTGGTGCTGGATACAATTGACCTCTGGGTACAAGTGCATGATTTACCGATGGGCTACACGGGGGTACCAATTCTTGAGCAAGTCGGGAATTTTATTGGTACTTTTGTTAAGCTGGACGAAAGATTTATTGGGGCACCTTGGATCACGTACTATCGTATTCGGGTGTCCATACCAGTGGATAAACCGATTAAGCGAAGAATGAAGTTGCTCAAAAGAGATAAAACGACATGTTGGGTTAATTTTAGGTATGAGAGATTGCACACGTTCTGTTTCTGTTGTGGTATGTTGGGACACTCCTATAAGTTTTGCCTAAAGGCTCGGGAAGCGTGAATACCGGTAGAACAATATCCCTACACTGCGGAGTTACGAGTGGGGGGAAATCGCGGGCCACGGGAGGTGGGGGGCCCCTGGTTAATTCCCCTTGGCGGAAAGCCAAAGGAATTTCCGGCGCAAGGGACCCCGAAGAGGCAGCCGGCAGTACGGAATGATCCGAATGATGACGCCGAGAGGAGTGAGGCCGAAGATGTGGTGGCTGCAGTGGCCAAGCGCCGCCGAGAGCATGAAGGGGATAGTGCTGATGTGACGATGATGGAAAGCTCAAAAAACTTGTTTATGGCGGGTTCTGGATCACAGACCCGCCCAATCCAATGAGTACGCTGAGTTGGAACTGTCGTGGCTTGGGTAATCCACGGACGGTTCGAGAGGTGGTGGACATGGTGTCCCGTAAGCAACTCGACTTTGTATTTCTAATAGAGACCAAAGTGGCGCGAGATCATGCTGAGCGGCTTCGTGTCACAATAGGTTTCGAAGGTTTGTTTTATGTTGACAATAATGGTTTGAGTGGTGGATTAGCGTTATTGTGGAAAAAGAATAATACGGCAAGGCTCCTCAGTTACTCAAGAAACTATGTTGATATTGAAGTAACTATGACAGGTCATCCGCCCTGGAGAATGACGTGTTACTATGGTTTCTCGGAGCGTAGTAGGCGTGCTGAATCTTGGGATTTGTTGAGAATGTTGGCGACAAAATCGAATCTCCCATGGGTAGTGGTAGGGGATTTTAATGATCTACTATATCAGTATGAGAAGAGAGGGGGAAATCTACACTCGAATAGCCTTCTTCGAGGTTTTGGGGAGACGATTGAGGATTGTGGATTGGCCCAGCTGCCGATGATTGGATATCCATATACCTGGGAGAAGGGGAAAGGGACTGCAAATTGGATTGAGGAGAAACTTGATAAGGTTTTGGTGACGAATGAGTGGCGTAATATAATTCCCCATGTAAAGGTCATGAATTTGAGAACCAGGAAGTCAGATCATTCGGCCATTTTCTTTACAATTCAGGAGGAAATAGGGAGGGATGGGGGTAGGAGGAGGGGTTTTCGATTTGAGATGGCCTGTTATATGATGAGGGGTGTAGGAGTGTGGTGGAGCAGGCGTGGCAGGAAGGAAGGGGACAGGGTTTACAGGATTGTGTTCAGTACTGTGGAAACCGGTTAACACGCTGGGGTGGGGATCGGTTCCATAAGTATGGGAAACAGATTATGAGATTGAAAAGGGATCAACAACGTTTGAGAGGACGCACTGACTCGGCCTCACTTGCCGAATTTCAGCGAATAGAGCAACTTCTGAGTCGCACTGAGGCCCAGGAGGATGCATACTGGAGGCAGAGGGCCAAGCAGCACTGGCTCAAGGAGGCCGACGCTAATACCAAATTCTTTCACAGGTATGCCTCGCACCGAAGGAAAAAGAATACTTTATATAAATTAATGAATGACAATGGGGATTGGTTGGAAGGGGAGCCTATGAGAAATACTATTCTGGATTATTTTAGTAATATTTTCAGTTCTGGGAATCCGAGATCTGGAGAGGAATTTTTTGGGGGGATACAACCCAGGGTGTCACAGGCACAGAATGACTCACTATTACAGCCCTTTAATCTTGAGGAGGTAAAAGATGCATTGTTTGCAATGTATCCTGATAAGGCACCAGGACCGGATGGAATGAATCCGGGTTTTTATAAGCATTTTTGGGATGTGGTAGGGGGGATGTCGCGAGTTTTGTGCTTAACTGCCTTGAATCTGGTGAGCTTCCATCTGGTTTGAATGAAACAGATATTGTGTTGATCCCTAAAAAGAATAATCCAGAGTTAGTAACTGATTTACGCCCTATAGCACTTAGCAATGTGATTTACAGGATAATTGCTAATGATGGCTAATAGAATGAAGCCTTTGATGGAAGGGATAATATCCGAGTCACAAAGTGCTTTTATCCCGGATAGGTTGATAACGGACAATATTTTGTTAGCTGCAGAAGTAGGACATTTTCTGAATCGGAAACAGTGTAGTGTGGGGGGATGGGGTGCACTTAAGCTAGACATGGCTAAGCCATATGATCGTATGGAGTGGCCCTTTCTCCGTAATATGATGGTGGCGTTAGGGTTTCATGATAAATGGGTTGAATTGATTATGAAATGTATGACCACAGTTTCCTACAGTATTCTGGTGAATGGCTCGAGGAGTGACCCAATAATACCCACGCGTGGTTTAAGACAGGGAGATCCGCTGTCCCCATACTTGTTTATTATCTGTGCAGAGGGGCTTTCATTGTTACTACAACAGGCTAACAACACGGGGTTAATTCATGGATGTAGAGTGGCAAGAGGCGCCCCCCAAATCTCTCACTTATTCTTTGCGGACGATAGTCTTTTATTTTTTAAGGCTAATGTGGAGGAGGCAAATGAGGTAAAGAGATGCCTGACAGTATATGAGGATCTATCTGGGCAGGTGGTAAACTACCATAAGTCAAGTATTTGCTATAGCAGAAATACGAGTAATATGGATAGGGAAAGTGTGGCTCAAGTCTTGGGGGTGGGGCAGGCTCCGAATTTTGGTAAGTATTTGGGTTTACCTTCTTTTGTTGGAAGGAACAAGAAGGCAGCCTCTGCATATATTGAAGATAAAATACGCCAAAGGATTGGATCATGGAATAAAAGGCTGTTTTCTCAGGCAGGGAAAGAAATATTATTGAAAAGTGTGGCACAATCTATGCCTACCTTTTCAATGAGTGTTTTTTTGCTACCTTTATCAGTATGCACGGCTATAGAGGGGACCATGAATAGATATTGGTGGGACTCTGGGGCAGATAACCGAATACACTGGAAGGCTTGGGACAAATTATGCATCCCTAAGAAGTATGGTGGATTGGGATTTAAGGATTTACGTGCGTTTAATCTAGCTATGTTGGGAAAACAGGCATGGCGAATGCTCACTAAACCTGATTCCTTAGTAGCTCGTGTTTATAAAGCCCGGTATTTTCCCAAAGGTACTTTCTTTGATGCACAGATAGGGAATAACCCCAGTTTTTGTTGGCGGAGTATAATGGCAGCAAAGAGTATAATTTGTAGTGGGGTCAGACGAAGGATTGCGAATGGGGAATCTACACTCATATGGACTCACCCATGGTTGTTAGATGAGCAGGATCCTATGGTACAGACAGAGATGCCTATACAGTTACGAGAGGCCAAAGTAGTGGGTTTAATTGATCAACAAACTGGTACATGGGATAATGATATTTTAACAGATTTATTTCAACCTACAGATGTGGAAAGAATTATGAGGGTACCTGTATCCCAGGATTATAATGATGCGTGGTATTGGTATGGGGACCCAAGAGGATTATATTCTGTGAAAAGCGGGTACAGACGGTTGGTGGGAGATTATGAGAATAATCATGGGGCATTTGCGAATTGGTTAGCCTTGTGGAGACTCAAAATCCCACCAAAATGGAAAATGTTTCTTTGGAGGGCCATTTGTGATATATTGCCTACAACTACAAACTTGCTTTTAAAGAGGGTGGATGTGAACCCATATTGTGCCATGTGTGGGATATCACAAGAAAATACAATGCATGCATTAGTCTTGTGTGACTTTGCAAGAAACATTTGGGAACAATCCAACCTTACAATCCCCAATATTGTCACGGATATTTTTCATGTTTGGTTTGGGGAACTACTAAATATTTTAGATTCTGATGGAATGTTATATGCAGCATCAATTCTATACAATATTTGGAGAGCTCGAAATGGTGCAGTTTGGGAGGCATACTTACCACGCCCGGGTTCCCTACTCAGAGCCGCTGCTGCTGCCAAGACCGCATGGATCCAATCCCACCCCATCTCGGCTGCTACTACCACCGCTACACACACTGCTTCGATGCCGAGAGGGGACGAGCGCCGCACTGCCCAACACCGCCCCACTGCCGACCGAGAAGCTGCCAACGCCGCCGGTCACTCCGTGCCGTTGGTAAGAAGATGCCGGGTCGATGCGGGATATTTACACGAGACAGGCAAGGCCACTGTAGGGGCTGTTTTGCTTGATGATGATGGAGCTTACATCTCGGCCCTAACCGCACCATTACCGACTTGTGTATCACCACTTATGGCTGAGGCTTTGGCGTGCAAGGAAGTTTTATCATGGTTAAAGGATCGAGGGGAACAGAGTATCGAGATTTACACGGATTGTTTGACACTACAACGCTATCTTACAACACCAACCATTGCGTTTCGTTCTTACGTTGGCTATGCCATTGACACCTGCAGGCAGATTGCCACTTCTTTTCAGTCATGTTCTTTTAATTTTATTTTTAGATCAGACAATTATTTAGCTCATGCTTTAGCTACTACGGCTTATCAGCAACTTACTGCTATGTACTGGGATATCCACCCACCAGACATTATTTCAGCATTTTTCTAATGAAGCACCGCAGAAAAATTTTCAAAAAAATATATATATATCCACAAATTCATAACTATATATCCATAGTGAATGAATGAAGTAAAAATCCACAATGAATGAATGAATGAAGTAAAAATCCACAATGAATGAACTAAATATCCATAATGATTGAACTAAATATCCACAATGAATGAACTAAATATCCATAAATTCATAACTATATATCCACAAATTCATAACTATATATCCAGAAATTCATAACTATATATCCACAGTGAATGAATGAAGTAAATATCTGAATGAAGTAAAAATCCACAATGAATGAACTAAATATCCATAATGATTGAACTAAATATCCACAATGAATGAACTAAATATCCACAATGAATGAACTAAATATCCATAAATTCATAACTATATATCCAGAAATTCATAACTATATATCCACAGTGAATGAATGAAGTAAATATCTACAATGAATGAACTAAATATCCACAATGAATGAACTAAATATCCATAAATTCATAACTATAAATATCCACAAATTTATAACTATATATCCAGAAATTTATAACTATATATCCACAATAATGCTATTGCCGAGAATCGAACCTGAATTTTTTTTTTTAAAGTGGGACGCGCGTTTTTAGTCAAAACGACGTCGTTTTGCATCGTATGGAAATTATGTTTAAAGTGGGCAGATTCCGATCCTTGTGCGCACTGGTATAGTGAGATTGGGGCTTTAACCTTTTGGGTAAAAGAAAGTCCATACATATTTATATCAATAGTTATGCTGTGCAACCGAATGCACCATGCGCATGGTACATTCGGTTGCACAGCATAACTATTGATATAAATATGTATGGACTTTCTTTTACCCTTAAAGCCCCAATCTCACTATACCAGTGCGCACAAGGATCGGAATCTGCCCACTTTAAACATAATTTCCACATTGCCACCACTGAGATTTGAACCTTGGTCTCTTACCTCAAATATTACCTACTAAACCATTGAGCTAAGCCTGTGCAGGTTGTATGGACTTTCTCTTCCACATGGGGGTGGACATTAACATTTGTCCTATTTAGTTATATACTACGTATGATACAAAAAAAAAGTATGATACAAAAAAAAAAAAAAAATTTAAAATTCGAATTGACTACCTAAATCTCTTTGGATAAAGATAATTTAGTTTGTTGTCGTCCCTACCCAGCAAAGCATTTCAAAACAAGAAAATGAAAGGCGTCCAACATAGTACAACCAATTTGAGATCCCTACAATTTTGCATTTCAAACTTCACTCAAATGGAACCAAAAGCAACCCGACAGACTACACGTGTTATTAGATTGGCTTCACGTTTTACCTACATGGCTTCACGGCAACTACAAACCTCACC
This sequence comes from Ipomoea nil, assembly GCF_001879475.1. NCBI lineage: Eukaryota > Viridiplantae > Streptophyta > Magnoliopsida > Solanales > Convolvulaceae > Ipomoea > Ipomoea nil. The sequence continues at coordinate 214,067 of NW_017617293.1, read as the reverse complement.
TTAGTATAAGATGAAATTTGAAATAATCTTTCTTAATGCTTCTAAGTATTATCCCACCACAAATTTGTTTAGAATGTGGAAAAACTACAATTACTACCCAAGAGAAGAGTTGCAAAAATATTGTCTAAGTAACGATTAATCGATGCCTAGACGTTGGGCGTTGGCCGACCGTCTAGCGTATTTCCATAATCGGTGGTCTAGGCGGCTGGTCGGCTATGCGTTCGACTAGGGTGCCTAGGCCGCCTAGATGCCTAGTCAGACGATTAGGTATTATTCCTTTATTGTTTTAAATGGGTTATTTCACTCAAAGAGACATCGTTTTGAGCAAAATAACTCTAAATTGTTCAAACTCTAGATATATTTTAGGTTAATATTTAATATTTTAGTATTAACTATTAAAGTATTAAATAATTTATAATTATCAAGTCTTAAAAAATTAAAAATTTTAAACAAATTTTGAAAAAAAATAGAAAATATACGGGTGCCTAGGCGCCGATTAATCGCCTCCTAGGCGCCCCCGAGTGCCTAGCGATTTTTTCAACCATGCTCGAGAGTGTGCATAGAATAAATATCGCATCGTGACCCAATCGGCAAAGAATCAAAATAAAATAAAGCAACCTTGGTTACTCATAAGTGATCGGCTCAAACATAGAATGTCAATAGATCAGAGTTGAACCTAAAACCTTAACTTTATGATTACCAAGTCAATAATCTGAACAACACACTACAATTTTGACTTTTGGTGATTTGGGTTGTGTATAATTTTGTAGTGAATTTGTCTTTTTACAAATCAAAACTGCACTGTGATCCCATATGTGCTAGGTAGTGGTGTCAATATCGCATGCATCTTATATTCCACAAGAAGTTCATTCATCATTGTATGTCTTCTGGTGTTGGTTTTTTCCTAAAATGACACAATTAAGTTTGCTCTCACTGGGCATTTTGAATTCAAATCATTTTCTTCCCTTTGCAAATTGCAATATTAAGATTTAAGAGTGAATATTTGGTTTAAGAATACAGTTTCATGAAATATGGGGATAAGTGTTATTTAATGATGCAATGGGGAGTACGGTGAAATAGGAATGATTAGAGTAATAACCGTGAGATTAAAACAATCCAACTCTTTTTTTTTTTTTTTGAATGCTACTAGCTCTATTACATTGTAGTATCTGTTCATATACTTTCTCAACCTACTGAAACACAAAGAGCCAATAACACCTCCACACTGAGGCAATAACAATCCAACTCTAATTGCATTACTTTCATCAAATCCTTACTCATCAAATTAAAATTTATTTGGAGCAGTAGATTACTCCAATTGCTCTTAGAAAATTTATTTAGGGTATGTTTGAAAATTCGAAAAATAACTTTTAAAAGTCATTTTTCAAAATTTTATAGTGTTTGGCTATCAAGTGAAAACAGATTGCTCCAATTGCTCTTAGGGAAATGCACTACTCCAAATGCTCAAGTTCTTTAAACGGAACACATTAAATAAATATTACGGAGTAAAAAGTGAAAATGCCCGTGTATCTTGAAATCAATTTAACACTAAGGATTCTACTTGATTTTATGTTACGAGATAATTTCGTTGTTTAATTAAATCAATTTGATCAAAGAATAAATAACGAAATTGAAAGCATAAATAAAGTAAAGACACAGTAGAATTGTTACGCAGTTCGGAGCGCTTCTCCTACGTCTGCGGGGCAACCCACGTCTGCCCAATCCACTATAGATGTTCACCACGGAGTATTACAAGAGGTAATTTAACTACAAACGGCTCATAGCCTTTACCACTATAACTCTTCTTAAACACCTATTCAGGACTGAACCGTGCATGCCATAACCACCTTTGGTGTATCTCTTCAGCTGTCGCAGGTACTGACTTGAAGTACAGAATTAAATCACAAATATAACATAATCAATATTAAAGCAGTAATATAGGAAGCTTGCGTATGTGATCAGAATTTCAGAATTGGCAACTTCCTCTTTCGTTTTCTCTTCCTTATATACTGTACGCAAATTCCATTTTCTTTCATTGGAATCTATTGTTGTATCATTTGATATGATCATGTACATGTGATGTACTTGTTTATTGATACTTGATTGGGCTTTGGTGAGCCCTAATCCTTCTTGATGATGACTATGTGTTACTATATGTTTGGTGGTATTGTTACTTGAGCGTTGCTCATGAGTTCGGTGGTTGTTACTATGATATTTAACGGTGGTATTATGTTTGGTGGTATGTTTGGTGGGGGACGACGGTCCCATGCGGAATAAGGTTGGACTTGGTGTACAGGGTGACACTAGGAGGTAAAGGTTGGAACTGAAATAAGGTTGGCCTGGAGAGAGCGGTTAGAACAGGGCATAAAAGAGAGGTGATTTATTGAAATTACTGAGACAATTCATAAAAGAGAGTTGATTTATTTAATCATTATAAATAAATTAAAAGAGAGACCAATATTGAAATTACTGAATTGTCCCTCTATTTAATACCAATTTGACGGAATAACAAACGGAGGACTATATTAAGAAAAAACACAAAAGTCTAGGACCACATTAGGACACCAAAGTCGTTTATAACAAAATTGAGAAAAATCACTATAGTCGATAACCATTTTGAGTATTAACTCATTTTTATATTGACCCGACCTGTCTTTATTAGTAAATAAGGATTGACGAGACGATCTCATACAAGTGTGGCCCTAATTATAAAGTTTTAAACTTTACTTATTGTAATTAAACAGTATGTGAGTTCCATTTGGAAGGTTGTGAGTTTGAGCCTCAGTGGAGGCGTTATTGGCTCTTTGTGTTTCTTGAAAAAGTATATAAACAGATACTACATTGTAATAGAGTCAATAGCATTCAAAAACAAAAAAATTAAACACTATGTGATTTCTTTTTCTTTTATCAAAACTAGTAAAACTCTTAATTATTTGATTAGACTTTTTATTGAGAAAATACATATGTTGGTAAGACTAATAATTATAATATACAGGTCTAAAATGTCACGAAAAGAACAATCTTTAGTACTTGAATTACGAATTCAATTTTTACCTAATACCGTACCCTCTTAACATATGCAAAATACCCAACAAATTCAGTCCCCCCCCCCCCCCCCCCCCAATTACTAACTCTCATGATTATGATTATTTTAATTCCTGTTTTTTTTTTTTTTTTTTTCGGGCCACTGCCATAGGACCTAACATTCCCACACGTGAAGAGAAGGACAAATAAATAATAAATCATTGTTGGTGCATATCATTTCATATAACATGCCGATCATCTTCAGTCTTCACCACCAGCTAGCTCAATCTCCATTTCCTAGTATTATTAGTGGTATGTAAAGTACAAAACCAGAATTTTGAATGTGATAGTTGAATTTTTCATTTGACCTTATCGTTCTCAAAATATCAATCATATCCTCGTTACGTTGTCGTTTGGCAGGAACAGACAATTCTGGTAGGGGTAGGGGTAGGGGTAGGGGTAGGGATAGGGGTGGGTGGGGGTCGCCATTCATCCATTCTTTAGGAATGCGGACCTGGAGTTTAGTACAATGGTTCAGTAGACAATATTTAATTGGCAGAAGAGACCAGTTTAAGTTCGAATCTCAGCGGCGGTAGTGTGAAAATTATGCTTAGAGTAGACAGATTCCTTATGCACACTAACATTTGACCATCTGAGTCATTAAGTCACCGTAATTTACATCCTCCCAAATGCTCTGTCGAGTCTATGGTGTAGGAGGCTTTTGGAGTTTGAGATTCAACTTTTTGAGATATAAATGTATGTATCTTGACACCATTTCGAAATTTGTACTGCACATGTTTAACATATTATATTTTGTACATTCAAATGATTTAATGTTCGTCCTAAACTTACTTGTTTTCATGGCCTTTCCCATCCTACATTAATTACCCAACAATATTTTGAATTTGAATGTTTAACAAATTTTGTTACTTGTACTACAAAGTCGATTTAGTACAGATTTTTACCGAATCTTATTCGACCTATTTTTATTAGTAACAACATTGATGTGTAAGTGTAACCACAAGTTTTTAAATTTGATTTTTGATAAAGCAATCTATTGATCTTCTTAGTTTGAACGGATAAGTTATGGACAATCTATGATGATTAGGGTTGTAAACAAATTAAATCAAATATAGGTAATTCGATTTGTGATTCGAATTCGAATATTTCGTTTCAAATTTGAATCATTCGAATACGAAACCAAATTTGAATATATATTTCAATTCAAATTTTATTCGAATTCGAATATAAATCATAATATATTTGATTCGACTATTATTTGAATATATATATATATATATATATATATATATATATATATATATATATATAATGCGGTAATAGATTTCAAGTAAAAGATGGGTTTAATCTCAACCCTTGATCTAATCAAAATCAACAGTCTGAATACAGATTTTATTTTATTTTATTTTTTTAAAAAAGGGGTGGCAATTTGGTCTTTTTGCATCTAGGTCAAATTTAAGATGCGTGGTTTTGCTTCTTAAGGTGCATGGTTTTTGTGATGTGTACTTAAGGTGCGTCAGTTGTTGAAACTTAAGTGCGTCGGTCTAAAGGTTTAGGTACGTATTTTTCGTTCTTAAGGTATGTGCATTTCCTTCTTGTGGTGCGTGGTTTGTGTGCTTAAGATATGTCACGTGTTGAAACTTAAGGTGCGTCGACCTAAAGCTTTAGGTGTGTTGTTTTACTTCTTAAGGTGCTTTGTTTTTTTCTTAAGGTGCACCATTTTTTACAGTTTGTTTCTTTAATTGAGGATGCACTTTTTTTCTTTTTCTTTTTTTTTTTTTGCAATCCCAAAAAGACAATCATTATCATTTTCCAATTATGTTTCAGCAATCAGAATAAAGATCAAAGGAAGTAGAAATGTAGGTTTTCTTGCTTATGTGTAGCAGATCCTGGGTTTATAACAACGACTTAAAAAAAAAAAATTCATTAATTTGAACTGTTGATCTAGATTTGATCAACAGTTCATATCTAACCCCATTTTTTACCTGGGAGCATCTTCGCACCAGGACCACTCCATATATATATATATATATATGGAAGGGATCAGGTGCGGGGAGAGGTGCCCGTGCAGTTGTGCAAAGGAACACACTTTAAGCATTAAACTAGTGCACTAAGTACACAACGCACGCACATTAAGCACACAGACAAAACATATTAAGAACACAAATCTCACGCACGTTAAGCCCCAAACTCATGCACCTTAAGTTTCAACAACTACTCACATTAAGACCACCAATCTCACGTACCTTAATCACAAAACCCATGCACCTTAAGCACAAAACTCACGCACCTTAAGTATAAAACTCATGCACCTTAAGTTTCAACGACTACTCACATTAAGTACACACCGACGCACCTTAAGCACAAAACTCACGCACCTTAAGTATAAAACTCATGCACCTTAAGTTTCAACGACTACTCACATTAAGTACACACCGACGCACCTTAAGCACAAAACTATTGCACCTTAAGCACAAGACTCACGCACCTTAAGTAAAAAACCCACGCACATTATCATCGCACAACAGTACGGGAGACACTCAACCGCACGGGAACTTAATTATATATATATATATATATATATATATATATATATATATATATATATATATATATATATATATATATATATATATATATAATCCGTGTGATTTGTTCCTTTTAATCTCAGCCATACATCATTCTGATTTAATGGTCTAGATTAATCCTCACGTCCTCACCTAATATTAGGTCCTCATCTGATCCGTACCATATATATATATATATATATATATATATATATATATATATATATATATATATGGTACGGATCAGATGAGGACCTAATATTAGGTGAGGACGTGAGGATTAATCTAGACCATTAAATCAGAATGATGTATGGCTGAGATTAAAAGGAACAAATCACACGGATTAAGGAAACAAATCCCTTTAAAATATTAAAATATATAAATTTAGGGCAAATCAGTCTTATTAAAAGATGTGCATTCCTATACAAAATGTTGTGCATTCGTATACTGAGTGTTGTGCATCGATAACTTTATTGTTGTGCATTCAAACCCTGCCAAAAATCCTAGTGGACATCCCAATGTCCTACGATGCACTGAACTATGTGCTATAATGCACAACTCTCTAGCCTATGGTGCACAACTTACAACACTTGGTTGCACAATCAGCACACACGAATGCACAATCGTACTACCTAGGCATTTGTACATATACACGACCATCCAAATATAGAGAATATTATACTCAAAAGAACGAGCGAAAAAAAAATAAAAAATACTGATTAGTTTGCATGGGTGAACACTCAATGAATGATGAATAAATCGCGGCTCCAAATTTCAACGGTGATGATCAAAGAAAATAAGAAACCAATTTTGCCCAGGATTACACATGCGTTCACACTTTAAAAAAAATAGAAAAAACACTACTATATCACTTTAACAAAAAAGATCAATCCATGTCATCTAGGAACTCAAATCTGGGTCATCCAAATAAAAAAAAATAAACGCATAAGATTAGTCCTCACGTCCTCACGTCCTCACCTAAGATTAGGTCCTCACCTGTTCCGGACCCTCTATATATATATATATATATATATATATATATATATATATATATATATATATATATATTAAAACTTTTTAAAAAAAAAGAAGCAAAAGACCTAATCAGTTAATTTAAATTTTTATTATATTTTATCTTAATTTATTGGAGAATTTGAAAAAATTTAAATTAGGCATTTCGAATTCGAATATTCATGTTGAATCGAATATATTCGAATAATGTAGTCGAATCGAATACAAATAAAATTTTAGATTTGAATATTTATCGAGTATGGATACGAATACAAATAGTTCTCAAAATAATAGAATTTGAATCGAATAGTAAGATATTTGACTCGATTCGATTCGTTTATACCCTTACGTGCAATGAGGTAAATCATTAATGATGATTTACCTTATTGCACGTGATGATCCTTTACTGGTTAGGATCACAAGGCAAAGTTTACCCAGTGCACATACTCAAGTAATGATTTTGAGTTTTCGTTGTTATAAAAAAAAAAAAAAAAACAAAAACAAAACAAAAAAGTATAATTGAGTATAACTAGTAACAAAATCCATTGGGGAAGGGATTTCCCCTTTTCTGCTAAAATGGAGTATAATTATTTCTGAAAACGGGTGACTGGATGGGTGAAACATGATTTTTGTATTTAAAAATCATGAGTTCGACAAGTGGCTAGTATATGCATATTTTCCTCAACACACACTCTTTGTTTCTCTATAATTAAACATTATTTGCATAGGGAGAGAGAATTGATTCTAGTTTTCAAATCCTTAAAAAAACGATGTCATTTTCTCTTAAGTGGAATGTATTTATTTTTGTTTGTCTTTTGTATTATGGACTTTATTACAAGGTACTATCTGTTCTATATTTTCTCTATCTGTTGTAACCAATAAGTCAATAGTCCCCTAAATTTAATTTATTTTTAAAACAATGGTTATAATTGTAGCTAGAGTGTAAATGTTAATTTGATAGTGTCATATTAATTTTTTTTTTTTTTTTAAATGTCAACCTCATAATATTGAGAAAAAAAATTAATATGTTTTGTCCCTAAATTTAAGAAAAGTTAATACTTTTTGTCATTCAATTTCTCATAATTGTTAACTTTTTTTTTTTTTTTTTTTTTTTTAACACAACCCTAACAAAACTTATTGAAGAACAAACAATCGAGGCACAAAAGTGATGATGAGTATCATTGAAGAACAAAACATTATATTTTTCTATAATTTAAAGACCAAATGTATAAATTTCCTTATGATGACTAACATATCCTAATTTTTAGGATTCCGTGATTATTCTTAATTCCTTTAATTCAAATATGGATGTAAGTCATGTAACATAAATTTATAATAAATTAAAAAAAATCTTTCAATTATCTTGACAAAATGAAATAAAATAAACCAACTAGTCTGATCTAGCTCAAACCTAATGTCACCTGCAGATGAACCGCACTGCACTGCTCTCATGTGATTCTACATTTGTAATTTTAGTAAATACACATTAACTTGTGAATAAACTTGTCTGATGGCATGAAATGACTTTCCCAAATAGAATGTAAGAATTTGAGCATATTAATTTTTTATGTTTCAGTAGGTTGAAAAAGTAATTATGAACAGATATTATAATGTAACATAGCTAATAATATTTTAAAAAAAAAATACACATTAACTTATTGATGATTCTTTTTACTATTTTATATTTAATTTTACTCTGGCCCCGTATATAAATATTTCATTCATATCTACTCCTATCCATGCATGTACTGAAAGATTCAAACATTCAAATGATGGAAAATCACTCCTCTCACAAAGTCTCTCGCTTCTTCCCTTCTTCCTTCACTTCATGCCGCCTCAGAACCCTCACAGACGTAGTCCAAAGCTCCATCTCTGCCGCCCGAAACCGCCACGAAAACCAATTTCCCAAGACTAATCTCGCCGGCGACGACCGGGTGGGCAGAGATTTGGGTTATTTTTCTCCTAGTATTAACGGACGGCGGTGCCCTCCTGCCACGCCAATCTCGGCCGCTGTCGCTCCTGTGGCGGCGGCGGAACCGCCGCCTTCCACCTGCACCACTTCGTCCATTACCGGAGAAACCGAAACCCACCGCGAAAGCGACACGCTTTTCAGCTTCTCTTCCGCCGTTTCCTCGGAATCGCCGCCGTTTCGTTCGAGAAAGGGGAAGAATAAGAATGAAGAACTCATCAGTGAAGAGGATCGGGTTGATTATTACAGTGACTCCGCCTCGAGTTGTCGCCGGAAAACCAGCAAGCCTCGCCGGAAAACGACGGCCAGAAAGAGGTGCGGGAGGAGAGGATGGACGGCTGGTTGGTCTGCTATAGAGAAGAGTACAAGTGATCCTTATGGAGAGTTCAGGAAATCTATGATGGAGATGATTGTAGAGAAACAAATCTTCAGAGCTGAGGATCTCAATACCCTATTGCATTGTTTTCTTTCTTTGAATTCACCTTTTTTCCATGAACTCATTGTTGAGGTTTATTTAGAGATTATTCAAACTTTGTTTACTAATTAACCAAATTGTATCTGACTTATTATATGCATATTTACAAAATAATAATAATAATAATTGTATAATTTGTATTCGTGAGTATATAGACAGAGTAATACATGTACTCATATTTTTATTCTATAACTGACCTGACATATTATAATTTTATAATTATACATTAAAATAAAAGTGGCTGGGTTTGAGTAAGATGGTGTACCTACAACTTACATAGGGTAATAGAGGTCTTAGTTGATCTGGCCGGACAATTAATTTAGTAACTACAAGATTTTAAATTTAACTTTTTATGGGAGCTGCCTATTAACTTTTTTTGTAGTTATTTATCAACTAGGATCAGTTTCATAAAGAGTTTACCTTTGAATAGTAACGATAGTTCTTTTGTATCTGATTATTTTTTTTTTTTTTTTTTTACTGAAAAGTTTTGAAATTATGAATATCTTGAAAATTTCGATATAAGGTGCTAGATGAGTTTCTTCTAAATATGAGTAGTTAAGGTTTATTATATCTTTAGTTATAGTGATATTTTTTGTATACATAATGTAAAATACAAAAAATAAAAATTACAATACTAGTATTTTTATTGGGTGACAAAAGAGCTCACAATTGCTATCCGAATGTGACATTAGGTAAATCCCATTTTATAATCCTAGTTAGTAAAGGACCAGTAAACGTAAGGGTATATTTTGACGTATAAGACACGGGTGATTTGGGCAATTTATATCGTGAACCATGATCTACATAGCATTATGGACCATGGATTGAACGACGAGGTACATAATTCATACTCGTAAGGTACATAATTTCATAATACAAGACACATACACATTTTATATATTTCCTTATTTTTCAAATCTGATTTAGGTACATAAAATGTGTTCATAGGTACATAATTTCACAACATAAGACACAAAAATAAATAACATGAGACACAATTACTAATTTATTTCAAGTACTAAATTCATAGTCTTAAGAAACATAATTTTATAGCACAAAATACAAAAACTTCCAACATAAAATATATACACATACACCATGATTAATAGTGTATTGTGAACCTTGATCCATTGTATAATGATGGGGTGATTTGGCGTTAGTAATTCACATATATGAGGGCCAAAATCGTAATGCCCAATCGTTATGCTGTGGAACTGTGTCCACCTTGCAAAGGTGGATACGATTCTATGTTCATAATTACTAAAGTATATGTTCATAATTAAAAAGTTATATATTCATAATTTTTGAATTTCATATTCACAATTATTAAATCTCTGTATTCATAATTATGTTAACAAATCTATGTTCAAAATTATAGAATTATATGTTCATAATTTTTGAACAATATTTATAATTATGAACAGTTTTGGAATCATGTACACCTTACAAGGTGAAGGTGGACACGATTTCATAACATAATTTGCCCGTAATGCCTAGTTGGACATAAAGTCGGTAATTCAAATTCGCCCATGAAGATCCGAAAATTGGGTCCAAATTCACATATTTGTCAAGACCCAATTAATGGGCAAATTATTGGGTAGACATGGTCTACACAGCATTGTGTAGACTATAACAAAAATTACCGTTTTAATATACTAAAAGTACATTATTTGTGTACTAAATATATATTATATAATATATTGTACATTCAGTATACAAATAATGTACATCTCCTGAATACAATAACATTTTTAATATACTAAAAGTACATTATTTTTGTACTGAATATATATTATTTTACACTATACAAAACATGGTCAACACAAAAATGATTGCAATTAATGGGCCCCTTTTTTTTTGGATGACCCTATAAAAGTGTAATCATTATTTGAGAGTTTATACCTTTTTTTTAAAAAAAATATTACTAAGTCTATTATAATGTACCAGGACTATGTGGTCTAATGGTACCCGGGTTGGATTTTCATTTGGAAGATTATGAGTTTGAGCTTCAGTGGAGGCGTTATTAGTTCTTTGTGTTTCATTATAATGTAGTGGGAGCAACTTGGTGTCATTTGACCACAAGGTCCTTGGCATTTAAGAGTTTATACCTAATAAACTCAACTTATTATAATAGTCTACAGTATACTGAATATTTATTTTTAGTACATTAAATGTTTATTTTTTAAAGGTTCATTTTAGTTATATTGAAAATTTATCTTTTGGTAGGGGGGGGAGCAGCGGATCGTGTAGATGAAAGTCATATTTGGATGATATTCGATTTTCATTTTAGACCCCCAATACATGGAAATTTAATAGGAAACCCATCGAATATTAACACAAGTGAACCTGTCGAATTTCTGGCTTTTAATTGGATAATTTGGTTTTTATAAAAAATAAATGAAAGTACAAAATTTGTTTGTTTGTTTGTTTTTTTTTTTTTTTTTTTTTTTGATTAAAGTGGAAGGGGGAAACCCAAAGCTATAGAATTACACGTCTAATTGACGCCAACCCGGATACCCATTCCGGTCATCATTCAAAATTGTAGCAAGTGCCACAGGCGGCACATCCAAAACGGACAAACCCAGCTGATTGTTGCCTTGGCTAGAAAGTCAGCAGCCATATTCTGTTCTCGTGGAATGAAAGTGAGGTTCCAGATGCCAATATCCTCGAGCTCCCTCTTGCATGCATGTAACACATTGTTTGCAACGTTGTTGACCTCAATATTCCGATTAATGGCCTCCACTATCTTCTTTGAGTCGCATTCAAAGCTGGTTTGTCTACTGTCAATAAGTTTTGCAGGCTGAATTCCTTTAAGTAAAGCCCATGCCTCCGCAGCCTCTACTGAACACGTGCCAATATCGTAAGAGAACCTCTTATCCAATTTCCAAATAAGATCATATCATCCGCAAAAAATAAATGTGTCAAGCATGGACCTTCTCTTGTAAGCCTTATCCCCTCCTAGCTGCCATCCGAACTCAAACTGTCAATATGGTGGCTTAGCCGTTCCACACAGAGCACAAAAATCAAGGGCGAGATTGGATCCCCTTGACGGATGCGCGCGAAGGATTAAACCATTCCGAGGTCCTCCCGTTTAGCGAGATTGCCAGCCTAGGTGAGGTGATACATTCCATCACATTTCTTATCCATTCATGGTTCCTATCTCTTGTAAGGTAGACCTGATGAAATTCCAAGATAACCTATCATACGCCTTTTCAAGGTCGATCTTGAGAACCATCCAACTTTGAGAACCCTTTTTAATTACCCCTCATTGACCTCAACACTTCTTGGTAGATAAGGATGTTGTCTATGGTTTGCCTTCCTGGCACGAAACTAGACTGATGTGGGCCAACTAGTTTTGGTAATTAAACATTGTACTAAAATTAAATTTAGTTAAAACATATAAAATAGTAAAATACTGAAAATGTAACATACAAATTTACACTTTAATTTTAACTAAACAGTAAATAATTAAACCCTACAAATCTAAATTATACAATCTGATAGTTTGGCACAAAGCCACAAAATCATAAGTCATAACATAACATCAGTCATAAAGTTTTGATTCTTCTAGAAATAAGAATCTATAAATCATAATCCAATACTATTGGGCTATTCATCTTCTTAAAGAAATTCAACAAGTTAAAAAGTTAAGTAAATTGTAAACTTGTCAAAAGAATTAATAACAATTCATATGTTGATCACATAAAACATATTAAGTGATTAACTTATTAAATGGGACAAATGGTGCAAGAAATGCTTATTTTTTTATATCATGTTATGATTGTGGACAAATTGCCCATTAGTTGTGGCAATACCACACTACATGGCAATATACAAAACCGAATCTCATATTTCAAAGAACATGGTGGAAACATCATCATTGCAAACTTAAATTTTTAAGTTAGTAATACTTTTTAATAAACACACAATTACACTATTACAAAAACAAATATAAAGATAAATAGAGAGGTAAGTGATATACCAGTTACTGTCGATCATTGCAATTTTTCAAACTTAAATTCTTACACTCTTACTAATACCTCATACCTGGGATAATATTGGGTTATTAGCTCAATTGACAGCCATCTAAAACGGGCCAAGCCATTAAGCCACCACACTTTCCAGTCAGGGAGTCAGCCAAGCCAACGATGAAACCGTTGTGCCCCTTAGGGGTGGCAATGGGGCGGGACGGGGGCGGGAAGTATACTCCCTGTCCCCGTCCCCGTCCCCGTCGGGGAATTGGACATGTTCCCATTTTCATCCCAGCGGGAAATTAGATGGGGTCGGAGATTCCCTATTCCCTGTTAACTCCTAGTCAAAATGTTAAATACCTTTAATTTTTAATAATAAAAATTTAAAATTTAAGTACTAGTTTCAAAAATTAAAATACTAACTAACTAACTAACTAACTCTATATATATATATATATATATATATATATATATATATATATATATATATATATATATATATTATAATTAAGTGGAAATTTTAATTTTGGTCATATGACTATAGGGGTGTTGTTAATTTCAGTCTCTGACTTTTAAAAGTGTCAATTTAGTACCTTAACTATGCAATTTTTGTCAATTTTGGTCACTGCGGTCAAATTGCCTGCCAAATTTCGTCAAAAAATTTTAATTGTTAAAATAATGAGGGTATTCTGGTCATTTCACGTCTCTTTTCTTCTTCCCAGGCGATTCCATCCCTTCCTCTCCCGTTTCTAGCGAATGCAATGAACTAAGATGATGCGGAAAGGAGGCTTGATGATATTAAAGATAGGGTTTACAGGGAGAAAGAACGCCAGAAACGGGAGAGAAATGGATGGACTCGCCGGAGAAGAAGAAAATAGGCTTGAAATGACCAAAATACCCTTATTATTTCAACTATTAAAATTTTTCGGCGAAATTTGGCGGGCAATTTGGCCGGAGTGACTAAAATTGACAAAAATTACATAGTTATAGTACTAAATTGACATTTTTGAAAGTCAACCCCTATAGTCATATGGCCAAAATTGAAATTTCCTCTTATAATTAATGTTGACATAGTATATATAATTGGCAGTGTTGCACTGTACTATATAAGTTTATATACGGGCATGTATCGTCGAGATTAGCATGTTTTTTTTTTTTTTTTTTTTTTTTTTTTTGGAAACAGAGATTAGCATGTTTGTAAAGCAAAACACACAAATTTAGGTTCCGTTTGGAAACCCAAAAAATGATTTCTAAAAAATGTTTTCCGAGTTTTCTGTGTTTGGATGCAAAAGAAAAATCCAGTCAACGAAAAAATGTAGACATTTTGGTGGAAAATAACTTACACTAAAATTTGGCAAAAATCATTTTCCATCAACACTCAAAACATGGTTTTCCGCCGGAAACCATTGTTTAAAAAATATTTTGATAAATAATATTATTATAAATAGTTTTATATTCTAAATAAAATATTTAAAATGTTTAATTATACAATTCTACTTATTTTCTAGAAAATGACCCAAACACATCAAGATAGTTTTTCAGAATACAACCAAACATGATAAAGGAAAATATTTTATGAAAAATGACTCATTTTTCAAACAATATTTTCCAAAAGTCATTTTCTTGCTTTAACGAACCCTTAGTAAAAAAAAAAAGGCAAATTATATCATGCACCGCGGTGCATAATTGATTATGCACTGCGGTGCATAATTGATTATGCACTGCGCTTCAAAATGACATCATTTTGCTTAATGAAAAGAAACGGCACTCCTTTCATGCTGTTTCGCAAAAAGTAACTCTATTATTCAGTTTCATTTTATATACACTGCACTTTTAGTTCAACACAACTACAATTTCATTTCGATATAACTACAGTTTCATTCGACATTTGTACACTCAAATATGTGAAAATGTTATTTAATTTTATTTTATATACACTATACTTTCATTAAAACACAACTACATGATCATTTCGATATAATTACAGCTTTATTGCACAACATACACTCAAATATGTGAAATGTTATTCAGTTTCATTTTATATACACTGCAATTTCATTTCACAACAACTACATTATCATTTTGATATACCTGCAGTTTCATTTGATAATATATAAAATAATACGTGAGGTAGTGTCGGTTTAGATACACTGTAGTTTCAGTTGATAATTAACACACCAAAAAATGCGCGCTCCGTTAACAGTAACGACGCGCCGTTTCTTTACTTAAAGAAATGACGCCGTTTTGACCACGGTGCACGTGCACCGCGGTCCATGATATAAGGATCAGTATAAAACCGGTTCGATTAGTATAAAACCGGTTTGACTATTTGTGTCGAAAATCCGGTACCGACACCGTTAATGTGATCCACGGAACAATCGGGTTCAGATCGACTGAAGCCATCGACCCATACACGGTTTCCAAATTCTCCTCGCTCTGCGGATTCCGATCCCTAGCTTCCTTGTCTTCTTCTTTTCAGCTCTTCATTGGTACGCCTCTTATCTCTTCCCCAATCGTTTTTGCTTAATTTTCTCAATATACAAATCCCAATGTTTTCGCCTCTTTCTATCTGTACAACATTCTTCAAGGAATTTATAAGATTTTTTATTTTATTTTATTTTTTATTTTTTATTTTATTTTTTGCTTTTCTGGTTTCAATTTCAATCTGATTTGTTGTTGTTTTGTGATTTTAAGCGCTTTTGTTGTTCTGTTAGTGTTGCTTCAGTGGTTCCTTAGTAGGCAAGTCAAAGAAGTTCTGACATATATAGGATGATTCATTGATGTTGTTGTTTCTTCAGGAACCTAGTTTTCATTCATTCGTTAATTTGTTGTTTCATTATATGCTGAGTATTGATTTTGCTTCGAAGATGAGCCTGGTATTGACAATTTGTCTTATGGTTTGATAAGCTGATGGTGATGGATTTTAATAATTTTATTGTGCTACTGTCACAATTGCTGTTGAATATTTACGCATTGCAGTTGAATTGAAGTACTTAAACGGTGGAAGTATGAATTGGAATTCTGATGTTGTTTGAGATATTGAGTTTTGATTGCTATCTGAATTCTGGTTACAATATATGGTGTGGAAAATGAGCATGAGCTAATTATGCTTTTGGTTTAATCTTATATGTAAAATTTATCTTTGGTAGCATAGCTTGGGAGAGTTACGCGTTACTATGCTATGGGGTTGTTTAGAGTTGTGTTTCTACTTTCTACTTTCTATATTCATGGTGGAAATATACTACTATAAGCTGCAATGTTTAGAAGATAACCTCCTTTTCTTGGGTGAACTATTGCAGACTTATTGAGATATCAAGACATAAAGGAAATTTTTTTCATTTCAGCGAAAAGCGTGCCCGTTTTAGATCTGTGGAGGTTAGCTACTTGACTGTAAAGCATGTGTGTCAACTTCTTAAACAGTTCTATGGAAGTGCTAAGAGTATTATCATCTGGGCTGGTTGGCTTTGGACTTTTGTTAAAATCATGTGAAGAGAATGTTACAGCTCTTGCTTGCTAGTGATTTTCTATAGCACTATAGTACATTAGTACTGCATGCATTCCTCCTACTTGTATTTCATGTCCTAGTTTTACCGACTAAAGCAGATTGTATTACATTATTGTGTTTATCGGGTTACAGCTTTAGTGGATTTATTTATGCATGTAGACACTGCATTAAAAAATTTATGGTTCTTTTGATCTCAAAGGTGTTGATAATCATACATCTTGAAGGATGGAACAGGATGTGTTTTTGTTTATCCAATATTTTCTAGAGAATAAGTTTTTTTTTTTTTTTTTGGCCATAGATATGTATGATAATCTTGGAGCACAGTCTGGAGTTCCTAGACCGCCTACTATGCAGCAGCCAAATCCATTTGGAAATGCATTCTATGGTGCAGGGTCTGGTTTAATAAGAGGTGGATTAGGTGCCTATGGAGAGAAAATTCTTGGTTCAAGCTCTGAATACGTACAAAGCAATGTAAGTAGCATGCATGCATGCAAGGGTGCGAGTGACTGCTATTTGTTTTAATCCAAGCTGTGCGATGTAACAGCTATCTTACATGTAAAAAATTTGTGTCAATGAATATCATTCCTTCAAAGATCAAATTTTTGCAGTTTCAGATTTCATGTTCTTGCTGCTGCTGCAGGATGTTTTCTTTGTTTTTTTCCCTTTTTCTTTTCCAACATAATGGCTGGAATAATTTCTTATTCCTCCATCCATACCCCCTTCTTCCTTTGAGTGAAAGCTTTATATTGCTCATGGTGTTTTATAGAAATGGTATACAACTATTTTTATCTGTAACAGTTCAAAATTCATTTATATTTTCCAACTTGTTTAAATGAACAGATTAGTAGATACTTTTCTGATCCCCAATACTACTTCCAAGTCAATGACCAATATGTGAGGAACAAATTGAAAGTTGTACTTTTCCCATTCCTACAT
Organism: Ipomoea nil; assembly: GCF_001879475.1. Classification (NCBI taxonomy): domain Eukaryota; kingdom Viridiplantae; phylum Streptophyta; class Magnoliopsida; order Solanales; family Convolvulaceae; genus Ipomoea; species Ipomoea nil. The sequence continues at coordinate 196,588 of NW_017617293.1, read as the reverse complement.
AGGGTAAGATTCGTTCCATGTTCCTGGTTCTTGCTTTTTTTTTTTTTTTTTGGAAATAACATCTTTTCTACCATCAATTGTAGGGTCATTGGACAAGGATCACTGAGCCAGTAGGTGGTAGGCTTTCCTATAAGCCCCCAATCTATGACATAAATGCTCCAGATTTGTATATCCCATTTATGGCATTTGGCACGTATGTTGTTCTTGCTGGTTTATCATTGGGTCTCCAGGGAAGGTGAGTGAGCTTGTACTCGTATATACCTGACCACAAGTTCTCACAGATCATTCGTTTCTGAATTTAGTTAATGGATTTGTGTTCCTTGTGAAACCCCCAACGCCACCCCCACATGGCCACCCAAAACAGGGCCAAGACTGTAAGGTTTAATATATTATTCTGATGGATAGGGGTTTTATTGCTTACGTTTGCCAGGTTTAGCCCTGAAGCCCTAAACTGGCTGTTCATGAAGGGTTTAGTTGGCTGGTTTTTACAAGTTTCATTGCTGAAGATGACACTTTTCTCACTTGGTAGCGGAGAAGCACCTTTCCTGGACATTGTGGCATATGCAGGATACACTTTTGCGGGTTTGTCCGTGGCTATCTTGGGGAAGATTTTATGGAACTATTCGTACTACTTTTTGATGCCCTGGGCTGGTCTATGCATGGGGATATTCCTGGTGAAAACGATGAAGAGGGTACTCTTTGCAGAGGTGAGGACTTACGATTCAAGCAGGCATCATTATCTCCTCCTCTTCATCGCCCTGTCTCAGTTCCCCCTTCTCTTCTGGCTTGGAAAGATCAGCATTAGTTGGTTCTTTTGAAGCACTCCCCCGTACCTTCATAGCTATAGAACCTCGAGTTCAACAGAATGTCAATTTTCTGGGACATTTTTTTTTTTTTTCCTGTAATATCTTTTGGTGCTTTTCTGAATACTTGACAGATTTCTCATCTAATGTATCTTTTGTCCAGCAAAAATGTACAATACTCTTGGTAGTGTTTGAAACTTTGAGGTTTTTTTTTTTTTTTTTTTTTTAATTATTTTTTTTTATTATTTTTTATCTACTGTATTACACTTCTCTCAAGTTTGTGCTTGGCAGTTGGCACAACCTTGCCATTCATTCTTTTTGTAAAAACTCATAAGCAGATAATCCTAGTTTGGCTGGCCTTATTTTATAAAGAAATATTGAAAAATGTTAATATTATCCCTACTCAAAAATAGACTTACATAAATTTGTATTTGTTTGACTTCAATTTTCGAGCGAAATACAAATATATAATATTGGACTCACTATATTATTCAACTCTTATATGCAGTTTACTATAATTGTATAAGTCGATTCTTGTATGAGTGTGTTGAGTGTGATTCGAGTTGATTATTTTGAGTGTATCAAGTGTGATTTGAGTTGAATCTAGATTCTAGATTGTTTGTAGTTGTGGGAAATAATGAATTTTATATTTAGATTATAATATAAAAATGTTTTTCAATTTAAAGAGTATTTCAACTAGAAAATGAAATGTATTTTTTTTTTTTGAAAGAAAGATGCATGAAATATTATAGCAAAGGCAAAAGAGAGTTAGGGGGAATAGAGTCCCAGTACAACGGACTAGCTGAGCAAAGGCCGCAATAGCAAAAGAATGAGCTAACAAATTAGCCGATCTAGGCACAAAACTAACTAAACAATAAGAAAAAGAAGAGAGAATAGATTTGCAGTCTTGAATGATAAAACCAACATACGATAGGAGAGCAACATGATTCGCCACAAGGGAGCGGCGCAACTCGGAACAATCAGTGAGCAACTCAACAACCAACACCCCTTTATTCTTGATCCAGGATAGCACCTCCTTACAAGCCATCGACTGCGCCATGAGAGGAGAGAAACAAGGCGGCAAAGAGCCGCTGCAGGGTGACGAAAAGCTCCCGTTCGAATTGAACAAGACGGCACCAAACGTCGCCTTCTTCGTCGTAGGATGATAGCCAACGTCGACGTAGCACCTGGGAATGTCGATGCAGCGGCTGGCAGGTTCACCGTAACAGAAGCAGGGACTACAGCACCTCCAGCAAACCAAGTAGCAGCAGCCTGCGCATGGTGGGTGTAAACAGACTGCCAAGCTCCCAACGTAGCCTTCACCATCGAGCAGACCTTCCTAGGCAACGGTAAATCACCCTCCCAAACTACTGAGTATCTGGATCTCCATAAATGGTATAACACTGCCACAAGTAAAAGAATATTCCCCTCAGATAAGTCTCCAAAGCATTTGTGAACCACATAGGGAAGGACATGCCAACAGTAGAAGGGGTAGGAATGGCGGGCTCATTCCAAACAAGTTGGGAATAGTCACACCCAATTAATGCATGCATAGTATCCTCCAGCTCCAACCCACACATTGGACACCAGAGGCGGAGCCAGGATTTGTTGGTGCGGGGGGCCGATCACAATTTGAGAGATAATAATAAAATACATTAATATGCACTTATAACATACACAATATATCTTGCACTAGTATTCAAATCATTATGCACTTATAACATACACAGTAACTACATGCTACAATCATTTTCAAAACTCATCAAATCACCTAATTTCAAACTCATCAAATGCCCATTTAGCCATTTCATTATGATTTATGCACTAGTATTCAAATTCTAGCAAATCCTATTAAACTTTTAAAAGTATAAACATACACTAACCAAAGGAGAAGTAGTGGAGAACGCCGACACTCGTAGCCGGTAGCCCGAGTTCACCGCGGTTGCCATCGTGAGTCGTCAACTGAGGAAACGAAAGAGATGATTTAACTATTTAGACATTTACCCCGAGTCCCCGAGTTTACCGCGATTGTTATAACTTGTGAGGATGATGAATCAATTTCCAATAAAGAATAATTCATAAAACAAAAAAATTAAGGATTTAAAAAATAAAAAAGAAATAGAAAATTACCCATATACTTGCAAGTAAAATATTGAAGAGAATATGTTGTTTCGAATATCTGCCGCGTCTGCCTACTGTGTTTGCAAATTTGAAAAGTGGTTGGTGATGGACTGATGGGAGTGATGGGGGCCACACGCCCACACAAATACACAATGACACTAGCTAATTAGCTATTATAATACTAACTAATAAAAATAAATAAAATTTTGGGGGGCCCAAGCTGCCAAAGGCCATAATGTGTAGCCTGTGGCCTTGTGCTGCTCTATTGCCTCTATACTAAGATAAAAAAAATTTTCTCTTGGGAGAGGGGGGGAGGGGGGGGGGGGGGCAAGGGCCCCTCTTACTACCAGGTGGCTCCGTCCCTGTTGGACACGAAGGGTTTACCTCGGGGGGGGGGGGGGTGCACTTTTAATTTCCATATGGGATTCCATTTAGAAAAAGCACTAGATTGATCAACTAAGTCTCCAACAATGCACCTGTAACCACTTTTAACAAAGTACCAAAACCAAAGAACCACTCAACTCAATAGGCATAATTGTTTAAACCATTGGGTCAGACTCATCAGGCAACCAAGGATGGCTCCAAATCAATGTGGTCCTACCATTCCTGATTCTACGCCTAGCACCACTGCAAACCTGATTGTGTGCAGCCATAATACTTCGCCAATAGTAATTAGGACAGTTTCCTACATAGGCATCAATAAAAGAGGTCTTAGGAAAGTATCTTGCCTTATAAATCTTAGCTACCAACGAGTGGGACTTTGTTAGGAAACGCCAAACTTGTTTGCCTAACATTGCCATATTGAAAGCTCTCCTAACATTGCTAGATTGAAAGCTCTCAGGTCCTTAAAACCTAATCCACCAAACTTCTTAGGGATGCAAACAATCCCAAACCTTCCAGTGAATTCCTCTATCATTACCTGAGCCCCACCAATAGTGGTTCATATTCCTTTCAATAGAAAGACAGACAGTCTCTGGGAGCAAAAAGACACTCATAGAAAAGGTAGGCATTGTGTGCGCCACACTCTTCAAGAGGACCTCCTTACCTGTCTGCAATAGAAGCTTCTTATTCCAAGATCCAATCCGGTGCTTAATTTTATCTTCAATATATGCAAAAGCTACTTTCTTATTCCTGCCCACAAAAGAAGGTAAACCCAAGTATTTTCCAAAATTTGGTGCCTGATTCACTCCCAAAACCGTAGCGACCTCCTCCTTATCCACTTCAGATGTATTCTTGCTAAAACAAACACTAGATTTATGAAAATTAATAGCCTGTCCTGACAACTCTTCATAAATATTCAGCCAGTGTTTAACCACTTTAGCTTCCTGGGCATTAGCTTTAAAAAATGGGAGATAGCAGGAGCTCCATAGCCACTCTAATCCCGTGTATGGAACCCTCCATCTGGGCCTTTTGTAACAATAAAGAGAGCCCTTTAGCACAAATAATAAATAAGTATGGGGATAGAGGGCCACCTTGCCTAAGACCACGGGATGGGACAACACAGCCACTATCCACACCGTTAACCGAGAAATTATAAGATATTGTGGTGACACAAAGCATAATTACATCAACCCATCTGTCCGCAAACCCAAGAGCCAATAACATCTTACGCCAGAAGGTCCATTCCATCCGGTTATACGCTTTAGCCATATCTAACTTGAGAGCCCCCCACCCAACAACACCACAACCACTTTGGGTCTCAGCAACTACTAGAATGTTATTCGTGATTAACCTGTCAGGAACGAAAGCACTTTGGGACTCCGAGATCAAATCCCCAAGGAGTGGTTTTATTCTATTTGCTAACATCTTGACCACATAATTTTATAAATAACATTGCAAAGGGCAATAGACCGAAGATCAGACACAGTCTCAGGCACGCTTTTCTTAGGGATCATAACCATATTTGTTGCACTTAGCTCCTCAAGGAAAGCACATGTATTAAGGCAGTTTAGCACAAAAATTAAGGCAATTTAGCACAAAAGCAGACACATCCCCTCCTACCATATCCTAGAAGTGCTGATAAAACTCCGGATTCAAACAACGTGGACCAGGGGACTTATCAGGAAACATTGAAAAAAGAGTAGACTCAACTTCCTCAAGCTCAAACAGACGAAGGGGAGTACAACTTTTAGAATGGGAAACACTGGGAGAAATATCATCAAAGAAAGAATACACAAAGGCAGAACCATTTGTACGGAAAATATAATCAAGATAACTCAAAACGACAGGTTTTATAGCATCACCCTCCAACCAATCAGCACTAGCATTCTTAAGCCTAACAAGAGTATTTTTCTTTTTTCGTGCAGAGGCATACCTGTGAAAGAACTTTGTGTTTGCATCTGCCCCTCTGAGCCAATGTTGCTTGGCCCGCTACTTCAAGAAAAACATCTTCTTAAGCCTCCAGCAGGCTAAGCTGCGCCTCAATGTACTGGTACTTAGTCAACGAGGCAGGATCCGTTAGCCCCCCTATGGCATAATTGGTCCTTCTGAAGCTGTTTAACACGTTCACCAAACTTGTGGAAGTGGTCACCTCCCCAGCTTAATAAAGGGTCTCTACACAAATGAAGGCAATCCAATAGACCCCCATATTTTCCATCCTGCCAAGCCCCCTCCATAACATCCCTACACCCCTCATAAAGTAACCATGCCATCTCAAAACGGAAATGCCTCCTTGCTCCCCCACCCGTGGTACGAGTATCTGTAACACCCCACTTTTTCTAACTTTTAATTACAAATCTAAACCACAATTAACATAAACTAAGCAGCAGGATAAATACTAAAAAGATAACTAGTGGGAATGTCACCGCCACAACCACCACACCTTGGTGATTGCACAGGCTAGGGGGTAGAACTAGAAATAAAATAAATATCTAACATCCTGATGCATTCATAGGAAAAACTTACCACAGACGCAGACATCGCAAGCAACAATAAGGAAGCAGTAAAGAAAAGAATAAGAAGCCAAGCTATTTACAGTAATCTCTTTCCTGTTTATTTTTATTCAGATTTCCAAGTTGTTTTTTAGTTCCTATTTTTTAGGATATGAACGTTAAGTAACGTTAGGCCTTCAGTATATATAGCTTTAGAAAGACTGAAGATAGGCATCGAATTTGAATTTGAAAAATTGTCTTATGACATTTGGGAGAAGAAGATCTCTAAAATTCTTCAATCTATTCCTGTTTTTTTTTCTTGTTTCCTTCGCTGTCTCTACAACCATAGGGAAATCAAGAGCAACCGTTCCCTCATCTCGCCCAGTGACGCGTTCACAGATTCCCGAGCCCATAACAAATTTGGTATCAGAGCCCGACGCCATGGGCGAGAACTTGGCAGACTCATTCAAGGCCCTTCAGGCCGCGGTTGCCGCCTTGCAAGCCGATCACGAGGTAGAACGCGCTGCTGCAAAGGCAGAGCGCGACGACTTCTGCCAGATGCTCCGGCAGCTGCTGTCGGGGAAGGCGCCGGCAGCCGACGACGAAAGTAGCCATGACGGGCCACCTCCCCAGCCTCCAGTTGACACCGCGCCTGCTCGGCCAGCCCCCACCATCACCATCGCTACTCCCCAATTCGCCCGGCTGGAATTTCCCCGCTACGATGGCCGGGAGGACCCAACCGGTTGGCTACACCATTGTGAGCAGTTCTTTAGGGCCCAGGGCACGCCGACGGTAGAATTCGTGAGCATGACTGCCTTCCACCTGACGGGGGTGGCGCGAATGTGGCACTCCCACCTGGAGATAGAGGAGCCAGCGTTGTCGTGACCTCAATTCAAACACCGCTGCTTCCTACGTTACGGCCCTGGTCTCCGAGGCAATGCGCTGGGCAGTCTGGCCAAGCTCAACCAAGGCGGTCGTCCGGTGTATGATTTCAACGACGAATTCCAGGAGGTGTTGGTGCGCACTCCGGCGATTCGCACAGACCAAGAGGTCGACCTTTACACAGCTGGGCTCGATGAGTGGTTGCGGATCGATGTCGAAACCGCGCGTCCGGTGAACCTAGACGTGGCCATGAACCTCGCCCGGACCTACGCACGCCGGCAGCAGTGCCTTGCGGCTACTGCCCAATCGGCACCAACCAGTGCCCTCCCATCCCGCTCACCCTCTTTTTCCCCTTTTGCATGTGGTTCGTCGCGGCCAGCACCATCGCGCCCCAACCAGTACCCAGCGACGCGAGCCCATCCATCACAGTCGACGCCGTCTGCGACAAGCTCGGCCAGTAGCCATTTTGTCGCATCCCCCAGACCGGCGCCTCCCAGCAGCGATTCCCTGGTGCGACGCGAGGCGCGGCCTCCTCCAGTCTGCCCCCTGAATGACGCCTTTCGCGTTTCGAGTACCAAAGACGACAATCGCAGGGGCTTTGCTTCCACTACGATGAAGATTGGTCTCCAACGCACAACTGCCGCCATCTCTTTATGTTGGTAATTGACGATAGTTCCCCGCTAGCGATCGACGAAGACGGAGAAGCCGTCGCGTGCGAAACGGAGAATCCGGAGATCTCCTTGCACGCAATCTCGGGAACTAGGAACGGAAATACTATGCGCGTGAATTTGAGTTTAAATAATGCTCCAATTACAGCCCTAATTGACTCAGGGAGCATGCACAGCTTTGTGGACTCTCGCACGACAAATAAATTTGACTTGCCAATTCGAGGGTGCCTGTATTTACAGGTCGCGGTCGCCAACAGAGAAAGAATTACTGGGCTTGGCATTTGCGACAACGTTTCGCTTCAGAAAGATGGACATTATTTTCCTGTTAATTTATATGTTATTCTGTTAGAAGGTTTTGAAATTGTATTAGGGGTAAATTGGTTGCGCACACTAGGTGCAATTCTTTGGGATTTTACCGCACTTACCATGACTTTTACGTATGATGGCATGCCCGTAACATGGCAAGGGGAATTAGTTTCGCCAAGCCACTTACTAAATGCCATACTACCCCGGGTAAGCAGCGGTAATGCTCTAGAACACATTTTAACTGATTACTCTGACCTCTTTCAGGAACCTACGACATTGCCGCCCACTCGCCAGTGTAATCATCGCATTACATTGGTTACGGGCGCAGACCCGGTAGCAGTTCGACCCTACCGCTACCCCTAGGCGCAGAAGGATGAAATTGAGCGTCAATGTAATTCCATGTTGGAGTTAGGCATTATACGGCCTAGTTGTTCGCCGTATTCTTCCCCGGTCTTGTTAGTACTCAAACAAGATCGGACGTGGCGATTTTGTATCGACTACAGGGAATTAAACGCTAAAACCATTAAAGACAAGTTTCCGATTCCAGTAATCGACGAGCTATTAGATGAATTGCATGGTACTCGCTTCTTTACGAAGTTGGACTTACGGTCCGGGTATCATCAAATTCGTATGCACCCAGAAGATGTCGAAAAAACAGCATTCCGGACACACCACGGCCATTTTGAATTTCTGGTGATGCCTTTTGGTCTCTGCAATGCGCCGTCGACATTCCAGGTTCTCATGAATGAGGTTTTTAATTCCGACCTTCGTAAATTTGTTTTAGTTTTCTTTGACGATATTTTAATTTATAGCAGATCTTGGGCGGAACATATCGCACATGTACGGACAGTGTTGGACCTCCTCCGTCGTCATCAATTGTTGGTTAAAAAATCCAAATGGGCCACATTATTGACGCCGACGGCGTTTCCATGGATTCAAGCAAGGTCCAGACGGTCTTAGATTGGCCACAACCGCAATTCGTTAAGGGCCTGCGCGGTTTCCTTGGTCTGGCGGGTTTTCTACCGCAAATTTATTAAAGACTTTGGCATAATAGCTGCCCCCTTGACATCACTTCTTCGTAAGCAAAGTTTCGTCTGGACGCTGGAGGCGACAACAACATTTCAAGCGCTAAAAATCGCGCTTACCACAACGCCGGTGTTACAACTTCCAGATTTCTCGAAGCCATTTGTAGTGGAGTGCGACGCTTCGGGAGCCGGCATGGGAGTATTTTACACCAAGATCTTCACCCGGTGGCTTTCTTTAGCCGGAAATTAGCAACTCGACACCACAAACTTGCCTCGTACGAACATGAGTTAATTGGGTTATCCCAGGCCATTCGACATTGGCGACACTACTTATGGGGCCGTTCGTTCACGGTCCGAACGACCACTATAGCCTGAAATTCCTTCTTCAACAACGTCTCACGACGTCGCCACAGCATCATTGGATCAGTAAGCTTCTGGGTTATGACTTTGAAGTGGAATTCCGTGCGGGCCGCCTCAATACTATCGCAGATGCCTTGTCACGACGTGACGAGGCCGAACCTTCTCTCATGGCTCTTTCAGCGCCGATTTCCCCTATTCTCGATGCCATTCACCAGGAACTCGCCGCTTCACAGGCCGCTCAGTCATTACGAGGGAAAATTACGGACGACGTCGCGGGGCCTCACTGGTCACTTGATGGGGACCTCATTTGCTGCAAAGGTAAGATCTATATTCTCCCGGATTCTCCATTAATTCCAGTTATTCTTGCAGGGTTACACGACGTCTCACACGAAGGCGCGCAGAAAACTATTTTTCGCATCTCCCGGGAGTTCTTTTGGACGGGAATGCGAGGCGCCGTCCGCGACTTTGTCCGAAAATGCCCTACATGCCAACGTTGCAAATGGGCAAACTTTCTACCGGCAGGTCTCCTACAGCCCCTGCCGATTCCATCACTTATCTGGAGCGACATTTCACTGGACTTCATCGAGGGACTGCCAAAAGTCCACGGCAAATCGGTGATCCTTTCCGTCGTCGATCGGCTATCCAAGTACGCCCATTTCATCCCCTTGGGCCATCCTTATACAGCAGCATCCGTTGCAGGTGTGTTTTTCTCGCACATTGTCAAACTCCATGGGATTCCGGAGTCCATTGTTAGTGATCGAGACGTCACCTTTACAAGTGCTTTTTGGAAAGAACTATTTCGATTCTGTGGCACAACTCTCTCCTTTTCCCCGTCTTATCACCCGCAGACGGATGGTCAAACTGAGGTCACAAATCGCACAATTGCTATGTATCTCCAATGCCTGGTAGGTGATTGCCCAAAGAAGTGGATCGATTGCCTACCTTGGGCTGAATACTGTTACAACACCTTGTTCCACTCCGCATTGCAGACTTCTCCTTCCCGAGTGGTTTACGGTCGCGATCCTCCGCACATCTTGTCCTACGAGCCAGGGGTGTCGAATCTCGACGCGGTTGATGTTGCGCTTCGCGATCGCGACGCTTTTCTCGCCTTGATTAGGGACCACCTCCAGGCTGCTCAGATCCGTATGGAGAAGTTCTACAACCGTGCTCACCGCGATGTCACGTATGATGTGGGGCCCAATGGGTGTGGCTACGCCTACATCCCTATCATCAGTTTTCAGTCAATCGCCGGGTGTTCCAAAAGCTCTCTCCGAAGTTTTTTGGTCCTTTTCGAATCCTTCAGCGCGTGGGCGCTGTCGCGTACCAGCTCGCCCTTCCTTCTTCCAGTCGGATCCACGACGTGTTCCATGTTTCCTTGCTGAAGCCTTTCCACGGTGATCTGCCGAGTTTTGAACGCGCCCTGCCCCCATTGCACAATGGCCGGGTTTGCTTCAACCCCACATCGTGTCTCAGTCCCGGTTGAACCGCGGCGTTCAGGAAGTTCTGGTGCACTGGCTTGGCACCGCACCGGAAGATGCGTCATGGGAACCGTTGGTTCACTTTCGGTCGTTGTTTCCGGACTTCAAGCTTGAGGACAAGCTTGTTGACTTGGAGGGGTGTGATGATGCATTCATAGGAAAAACTTACCACAAATGCAGACATCGCAAGCAACAATAAGGAAGCAGTAAAGAAAAGAATAAGAAGCCAAGCTATTTATAGTAATCTCTTTCCTGTTTATTTTTATTCAGATTTCCAACTTGTTTTTTAGTTCCTATTTTTTAGGATATGAACGTTAAGTAACGTTAGGCCTTCAGTATATATAGCTTTAGAAAGACTGAAGGTAGGCATCGAATTTGAATTTGAAAAATTGTCTTATGACATTTGGGAGAGGAAGATCTCTAAAATTCTTCAATATATTCATGGCTTTTTTTTTTTTTTTTTTGTTTCCTTCGCTGTCTCTACAACCATAGGGAAATCAAGAGCAACCGTTCCCTCATCTCGCCCAGTGACGCGTTCACAGATTCCCGAGCCCATAACACATCCACACTAATTACTGAAAGTCATAAGGGGGAAAAAGTCATCCCAAAAGTCTAGATAATCAAACGTCAACAAAACATCATAAGTCTAACATCCGATGGATAACGACATAAATAAGTCATAAAGAGTTTAGACATCTCAATCTAAAAGACTAGTCTAACTCGATCACTTCTCACTGCTGGGCCCACCTGAAAGGGTTTTTACAAGCAACACATAGACAAATAGGAAAACACCCGTTAGCACGAAGCTAAGTATAACCACACTCAACCCTGTAAAGTACTATAGAATATACTTTGGAAAACATTTGATAACATTCGTATGCAACAAACTCAACTCATAGACAGCTTTAGTCATATCACATACTTTCTAAATGCTTGCAACCTATAATATCAATAGGCATGCTTTGATACATAAGACTTAACAACTTAGATACTTCAACATGTAAACGTCACCACAAACTTAACAAGCAACTCATGCTTACAAGTAGTATCATGCTAATAAACCATACAACAGGTATTCTCATGCTCTCAAGTTCTCATCACATAAACTGGATATACAAGGATTCAATGTAACTAAACAAACATGCTCGACAAACAATCTAAAATCAACATTCTCATTATGCAATCTCATGCGATACTCTACTCAAATACAATCTCGTGCAATACTATACTCATATGCAATCTCGTACAATACTATAAACATGCTCATATGCAGTCATGTGCAATACTATACTCGTATGCAATCTCGTGCAAAACTATAAATATGCTCATATGCAATCTCGTGCAATACTATAAATATACTCATATGTAATCATGTGCAATACTATACTCGTATGCAATCTCGTGCAATACTATACTCGTATGCAATCTCGTGCAATACTATAAATATGCTCATATGCAATCTCGTGAAAAACTATAAATATACTCATATGCAATCATGTGCAATACTATACTCGTATGCAATCTCGTGCAATACTATAAATATATACTCACACGCTCATTGTAAAAATAGAGTACTTTTTGTGGAGGTCTCATTGAGTCATAAATGACTTGCTTTCTTTCTTTCTTTCTTTCTTTAGAGTCGTAATGACTCACTTCTTTCTTTCTTAGAGTCGCAATGACACATTCTTTCTCTTTTAGAGCCTCAAGACTCATACTTTCTCTTTAAATGGACGAGGTAGGAACTTCATCATAGTGTGAATGAACCTATCTGGGCACGGCGTCTAGCCGACCTAATACTCTGCTCGTCCACCGAACCACTCTTTTGGTTCTAAGCTCTAACTCTGTGGAATCAGGTATCGAACTACTAGTGTGCACATCCCCTAACCAGGATTTCTAGCCTGGCGGGCAGTTTCCAACCTTGTAACGTGGGAATACACCGCGTTACATATACTGGGACCGCAATGTCCATAAAATCGTCCGAAAGGACATAGTCCAAACGGGGTCCTCCAAAACCTCACCGATATAGATAATACATAGATATATCTCTCATGCATCAATCTCATGCATGCAGCAACTCTACAACTTCTCAATGCATCAAAGAATGATAAACCACATGCTTATGGCTTTTGAAAGTAATACTTGGGCTCACGTTGGCCCCTTATGCATTTTTGAAATATGATATATGTGAGATGAAAAATACTCTACAACATGCTCTAAATCCATGTATATAATCCATAAAATTATCAAGGATATCATATCATACTCGGTTTGCAACATAGCAAATTCTATATAATTTCTATCAACAAAATATTCTTCAAAACTCATTAATCAAATATCACATTTTAGTCATGCTTTCATAATATATCATATTGTCAAAGTGATCATGCTTCTCTACTCAATACAAAAATAACATCAGACAACAAGGCAAAACATTTCTTCTTCACAGTGAACTTCAAATTCTCATACTGTGTAACAAAATCACTACTAAATCCATCATAACATGCTCATTTTTAATCCAAATTCAACGAAATCAAAGCCAAAACGTGCGTCGAGACGATCTCGAGGTACTGAGCTACAAGAGCCCGTGACACCTGACCCGAAACGACACGTACCTGAGCCACAAGGGCCCGGCCACTGCACAAAAACTCCTTAGATTAATACTCAGGGACCTGGGGCGAGACTCCTCATGAGCCGCCCCATGAGTCCCGTTACATGGCCGGGTGTTGGACAATTTTAAATTAATGTCCTCGCAAGTGCACGAGTCAGTGTAGTAATAAGGTGCAAAAAGCAAGGGTCGAATCCCACAGGGAATTGATACTAAGCAATTTAATAACTTGAATTCTTGAAGTTAAAATAACTTAACGAAAGTGCTCAGAATAAATACGAAGGCTAATTCAATTGCTAAAATAATTAAACCAAAACTAAAAGAATATTAAGCAGAAATTCAAAGAACAATTAAACCAGAAAAGCATAGGAACATGAAATTAAAGGTATGGTGTTTACTCAATATTTCTCACAAGCATATTAATAAAATCTAATTAACCAGATTCAATTTAATTAATGTCAATGCAACTTAAATAGTAAGATAAAATATAATTAATTTGGCAATATTAAAATCAAATTACTGAAAAATCAATTGATTGACAATACATTAGTAATTGAAATTAATTACTCAAGTCAAGAATTCAAATTAATAAGTAAAACTAATAATTAAAACAATTAATCATAATCAGCTAGAATTGTGGTAAATGTTTCAATGTTTTAGTAGAACACACCAACTAAGCATTACAGTAAATCATTCATGAATTGCCTATTACTCTAATTTATATTAATTAATTAAAGCTAATTCAATGCCCACAAAACAAGAACCTGAATGATCAAAACTTCTTGCTCGCCAGAATTGCCGCAAATATGGTCTGATCTGCGCTGCCTAGAGTCTGCTGCTGCTAGACTGAAATTGCAGCGCGGAAATTGCCGCGAACCACCGCCGGAAATCTCCGGAAATTGGTTCCCGATCTCGATTCATGATTCAGCTCCCTTCGGTTGCCTTGTATTTATATTGCCTCAGACTCAACCTCTGTTCCGCACTTTTTCCCTGCGACTCACTCGGATCTTGGCGTTCTTCCTATTGACTCGCGTTTCCTGTGTACTGATTCTGCGTCTCTATATCTGCCATTAGTTCTTGCGGCTTGGATTTAGATGATGGATGGGCTTGGCACAAGTTTATTAACTAAACTACTATATACTAATAATAATAATAATAATAATAATAATAATAATAATAATAATAATAATAATAAGCTTATTAGATACCATATATAACTAAACAACATTTATTAAACTCCTATTGAACATGTACTACTAAAGTTATTAATATTATAATTAAATTAAGATCAAGGAATTATTAAACTGACAAAATTCAAATAATAAACAAATAATAATAATAACAATAATAAATAAATAAATATAAAATTAATTAATTATTGCAAATTAACTGTAAAAAGTTATATAAAATAACAACAAAAATAATGTTTATCACCGGGCCTAGGCAACAACCCTCTCCTGGGGCCGTGCCCTAGGCCCGGTCGGCCCCGGCTCTAGCCGGCGGCCTCCTAATGGGCCGCGGCTAGGGCCGCTGGTCTGATCTGGTACACACTGTGTGTGCACCAGATGGACATTTCCATCTGCAAAAATTATTCCAAACATGTCCAAAACATCCAAAACATTCTCAACACCTCAAAGACAAATACTAGATCACTTCCAAGCATAAACACAACAAAATCTCATAATTTCTACTCAATAAAATAAGCTTCACAGAGCCAAAATCAAAGATGGAGTCCATGGAGTAATACCTCTTGTTTCCTCTTCTTCTTGTATGGATCTCTACCTCCTCTCTCCTCAAACACCACCTCCTTCACCACCTAAACAAGCCAAGACTAAGAAACCTCAGAGATTTGAAGGCTAAGAGAAGAGGAAACCTCAAGATAGGATGGAAAATGGATGGAGGAAAACTTACTGCAATTTTTCTTCCTTCTATCAGACAAGAGCTTGGGAGAGGCAATGTAACACCCCACTTTTCTAACTCTTAATCATAAATCTAAACCACAATTATCATAAACTAAGCAGCGGAATTAATAGCTGAAAAGATAACTAGTGGGAATGTCACCGCCACAACCACCACTCCGTGGTGATTACACAGGCTGGGGGGAGGGGTAGAACTAGAAATAAAATAAATATCTAACATCCATACTAATTACTGAAAGTCATAAGGGGAAAAAGTCACCCCAAAAGTCTACATCATCAATGTCAACAAAACATCACAAGTCTAACCATGGTTGCAGTAGGCGCTAGGCGCTAGTCGGGCGGCCGGGCAGCGCCTAGCGCCTAGGCGGCGCTAGGCGGGCACCAAAAAAATTAAAAAAAATAGTAACAGACTTGTAGTTCGATAATTTTAATGAGGTTGTTTTCAACGTTCACTCAAATAACACATCTAAATAAATGAAATAATGATAATTTATAAGTCATAATGTCATAATAATATTAAAATCAATAATTAATGAAAGACGACATCGGTCAAAATCGAACAAAATCGGTCAAAATCGGTCAAAAACGGTCAAAATCGGACAAAATCGGTCGACTCGGCCGAGTTGGCCGAGTTTGGCCGCCCAGGCCGCCTAGGCGGCCGGCCGAGTTTTGGCCAAAACTCCAAGGCTCGGGGCCGCCTAGCGCCTAGGCGGCCGAGTTTTGCAACCTTGAGTCTAACATTCGATGGATAACGACATAAATAAGTCAATAAGAGTTTAGACATCTCAATCTAAAAGACTAGTCTAACTCGATCACTTTTCACTGCTGGGCCCACCTGAAAGGGGTTTTACAAGCAACACATATACAAATAGGAAAACACCCGTTAACATGAAGCTATGTATAACCACACTCAACCCTGTAAAGTACTATAGAATATACTTTGAAAACATTTGATTTCACTCATATACAACAAACTCATCTCATAGACAGCTTTAGTCATATCCAGGGTTGTAAAAATCGGTCTAGGCGCCCGCCTAGGCGCTAGGCGCCTCTAGACCGTGGCGATTTCCCCGCTAGGTGCCCGCCTAGGTTACCGGCCGCCTAGGTTACCGGCCGCTTAGGCGTCCGGCTAGCGTCTAACTCGGCCGATTTGGCCGCCTAGCGTCTAAGTTAGTCGAGTTAACTCGTCCATTTCGGTCGAGTTAACCCGTTCGGCTCGGCCTATTTTTTTTATTATATATATATATATATATATATATATATATATATATGTGCGTGTGTGTGTGTGTGTGTGTGTGTGTGTGTGTGTGTGTGCGCGCGCGCGGGGGCATACATATATATAATATTGCATATATTCACTCGTAGACTAGTTTGATACTTTGAACCTTTGGATGATTGAAGTATTTGCGTATTTAATATTTGTGTATTTTTTATTTTTAATATTGTTTTAATGTTTTTTTTTTAAATCATTGTTTTGATGTTATGACTTATGAATTATCATTAATTCATTTATTTGGATGTGTTATTTGATTAAATGTTGAAAACAACCTCATTAAAATTGTCAAACTGCAAGTCTACCACTGTTTTTTTGGCACCCGCATAGCGCTGCCTAGATTCCGCCTAGGCGCCACCTAGACCGCCTAGGCGCTAGGCGCTGTCCGGGCGCCCGACTAGCGCCTAGCCCCTACTGCAACCATGGTTATATCACATACTTTCTAGATGCTTACAACCTATAATATCAACAGGCAGGCTTCAAAACAAAAGACTTAACAACATAGATATTTCAGCATGTAAATGTCACAACAAACTCATCAAGCAACTCATTCTTACAAATAGTATCATGCTAATAAACCATACAACAGGTATTCTCATGCTCTCAAGTTCTCATCACGTAAACTGGATATACAAGGCTTCAATGTAACTAAACAATCATGCTCGATAAACAATCATAAATCAACATTCTCATTATGCAATCTCGTGCAATACTATACTCATATGCAATCTCGTGTAATACTATAAATATACTCATATGGAATCTCGTGCAATACTATACTCATATGCAATCTCGTGCAATACTATAAATATACTCATATGCAATCTCGTGCAATACTATAAATATACTCATACACTCATTGTAAAAATAGAGTACTTTCTGTGGACGTCTCATTGAGTCATAAATGACTTGCTTTCTTTCTCTTGAGTCTCTTGACTCGATATCTTTCTTGCTCAAACTTTCTCATACTTCTCATTTCTCTTCATGTGCGAGGCAGGTATTCCGCTGCAGCGAAGCCCTAGCGTACGGTGCAATCTCGTGCATCCGCCACATCCGTAACTACGGAACCTCTTACTTGTGGGGAGGTAGGTCTTCACGAATCGTGAATGGACCTAACCGGCTCAGCAATCTAGCCTACCACATACTCAACTCGCCCACAGAACCACTCTCTTGGTTCTATATCTTTCTTTCTTTCTTACATTCTCTGTGGAATCAGGTATCGAACTTTTAGTGTGCATACCCCCTGACCAGGATTCCAAGCTTGGCGGGCAGTTTCCAACCTCGTAACGTGGGAATACGCCGCGTTACATATACTGGGACCGCAATGTCCATAAAATCATCTAAGAGGACATAGTCCAAACGGGATCCTCCAAAACCTCACCGATATAGATAATACATAGATATATCTCTCATGCATCAATCTCATGCATGCAACAACTCTACTACGCCTCAATGCAACAAAGAATGATATACCACATGCTTATGACTTCTGAAAGTAATACTTGAGCTCACGTTGGCCCCTTATGCATTTTTTAAATATGGCATGTATATAAACCATGAAATACTCAAGGATATAATATCATACTCGGTTTGCAAAATAGCTAATTCTATACATTTCTATCAACAAAATATGCTTCAATTCTCATTGATCAAATGTCACATTTTAGTCATGTTTTCATAATAAATCATATTCTCAAAGGATCATGCTTCTCTACTCAATAAAAAAATAACATCAGATCACATAGTCAAGCATTTCTCATACATAGTGAACTTAGCAAATATATGAACTGTGTAGCAATTCTTCAATAAATCCTTCGTAACATACTCATTTTTATCCAAATTCAACGAAGTCAAAGCCAAAACGTGCTTCGAGACGATCCCGAGGTACCGAGCCACAAGGGACCGTGACACCTGGCCCGAAACGACACGTAGCTGAGCCACAAGGGCCCAGCAACTACACAAAATCTCCCAGATCAATACTCAGGGACCTGGGGCGGGACTCCTCATGAGCCGCCCCCTGAGACCCGTTACAATGCCGGGCCTAGGCAACGGCCCTCTCCTAGGGCCGTGCTTTAGACCTGTGCAACCCCGGCTCTAGCCGGTGGCCCTCTTGATGGGCCGCGGCTAGGGCCGCTGGTCTGATCTGGTGCACACTGTGTGTGCACCAGATGGCATTTTTTTTCTGCAAAAACAATCCAAACAAGTCCAAAACATTCTCAACAACTCAAAGACAAATACTAGATCACTTCTAAGCTTAAACACAACAAAATCTCATAATTTCTTCTCATTTCTACTCAATATCAAAGCTTCACAGAGCCAAAATCAAAGAGGGAGTCCATGGGGGTTATACCTTTGTAGCTTCTTCTTCTTCTAGCTTAGTTTCCACATTCTTCCTTAGCTAGCTACAACCTCCTTCACCTTCTAAACATCTCAACAAGCTACACAACCAACTTAAACTATAATCTCAGAGAATGATGAAAGCTAGAAGGGAGAATGAGTGGATGGAGATGAAGGTTGAAAATTTACTGTGATTTCTTGGTGTTCTTGCAGGGGAGGGAGCTCAATGGTGGAAACAAAGAGGCTAAGTCTGATAAATGCTAAATATATAGGAGCACAAAACCCTAGGATGATCTCCTATGATTGGTGGATGGCAAAAGTGTAAAAACTTTGGCTAGAAAAGTTATCAGACAACTTTGGAGTAGTGTGGTCCACCATGCTCCATGAACCAAGGCTAGATTGGCTATTTAAAATAGTTTGGGGTTGAAAATCCATTTTTCCAAAAGTGATTTCTATATAAACACTTGGTTCAGGTTTCTCAGATTTCTCCCGGTTTCACTCAGATAGGGTTCTCAGTTTAAAACTTGGTACGCGAAGTACACGAAAATTTAGGATTTTGGAATTGAAATAAATTTCGGTGTTGAATTAATTTAAAATGTAACTCAAAATAATTTATTCAAACACCAATTTATCTCAAAATTTTCTAATGGAGTGAAAATGGCTATTTTGGAATTTCTTAAAACCGAATTTATAAAATTAAATTTTGGATTGTTACAGGCAAGGATTGAGATCAAGGAATAACAAATGGATAGTGTTGTTTATATAGGGTGCAAAACCCTAGGTAAAAAGGCCAATGATTGGTTGAGGGCAAAACGGCAAAAATTTGGCTAGAATATGTTCTCAGGCAATGTCTCTTGGAGTGGTGTGGTTCACCTAGCATCATGGACCAAGGGCTAGAAATGCTTTTTTAAAACACTTTGGGGTTGAAAATGAATTTTCTCAAAAAGTTTTCTAGATGAACACTTGTTTAAAGCTTCTCAGAATTCTCCCGGTCTCACTCAGATTGGTTTCTGAATTTAAAACGTGGTACGCGAAGTACCCGAAAATTTAAGATTTGGTAATAAGAATAAATTGTGGTGTTGAATTAATTTAAAATGGGATCGAAATAATTTATTCAAACACCAATTGATCGCAAAAATTTTTAATGGAGTGAAAATGACTATTTTGGAATTTCTTAAAATTAGATTTATAAAATAAAATGTTGGGTTGTTACACTCTATCCCCCTTAAAAGAAGTTTCGTCCTGAAACTTAGAAGAAACGAGTGGATCAAGTTCTCGATAAGTAAAGGAAGATACAACCAAGAGGTTGAGAATTTTCTGTTGGAATACTTTGGAAGGTTTAGGATTCTCTGAGTTCTCGTCTAACTTAGCAAAAGTCTAAACAACTACACAAAACGAATCTATTCACCAAACTCAAAAGCTTAACTAGTTACCTTGATCAAAGCCTCCCGATGAACCACCTGGCAGCATGTAGTCCATCTTTGTACGTTCTCAATTCCCATTCTTTGTTCCATGACCGCTGCCCTTTGATCAAAGTTGGCATATCCATAGTTCACTTGGGCACTCAGATTGTCGAAACGGTTGTTGATCATGGCGTATAAGTCCTCGTAAGTGGGTCCTTGAGGCCCACTCATATAACCCTGTGGTGCTCCCGACGGGGTAGCTGTAACTGGTGCTCCCTCATGACTCATCTCAACTCCTGGATCGGCTCCCATTGCAATCCCTATTTGATACTTAGAGCTTTCTTATCACCGAATCTCACACTTAACCACTGAACTCGAGGCTTTCTCGTCTTAATTAATCACTTAGGGTTCTTTCCCTAATCTTATCCTTTCTAGGATTTCACTCAAGTTCATCTTCTTATCTCATCCTACTTAGGATTTCAACTTAGAGATCATTTCTTATTCGGTCTTTCCTAGGCTTCCCACTTAGAGTTCTCATACTCAATCCTAAGAGTCAAACTTCATAAGTCTCCCGCGATTCGTACCGCTCTGATACCAATTTGTAACACCCCACTTTTTTTAACTCTTAATTACAAATCTAAACCACAATTAACATAAATACTAAAAAGATAACTAGTGGGAATGTCACCGCCACAACCACCACACCATGGTGATTGCACAGGCTAGGGGGTAGAACTAGAAATAAAATAAATATCTAACATCCATACTAATTACTGAAAGTCATAAGGGGGAAAAAGACACCCCAAAAGTCTAGGTCATCAAACGTCAACAAAACATCATAAGTCTAACATCCGATAGATAACGACATAAATAAGTCATAAAGAGTTTAGACATCTCAATCTAAAAGACTAGTCTAACTCGATCACTTCTCACTGCTGGGCCCACCTGAAAGGGGTTTTACAAGCAACACATAGACAAATAGGAAAACACCCGTTAGCACGAATCTAAGTGTAACCACACTCAACCATGTAAAGTACTATAGAATATACTTTGGAAAACATTTGATAACATTCGTATGCAACAAACTCAACGCATAGACACCTTTGGTCATATCACATACTTTCTAAATGAGTTAATACCCAAAATCGTCCTCGACTATAGTGGTTTTTCTCAATTTCGTCCTAAACGACTTTGGTGACCTAATACCGTCCCAAACTTTTGTGGTTCGCTCAATTTAGTCCTCAATTTGTTATTCCGTCAAATTGGTGTTAAATTAAGGGACAATTCAGTATGTCAATATTGATCTCTCTTTACTTTCAACTTGTGAAGTGCGAAATTCCTCTTTCTTGTACGAATTACACCCAGAATTACTCCCGGACCTGCAAATCAAATTTTATATTTGCAGTTTTAGGAGTAATTCTGGGAGTAATTCGTAAAAAAAAAAGGGATTTCGCAGTTCACATGTCTATGAGTAAAGAGATGCCAATATTAAAATTACTGAATTGTCTATTTATTTAACACCAAATGGACAGAATAACAAATGAGGGACTAAATTGAGTAAAAACACAAAAGTCTATGACTAAATTGAGCGAAACACAAAAGTCTGGGACGATATTAGGTCACCAAAGTCGTTTAGGACGAAATTGAGAAAAACCACTATAGTCGAAGACGATTTTGGGTATTAACTCCTTTCTAAATTCTTGCAACCTAAAATATCAATAGGCATGTTTTGATACATAAGACATAAAAACTTAGATACTTCAACATGTAAACGTCACCACAAACTTAACAAGCAACTCATGCTTACAAGTAGTATCATGCTAATAAACCATACAACAGGTATTTTCATGCTCTCAAGTTCTCATCACGTAAACTGGATTTACAAGGATTCAATGTAACTAAACAAACATGCTCGACAAACAATCTAAAATCAACATTCTCATTGTGCAATCTCATGCGATACTCTACTCAAATACAATCCCGTGCAATACTATACTCATATGCAATCTCGTGCAATACTATAAACATGCTCATATGCAGTCATGTGCAATACTATACTCGTATGCAATCTTGTGTAAAATTATAAATATGCTCATATGCAATCTCGTGCAATACTATAAATATACTCATATGCAATCATGTGCAATACTATACTCGTATGCAATATCGTGCAATACTATAAATATGCTCATATGCAATCTCGTGCAATACTATAAATATACTCATATGCAATCATGTGCAATACTATACTTGTATGCAATCTCGTGCAATACTATAAATATATACTCATACGCTCATCGTAAATGACTTGCTTTCTTTCTTTCTTTCTTTTTAGAGTCGCAATGACTCACTTCTTTCTTTCTTAGAGTCGCAATGACTCATTCTTTCTCTTTTAGAGTCTCAAGGCTCATACTTTCTCTTTTAGAGTCTCAAGACTCATACTTTCTCTTTAAATGGACGAGGTAGGAACTTCATCATAGTCTGAATGAACTAATCTGGGCACGGCGTCTAGCCGACCTAATTCTCTGCTCGTCCACCGAACCACTCTCTTGGTTCTAAGCTCTAACTCTGTGGAATCAGGTATCGAACTACTAGTGTGCACATCCCCTAACCAGGATTTCAAGCCTGGCGGGCAGTTTCCAACCTCGTAACGTGGGAATACACCACGTTACATATACTGGGACCGCAATGTCCATAAAATCATCCAAGAGGACATAGTCCAAACGGGGTCCTCCAAAACCTCACCGATATATATAATACATAGATATATCTCTCATGCATCAATCTCATGCGTGCAACAACTCTACAACTTCTCAATGCATCAAAGAATGATAAACCACATGCTTATGGCATTTGAAAGTAATACTTGGGCTCACGTTGGCCCCTTATGCATTTTTGAAATATGATATATGTGAGATGCAAAATACTCTACAACATGCTCCAAATCCATGTATATAATCCATAAAATTCTCAAGGATATCATATAATACTCGGTTTGCAACATAGCAAATTCTATACAATTTCTATCAACAAGGTATTCTTCAAAACTCATTAATCAAATATCACATTTTAGTCATGCTTTCATAATATATCATATTCTCAAGTGATCATGCTTCTCTACTCAATACAAAAATAACATCAGACAACAAGGCAAAACATTTCTTCTTCACAATGAACTTCAAATTCTCATACTGTGTATCAAAATCACTATTAAATCCATCATAACATGCTCATTTTTAATCCAAATTCAACGAAATCAAAGCCAAAACGTGCGTTGAGACGATCCCGAGGTACCGGGCCACAAGGGCCAGTGACACCTAGCCCGAAACGACACGTAGCTGAGCCACAAGGGCCCGACCACTGCACAAAAACTCCTCAAATTAATACTCAGGGACCTGGGACAGGACTCCTCATGAGCCGCCCCATGAGTCCCGTTACATGGCCGGGCCTAGGCAACGGCCCTCTCCGAGGGCCGTGCCCTAGGCCCGGTTGGCCCCGGCTCTAGCAGGCGGCCCTCCTGATGGGCCGCGGCTAGGGCTGTTGGTCTGATATACAGTGTGCACCATATGGACATTTCCATCTGCAAAAATTATTCCAAACATGTCCAAAACATCCAAAACATTCTCAACACCTCAAAGAAAAATACTAGATCACTTCCATGCATAAACACAATAAAATCTCATAATATCTACTCATTTCTACTCAATAAAATAGGCTTCACAGAGCCAAAATCAAAGAGGGAGTCCATGGCGTTATACCTCTTGTTGCCTATTCTTCTTGTATGGATCTCTACATCCTCTCTACTCAAACACCACCTCCTTCACCACCTAAACAAGCCAAGACTAAGAAACCTTAGAGATTTGAAGGCTAAGAGAAGAGGAAACCTCAAGATAGGATGGAAAATGAATGGAGGAAAACTTACTGCAATTTTTTCTTCCTTCTATCAGACAAGAGCTTAGGAGAGGCAAGGATGGATATCAAGGAATAGCAAATGGATAGTGTTGTTTATATAGGGTGCAAAACCTTAGGTAAAAAGGCCAATGATTGGTTGAGGGAAAAATGGTAAAAATTTGGCTAGAATATGTTCTCAGGCAATGTCTCTTGGAGTGGTGTGGTTCACCTAGCATTGTGGACCAAGGGCTAGAAATGCTATTTTAAAACACTTTGGGGTTGAAAATGAATTTTCTCAAAAAGTTTTCTAGATGAACACTTGTTTAAAGCTTCTCAGAATTCTCCCGGTCTCACTCAGATTGGTTTCTCAATTTAAAACGTGGTACGCGAAGTAACCGAAAATTTAGGATTTGGTAATAAGAATAAATTGTGGTTTTGAATTAATTTAAAATGGGATCGAAATAATTTATTCAAACACCAATTGATCGCAAAAATTTTTAATGGAGTGAAAATGGCTATTTTGGAATTTCTTAAAATTGTATTTATAAAATAAAATTTTGGGTTGTTACAGTATCATTGACCCCCAAAAAGAGAGCCGAATGATCAGAGCGAGTCAAGATATTTTCCACAGCTGCATTCACCAGGTTACTACACCAACTAGCACTTGTTAAAACCTTATCTAGTCTTTCCTCCATCCAATCCATAGTCCCCCTACCTCTCTCCTAAGTAAATGGATACCCCATTATTGGCAACTAGGCCAAACTGCACTCATCGACAGCATCCCCAAAATCGCGAAGGAGTCCATCTGGATGAGGATTGACACCACGTTTTCATGTTGGAATAAGATCATTGAAATCTCCTACTACAACCTAAGGCAACGTGGATATATTAGCTAGGGTCCTGAGCAGATCCCATGAGTCCCTCCTCCTACTACATTCCAGATATCCATAGCAACCTGTCATACGCCAACATGGGAGACCTGTTAGATTCACCTCAATGTCTACATGGTTCTTCGAAAAACTAAGTAGTCTTGCTGTATTATTCTTTCTCCAAAGCAAATCCAAACCTCCGCTTAAACCTACGTTCTCAACATAAAATAGGTCTACGAAGCCAAACTTGATGCAGAGATGTTCTGCGTGTATCCGCCCCACCTTGGTTTCCATCAAAAAAATAAAGTCGAACTTCTTATGAGACACCAGGTCTACAATCTCTCGAACTGTGCGTGGATTGCCCAAGCCAAAACAGTTCCAACTTAACGTTCTCATGAGGACGGGCGAGCCTGAGAACTAGAACCCGCCGATAACAAGTTTTTTTACCCTGCATCAATCATAACCACATCACCATTGCCGGTCGCAAGACATCTACTACCACCACATGAACCTTCACGACGTCGCTTAGTTGCAGCCACGACACCCCTCTCATTGTCCGCCCCTCCTCCCAGAGACTCCCCGCCCTCCTCACTCCGATGCTCAAGTTTGACGCTGCCAGGACTGTTACCCGGAAGCGGCTGGCCACGCACCGGAATCAACCACGGGTCTCCCACCGCCCTAGGACCCTTAGCAACTCATGCCCGCAAGTCGATCCTGTAAGGGTACTGGTCGACGAGAATCCCAGCCTCCCGTGCTTTCAGACAAAAACGATGTGAGTGCCCCATCAAGCCACAAAAGAAACAAAAGTTATGCAATCTCTCGTACTTGAAGGTTACCCAACAAGTTATCTTATCACGCTTCACAAGCTTCATTCGCCGCTTTATCGGCCGTGCTACAAGGATTGAGACACGAATCTGATAAAACGTTCTCCATGGGGCTCCCGTAAACCTGTCATCACACTTCACAAAGGTGCCTATGAAGTTGCCAATCTGCTCCAAAATCACATCCGACGTATAGCCTAGTGGGAGATCATGCAGCTGCACCCACATGTCAACAAAATTAAGAACCACATCATCGGGTAGAACCCCATCACACACCTGCCTACAGACCAAAGTATTGTTTTCAAACGACCAGGGACCTTCCTCCAATACCCCCTGCATATCCGTCTTATGGTAGAAAACGAACAGGAACAAGTTTGGTTGCAACTCTGAGATCTGAACCCCTTTGACCGGTTGCCAAACAGATGCCATAACCTGACTCATATACTCGACCTTCACAACCTTGCTGGTCAAGAAATGACCAACAACAACCCATGTCTCCTTAACCCCATCCGGAACCAATCCGACATTCTTCCTGACTGGCTCGAAAACAACATCTTCATCCTTTAAGACCATGTCTGCCCAGCATGTCGTGAGACCAGACACAACCCCAACGTCGGAGTTTCCATACTAGACGAGGCAACAATCAAGATAATAGTGAGTACCCAGAGAAACGCTAGAGATCTAAAGAAAATCGGCAAGCAACCAGAGGAAAACTAAGGAAAATGACGGAAACCCTAGCAAAACCTAGGAAGGGAAGCAAAACCTTAGACAAAAGCTAGAGAGAGAAATTTTTTATTACCGAAATTAAAAATTGTAGAAATGTGTTTTTTTACTAGGCATTCTACCCATGTGATCATAATATTTAAATAACTTTAATTTATTTTGGATAAGGTTTTAAAAATAAATTAAAATGATAGAATCAATTAAAAATAAATTAAAATGATAACCCATGGCCACCTAGTTCAGAAAAGACTTTAGGAAAATGTTTTGCCACACCCTTGAAAGTACGTTCAATTGACTCACCCTTCCTCATATCCAGAATTGATATACGTTCTTTAATTTTCTGTCCAATTAAAAAAATAATAATAAAATAAAAATAAAAGTTGAATTCAACAGAATATTCAAGAATGAACAACTCCACAGAATGTGTATGTCCTGTGTCATCACCAACATCTAGTTTAGCTTTCATTCTCTGGAGTTCTTCTCGCTGTTCAATGAAGTTTACATATTGATCAAGTGCTTTCTTGTTCACATGGCTGAACTATTGCAGCTGCTCAGTACACTTGTGCAACAATTTGTACAACTCTTTTACGTTCTTTTGTTTATACCTATAATTTTTAATATGAAAAATTAATAAACTAATATACACCACAAAGAAAAAAAAAACAGATGATAATGGACCTAATTTAGCAAATTTCTAGAGAATATATTCAGAACCCAATTTGTACAACTTATGCATATCAGATGTGAAATTGCAATTTAGCAAATTTCTAGAGAAAATATTCAAAAGTCAAAGAAGAGTACGCTTCAAAGGCATCGGATGATAATGGACCCAATTCTCGAATCGTCTTCGAATACTCATTTTGTTTTGCAAGATAGGTGTTCCTTTTATTTTAGAGTTCCTCCAATTCTCTCTTCTCCTCCTGAAGGGTACCCTAATAATTGTTTTCCATAGCCTACCTCCATAGTAATTTTGTAGACCAATAACAAAACAGTCAAAAACTTAGTAAGCTCAATTTCACCACACCTACCTTCTAGTCGTTTTTTTTTTTTTTTTTTTTTTTTTTTTTTTCCTTTTTGATATGTTTGAGCTTCTTGCTTCTATCATTTATGCTTTCAGAAACTCCTAAAAGGATATATATATATATATATATATATATATATATATATATATATATATATTAATGAGATAGCATGAAAAATTACATAACGTTGAAAAATAAGCAAAATAACTCACTTGTAAGTAGGCCTGATCATCGGTCGGATACGGAAGGATCGGATTTCCAATCCGTCCATCCGACCGGATTTCGGATTTCGTTTTTACCCCCCTATCCGTTTATTTTTTTGGACAGATCTTATCGGATTTCATAGGTTCGGATTTCGGTTATCCGTTGTCGGATTTCAGATGATAATCGGATATAATAAATTAATATAAAAAAAATTCTAAAATAGATAAATAAGTCATAATAGCAATAAATTAAAGGCATACTGAGTTTCATTACCATAGCATAGCAAAACATACAAGCATACAACAATAAAAGTTTCAAACTAAGTTAATAATTACAGATTTTCAATGATTATACAAAAAATCATGCTTAAGACTTAAGTGTTTAACTTGAACAAAATACATTAAGCACTTAAGTTGTTAAGCACTTAAGCAGTAAGTCATAGACTTGAGTCATTCAGTCAGCTGTCAACACCTGTACTCTTTGTCTCATTGGCCATTCACTCTTAAGTTCTTCTTCAGCAATTCAGCAAAATCAGACTATGAATAGTCGGCAAAATCAACACTAATCTAGATAATCTATTCTTCTTCCTGCTAGTATTCAAACTTAAAACGATATTAGTGTTTAGAGTTTAGAAAACAGACAATCAGACATTTAGACTAACAATACTAAGCAATTATTCACTAGGCTAAGTGGCTCAGAGTGCAATTTTCCATATCAAGTAAGAATGTGGGCACATTGCTCTGAATGTGTTATATTAGCACATTGGCAACATACCAACTCCATTCCATTTATTCAGACAAAAGTGGAAGCTTCATCATAGCCACCAAATAAAACAAATACATTCAAACTGAAAACAGAGCAAGGAAGAGTTATACCAGAATTCCAGACTGCAGAGAAATGGGCAAAATTGGGCTCAACTCATCTAATGGCAGCAACAAATCAATAACAGAAAGTTGCCAAGCCACTTAGAGGCTAAACACCACTTGCAACAACATAAGTACATAACAGAATATCAAATTGATTAAAGAAATGAACACATTGTAAACAGATATTAAAAACATTACAGTGGTTGTAGGCAACATTGATGGTATAGTAGATGAAGCTCCAGTGGGCAATTCTGCAAAAGTGAAAAAACAGAATAAGTAAGAAAGAAAGTGAAAAGGAAATAAACTTAATAAAGAATAAAAAAAAGTAACTAAGAAAGTGATAAGTCTTACCTTTCTCTAATCTTTCACCTCCTCCAGGTTCTCCTCAACTTGGATTGGCTGATTAGGTGCCCTCAACCAATCTTGAGTACATATTAGTGCTTCCACTATTTTAGGAGTCAACAAACTCCTAAATGGATCAAGTACTCTTCCAGATGTACTAAAACAGCTCTCAGAAGCAACTGTGGAGATAGGAACTGCAAGCACATCTCTAGCCATTTTGGATAGAATAGGATATCTCTCACTATGGCTCTTCCACCACTTTAACACATCAAAAGCAACAGATTCATCATCCTCCACAAGACTTTCACTTAAGTATACTTGCAGCTCAGTTTGCTTACTGCTTCCACTACTTTCCAATCTCTCTCTTTTTTTTTTTTTTTTTTTTTTTTTTTTTTAAGTTGGCTCTTCAAAGATGACTGAGGCCTACCAACTGTACAAGTAGTAGCCTGGTTAGCCTCAGACTGGACTGCTTGAGTAGAGGATGCAGTCTGGGTAGAACTGAGACTCTGAGAGAGTATGTAACTGCATAGTCATCATATAAAGCAGCCATTGCAGATTGGACCTTGGTAAAACAAGCTTTGCCTTTCTCTTCTCCATACAACTGGGCAAACTGATGAGGCATGTACTCCTCCTTATCTCTGGGGTCCAGAATACTGGCAAAAAAAATGATAGAGTTCATTTTTTCTGGATCCCCCCAATATTTGTCAAACTTGTTCCTCATTTGTGTCCCCATTGCCTAAAACAGAAAAAATAAAGTTATTAGTTTACAGAATTACAGCAATTACAAAAAACAATAAAGCAAACAAATTAAAAGATAAATGAGAATACCTTTTCAGTCCCATGATTAGAGTTCACCATAGCTTCAAGCATGCAACTGAGATCAGAGATCTCAGAGAAGAATGTGTTGGATGTGACATAAAGTGAACCAGAGATCCTCACTGTCATATCATAAAATGCTTTCAACATCTTCACTAAGCTTTCCACAGAACACCAATCCAAGAAGGTAGGAGCACTCCCCAAGTCAGCAGAATAAGAGGGGTGGGTCATTTCTCTCATATGCATCAAACACTACTTGATATTGAACTGCAGTGTTGAGCATAATGTAGGTGCTGTTCCACCTTGTAGGGACATCAAGATGCAAAGCTGATTTAGCTTCCACACCAAACAGTTCAGCAAACTCTCTGAACTTTGTCAGCCTAGCTGGTGAGTTCCTAACCCATCCCACTGCATCCCTCACCCTCTTGACTGACTCATCTGCAAACTTCAACCCATCTTGGACCACTAAATTGAGGATATGGGCTATGCACCTCATGTGCATGTACTGAACCTTAACAGAAGAAGAACCCCAAGATAACAGTTTACTCTTAAAAAACCCCATAGTTGTGTCATTAGAGGAAGCATTATCCACTGTTACAGTAAACACATTCTTAATTCCCCACTCTAATAAACAACTCTCTAGGGCTTTTGCAATGTACTCCCCCTTATGAGAAGAAACTGGGACAAAGGATATAATTTTTTTATGAAGCTTCCACTGGTCATCTAAAAAATGTGTAGTAATGCACATATAATTGATTCTCTAGACAGAAGTCCATGTATCAGTTGTTAGACTAACCCTTTGAGTTCCCACTCTAAACAACTTCCTAAGGTTTAGCCTCTCATCAAGAAAAATTTGGTAGATGTCCTTAGAAATGGTCTACCTAGAAGGGATAAGAAACCTAGGACAAGCAACCAGAATAAACCTCTTGAACCCCTGGCCCTCTACAAACCTAAAAGGGAGCTCATCTATGATTATCATCTCACAAAGGGCCCTCCTAATGGCATCTTGATTAAATACCCATGTCCCCAAAACACCCCCAGGAGCCTCTGTTCCACCCTCAGAAGTGGACAGAGTGTTGAATATGAGTAGAGACTGCCTTGTATCCTTTGAATGGGGATTTTTAAGACAACTGGCCATATGATTTCTTAATGATGATGTGCCATGTTTTTTAGTTTCACAAAAATACTCTTTTGCAAAGTAAAGGCATTTGCCTTTAATCACTTTTTTTAGTTTCAGGATCTTTGATCTTTTCAAAGTGCTCCCACACTATGGATCTAGACTCTAATTCCTTCATCTTCTTAACCGCAGGAACTTTAGGAGTGGCCATAGGCTGTTGAGCACTTGTCTCAATGCCTGGGGTTTTTACTCCTTGTTCTTCCACTGTTGAAGATGGAAGAGGTCCAGTTCCACTTCCACTTAATTATATTTTGATTGCTCTCCATCTATAAAGATTTCTGGATGAGCAAATTGGATTCACATTTCACACAAGCACACATAACTGACATAAGGCCATACACTGTCACAGTGATATGTATTCCATAATCAGGATTCATGATTCATGAACTCATCATTTTATGGAAATGGCCACAAATTAGGGCTTAACAGTAAACACTCAGTAGTCAGTACTGAGTACTGACATACATAATTACATATAACACATTAACAAATTCATTCCATAATAAGGAGTCATGAATCATGAATCATGAACTCATCATTTTATGGAAATGCCCACAAATTAGGCCTTAACACTTCCACAGTCAACCATCAACCCATCAACAATTCAAGTATTCAACAACATTCAACAACATTCATTCCAATTTCCAAATTCCAACAGTCAACTATTAGCATTCAACATGGACATCATAAATTCATAATATCAATTACAATTTCAGTAGGCTTCCACAGTTCCACACTTCCACCACCACCATACATTTTGAAATAACAAATTTAAGGGTCCTTTACCCATAAACTTACAAACACATATCAGAATAAGCACAAATTCATCACGTATGTGGAAAGCCCTAACAATTAGGGTTCAGTTACAAATTAGGGTGCATGCAACATCATAGAACTAGAACAGAACAGACAAACTCACAAACATGCAACGGGAAAATAAGAAAAAAATGACAGAGTTACATTTTACTTGTTTTCTCAAAGGTTTCCTATGAGATCTAGGGCTTCAAGGCGTCAAACTTCCACTACCGTCCGGCTTCTTCCTTCTTTCCGTCTTTCCAGTTTGCACAGAGCCACAGACACTTCCACAAGATTCCCGTCGAACTGTCAATTGTCGAAGACTCGAAGCCTCGAAGGAGTCGAAGGGGAGTTCAGACTCTCAGACTTCATAGACTCTTAGACTCAGAGTTCAGAGAATTAGAGATTCACCGGAGAAGGAGATTATGGAAGAAAATTAGATGAGAAGGACTGAAGGAGTGAAGGACTGAAGATCGGATGGGGATGGCTAGATGAGACTAAGGAGAATTCGAGAAGAAGCTCTGGGGAGTGGCCGAGTGGAGAGTCTCAGAGAATGGAAATGGCAAACCCTAGGTCTGCACAACATTTTATACTTAGGCCATAGTTCGGATCTCGGACGGGTTCGGATGGGATATTTCCTAACCCTACCCGTCCGTCTTTTATAGCCACGCATGCGTAGGGCCGGTTCGGATATTATCCGAACCCGTCGGATTTCATCACCGTTCGGTGAACACTAGTTCGGATCGGACGGGTAATTCGGGTAGTTCGGGTATTGCACAGCCCTACTTGTAAGCTGTTGGGTCAAGTTTTCAACTAATATATGGGCCTCCACTACTTCCTGCCCCTTTAATACATGAGCTGTTATAATTGTAGTTGCATATGCTCCAGTGGTTCTTTCATCAGCTTAAAGATGAAACAAACATAAAGTAATTAAAAGTAAAATTGTATGGTCTATGAAAACAGAAGTTCACAGATCAAGTTTCTTAACCTCCCAATATGGATGATTGCATGCTAAAGAGCCATAGTAAAAGTGATTCGGGTTACAAAATAAACATTCCAACACTTTGGAACTACTTTGCGTCCTGCATAAGGCTTTAGATAAGAGTATATGAAAATATGCTTCTTGTATAGCAAATGAGTCCACCCTCTATGTCTAAACCTTTAAGTAAAATCCCATGTTCCATGAAGAAAGTGAAAATAAGAACTTTTTACACTACAAGAAAAATGCACATAGACAACGGTTAATAACCGTTGTCGTAGGGGTATAATTTCTGTTGTTGAAGCCGGTGTTGTTGTAAGTCCCGCGCATAGACAACGGTTAAAAACCGTTGTCTTTTCTAGAAACAACAACGGTTTTTTAACCGTTGTCTATTAAGTGTTGTCGAAGCCGGTGTTGTTGTAAGTCACGCACATAGACAACGGTTAATAACCGTTGTCTTTTCTAGAAACAACAACGATTTTTTAACCGTTGTCTATTAAGTGTTGTTGAAACCGGTGTTGTTAAAAATCACGCACATAGACAACGGTTTTAAACCGTTGTCTTTTCTAGAAACGACAACGGTTTTTTAACCGTTGTCTATTAAGTGTTGTTGAAACCGGTGTTGTTAAAAGTCACTCACATAGACAACGGTTTTAAACCGTTGTCTTTTCTCGAAATGACAACGGTTTTGTAACCGTTGTCTATTGTGTGTTATTGAAACCGCTGTTGTTAAAAGTCACGCCCATAAACTGTTGTCTATTGTAAAATAGACAACGGTTTTTAACCGTAGTCTCAACGGCAACGGTTTTTAACCGTTTTTAACCT
Source organism: Ipomoea nil (assembly GCF_001879475.1). Classification (NCBI taxonomy): domain Eukaryota; kingdom Viridiplantae; phylum Streptophyta; class Magnoliopsida; order Solanales; family Convolvulaceae; genus Ipomoea; species Ipomoea nil. Next base: position 163,208 of record NW_017617293.1, on the reverse strand, counting down.
ACTTAAATTTTAATCATATAAAAAATCAATTTATCCATTCACCATCGCCAAGTGTAGTTACATAATTTTGCACAAGCTAAGGTTCAAAATACAAAAGAACTAATTAACAAGTCTAAATACTTCCATGACCAATTCAAATCGAATCATCGTCCAAGTCATATACTACAAAAAACAATTCCACGAACCAAGTCTAAATGATCACAACGTTCTAATGATCAAATCATACCTACTCTATATAACTTGATAGAATATCGGCCCATTCAGAACGCACCAGATCAATAACCGCTTTGTCATAATCAAGTTGTTGGAACTACATGTAAAAAGTTAGTAAATAAATTAGTACGTAGTCAACATAACATTATAAAAGATAGCTAGATAGATAGATAGTGAGACTACAAAAATAAGCCAAAACTACTGGCATAATGCAGTAGTATATGCAGTGGTCATTCATTATCCTTTTGCATTTGCTTGGATTTGGACAGCTCTAATATATGCCCAACAGGTACAGCTTGGATTTGGACAGCTCTACTAGTGTTCATCATATGCAATGGTATGTTGTTAGGCAGTTAGGCTAGGTCTCATGGCAATAAACCGAGCTGAGCCACATTTTTAATTGTTGGGTCTATATTCATTAGTAATTTATGAGAACATTTAATTTAATTGTAGGCACAATCCATGTAGCCTACGAAAAGAATTCCCACTTTTTCATATACAAATTTGTGCATGGACTAAATTTAAACTTATACATTTTGAGTGCCTGCAAAAAGGAGTGAAAAAATGGTCCCATATACATTCTGGACATCATTTTAGTAATCACAACTTAGGCACCATCAGTCTGTTATCACACACCTCATTAACCATTTTTCATGTTTCACCATTTTTCATTTTTCAAGACTTGCAAGGATAGAACTCTGAAGGGCAGGATGTGCAATCCTTCCAAAAATAGCAATAAGTGTTTTAGACAAGATTCTCATCAAATATGGAACGCACAGAGGCAGTATAGTAGGGTAGTCCCACTGATCAAAATGAAGAACAGAACAAGATATTTCTTCATGACACTCTAAATTAAGTATGTTGATCAAAGTCACAAAAAGAAACAACTAAGTTGCATATAGTTTTGGCATCATAAAAAGATCAGTGGCATAGTATTTACCTGAGCCGCTTCATTGGCTGCATTTTTGGTCCACAAAGAAAGTTTGTCCTGTCTCTGACGCACACTGGCAACCACTCCACATATCTCCTCTGCTTCATCAAATTGCTCTCCAATCAAAGCCATCAGCTATACAATAAAAACAATAGAATAGTAAAACATTAATGTGTATAATATTAAAATTTAAAGAATAAAATTTTTCCACCAAGGATATATTACAGTTTCAAGCCACATGGTGTCAAGAATTGCCTTCTTGCTGCTGCTGACAGTCCACTTGCCTCCATTGGCAAACTCAGGATCTTCCCATTTTGGCTCAATCCCAACTTTAAACAAATGAAAAATAAATTCATATCGCTTAAAAATATTTAAGTAACAAGACAAATAATATATATATTCAGGTCACAGAAATTGGTTCTTTCTTGGTTATTCAAGCATGAATATTTGCACACAATTTTGGTTCAATGCAGTGAAGTAACCTGTCAAATACTAAATTGCTTAACCTGTCACAATTTTGGTTTGCACACAGTTTTATTAGGGGAAAAAATCCAAAGAAACTTAACAAACAGACCTATGAACTTCTAATCAAGAATTTTCTTAACCTGTCAGAAGAATCACACAAGTGGGTCATACTTAATAGCATAAAGTAAACTAAAAGATCAACAACAATGAGTATTTATCAAGATTATAAAATGATGAAGCTTAAGGGTCCATGAAAGAAGCTAGGGTTTGAAGTCTTATCCACAAATATTATCAGAAATCTGAAAGGGAAGCTCCAAATTTCTTCTTTTCTTGAATCCTGAGGCTCCTAGTTGGACCACAAGTTTCTAGGTAATATAAGAAACAAATTCTCTCAATTAAGTGCTTTCTTGTTCACATACAATGTCTACACCTAGATGGAAAAACAAAATTCACTTCATAGCTTAGATTGATACTGCAGTTGCGATTATAGAGTGGTTCATCAAGCATACACAGAGATTGAATACAAATAAACAACTCGAATACAATGCCATAACAGCTTGATTAATAATCTGCCACTGGACCAATGTGCATAAAGCCTACTGAACCAAATATGATTTTACACAAATCAAATTTACTTCAAAGACACAAAACAAAAAGCTAATAAGCAGAGTCATTACTTTAAAACAAATCAAAATTAAGAAAAGATAACATCTTGCTAAACTTCACAGATTTTAGGCAAAACAGAATCTATAACCACCCATAAGTGACTACAAACTTAAATCTGATGCAGTATGCCTGGTAATCATTATGCAAAGCATTGTCAACTCATTATTTTATTCAGCTGCTCAGTTGCATATTTGTTTGCCTCAATTTTTGAAATCCATCAAATTCAAAGTGGCAAAATAAAAACCTGCCATAAAAAAGAGGAATTTGCACGTGTAATTGAAATATCATGCCTTAGTAGTAATAGTTTGATCGACGTGATGTTGTGACTCGTTAATAAATTGTTGCCAAAAAGATTTGCACTAGAGAGGTGTTATCAACGTTTTTTATGCTGGAACCTGAAAGGGGAGCATAGGAAAAGCAAGTGAATTTTTTAAAAATGCATTACAACAATCAACCAAGATGCAGATGGTGATGGGCCTTGACAATGAATAAGAAAATATTGATGTTCTAAGACACTTCAAATATTTCAAATTGTAAAATCATTAGCAACTCTAGGAACCTGTGGGGTTAGAATGAAATAAAGTCAGGAAATATCTAGAAGAGGGGAAGAAAGGGGGAGCACAGGAAAAACAAGTGAAATTTTGAGAAAGCACAACAATGCATGGGAAAACATTGATGTTCAATTGTTAACAGCGACAACATTCCAATTTGTAAAATATAAAAAAGGGACACTTTCTTAAGTGCACCACTGAAATGGGTGATCAGACATGAAACATCATAATGTTCAATTAATCATAGCCATACAGATGAACGTGCTCTTTTGGTAATTGCTTTGATGTCTTCCTTCCCTGTCCAACATCGGGGCATTGAATCGGAATCACGGCAAAATAATGTAGAAAACCTATCAACAATTTTGGAACACTTCTCAATATGTTCACACATTTATAGTTCCAAACTTCAAATAAGAACACACTCAAACTATAAAACGAATTCATGTTTCCCCTAAAAATACTAACCATTGTATCTGATAAACACACAGCTAACATTATAGAAAAAATTCTGTTGCATATATAAAGAGGACTACAAGTTTTCAGGCATAAGAAACAATTGTGATAAACACACAGAAATTTTTGCAAATCTGTTGCAAACACACCGGACTACAATCTGTTGCGTTCTCAGAAATTTTTCACATCGTCAAACCCCAATTCCCCAACCCTAGCTTCAATCCAAAATTGTTTAGCATAAACACACGCATTGATAATATCAAATAATATTTGGATGAATTTCACAGCTTATTACGTTACAAGAGAAAAACTAACCTTCAATTTTTCACACAAGTTTACTGAGTTCTTCACGGCGGCGGCGGCGGTAGAGGAGGGAGGCGGCAATGGCGGTAGAGGTTGTAGGCAGCGACGACGTCGGAGGTTGGAGGCGGCGTGAGAACTGGGAATGACGGTGTTAGTCGGTGTTACTGTCCAAGGAGAAAATTTGCAATGGAGAGAAATTTTGAACGATGGTCGAATTTTGTTGAAAGGAAATTTTGCAAAGAGGGAATAATTCGCGCTAAGTTAAAACTTGTAAAGAGGGAAAGAATTGAAGAAATTATTTTTATTTTACAAAGAGGAAAATAACATAACATATATTATATATTATATACTCCGGTACTATGTACTAATATACTTTAAGGAAAATAACGAAATTTTATTTTAATTTTATAATAAACTTTCATTTTTTTCAAATTAAATAAGTACATTCATGGTTTTATAGGGATGGGGTCCACCATAAACCGAGTATATAGGTATAGAACGGGGGTAAGAAAATATTAGTTTTATTACCCGGGATGCAGACCCAAAATAGTACCGAGTATATAGGTACAGAACTAGGGGTGTGCAAACTTCGGATAATTTTCGGTTAACCAACCGAACCGACAAAGTTCGGTTAACCGTTTTCGAACCGAACTTTTTCGGTTCGGTTAATGGTTAAAGGAATTTTAAAACTTCGGTTAACGGTTAATTCGGTTCGAAAGGTCGGTTAACCGAATTAACCGAACGATTAACCGAAGTTTTTAATATATATATAAATAATAATATAAATATAAATATTAATTTGAAGTTATGGGTGTTTGGAGTTTATAATTCATGTTTTTTATATTTTGTTATGAATTTATTATGATATGTATTTTATTTTAATTGGATTTATTATTTTAGGTGTTATTTTTAGAATTTTAAATTTTAACTTTTAAAAGTTCGGTTAATCGGTTAACCGACCGATTAACCGAAAAAAATTTCGGTTCGGTGAATTCGGTAGAGCAAACTTCGGTTCGGTTAACGATTAAAGGAAAAAAAACTTCGGTTAATTCGGTTCGGTTAAAACGGTTCGGTTAACCGAACAATTAACCGATTGAACACCCCTATACAGAACGCGAGATTTATAAATTTCTATGCTGTAGATTCTTAATTTCTATACTGTAAATTCATAAAATCTTTACTCTTGATTCATAGTTTCTAAACCGTAGATTCATAATTTAAATACAATAGATTCATAATTTAAATACAGTAGATTCATAATTTCTATACAGTAGATTCATAATTTCTATACTGCAGATTCATAATTTCTATATTGTTGATTCATAATTTCTAAACTGTATAGTTATCAAATTATGAACATATAGTTATGTGATTTGTGAATACAGAGTTCAACAATTAGGAATATGAACATCGAAAATTATGAACATAGAGTTCTGTAATTGTGAATATAGAGTTCAATCATTATGAATATGAATTTCAAAAATTATGAATATAGAGTTCGGTAATTGTGAATATAGAGTTCAATCATTATGAATATGAATTTCAAAAATTATGAATATATGGTGCACACGGTTGTACAGCATAATTTGCCCTTTATTACCCTGATGTTTATTACCCAGACAGTTGGCGGCCCAATTATTACAAAGATCGCGGCGAACGAAATGGGCTATAGCTAACTGTACGAAATCAAGTACTCTTTCATATCCATTCTCCATGTGTCCCATGCATGCCGGAAGGGTCGATTACTAACATATAGCTAACCTTGTTAGTCATGCGCTAGCCTGAAGGGTCGATTACTAACATCGGCCCCTATCATACCGCCCTTACCCGACCACACCATACCGCACCATTCTGAACACCACACCGCACCGCGCAGGGTCGTTCTAGGCCATGTCGGACCGGCGCGACCGCACAGGGCCCCCAATTGTTGGGGGCCCAATTTTTTAAAACAAATATTATAGATATAATCTATTATTTTTTTATACTTGATAATTTTTTTATTTTTTTTTGAATTCATAGATTGGTCTTAATTGTAATTGAAAATAAAACTTGAATGAATTGACATTGAAATTTTGGTGAATAATTTTATATTTAAATATGAACAAAAATAGAATTATTAAATTAACTTTTGAATTCTATTCTTTCTTTGATAATTTTTTATGCATTATATTTGGACAAAAAAATTTAATTACATTTTTATTCTTGTTAACAACCTTAGGAGAATACTTTAGTACACAGAACGTGAGGTTGTTAATCGCCGGCCGCTCATGACGGTGGTCAAAGCTGTCGGCCCAAAATTATAGGTAAAATATAAGGTGTAACACTTTAAGACACAGGAGTTGGTGTGGCTTGGTGGATTTAGCTTTGTTTGTTATGTTAAAGGTCTTGGGTTCTATCTTTAGTGGTGGCATCCTTAACTTATTTTATATAATCATTGTGTTCTTAATGTTGTGCTGGTAAGGTCTCGGGTTTTATTCTTCTTGGGGGGAATTTTTCAACTATTTTTTAAAATTGTTGTCTTGGTTTTCACAAACAACATAGAAGCAACTCAGTTATATACCAGATGTTGCACTTTCAAACAAAAGAGTTTGTGTTGCTTAGTTGGTTAGACCTTATTTGTTAAGTTTGAGGTCATAGGTTCAACTCTTGTTGTTAACATCTTTATTTTTATTTTATACAATTGGTAAATAATGATGCGCAAAGACAACGGTTTTTTATAACCGTTGTCTTTGTAGTGTTGTGTATTCAAATACGCTTAAAGACAACATACCAAAGACAACGGTTAAATAAAACCGTTGTCTTAAACAAATAAAGAACGCGCAACGACAACGGTTATATAAAACCGTTGTCGTTCTAGTGTTGTGTATTCGAGTGCGCTTAACGACAACACACCAACGACAACGGTTAAATAAAACCGTTGTCTTTTTTAAATAAAAGAGCGCACAAAGACAACGGTTTTAAACAACCGTTGTCTTTCTAGTGTTGCGTATTTCAGTACGCTTAAAGACAACACAACAATGACAACAGTTAAAAAAACCGTTGTCTTCTTTAAAAAAAAAACGCACATAGACAACGGTTTTAAAAAACCGTTGTCGTTGTGGTGTTGTCTTTTCACAAAATGCACAAAGACAACACACTTATAACAACGGTTAAGTAAAAACCGTTGTCTTTGACAAAAGTGTTGCATCAAAGACAACGGTTTTGGACCAAACTGTTGTCTTTTATACAAAAGACAACACTTTTCTTAAAAACTGTTGTCTTTCTAGTGTTGTCTATGTGCATTTTTCTTGTAGTGTTACAGAACTTGAATCTAAAACACCTTTGGAACTAGTGGTTTTCTTGATATAGTTCAAAAACATTTCTTCATAAATAAAGCTATTTTGCAAAATTTGAATCTAAATCCATCTCTCATCCATCATTAATTGATCTATCATGCAATTACTAACTGCTAGTTTAGGTTATTTCAGTAATTCAGTAGAAAAGAAATACATACTCATTTGACTAGGCCAAGATGAAACATACACGGTAAATTATTACATTTAATCATTAAATATAAGAAAATCTAGCAGTAAATTTAAGTTTTTGAAAATAACTTACCTTGAGTTCCCAATAAGTATGTCTTCGGCGGTAGCGGGAGGTGGTAGACTGGCGATTGATTTGTTACGTCGGCAGGAAGAGGGAGCGGGAGGTGGCATCTGACCTTCTACGTCGTCGGCAGCAGTGAGAGGTGGCGGAGATAGGAGTTAAGGTTTTCTTACTTTAACAATTAATTTATAAAATTTTAGTACAACATTTAGAGGCGGTTGTTATAATTGTCAGAAATACTCATTTAGCAGCGATATAACCGCCGTTAAGTGTATGTCGCTAAAAAAACAGTTTTTTGTAGTGTGCGAAAAAAGTAAATGCATAATGAGATTGCATGTATTGTTTTAAACTATAATATATATTAAAGCTAACCAACATGGTTGGCATGGTGGTTCATCGATCCCCACCCATGTGAGTAAAAGCACGAAAAATATAAATGATTGGCCAGTCCCCTACCACTCAGAACATTTTTTGAAAGCAAATAAAAACACGAAAAATATATCAACGAAATAAAGACAAGTGACCTCGGGTGAAATTAACTGAAACATAATATTATGAAAAGTTGAATTAAAATAACTCCAATTAAGTCTCGGTAGCAGACAAATTAAACAAAATAGGAAGGATGGAATATTTAATAAGAAAATTTAAATATTAAACGTCTTCATAAGAGTCGACCGGGGAAGAGAGGACATTTTGTAGCGACAGTAAGCGAGGAGGGGAATGGCGGCGCCCAAGGCCAAAACGGAGATAGCGAGAGGAAGTGAAGGCTCTAAAGTGGCATACATCCCACACAGGAATGCGATTCCCACTCCTAGGGATGCCCAGACCATAACTTCGTTAGCCAAAAAGGATAGCTTTAAAATTCTGTACATGTCGCGATATGGGGTTGCAACAGCGTCCACCAAGGAACCGTTATTGAATACAGCCAACATAGAGCATATGAAAGCAACAACATCGGAAACAACAAAAGCCTTAAACGCTGCATTCCTTATTAATATTGCCTTCCCTGCTTCTTCAGAATCGACGTTGCTGTTGTATCCTCCTGGGACAGTAAACCCCGCTGCAAAGGTTATGGTTGCTATCAACGTAGCTACAATGATGTTTGTCTCACTGCTTCGTACCAGATTATCGACCATATCATTAATATCAACGTCTTTCTTAGTAGTACTGATTTTCTTTCTCCAAGTTTTGGTGAGATCAATACGTTGACCATAACGTCCATAAACTCGGTAGTAGTGTTCCTGCATTAATTAATTACGGAGTAATTAATGATTTCATTTTCATTCTTAGAGTTAGTTATTTTTTCTTTAATTTGGCACAATTAATTTAATAAGAGCAAATATCAATTTCGGTCCCACAAGTATTAACAAAATGACAGTTTTAGTTTATATGTTTAATTTCTACTAATTTTCATTTACGACTATATATTATTTTAGTACCAATTTTCATCAATGATTATTGTTTTAGTGCCAAAATTCATCAAGCTGGTCACCCTTACGTTTAAGACATGCCGAAATATGAAATTATTAATGGTATTCTTTTTCTTTTCAAATTAAGATCCCAATTTAAGCATAAATAAATGGATTTAAGCCCTAAGATCGATCTCAATTCACAGTTCTCTTCTTCAAATTAAGGTATGATGCGAATGAGAATTGCAAGAATTGCGAATTGGGATCGATCTTAGAGCTTAAAATTCTTTTATTCATACTCAACTTGGGATCTTAATTTGAAATTAACGAAAACACCGTTAAAAATTCTAGATTTCAGCATGCCTTAAACAGAGGGATAATCATCATGATGAATTTTGATACTAAAATAATAGTTGTGGATGAAAATTGATAATAAAACAATAGTTGTAGATGAAAATTGGTATCAATTAAACATGTGGACCAAAATTGTCATTTTGTTAATACTCGTAGGACTAAAATTGATATTTGCTCAATTTAATATTGCAAATACCAATTTTGGTCCCACAAGTATTAACAAAATGATAATTTTGGTCCACATGTTTAATTCCTACCAATTTTTATCCACAACTATTGTTTTACTACTAATTTTTATCCACGATTATTGTTTTAGTGTCAAAATTCATCACGCCGGTGACCCATTCGTTTAAGACATGCCAAAATATAAAATTATGAAGGGTATTTTCGTCATTTTCAAATTAAGATCTCGAATTGAGCATCAATAAAAGAATTTAAACCCTAAGATCGATCTTTACAGTTTTCCTCCTCAAATTAAGGAAGGATGAGGAGGAAAATTGAGAATTGGGATCAATTTTATATCTTCAATCTCTTTATTTAGGCCCAAATTAGAATTTTAAGTTGAAAATGATGAAAATACCCTTAAAATTTTTAAATTTCAGCATCTCTACCTTAAACAAAGAAGTGACCGACATGATGAATTTTGGCACTAAAACAATAATCATGGATGAAAATTGGTACTAAAATATAGTCATGGATGAAAATTGGTAAGAATTAGACATGTGGATGAAAACTGTCATTTTGTTAATACTCATGGGACCAAAATTGGTATTTGCTCATAAATTAAGGGAATAAGGTTCAAATTGGCCACTGAACGTAACCTGAAAATGCAATTAGGCCACTGAACGAAAAAAAAAAAAAGTGCAATTAGGTCATTGAACACTCAAAAAATGTGCAATTATGCCACTGAACTCTCCAAACGTATGCAATTTTACCGGATAGCAAGTTACCATCAATTTTAGCAGGTTACCTGCTTACGTGGCAGCTTAGTTGGCATTTTTAATAATTTTTAAATAATTTTTAATAATTAATTTTAATAATTAATTTTATTAAAAAATTGGAAAAAATTAAATAAAAAATAAAATAAAGTCGTTTTTATTTTTTTTAAAAAAAAATTAATAAAAATTTATTATTAAAATTTATTAAAAATGCCAACTCAGCTGCCACGTAAGCAGATAACCTGCTAAAATTGATGGTAACCTGCTATCAGGTGAAATTGCACATTTTTTGAGTGTTCAGTGGCCTAATTGCACTTTTTTTTCGTTCAGTGGCCTAATTGCACTTTCAGGTTACGTTCAGTGGCCAATTTGAACCTTATTCCTAAATTAAGACATATGTATTATGAGCAAATACCAATTTTGGTCCCACGAGTATTAGCAAAATGACAGTTTTGATCCACATGTTTAATTCCTATCAATTTACATCCACGACTAGTATTTTAGTACCAATTTTTATCCACGACTAACTTTTTAGTGTCAAAATTCATCACACCGGTCACCGATCCGTTTCAAATATGTCGAAATATGAAATTATTAAGGGTATTTTTGTCTTTTCCAAATTAAGATCCCAATTTGAACATGAATAAAGGAATTTAAGCTGTATGATCGATCTCAATTCACAGTTCTTCTCCTCAAGTTTAGGTAGGATGAGGAGGATAACTGCGAATTGGGATCGACCTTAGGGCTTAAATCTTATTATCCATGCTCAAATTGGAATCTTAAGTTGAAAAGGACGAAAATACCCTTAAAATTTTTAGATTTCGGCATGTCTTTAACGAATGAGTGACCAGTGTGATAAATTTTGGCACTAAAACAACAATAGTCCTGGACAAATATTGACACTAAAACAATAGTCGTGGATGAAAATTAATAATAATTAAACATGTGGACCAAAACTGTCATTTTGTTAATATTCATGGGACTAAAATTGATATTTGCTATATGTATTATCAAGGGCGGGTGTACGTACTTACATCATTGGGATCATTGCGACAATTGAAGGGATTTCCATGATGTTCCATGTATATGTCTGATGGATTTTGGTGTCGCTTATTAAAGACCAATTGCTTCTTATTATCCTTACGAGCAGATTATGCACAAATTCTTCCGGCCAGTAGTCTTCATAAATGGGAAGCAGGTGTATTGGTGTGTTGCCATCCTCGTCTACCTCAGAAGCAAGGTTGTCAAGTTGGTTACACTTTTTTATGTATTTAAACACTTTCATTTCACCACTCTGGATTGCCTCATGAAGGACGTTTTGCCCTTTACTATTCACCCTTTCCCAACAATCTGGGCAGCGATCTGATATGCATTTCATAATTCCAACGCGATCCTCCCTCGCTGCTATATGAAATACAGTTGTCCAATCATCATCCCCTCTGCCTGTGCGAACAAATCTTTGACAAATATCCTCATAATGAAGTTTATCAAATTGCGTCTTTCCATTGTCAAGGGAACGCGGAAACACATCATCCAACTCAGGGACATTGCGGCTCAATTAAAGAAGTTGAAAATTATTCTTCCAGATACCTTTGTGGTGCACTTTGCACTAAATACCCTATCTCAGGAATATAGCGCGTTTAAAATTTCCTATATAATACACATAAGAAAGAATGTTCTATCAATGAATTGTTTACCATGTGTACTCAAGAGGAAACACGGCTTATGACTGAGCTTGGGGAAAATGCTTTAATGACCACAACAAGGCCTAAGAGAAAGTCTAGAAAGCCTAAGGGACTTACCATGGCTACTAAGGGAAAACTAACCCCTAAAGCAGACATTAAGAAGATACAAAAGTGTTTCTTTTGCAAAAAGAAGGGACACATGAAGAAAGATTGTATCAAATTTCAGAAATGGATGTCCCAAAAAGGTAACATTTCCTCTTCCTTTGTTTGTTTCGAATCTAATATGTCAGAAGTTAATACTAATTCATGGTGGGTTGACACTGGTTCAACAATCCACATTGCAAACTCTTTGCAGGATATGACAAAACAGAGACAGCCGATGGAAACTGAGTGTAGCATCTTCTCTGGAAATAAGATTGCATCACCAGTAGAAGCTGTCGGAGTTTGCAATTTAGTTTTGGACAATGGTTTTGTATTGACATTAGAAAAGTCATTTTATGTTCCTAGTTTTTCTAGGAACTTAGTTTCAGTATCTAGACTTGTACCCTTCGGATATTCTTTTGAATTTAATACCAATAATATCAAGTTATTTCGTTATTCTACTTGTGTTGGTACTGGTACATTGTCTGATAGTCTTTTTCGTCTAAACTTAAAGAATAATTCAATTTATAATTCTTTACATGTTCAAAACGGCACTAAACGGTGCAGTATTAACGACAATTCCTCAATGTTGTGGCATCGGAGATTAGGTCATATCTCCCTTAAGCGTATTAAAAGGTTAGTAAAGGATGTAGTACTTTCTACTCTAGACTATACGCTCAAGGGAGATATGACCTAATCTCCGATGCCACAACATTGAGGAATTATCGTTAATACTGCACCGTTTGGTGCCGTTTTGAACATGTAAAGAATTGTAAACTGAATCATTCTTTAAGTTAAGACGGAAAAGACGATCAAACAATGTACCAGTACCAATACAAGTTGAATTACGAAATAACTTGAAATCATTGGCATTAAATTCAAAAGAATATCCGAAGGGTACAAGTCTAGATACTGAAACTAAGTTCCTAGAAAACTAGGAACATAAAATGTCTTTTCTAACGTCAATACAAAACCATTGTCCAAAACTAAATTTCAAACTCCGATAGCTTCTACTGGTGATACAATCTTGTTTCCAGAGAAGATGCTACACTCAGTTCCCATCGGTTGTCTCAGTTTTGTATCCTACAAAGAGTTTGCAATGTGGATTGTTGAACCAGAGTCAACCCACCAGGAATTAGTATTAACTTCTGACATATTAGATTCGAAACAAACAAAAGAAGAGAAGATTTTACCTTTTTGGGACATCCATTTCTTAAACTTGATACAATATTTCTTCATGTGTCCTTTCTTTTTACAAAAGAAACACTTTTGTATCTTCTTAATGTCTGCTTTAGGGGTTAGTTTCCCCTTAGCAGCCATGGTAAGTCCCTTAGGCTTTCCGGACTTTCTCTTAGGCCTTGTTGTGGCTATTAAAGCACTTTCCCCAAGCTCAGTCATAAGCCGTGTTTCCTTTTGAGTACACATGGTAATCAATTCATTGATAGATCATTCTTCCTTATGTGTATTGTAGGAAATCTAAAATGCGTTATATTCTTAAGATAGGGTATTTAGTGCAAAATACACAACAAAGGCATCTAGAAGAATAATTTTCAACTTCTTTAATTGAGTTGCAATGTCCCTGAGTTGCATGATATGTTTCCGCGTTCCATTGACAGTGGGAAGGCATATATTGATAAACTTCATTATCAGAGTACTTGCCAAAGATTTGTTCGCGTCAGCAAATTGCTCATCGATGGCCTCAAGTAATGTCTTAATTTCCTCAATTTCATCGACGGGACCACGAATCTCTTTGGCAATTTTTGACTTAATAAGGAATACGCCTAAGCGATTTGCTGTTGCCCATCGCTCGTATAGCATTTTTTGTTCCTTAGTGCTTTCCGCAGTAAGCTCAGAAGGCTTCTCATTGCGGATAGCATAATCAAACCCTAATATTCCAAAATTCTATAGAACAACGTCTTTCCACTCTTTGTGATTATCATCATTAAGGATAGGAATATCAATAGTTATTGATTGAGTGATTGTAAGAGTGATTGTAAAAAGAAAATTGAAAGCTTGGTTAGAATTTTTTCGAGGCACAAAATTAGAGAGAGATACTGTAGTACATAATATTACCAATGTAAAAGTATGCAAAAGATAAGTTCGGATGCCATAAAAATTACATGTGGGCTAAATTTTTACGCATAATGAATCTACCAAAACTGAATGATAGAAACAGAATGGATGAGATTTTAGTTTTTCCACCCTTAATGACAAAACTACCAAACTATATGCCGATACATAATCCCTGTGGGAAAATTATGATCATAGTATGGTATTTCATCCTAATTAACCCTACAAATATAACAAAATTGCCTGTGGGCTAAATTTTGCCCTATCATGGAGAATTAACTACAATATTCTTGCCTTTAACTTTTATGGAGTAAAACTTAATATGTAATTTTGATAAATTAAAGATGTTGTAGCTACTCTTTAATTAACCAAAGAACATAATCACATTAGCAAGAAAGCCTAATAAACAAACAAATTAAACCAAAATATTATAGACAATCCTTAGGTATACTCCCAGGAAAGTTGGTCGAGGTGAAGCTCGGTTAAAAACCAACTCCTTAGACAGAGTAGTGTCGCAAGGGGACTAGTAGCAACAAGGCTTTTAAGCCAGGGCCATAGAACTAGTATTCCTCCCCAAGAAACTTCCCTATTCTTGTGTTCTCATTTTTGAAGTAAAATCGTTTGAGTGTAGTTGCACCTAACTTATGGATAAGGCTTTGAATAGGGTAAACTACGAATTGTTTATGTACTTTATGTGCTTTAGAAATTTTATAAGAGCACGAGTGGAGTAATAACTGAAAAGTAAGTAATAATATGCATAATCTAACCTGAAAGACACTAAGTCATGCATAGCATATAATTCAGACCTAAGGCTCTAAATTTTTCTTGATGAACATGCTTTTCTACCGGCATAATTATAACTGTCAAATAATTATTGAAATAAAGAGATAAATAGCATACTCAGATTATGCACATTACTCACAAATACTCCACAATTAGATTGCAACACTTAATACAATTTAAACTGAAAAACATTATTAAATTAAAATTGAACTGAAAAATTAAAACTGAATAATTTTTCGAAGTTGAATAATAATTTAATAATAGAGTTAATAATAATAATAATAAATTCAATTAGATAATTTAATTAGAAGAAATTCAAATATGATGAAGATATTAAACTGAATGAATTGATGTAGTCCAAATATCAATTCAGATCTGACCCAAATTCAAAACAGGCCCAATAAAAAAATTGTTTATTTATTTATAATAATGAGCCCAAGTCTGGCCCAATTGGGCTAGACCTGGCCCATTACCTTAAACATCTTCATTCATCATCTTCGTTAGTTACTCTCCAACAGCAGCGACGTAGATGTTCGCAATCAGCCGCGTCGCAGAGCAGTAGAAAGCCAAAAATTAATTATCTAATTTTAAATTTTTTTTGTTCTTTGTTTTTTGTTTTTTGTTTTTTGTTTTTTTTTTGTTTTGTTTTTTTTGTTTTTGTTTTTGTTTTTGTTTTTGTTTTTTTTTTTTTTTTTTTTTTTTTTTTTTTTTTTTTTTTTTGCGGAATAAATCAAATTTCCAGCAGCCCAGACAATATAATTACATGTAAATATTCAAATATGTATCTCAATTATACAATGTATACAACATATTCAAATATAATATAGATGTAATTAAACGAACTAGGCAGAGATTATAAAGGCAATTGATACCAACTGTTAGACTAAATATATATCACATGTATATAATATGTGATACAAGACCGACTAACCTCCCGCCAAAGTTCTTGAGGCGGTTGAACGATCTGTACTGCTTACTTTAGATAACACGAGTATTTTGTCTCTCACTTTACTCAGCTCTCTCTAGATGGTGTATGAGGTATGTAATGTGAGTAGTGAGAGGACTAGTAACCTTATATAACCACTGGCCATCATTGTGATTGCATGTCTTTAGGTCTCCTAAACCCTAACTAGACTCCTAATCATAATGGTAGTCTAGCTATTAGGTTATTAGTAAACCCTAACTAGACTCCTAATCATAATGGTAGTCTAACTATTAGGTTATTAGTGTTGCACCACATATTAAATACTGAATATTATCATAACTTATCCTAATATAATAATCTATATCTATACTATATATAAAAACAAAATCCTGAACTTTTAACTTTCCGCCCAATTCTTAAAAAATCTCTATTCCTAATAAAATATATTGATTTCTACTTTCCCATTCGTACAATAATTCTGGGTTAAAATTCTATTCCAACATTATAAAATAGTGTAATACAATTCCTATTGTAATCTATACAATATATAAAAACAAAATCCTTGAAATTTTAACTTCCCACCCAATTCCTAAAAAATCTCTGTTCCTAATAAAATATATTGATTTCTACTTTCCCATTCGTACAATAATTCTGGGTTAAAATTCTATTTTAATATTATAAAATAGTGTAATACAATTCCTATTGTAATCTATACTCTACTATATATAAAACCAAAATCCTTGAAATTTTAACTTCCCGTCCAATTCTTAAAAAATCTTTCTTCCTAAAAAATATATTGATTTCTACTTTCCCATTCGTACAATAATTCTGGGTAAAAATTCTATTATAATATTATAAAATAGTGTAATACAATTCCTATTGTAATCTATACTATATATAAAAACAAAATCCTGAACTTTTAACTTTCCGTCCAATTCCTAAAAAATCTCTATTCTAATAAAATATATTGATTTCTACTTTCCCATTCGTACAATAGTTCTGGTTAAAATTCTATTCTAATATTAAAAAATAGTGTAATACAATTCCTATTGTAATCTCTACTATATATAAAAACAAAATCCTTGAAATTTTAACTTCCCGCCCAATTTCAAAAAAATCTCTCTTCGTAATAAAATATATTGATTTCTACTTTCCAATTCGTACAATAATTCTGGGTTAAAATTCTATTATAATATTATTATAAAATAGTGTAATACAATTTCAATTGTAATCTATACTATATATAAACACAAAATCCTGAACTTTTAACTTCTCGTCCAATTCCTAAAAAATCTTTCTTCCTAATAAAATATATTGATTTCTACTTTCCCATTCGTACAATAATTTGGGTTAAAGTTCTCTTCTAATATTATAAAATAGTGTAATACAATTTCTATTGAAATCTATACTTCTATATCTATACTATATATAAAAACAAAATCCTTGAAATTTTAACTTCCCGCCCAATTCCTAAAAAATCTCTCTTCCTAATAAAATATATTGATTTCTACTTTATCATTCGTACAATAATTCTAAGTTAAAATTCTATTCTAATATTATAAAATAGTGTAATACAATTCCTATTGTAATATATACTATATATAAAAACAAAATCTTTGAAATTTTAACTTCCCGCCCAATTCCTAAAAAATCTCTCTTTCTAATAAAATATATTGATTTCTACTTTTCCAATCGTACAATAATTCAGGGTTAAAATTCTTTTAAAATATTATAAAATAGTGTAATACGATTCCTATTGAAATCTATACTATATGTAAAAACAAAATCCTTGAAATTTGAACTTTCCGCCCAATTCCTAAAAAATCTCTCTTCCTAATAAAATATATTCATTTCTACTTTTTCATTCGTACAATAATTTTGGGTTAAAATTCTATTATAATATTATAAAATAGTGTAATACAATTCCTATTGTAATCTATACTATATATAAAAATAAAATCTCTTGAAATTTTAACTTCTCGCCCAATTCCTAAAAAATCTTCTTCCTAATAAAATATATTGATTTCTACTTTCCCAATCGTACAATAATTCTGACCCACCAATTTCTAAAATAAATGCTTTATTAAATAGTTTCTAAGAAAAAACTATGAGACCCTTATGTTTTATTAATGAATTTTTAAAAATTTTAATTAAAAAATTGTCCCGTGCATTATTTAATAATATCTCTTTATAATTGGTCAAATTATTTAATTATGGTAAATTAGGGAATAATTAATAATGGTAATAGAAATTCTAGAAGAATATTGAAATGAAGAATATTTAATTATTGTTATATTATTATTGTGACTCACGGAATACAATACAAAAATATTTAATTATGGTTATATTATTATTGTGCCTCACGACCATTATATACTAACAGAACTTGAAAAGAAACTAATAATAATATAATAATAATATAAGTGGTAATAATAATATCTAAAAGTAATTAAGTGTTAATAATAATAGTAAGAATATTAACGTAAGAATTATAACATAGAATAAATCGTAATAATTAATAACTATAGTCTAGGATTAAATTTGGAATTGTCAGAAAAGATAAGCAACTTATGATGAAATTAACTCTTAAATAATTATATATCGATTTAAATATTCTTAATATATTACAACAATTTTCATTCCGTGCATCGCACGGGTGAAAATACTAGTAATAGTAACGAATAAGACGTTACACATTTCATAATTCTAACGCGACCCTCCCTGGCTGCTATATGAAATTAGGGGTGTAAGCGAGTCGAGCCGAGCTCGAGCTTGGGTAGGCTCAAGATCGAGCTCGTTAATGGAAGCTCGGCTCGAACTCGAGTTTAATCGAGCTCAAGAACTGATGCTAGCTCGGCTCGAGCAGCTCGATTGTTCTAGCTCGAGCTCGAACTTGATCTTGAACTTGAGTTCGAGCTTGATCTTGAGCTTTTTAATTGTTATTTTTATATATATTATAATTATATTATGTTATATTATATATTATACGGCTCGACGAGCCACGAGCCTATAAAATCTAGGCTCGGCTCAAGCTCGATTATCAAACGAGCTGTTCGAGCTCAGTTCGAGCTCAATTTTAACCGAACCGCTCATGAGTAGCTCATGAGTGGCTCGACTCATTTACACCCCTATATGAAATACAGTTGTCCAGTCATCATCGCCTCTGCCTGCGCGAATGTAAGCTGTAGAGCTTTTCGCGTTAAGTATAGTGTAAGTGGCTCCCCAATTGTGGATTCTTGCGGCGTAGTGTGGTGGCGTCCAACCAAAATCAACTTTCATCTCACACAAACGGATCTCCCTTTCCAACAGTAACACCATGCATGCATTCCGTATCTGAATTGAATAAACAACCATAGAATTATCAAATACCTTATCAATTACTATGTTTGATAAAGATTGTAGACATAAAATTTTGTTTAGAGTTGATGGGTTTTAATTTACCCAAGTCACCATAAAACTGGGCTAATAATGGTAATCGGTACAAAAATTTTATTGGATTAATAGCACCCAAAACCATCAATCGTTATACCCTGCACCACGGCGCACATAGCACTGTGCGTCCCGCGCCTCCCAAAATGACGTTGTTATGGTAAGTTATGTAGGGAATTAACGTGATTATGTGTATTTATTTATACAGTTATGTGTATTTGTTTATACAATTATGTACATTCATGTATACAATTATATATGTCTATTCTAGTATAAAATTATGTACATTTTTTAACATGAGATTTTTTTTTAAAAAGAAAATTAACCGCCAACACTGGGTAGCGAAATTTGAAAAAAAAAATCTGAAACGACGTCGTTTTGCATCAGGACGCACAATGCAATGCGCGCCCTGGTGTACGATATAAATTGCCCAAAACCATTGCTACAATTGTATTAAATAAATAGAGGAAATAAATTTGGCCCAAACAGCTCGACTAACGAGCCCAACCACAAGCTGGCGGAGCGTTATGCTGTGCAACCGTGTGCACTATGCATGGTGCACACGGAATTGGATCCATAATTTCTATACTATATATCCATAATTCTTATACTATATATCCATAATTCCTATACTATAGATTCATAATTTCTATACTGTAGATTCATAATTTCTATACTATAGATTCATAATTTCTAAACTGTATAGTTATCAAATTATGAACATATAGTTCAGTGATTTGTGAATACAGAGTTCAATAATTGGTAATATGAAAATTGAAAATTATGAACATAGAGTTTTGTAATTGTGAATATATAGTTCAAGAATTATGAATTTATATTATAAAAATTATGGATCTATAGTATAGAAATTATGGATTCAATTGCATGGTGCACACGGTTGCACAGCATAATTTGGCCAAGCTGGCGGATATTACAATTGCCCGACATTTAGAGGACAATTGACACATAAATTGCACCGTTACTAACGAAGAAGTCATCAAGAGGAGAAGAAGAGAGCTGGTGATGCTTTGAACTAAACTAAACCACCCCTGCGCGCCTTTTATACTACTTCTAGGGATGCATGTCGTGGACAAGTGCATGAGCCATAATGTGTGTCATGCCAGGTGCCAAGTTTTCCACCCAAACAAACCACGTTGCAAAGCACATTCGAAGTCCTCTCCAATCACCCGAAAACAGTGCAACTCGATACCCACTACCCAGAACCATCCACCTCATCATACGACTCAACCCCTTTCACTATCGACTGACCCCAAGTTTGGGCGCATTGCTGGGCGAGGAGCTAAAAGTCCTTGTGATCATGGACCAAGAGCACTCTGTTATGGTCTGATCTACCACTCACCAGTGGACTCAGAACTGGGGTTGGGGGTGCACCACGCTTCTCTTCACTATGTTTTTCTATATCCTAATCCATATCACTTTGTCAAACACGCCCTTAATCCCTTTCATGAAAGAAGTCCACCCCCACTTTCCTTAAGAGACTCCCCTCTACTGAAAAAGCTAATTAATCAAACGCTCGTATTGGTTGTAGACTTAATCAAAAGTTAATTAATTAAATGCTCAAAGTCTTAATAAGTTTTTAAACACCAGTAGACTTTTAAAGACTCTATAAAAGTCTGAATCAAATACCAGTATACTTTTAAAGACTTTTGAAAAGTCTGAATCGAATACCGGTAAACTTTTAATGAAATTGAATACCAACAAACTTTTAAAAGCTAACAGTTTATTTCTCCAAAACACTAAAATTCAAAAGCTTCTCAAAGCAGTTTTTTTTTAATTAAATTTTTGAGAAAGTCATTTTATATGTAATCAACTATCTGCTAACAGCTAATTTACTAAACATCTTTCTACCATCCGCTAATGTTATCAGCTAGTCAAATCTTAATAACTTTTAAGGAACATGATTTTTTTTAGTGAAAAGGTAATATTTGGTAATTTATATATAAAAATCATAAAAATTATTATATTTATACTAAAAATTGGCATATATTTGTGATTCATGTCATATTCGAAGCTATCCCATTATTATATACGGGAAAGTGCTAAGTGGTACAGTGTATTCAATCAAGACTTTTAAGGACTTTCAAAGACTTTTAATGACATTAAAAGTTTATTGCTATTCAATTTACACTTTCAAAGACTCTTTAAAAGTCTACCCATATTTAATTCAGAATTTTTAAAAGTCTTTAAATGTATCCTTACATTCTATTAAGACTTTTATAGAGTTTTTAAAAGTCTATTGGTATTCAAAAACTTCCATAGACTTTATTAGAATAGGATTTCTGAAGACTTTTTCTTCCTTAGTATCTAAAAACATAATAAGTGTGGATGAAGGTTATACTCTTAATTTATGTTCATTTTTATTTTTGTTAAATTTTATGATATATTATGCTATAAATGTTGTACTATACAATATTTTGGACAAACATACCCCTATCGTTATAACTTCCGTTATTTTTTCCACTATTGCTACCATGCACATGCATCCACCATATATTTTCTTATTTTCAATAATAATAATAATAATAATAATAATAATAATAATAATAATAATAATAATAATAATAATAATAATAATAATAATATACACATTATATATTGGGGTTATATGTATTTTTTTTTTTTTGGAAAAAGAGTTATATGTTAGTTATTTCTTAAAATATAAATATTAAATTTGTAGAAATGTTTTACATTATTATTATTATTATTATTATTATTATTATTATTATTATTTACAATAATTTAAATATCTAAAATCTAAATAAATTTAAAATTTTAATATAAAATATTAATATTGGACAGCTATTTTTGCGCATCAGAATACTAGTAAATAGATTAAAGCTAACCCTTCAACCCCAAACTTTTCAACTTTCTATACAAACTTTTTTCCGCTATTTAAACCACACAAATTTTTCATCGATTTTTTTTTAATCAAATTTTATGGTACGTTTCAAATATCTCATAGATATTTATATATATATTTTTTATTTTTATCTCTTTATTTTCATACATATTTATATAAAAAATTAATATTTGCGGTTGTTCAAGCAAAACTTTTTGCTGCGGACAGCACAACAGATTTTTGATGTTGTTTGCAATAGATTTTCCCTGTTGTTCGCAACAGATTTTTGCTGCAAACAGTAGAAATCTTCTATTTCGACCAGCAACAAGCTGCTGTTGGTGGCAACAAAATTAACATACCCAAATTTTTAACTTAATTTTTTTTTAGAGTTAATTCCATTTTTTGTCCTAGATTTATAAGTGGCAGTTCACTTTAATTTTTTTTTTTATTAGAACATCCATTTTTGGTCCTATTATTATTGTAACATGACTATTTTTGGCCCTTTATTAACAAAATAATTTAAATATCGTTAAATACAATGACATTTTGATCTTAAATTATGAATGTTTTCAATATATATATATATATATATATATATATATATATATATATATATATATATATATATATAGCGGTTCAACCTACTTTATATATTAAAAAAAAGATTGAAATGTCTTTGTATTTAACGATATTTCAACAATTTTGTTGATGTAGGACTAAAAACGGTCATGTCACAATAATACTAGGACCAAACGAGGATATTATAATAAAAAAAAATACTTATGGATTGTCACATATAAATCTAGGACAAAAAATATAATTAACTCAATTTTTTTATATAATTAACATAATTTTATGTAATTGGATGTTCATTATTTATTAATATATGCTTTTGCATTAATTTATTTATGATTTATAAAAATATATTTTTGTAAGAAAATTATAAATAATGTATTAATAGAAGTTATGGTGTTCGTAAATGTATATTCAGTTCAGAGTTTTAATAACTTTTGTAAACATTTTAATATGATTTTTTTTAAAATCTATAGTTATTTGTCCAACAATTTTTTTTTTTTATACTCGTAGAAAGTCGATAACATTTTAAAAAATTATGAGAAAGTCTAAAGAAAATTCTACAAAAATTATTTAAAATTCATCACTTCAAAATCTTTAAAAATCTGAATTGAATTCGGGCCTAAGTTTTCCCTACATCCATCACTTTATGTGGTAAGTATATTACCTGTTATTGGGAGAAGAAGTATATTACCTGTATTTAAGCACCCCAGGGCAGAGATACCTATAATCATAGTATAGAAAAACGCGTCACAAATATAATATAAAACTTTATACTTGTAAGAAAATAGGACGGGAATTTTCCAACTATGTAGTATTTATCGGGACAATTTATATCATGTACCAAAATTGACCTAACATTGTAGACCCTAAATCAAAACGATCATGTACAAAATTCATATATTGTAAGGTACAAAATTTCATAACACAAAACACATATATATGTTATATATTTACCAATTTTTCAAATATAATTTGGTTACAAAATTTGTATTTATAAGCATAGAATTTTAGAACATAAGAAATAAAAATTCATAAAATAAGACACAACTACTAATTCGTTTCAGATACAAAATTCATATCCTTAAAGAAAACCTCAATAGTGATGAGGTTTTTGAGGTGTTAGTTAGGAGGGATGAGCTAAAGAGGAGGAAAAAAAGAAAAAGAAAAAAAGGCCTGACGTGATTTTTATTTTTATTTTTTTTAAAAAAATAACACTGTTAGAGGGTGCACTGCACATGCTCGACTGGACGCTGCGTTGAATGACTTAAATTTTGGTGAGTCCCACAATCTGATAAAAACCAAGGTTCGTAGGAAAATACTACATGGGATATGCACTCCCATTTCTTACTTCCAATTTGTACTCCCTCTCACAAATTCTTGATGTAGACACATTCCCTGGACCTCCATGATGAAAATAGTCAATCTTTGTTTGCCATGTTATAGAGTACAAGTGATGGAATAAAATTTGGGAGTACATGTAATAAAAGGGGAGATTTTTTTTTTCTCTCTTCACCTTCTCTCTTCCACCTAAGTTTCCTTTCGCAAAAACCACACCAAAAACCTCAAAATAACTACTATTAGTGATACCCTAAGATACAAATTTCATAACACCTATATAAAAACTGACAATATAAAATACATACACATGTACCAGAGTTCACACCTGATCATATTATAGGGGTTGGTATTTACCTCCGGCCAACACTGCTGCGTGGAGTGCATTTCGACCCAATGGCCCACCATACGAAGGCTTTTCAAATCTTTCCAGCATCTCCGCCAAACATTCTCCATATGTCTTTAGTAATGGATCCTCTCCATTTGACTCTGCGGCTATGTAAATGGGCGTCTCTCCAGTATCATTGGGAGGGTACTCGAATTCGCCATCCTCTCGAACCAACAATTTCACCACCTCCACATGCCCCATCCGCACTGCCTTGTGCAATGCCGTGTCACCCACAATATCAACCATTCGTATCAACTCTCTCACTCCAACACCAGATTCTATGGCTTTCTTGGTGACATTATTTATGATTACAGAGACAATCTCGGCATGCCCTTTCTCCGCAGCACAATGTAAGACAGTCCTGTTCTTATGGTTCTTGGCAAGTAACATGGGATAGGTGTCTTCACGGTCTGCTAGGAGCCTTTCCACGAAGTGTTTTTGGCCGTGGAGAGCTGCGACATGAAGCACCGTGTTGCCGGTTGGGGTTACCTGCAGGCGCCCAACCCCGTCCGCCTCCATCTGCCGTAAAACCTCGTAATAATCATCGGGTTCACCACCGTCCCCCGACGGTTTGTACGACTCCATCCGCCGTAAAGCCTCATAATAATCGTCGGGTTTACCTTCCACCGCTGCTTTGTACAAATCCGGCAACATCCTATTAATGTGTTCCATTTGCGTATTTGACCACAATAATTGTACTTTGAGAATGGAGTAAGGAGAGGGAAGAAAGTGACGAAAAAGTGGAAAAAGAAATATTATGGGATAAAACGCATGTGCTACTATATCTTATAGTGCAGGCTGATGAAGTGCTGACTGGTCAAGACCAGAGTAATCTAGATTGAGAGTGAGAATATATGATGGATAATCTAGATTGAGAGTGAGAATTTAGGATGGAGTTAAGTTTAGGAGTCACAATATTAGAATTTTACCTAATGTAGTTTTTTTTGGGTGTCAAACACTGACTTTTTTTTATTTAAAACGGTCATTCAGTTATTGTGATTATTACTCTATAATTTTATCAGGTCTGAGTAAGAACTATCCTTTTAAAAGTAGGTTGAAGATGATATTATTTTGTCCCATAGGGTTAGCTCAGACTGATTATCTTAAAATCTTACTCCAATTATTGTATGAAGGTTCAAATCCTTGGGAACCTAAGGATCTTTGAAAAATTTAAATTGATAAGAGGTGATGAAAATTTTTAGTTGTATAGAGAGTATACATGTAAGGAGTAAGAATCTGAGAATTAATAGGCGACTCGCGATTTTTCTCCTCAATCAATTACTTAGATAGCATCTTAAAGGCTTATTAGTTTAAGTTACAAAATAATGTAAAAGAAAAACAGATATTATCTTCCAATTTTATTTTTTAAAGACCTGGCCGTGGACTGCTTTCACAATCATACTTTTCTTTATCCAGCTATGCAGGTTGTCGGCATTCCGCATTCGATAAACTTTTGTTATGTCAACAAAAAGGAAAACACTAAAGGAGCCGGGGAATAAAAAGGAAAACACTTTGGAAAAAAGATAAATCAACTCTAAAGAAGTAAAATTTTTATCATGTGTTTTAATTTTATTAGAGGAGAATGAAAAGAAAGTAATAAAAATTGTGGCTAATATTATTTTAAATGAATCAGATGATGACATCTAAGCAGGAAATAGAAAATTGAGTAAAATGTAAGAATAGACAAATTATTGCGTGTACCATGATTTACATTTCACATTGTGTGAACCATAACAAAAAATACATTTTTAATATACTAAAAGTATATTATTTATGTATTGAATGTACATTATTTGATAGTGTGGTCCATGCAACTGTGTGGACCATAATAATGGTAGGAATATGTGTAGTATTAATCAATCATTTTAGAGCCATGATATGTCCTAATATGACGTGGCAGACTCTTTCGAATAGATAAAATGGGAGGAAAAGAGAAGTGGTAATGTGAGAAGTATGATCCTGAATTATTGATATAAAAAGGATAAGAATGAACTCACCTCATTAATATTACAAAAATTAAATAAGACCATTACCATTAGTGGAGAAAGGAGATTAGGTCAAATATTTTAATTTAAAAAGTTACTCTCTCTATCTCATTTTATATGTTCCATTGATGAGATTTGAGTGAAATTATTTATAATTCAAAATTTAATAATATTATATTTATTATTTGTATATAAAAATTATATATTTAGAATTTACATTAAAAGTATTATTAAACACAAAATTTAAATTTAAAAATTATAATTATTGTTTAAAGAAAATAAGTCAAGAAGAAAGAGTCCGTCTAACAAATAAATAGTTTACCAGGACTATGTGGTCTAATGGTACCCGGGTTGGACTTCCATTTGGAAGGCTGTGAGGTTGAGAAAGTATATGAACAGATACTACAATGTAATAGAGCCAGTAACATTCAAAAAACAAATAAATAGTTTTTTTGTGTTTCGGGTCTCTCTCTGTCCGGTTAACGGTCCAGGTCCACCCGGTTCGCTCCGAGAGGCACAGAAGCTGGCCCAAAGGGAATCATCACTTGTGGGAATTAAACCCGGGTTATCCCAAAATTCTTCCACACAAAGAGAGCTCATTTGCCACTTAAACTACCATGTTGGGTTACAAATAAATTGTTTTAAACCATTGGATTTGCCCGAAAATTCTCAACTATGATTT
This sequence comes from Ipomoea nil, assembly GCF_001879475.1. Lineage (NCBI taxonomy): Eukaryota > Viridiplantae > Streptophyta > Magnoliopsida > Solanales > Convolvulaceae > Ipomoea > Ipomoea nil. Next base: position 136,481 of record NW_017617293.1, on the reverse strand, counting down.
CACCAACAACAGTTTTTTCCCTCCTAAAAAATTATAATAAAAAATTGTTATACTGTTATCTTTAAACGGATGTCTTTAATAACACATTCCTCAACAATATTTATTTTTTTTAAAATGACTATGGTGAAAATTAACAATACTTTCATCAATAACAAATTAAATTTTTTCATCATAATAAGATAATTATTTATCACTACTATTAACTAAGTGCTTTTTACTGGTAACACGAAGATCATCTACCTTTCTCTGCGGCACAATGTAACACACTTATGTTCTTTTGGTTCTTAGCAAGTATTCAAGTAACATATATAGGAAAGTCATCTTCACGCGGTAGAAGCTTTTTTCACGAAGTGCTTTTGGCCATGGAGAGTTTCCACGTGAAGCACTATATATGTTGCCCTTTGGGGTAATAACATGACGCCCATCCCCATACGCTACTATGTACCATAAAGCCTCAAAAGAGCATTTCCGTCCTAAGATTTTGAAGAGTTATTTTGCTTGGTTGGAGGAGATAAAGAATGAAAGGAGTTGATGGATATATTATACCCACGACCTGACCCGGGGTAGCAACACGGACCCGGAGCACCACGTTGGAGCCCAAAAGCAACATGGACCCGGAGCACCACGTTGGAGCCCAAAAGCACCCGGCCGACAGCACCTTGGAGGTGCCCCGACCCGAGCCGAGTGACGTGGGGCTCGGGTCGGGTGGCACGACCCTACCCGAGCTCGGGACCCGACCCGACCTGGTCCGCCCGGGTCCCCGGTCAAAGGGCGATCTAACCGCCCCCCTCTTTAGGGGGAGTGGTTGGGGGGTTTGTTGCATATAAAAATTCCCCACCTCACCTTGTTAGGACAACTACTTCCTATTCTACACACTTTGTCGTACTAAATCCTTGTAATAACCAATTCTACGGCATTTAATATAATATACGGTCTCACGGCCTTTGCGATATCGTTCTATATTATTCATTTATTATTTATATTACGTTCTTATCTGGATTTATTGATTCGGGTCCACCCCGAGTTAATTAAATCCATCATTGGTGCTCTTGTTGAGAGCTGCTGTACCAGCTCAAGCGTGTTCTATATCCAGTAGTCTACCGCGACCAGCTACTATGGCAAGATTGAGATCCAACTCGTGCCACACCAACGGTTCCCGCGGCACCCAGCTCGTCGCAACCGGGAACGGCCCCAACGGGGTCCACAGCCTTCAACCGGCCACCTCTGCCAGGTCGGGGGGAGACATGAGGGATCGCCTCACCAACCACCGCAGCAACGGCGCGCCACCTCCCGCAGCCCCCGTTCCGCCCCTAGCCCTTGTCCGCGAAGGGGTGGAGGTCTTTGAGCAGGCCTCCACGGTGTTAGCCCGGGTCGCGCGGGGCCTCCGAGCAAGTGTGCCTGCCGACCCAGGCGTCGACCAAGGGCTGTCGCCACCTCCTCCACCTCTTCCCACCCGGGGGCGCAGCGGTCCAAGCACCCAGCCACCCCAGGTCACCCAAGGGGAGGTCAATTCGCCCCGCCAGACGGACACACGGGGAGGAGGGGACTCACGACGTGACCGACGTCATGAGGACGATGGAAGGAGGTCAAACCAAACCAGGCCCGCCATGGAGAGGCTGGGCAGCCGAGTGCCAGCCCGAGAGAGGTTGGGCCCAAGGCCTGCCGCCAACGAGCCTCCACCAGCAGAATCATGCTCCCGCATGCAAGCACGACGACAATCGGTCACCCGGAGGTCGCCAAGCCACGGACCCCGAGCTTAGCCGCGACAAGAGGTGGGCTCGCAGAGGTCACCAGGAAGGGGGACCTGAGCCCCACCTCGGCGTGAACAGGCCTCCCGGGTCGAACGATCAGGTGAAACGAATGGTAGAGCCCCGAGCTCCCATCAGGAAGAGGTTGAGCAGGTGCGGAGGAGGATGGACGAGCTCCAGAAGAAGATCGACGAGAGGGACGGGTCTCCAGAGCCCCAGGACGTGTTTTCCTCCCCGTTCGCAAACACCATCATTGAGGAGCCCTTACCTCGAGATTTTTGCTTTCCCACCATTAAAGCGTACTCGGGGACCACGGACCTGCGGGCGCACCTCACCCGGTACCGGGCCGCCATGATGATCACCGGGGCGACCGACGCCATCCTATGCAGGGGGTTCTTCGCCACCCTGGATGGACAGGCGCATGACTGGTTCGGATCCCTCCCGGAGGGGTCCATCTCCACCTTTGCGAACCTCACACGGCAATTTCTGTCCCATTTCGCCACCAGCATGCAGTGAAAGAAGCAAATCGCCAGCCTGTGCAATCTGAAGCAGGGGAGCTCGAAGTCATTGGCTGAGTACCTTAGCAATCTGAAGCAAATCGCCAGCCTGTGCAATCTGAATCGCCAGCCCATGCTGAACCCCACACGCTATCTCACCCCGCTGACACAACCTGTGGGTACCATCTTGGTGCACGCGGAAGACCAGGGGATCGTGGATTTCCCGAAGGAGGAGTGCATGAAGATATCGTCGAGGGGGGATCCCAACAAGTATTGCAGGTTCCACCGGCAGAAAGGACACGATACAAACGAATGCATCCTCCTAAAGAGACAAATCGAGGAACTCATCCAAATGGGTTACCTCGGCCAATTTATTAAGAAGCCCGGCTAGGCGCAAGGCTAGAAGCAAGGCAATGTATGGAGGAAGGGGGGTGGCCAGGCGCCATCCACCTCGGCACCTCGTAAGAGGGACCACGATCACAGCTCCGATGAGGAGGAGAAGACGACAGAGGACTCCCAACCCCCGAAGAAGCGGGCCAATTACGTTATTTTTGGGGGGCCCGAGGGAGGGGACTCGCCAGCCGAGTGGAAGAGGTGGGCGAGAAGCTTGTACGTGGGGGAGGTCACACGAACGCCCCACGAGAAGAAACTTAAGAGGGAGCCATCACATTCACCGACGCCGACCTGCCAGACGGGCCCCTCCCCCACCGAGACGCCCTGGTGGTCAAGTTGGATATCAACAACGTGGTGGTGCACCGGGTGCTCGTAGACACGGGTAGCTCGATGAACGTCATGTACTATGACACTTTCACCCAGTTGGGACTCTCAAGAGGGCAGCTGGAGCAGGTACGGACCCCCCTGTCCGGGTTCACGGGGGACTCAATTGAGACGGAGGGGTCGGTCAATTTGTAGGTGGAGATAGGCACCCCACCTCACACCAAAGAGGTGGGAGGTCAATTTCGTAGTCGTCAAAATCAGCTGCGCCCACAACATTATACTCGGCCGACCCGCCCTAGAAGACCTCAGGTGCGTGATTTCCATGGAGCACCTGTGCCTCAAGTTCCCGACACCGAACGGGGTCGGGGTCGCCCGGGGAGACCAAAAGGTATGTCGCAGCTGCTACTTGAAGGCGTGCCGTCAAATTGGTCAGAAGGACCTCCAGGTCTACACCATCGCCAAGAAGGCTTTTCGGGAAGAAGCAGGTCGGCCTCGGGCCGAGCCCGTGGTCGAGACAGAAGAGGTCATCCTCGACCTCAGCAGACCCGACCGGGTTGTGAAGGTGGGGGTCGGCCTCCCGGCCGAACTCCGTGCACAAATAATCAGCACCATCAGGAGCTACAAGGAGGTTTTCGCATGGGGCCCCGAGGATATGTCGGGCCTCAGCCGAGACGTGATCACGCATAAGTTGGCTGTCGACCCCGCGGTCAAGCCAGTCCAGCAGCGTAAGAGGTACCTCTCTGCCGAGATGAGGGAGTTCGTCAAAAAGGAGGTCGACACCCTGCTGGAGATCGGCCATGTCAGGGAGGCCCTATACCCCACCTGGCTAGCAAATGTGGTCCTCGCCCCAAAGTCGCCCACCTGGAGGATGTGCGTGGACTACACCGACCACAACAAGGCCTGCCCTATGGACCCCTTCCCCCTCCCTAATATTGACCAATTGGTGGACGAGACAATAAGGTGTGCCCTCATGAGCTTCCTAGACGCGTTCAGGGGGTACCACCAGATTTTCATGGAGGAGGCCGACGAGCAGAAGACCGCCTTCACCACACCAGAGGGGGTCTATTGCTACAAGGTCATGACTTTCGGGCTGAAAAATTCAGGGGCCACCTACACCCGAATGGTGGCCAAGGTGTTCAAATAGGTCCTCGGTCGCAACCTGCAGTTCTACGTCGACGACATGATTGTTAAGAGCTCCGAGGCCGACCTCCACACAGACGACCTAACCAAGGTATTTTCAATTATGCAGCATTTCAATTTACGGTTGAACCCCAAAAAGTGCACCTTCGGGGTGCATGGGGGGAAATTTTTGGGGTACATGGTCTCGAAGAGGGGCATTGAGCCCAACCCCGACAAGGTCAAGGCCATCCTGGACATGGAACCTCTGAGGTCCCTCCGGGAGGTCCAGCGCCTCAACGTATGGTTGGAAGCCCTGGGCCATTTCATTTCGAGGTCGGCCGAGAAATCTTTGCCGTTCTTTGGAGTCCTGAATAAGACCAAGGGCTTCGAGTGGTTCGAAGAGTGCCAGAAGGCGTTCGAAGACCTCAAGACGTACCTGATGTCGCTCCGCCCCCTGGCCAAACCCGTTAAGGGGGAGGTCCTATATTTGTACCTGGGCATCTCGCAGGCCGCGGTCAGCTCCGTGCTGGTCCGGGACGACGAAGGAGTCCAACAGCCCGTCTATTATACGAGCCGAGCTCTACGGGGGGCGGAAATCATGTACACACCCATTGTAACACCCCAGATTTTCAAGACATTTAAAACTTATAAAATAAAGGTGAAATCCCATTAAATCCCAAAACATAATACAAGAGTATGGAGTGCTATGCCACACCTGAGCTAGAGAACTCAGGTGCACGGGCTAACTAACTAATATCCTCAATAATGTAAAGGCATAAGCATGGCACGCAGGCCGAAAAGGGAAACTATCTACTTCTACGTTCCAAGTTCTAGCGCGCTCCGGTGACTTATTCTTCTGTGCCTGAAAGTCAAATATATCTGTTCAGCGAGAGATGCTGGTAACCCACTCCAACGCGTTGAAATACAATACATATAGAGATATATATAGATATACGAAAACCATTTTGAGCATGAAGATATATCCTACGAACTCAAGCTTTTAAAACCGGGAATGACTCGACAGATAAGGCCAGACACGAGCAACAGTTATAACGAGCATATGCAGTTCACAACAGATAAGGCAGATAAGGCAGAGCATAAACAATAGTCACAATCCAACATAAAAAATCCCCAACATAAATCCCATAGTCACATCCCCCAAGACACTCATGATCACCACTCATCCATATCACAACACATAGCACACTTTGTTGGCGCCACAGGACCAATCGCATGCCCATACATGAGGGTCAGCGCATATAGCTCTGACACGGCCCCGCAGCACCCTGCAACGCATCGCAACACGGAGGGGTCGATCGCAACCGACCGATGAACCGCAGCTCATCACAGTGTTTGATCGCAACCAAACAGTGGACCGCAGCCCAAGAGAATGTCATCTGGCCGCAGCCAGGAAAGAGGACGAACCGCAGCTCGTATAGAAACGTTTGATCGCAACCAAACGGTGGACCGCAGCCCAAGAGTATCAATCTGACCGCAGCCAGCTTTTGAACCGCAGCCCAGGGTAGCCAATCCGATCGCAACCGAATTGGGGTAACACACACATAACACATAGCAAGCACATGCAACCCACATTACACATTAGGAAGGGGGAGAGAACGTATAACAAAACCTATGCGTGATCCATCACATACTAAGAATAGTCCTAAGGGATTCATACTTCTACCACCTAGGTCAACGGGGTACCAATTCAACTAGCATGCAATATAATAGACTCCTAAACCTACGAACGGTACCCGAAATATCAGACTAGACGTAGGCACGATAAACGGAGTCCGTTGGGACGCCACGGGGAACGGGGGAACATCAAACGGGGAAGCCGGGATCCCAAGGTGGGATAATTTCCAGCGGGTAGCCGGTGGGTGGGGGGCCACCCGCCGGCTGCCCGCCGGAGTGTACTGTTCCGGGCAGCGGGTCGCCGGCGGGCAGCTGCCCGCCCGCCGGCCACCCGCTGCCGGGCGGTGTTTCACGGCTGTGGGTAGGTGGCGGGTCCCCTACCCCCCCACCTACCCCCCACTGACTCTTTTCACACACTTTACGCCCCGGGAACCGTTGTGGAACCCGAAACCATGCTTAGACACTTTACAATGCAGTTAACGACAACACGTAGACAATTAACAAATCAAATACAAGAATCGAACGGCACATAACTTATCATGCTTTTCTAAATATAATCAACACCCAAACATGCGATTTCCCCACCCGATAATCCAAGAATAAGATCATGTGATACAACCTAGGGTTCTAATCACTTTTATATCAACAAGAATACGGTTCGTCTTCTAATTGCAGGATTCGGTAAGAATAACACATGAACATCAAGAGCATCACACAATTATCAAGAACAACACATAATCATCAAGAACTCCATATAGTCATCAAGAACACCATAATTATCAAGAATCTCCCAATATCAAGATTATCAAGATCCCCCATGGGATCATCACATCAATTATCAATAATAATCATCATAACTCGCCAATACACAATAATATGGGGAAACCCTAAGGGGGAATCATAGCTATGAAAGTAGGTTTTGTTGAGACATGGGTTACCTCTTAGCCTTAATTAATTCCTTGGCTATGAAGGGTCTTTCTTTAAGCTTTCTTGCTTTCTTGATTTCTTCTAAGGGAATTCTTGGAGCTCTTTTGGGATGGTGAGTCGTTTATTGTGGTGGGGGGTTCTAGGTGCCTCTTAAGTCCCCTATTTATATATTTAGGAGTCCTAATTAGGAACTAATATTATAGGCTTGCTAATTCTATTCCTTTTGGGACTAAGGATTGGGTTCCATGGTCCATAGTGGACCATATTAATTAATTAAAGAGAATCCTAATCATAATCTGAATAGTAAAAGACCTACTTCCTTTATTCCTAATAGATAACTAGGTCTAGGATTCCTAATCAGAATCTGAATAGTAAAAGGTTTACTTTCTTTATTCCTAATAGGCTTAAGGCTCTAATTTAGGCAAGGGCTCACGGTTCATGGTGGGCCTTATTAATTAATTAAAGGGAAACCTAACCGAATTAAATCATATTTAATTATTATTAACGGGATTAATTAAATAATTAATCCGGGATTGAAGGCCGTAACACGGGGTGTTACACTCTCCCCCCCTTACGAGAAGCTTCGTCCCCGAAGCTTGGAAATCATTGCAGGGTTAACGAGTCAAGAGAAGAACCGTGGTCCTATAGAGAAGGTATTCCACGGGGAAATTGTATACTTGCACGCCTATGTGTGTTGGGTTTTTGGGAACGATTAGGTTTACAGGGCTAAGAGAGTGGGTTTTAAACTTGAGGACACGGTGAATTCAGGAATTAGGATCGAGTTTTCGAGGTTGCAACTTAGGTTGTGAGGTTGCCACTTGTATGGAATCGTTAAAACATGGGATTGAGAATGGGGTCTGAAGGGTAGAAAGGGTTTTGAAATAAGGAAGGGGCCGATTTTCCGAGGGAGGGAAAGGAATTCGGCTAGGATGGGTTAAGGTTTCTCGATCCCAAGTGAATAATCTGGTTAGATGCTTTGATCACGATGCGCCGACGAGCTGATGATCCTCCTTCCTTGGTGTTGGTGCTTGCTTGACTTTAAAGTCCTTGTTAGACCTTGCTTCCCAGGCTAAGGTTTCATCCTTCTCTTCTTTCTTGAGGGAATTTCCCGTGGTGATTCAACACTTACTTCTTTAATGCGCCCAAGGTCTTGACCGAGTTGGGTCAACCAAGCCAATCTCTTAGGGCGCACTTCCCAAATTCTTCCCAAAGTCTCTTGGGAGTCGATGGACTTTGTGTTGAATTTCTCTTCTTATTGAATTTCATCTCCTCTTTAGTGGATGAAATTCTTAGTAAGACTTCATGTCTTACCCGAGGTTCGGCATTGTTGTGCCCTGTTTGTGTTATTTTTAATGATGAAGGTGTCCTTGCGTGCCCTTTTTCTTTTAAAGCGCAGTCGGTTACCAAATTTCGTTGTGGGATGACTCGGCGACTTTACGAGTCACCTCATTTCCTTGTGGGTCCTTAATGACCCTTGAAGTCTTGGCGCGAATGTGTTCTTCACCCTTTTGCTTAGCACCATGGGCTACGTAGTTCTTGATTCCATACAACTTGTAAGGAGTCCTCTGATTTGCTCGAACGATGTCCATGGTTTGGAGGAGTCCCGGTCCCTCCTTAGCATTTTGACTTTTAAGGTTTTCGTGGGTTCTTAGTACGAGTTCCCAACTCGCCTCCTTGGTTTGTGCAATCCTTTACGTCAAACATCCCTAGTCGGTTGTATCGTAGGATCCGATTTCAATTACTCGTGCAATGTAATTGATTGTGATTTCCCGATGGTGTCTCGTGCGTCAAGGTCTTTCACGTAGGACACTATGCTTGGGTGGTCCATGGTTCCTTACCCAAGACTCACATTCCTCAATCGAGGCACACAAGTGCGCCACAAATCAATAAAATGAGGGGTTAAGAAATCAGCACATTGTACCAGTGGGCGCGAGGTGGGCGGTCGTCCGCCTGCCAAGCTCCTGCCAAGGACCCGCCAAGGTCCCGTCAAGGACCCGTTGGGGACCCGCGGGAAAGTGACTAGGAATAGTCAATTCCTTCGGGAAAGACCCCAAAAATGCACAGATTCATGTCCTGACAAGTCACATGCCCTTGTGCACAATAAAAGGGACTTGGATACATAGGATGACCCATCGTACAATGTTCATTGATCCTTAAGCACGAGTTCTAGAGGTAGATATACATACATATATATATATCTATGTTTTCTTGGTCTGGGTTTAAAGGGGTGTAAGAAGTGCAAGGGCTAGGTTTCAAAGTCGAGGGGCGGATAGGGTCGATGTCTCAAGGTCGTAATACAGGAAGGAAGGTTGCCACCTTGTACGGGTTTGTCTGTAATGAGGGATCAAGAGCGAGGTTTGGAGTGATAGGACGGATTCTTTAACGAAATGGTACTTGATTGGCAAGGGGAGGGAAAGGGGCTAAGGACTCTTGGCTTCGAGTGATTATGCCTGTTTGGGGCTTGGTTGTGGCGTGCAGTCGAACTGGTGATCCCTTTTCATTGGCTTTGTTTGATTCTAAGATTTTCGTTTGATCTTCTCTTCCCGTGTCGAAGTCCCCTTCGTCTCTATGGCTCCCAGGGGAATTCTCGTGATGGTTTCCGTGCACGTTCCCCTCGGATGTCCAGAAGTCTGGACCAAGTCGGTTTAGTGGGTCAAACCCCTAGGTCTTGACTCCTAATCCTTGCCGAGGGTTCTTAAGGGTAAGGGGGGTTTCGGGTTAGTCTTTCTTGTTCTATTGGGTTTCATCCCTTCCTTGGTGGATGAAATTCTTAGCAAGGCTTTATGTCCTCCTTGAGGTTCGGCCTGTTGCACCTATTTGACGATGTTTTCTGTAGCGAGGGCCCCTGACACATTGAACGTATCTGTTTGCCCACTCTTGTCAACGCATGGCGTTCTTCGGTGGCGTACGTACAGGCTATGGTTTCTCGTGAAGCCTTCACGGTTTTCGTGCAAGGGTGGGGTGATACGTATTCGTAACCTCCACCTACTTCGCCGATTCCTATCTAACAACTTATTTTAATATTGAATCAATGAATGTCGGTTCTTCACGCCCCTGGGCAGGGTAAGGGCCTTATGCTGCTCTACGGTTTTTAACAGGGTTTCCAAACGGAGTGGGGATATGAACTTAGAGTAAGGGCAATAACAATTTAGGGTTTCCGAGGGTTTGGGTTAAGCGCAACAAAGGGTGAGCAAGGTCATGACGGTTGCAAATTTGCTCTTAAGGTAATTAAGGATTCAGGGTGGGAGTTTTCAACAAATAGGGGTATCAAGATGTTGGGGTTTCAGGGCGGATGATATTTTAAATTGGGGTGGTGGGGTCGCAAGGTGTCGCGATATACTTACCTTGCACCCAAGGATTCGACTAATGGTGTCTTCCTTTGCTACTTTAATAGGTGTCCTAGTTCTCCTTCCTGTTTGTTGTAGCCGCAACCCGGGTTTGCCGAGATAAGGCAACTTGTCGGAAGGTGCATGTCATTTGTCTGACTCGGGGGTTATCGTGGTTACCCTGGGTTGGTGCATATTGCAGTCCGTCCCTTTTAGCAGTCCTGACTGTAACGCCTTTTCTTAGTAGTCATCCAAATCTTCCTTTTCTTTGGTCAGGGTCCTTGTCAAGTCTTTTGACGGGAGTTAGGACGAGGCGATTTATCGGGTAAGTGTACGTTACCCAGTTATTGAAGTAAACTTATCTATTCGCACCCTTACCTGGTGTGGTAAGCGTAGGGGGAGGTTCCTTTAAGTTAGAGAGGGATGAAGTGAGGGGAGGTTATGTGTAGGTTTCACAATCTTACTGCGCGTTCTAAGATTCCTGGATCCTATGTTCCTAAGTACCTAGAGTTCAAGCCTAGTGTCCTAAAGTCCGGTCTTAAGAGTCTTATCCTAGGGTCAAACTTAAGCTCTGATACCAACTGTAACACCCCAGATTTTCAAGACATTTAAAACTTATAAAATAAAGGTGAAATCCCATTAAATCCCAAAACATAATACAAGAGTATGGGGTGCTATGCCACACCTGAGCTAGAGAACTCAGGTGCACAGGCTAACTAACTAATATCCGCAATAATATAAAGGCATAAGCATGGCACACAGGCCGAAAAGGGAAACTATCTACTTCTACGTTTCAAGTTCTAGCGCGCTCCGGTGACTTATTCTTCTGTGCCTGAAAGCCAAATATATCTGTTCAGCGAGAGATTCTGGTAACCCACTCCAACGCGTTGAAATACAATACATATAGAGATATATATAGATATACGAAAACCATTTTGAGCATGAAGATATATCCTACGAACTCTAGCTTTTAAAACCGGGAATGACTCGACAGATAAGGCCAGACACGAGCAACAGTTATAACAAACATATGCAGTTCACAACAGATAAGGCAGATAAGGCAAAGCATAAACAATAGTCACAACCCAACATAAACAATCCCCGACATAAATCCCATAGTCACATCCCCCAAGACACTCATGATCACCACTCATCCATATCACAACACATAGCACACTTTGTTGGCGCCACAGGACCAATCGCATGCCCATACATGAGGGTCAGCGCATATAGCTCTGACACGGCCCCGCAGCACCCAGCCCCGTATCGCAACACGGAGGGGTCGATCGCAACCGACCGATGAACCGCAGCTCATCACAGTGTTTGATCGCAACCAAACAGTGGACCGCAGCCCAAGAGAATGTCATCTGACCGCAGCCAGGAAAGAGGACGAACCGCAGCTCGTATAGAAACGTTTGATCGCAACCAAACGGTGGACCGCAGCCCAAGAGTATCAATCTGACCGCAGCCAGCTTTTGAACCGCAGCCCAGGGTAGCCAATCCGATCGCAACCGAATTGGGGTAACACACACATAACACATAGCAAGCACATGCAACCCACATTACACATTAGGAAGGGGGAGAGAACGTATAACAAAACCTATGCGTGATCCATCACATACTAAGAATAGTCCTAAGGGATTCATACTTCTACCACCTAGGTCAACGGGGTACCAATTCAACTAGCATGCAATATAATAGACTCCTAAACCTACGAACGGTACCCGAAATATCAGACTAGACGTAGGCACGATAAACGGAGTCCGTTGGGACGCCACGGGGAACGGGGGAACATCAAACGGGGAAGCCGGGATCCCAAGGTGGGATAATTTCCAGCGGGTAGCCGGTGGGTGGGGGGCCACCCGCCGGCTGCCCGCCGGAGTGTACTGTTCCGGGCAGCGGGTCGCCGGCGGGCAGCTGCCCGCCCGCCGGCCACCCGCTGCCGGGCGGTGTTTCACGGCTGTGGGTAGGTGGCGGGTCCCCTACCCCCCCACCTACCCCCCACTGACTCTTTTCACACACTTTACGCCCCGGGAACCGTTGTGGAACCCGAAACCATGCTTAGACACTTTACAATGCAGTTAACGACAACACGTAGACAATTAACAAATCAAATACAAGAATCGAACGGCACATAACTTATCATGCTTTTCTAAATATAATCAACACCCAAACATGCGATTTCCCCACCCGATAATCCAAGAATAAGATCATGTGATACAACCTAGGGTTCTAATCACTTTTATATCAACAAGAATACGGTTCGTCTTCTAATTGCAGGATTCGGTAAGAATAACACATGAACATCAAGAGCATCACACAATTATCAAGAACAACACATAATCATCAAGAACTCCATATAGTCATCAAGAACACCATAATTATCAAGAATCTCCCAATATCAAGATTATCAAGATCCCCCATGGGATCATCACATCAATTATCAATAATAATCATCATAACTCGCCAATACACAATAATATGGGGAAACCCTAAGGGGGAATCATAGCTATGAAAGTAGGTTTTGTTGAGACATGGGTTACCTCTTAGCCTTAATTAATTCCTTGGCTATGAAGGGTCTTTCTTTAAGCTTTCTTGCTTTCTTGATTTCTTCTAAGGGAATTCTTGGAGCTCTTTTGGGATGGTGAGTCGTTTATTGTGGTGGGGGGTTCTAGGTGCCTCTTAAGTCCCCTATTTATATATTTAGGAGTCCTAATTAGGAACTAATATTATAGGCTTGCTAATTCTATTCCTTTTGGGAGTAAGGATTGGGTTCCATGGTCCATAGTGGACCATATTAATTAATTAAAGAGAATCCTAATCATAATCTGAATAGTAAAAGACCTACTTCCTTTATTCCTAATAGATAACTAGGTCTAGGATTCCTAATCAGAATCTGAATAGTAAAAGGTTTACTTTCTTTATTCCTAATAGGCTTAAGGCTCTAATTTAGGCAAGGGCTCACGGTTCATGGTGGGCCTTATTAATTAATTAAAGGGAAACCTAACCGAATTAAATCATATTTAATTATTATTAACGGGATTAATTAAATAATTAATCCGGGATTGAAGGCCGTAACACGGGGTGTTACACTCTTCCCCCCTTACGAGAAGCTTCGTCCCCGAAGCTTGGAAATCATTGCAGGGTTAACGAGTCAAGAGAAGAACCGTGGTCCTATAGAGAAGGTATTCCACGGGGAAATTGTATACTTGCACGCCTATGTGTGTTGGGTTTTTGGGAACGATTAGGTTTACAGGGCTAAGAGAGTGGGTTTCAAACTTGAGGACACGGTGAATTCAGGAATTAGGATCGAGTTTTCGAGGTTGCAACTTAGGTTGTGAGGTTGCCACTTGTATGGAATCGTTAAAACATGGGATTGAGAATGGGGTCTGAAGGGTAGAAAGGGTTTTGAAATAAGGAAGGGGCCGATTTTCCGAGGGAGGGAAAGGAATTCGGCTAGGATGGGTTAAGGTTTCTCGATCCCAAGTGAATAATCTGGTTAGATGCTTTGATCACGATGCGCCGACGAGCTGATGATCCTCCTTCCTTGGTGTTGGTGCTTGCTTGACTTTAAAGTCCTTGTTAGACCTTGCTTCCCAGGCTAAGGTTTCATCCTTCTCTTCTTTCTTGAGGGAATTTCCCGTGGTGATTCAACACTTACTTCTTTAATGCGCCCAAGGTCTTGACCGAGTTGGGTCAACCAAGCCAATCTCTTAGGGCGCACTTCCCAAATTCTTCCCAAAGTCTCTTGGGAGTCGATGGACTTTGTGTTGAATTTCTCTTCTTATTGAATTTCATCTCCTCTTTAGTGGATGAAATTCTTAGTAAGACTTCATGTCTTACCCGAGGTTCGGCATTGTTGTGCCCTGTTTGTGTTATTTTTAATGATGAAGGTGTCCATGCGTGCCCTTTTTCTTTTAAAGCGCAGTCGGTTACCAAATTTCGTTGTGGGATGACTCGGCGACTTTACGAGTCACCTCATTTCCTTGTGGGTCCTTAATGACCCTTGAAGTCTTGGCGCGAATGTGTTCTTCACCCTTTTGCTTAGCACCATGGGCTACGTAGTTCTTGATTCCATACAACTTGTAAGGAGTCCTCTGATTTGCTCGAACGATGTCCATGGTTTGGAGGAGTCCCGGTCCCTCCTTAGCATTTTGACTTTTAAGGTTTTCGTGGGTTCTTAGTACGAGTTCCCAACTCGCCTCCTTGGTTTGCGCAATCCTTTACGTCAAACATCCCTAGTCGGTTGTATCGTAGGATCCGATTTCAATTACTCGTGCAATGTAATTGATTGTGATTTCCCGATGGTGTCTCGTGCGTCAAGGTCTTTCACGTAGGACACTATGCTTGGGTGGTCCATGGTTCCTTACCCAAGACTCACATTCCTCAATCGAGGCACACAAGTGCGCCACAAATCAATAAAATGAGGGTTTAAGAAATCAGCACATTGTACCAGTGGGCGCGAGGTGGGCGGTCGTCCGCCTGCCAAGCTCCTGCCAAGGACCCGCCAAGGTCCCGTCAAGGACCCGTTGGGGACCCGCGGGAAAGTGACTAGGAATAGTCAATTCCTTCGGGAAAGACCCAAAAATGCACAGATTCATGTCCTGACAAGTCACATGCCCTTGTGCACAATAAAAGGGACTTGGATACATAGGATGACCCATCGTACAATGTTCATTGATCCTTAAGAACGAGTTCTAGAGGTAGATATACATACATATATATATCTATGTTTTCTTGGTCTGGGTTTAAAGGGGTGTAAGAAGTGCAAGGGCTAGGTTTCAAAGTCGAGGGGCGGATAGGGTCGATGTCTCAAGGTCGTAATACAGGAAGGAAGGTTGCCACCTTGTACGGGTTTGTCTGTAATGAGGGATCAAGAGCGAGGTTTGGAGTGATAGGACGGATTCTTTAACGAAATGGTACTTGATTGGCAAGGGGAGGGAAAGGGGCTAAGGACTCTTGGCTTCGAGTGATTATGCCTGTTTGGGGCTTGGTTGTGGCGTGCAGTCGAACTGGTGATCCCTTTTCCTTGGCTTTGTTTGATTCTAAGATTTTCGTTTGATCTTCTCTTCCCGTGTCGAAGTCCCCTTCGTCTCTATGGCTTCCAGGGGAATTCTCGTGATGGTTTCCGTGCACGTTCCCCTCGGATGTCCAGAAGTCTGGACCAAGTCGGTTTAGTGGGTCAAACCCCTAGGTCTTGACTCCTAATCCTTGCCGAGGGTTCTTAAGGGTAAGGGGGGTTTCGGGTTAGTCTTTCTTGTTCTATTGGGTTTCATCCCTTCCTTGGTGGATGAAATTCTTAGCAAGGCTTTATGTCCTCCTTGAGGTTCGGCCTGTTGCACCTATTTGACGATGTTTTCTGTAGCGAGGGCCCCTGACACATTGAACGTATCTGTTTGCCCGCTCTTGTCAACGCATGGCGTTCTTCGGTGGCGTACGTACAGGCTATGGTTTCTCGTGAAGCCTTCACGATTTTCGTGCAAGGGTGGGGTGATACGTATTCGTAACCTCCACCTACTTCGCCGATTCCTATCTAACAACTTATTTTAATATTGAATCAATGAATGTCGGTTCTTCACGCCCCTGGGCAGGGTAAGGGCCTTATGCTGCTCTACGGTTTTTAACAGGGTTTCCAAACGGAGTGGGGATATGAACTTAGAGTAAGGGCAATAACAATTTAGGGTTTCCGAGGGTTTGGGTTAAGCGCAACAAAGGGTGAGCAAGGTCATGACGGTTGCAAATTTGCTCTTAAGGTAATTAAGGATTCAGGGTGGGAGTTTTCAACAAATAGGGGTATCAAGATGCTGGGGTTTCAGGGCGGATGATATTTTAAATTGGGGTGGTGGGGTCGCAAGGTGTCGCGATATACTTACCTTGCACCCAAGGATTCGACTAATGGTGTCTTCCTTTGCTACTTTAATAGGTGTCCTAGTTCTCCTTCCTGTTTGTTGTAGCCGCAACCCGGGTTTGCCGAGATAAGGCAACTTGTCGGAAGGTGCATGTCATTTGTCTGACTCGGGGGTTATCGTGGTTACCCTGGGTTGGTGCATATTGCAGTCCGTCCCTTTTAGCAGTCCTGACTGTAACGCCTTTTCTTAGTAGTCATCCAAATCTTCCTTTTCTTTGGTCAGGGTCCTTGTCAAGTCTTTTGACGGGAGTTAGGACGAGGCGATTTATCGGGTAAGTGTACGTTACCCAGTTATTGAAGTAAACTTATCTATTCGCACCCTTACCTGGTGTGGTAAGCGTAGGGGGAGGTTCCTTTAAGTTAGAGAGGGATGAAGTGAGGGGAGGTTATGTGTAGGTTTCACAATCTTACTGCGCGTTCTAAGATTCCTGGATCCTATGTTCCTAAGTACCTAGAGTTCAAGCCTAGTGTCCTAAAGTCCGGTCTTAAGAGTCTTATCCTAGGGTCAAACTTAAGCTCTGATACCAACTGTAACACCCCAGATTTTCAAGACATTTAAAACTTATAAAATAAAGGTGAAATCCCATTAAATCCCAAAACATAATACAAGAGTATGGGGTGCTATGCCACACCTGAGCTAGAGAACTCAGGTGCACAGGCTAACTAACTAATATCCTCAATAATGTAAAGGCATAAGCATGGCACGCAGGCCGAAAAGGGAAACTATCTACTTCTACGTTCCAAGTTCTAGCGCGCTCCGGTGACTTATTCTTCTGTGCCTGAAAGCCAAATATATCTGTTCAGCGAGAGATGCTGGTAACCCACTCCAACGCGTTGAAATACAATACATATAGAGATATATATAGATATACGAAAACCATTTTGAGCATGAAGATATATCCTACGAACTCTAGCTTTTAAAACCGGGAATGACTCGAAGGAAAGTTTGCCGCCAATTGGGAGGGCCCATACATTGTAGAAGTTGTGGTCCGCCCGGGCAGCTACAAGCTCAAGACCCCCAAAGGAAAAATGATAGCTAGGGTCTGGAACTCGGAACATCTGCTGAAATTCTACCAGTAGCCTCAACACGTGAGAGGCGGGCTTTGGCATTGCTATTCTAGGAGGATGACCATTCCCCTCACCCAATAATGTCTTAGTGGACGGCAATAATCGGAATAAAATTTCATGTTACGAAATCTGTTATGAGGAGGACCCTTGTTACGAAGTTGGTGTTCATTTTTCTCACTTATACAAACAAAAAAAAAAAAAACCACGTAAAATGAGGGGGAACGGGTGCTCGCTCGGTTTCCCCCCGCGGACCCTAAGGGGGCACGAGGTCCAACCTCGCGTACCAACCCCGACGGAGGACGCACCCTAAGGGAGCACGAGGCCCGACCTCGCATACCATCCCCGACGGAGGAGCCCTATGGCATAGTCCGGAAGGACTCGGCCCGAGCGGCTAGCGCGCACCCTAAGAGGGCACGAGGTCCAACCTCGCATACCAACCCCGACGGAGGAGCCCAGTGGCTTGGTCCGACAGGACTTGGCTCGAGTGGTTCAGCGCACCCTAAGGGGGCACGAGGTCTAGCCTCGCGTACCAACCCCGACGGAAGAGGCCAGTGGCGCAGTCCGGAAGGACTTAACTCGAGCGGCTGACGTACCATAAGGGGGCACGAGATCCGACCTCACGTACCAACCCCGACGGGAGAGCCCGATGGCGTAGTCTCATGGGACTACGTTAAGGAGGCTAACGCAAGGTCGGAAAAAAAAAAAAAAAAAAAAAAAAAAAAAGACGGCCTAGCGCACCTCGGCATAACACCGTGGTGCATCATAGAAGCACCTCGACACTGCATCATAGCAGCACCTCGGCACATTGCCGAGGTGCACCATGGTAACACCTCGGCAGTATGCCGAGGTGCATCAAGGCGGACCTCGGCGCGTAGCCGAGGTCCACCCGTTTCGCGCCTCGGCACGCTGCCGAGGTGCATCGTGGTGACACCTCGGCAGCGCGCCGATGCGAGGCACCTCGACCGATGTCGAGGTCTCAAACCTCGGCACGACCCGAGGCGGAGCACCTCGGCACTAGCCGGGGGCTCGTAAAAAAAAACACAATTAATTAAAAGAGAGATAATAGCAGGTAAATGGTGGCAACCCTCACATCCACAAAGCAAAGCAAGACAGAAGACGTCTCACCTCAGCCCAAGAAGTCTCACCTCGACCCAAGGCACCTCGGCTCAGGACACCTCGGCCCAAGACGCCTCGGCATAAGACGCCTCGGCACAAGGCACCTCGGCCATGGTGAGCTCGGCTAAATTCACGCATGAAGGACGGGTCGAGATATCTACTCTCTTTCGTCGTTAACTTCTCACAACGAAGAGAGTGGGGGAGTCATGACGGATATATTATACCCACGACCTGACCCGGGGTAACAACACGGACCCGGAGCACCACGTTGGAGCCTAAAAGCAACACGGACCCGGAGCACCACGTTGGAGCCCAAAAGCACCCAGCTCATGGCACCTTGGAGGTGCCCTGACCCGAGCCGAGTGACGTGGGGCTCGAGTCGGGTGGCACGACCCTACTCGAGCTCGGCCCATAGCGAGCTTGGGTAGGGGAACTCGGCACCACCCAAGCTCGGGACCGGACCCGACCTGGTCCACCCGGGTCCCCGGTCAAAGGGCGATCTAACCGCCCCCCTCTTTAGGGGAGCGGTTGGGGGGTTTGTTGCATATAAAAATCCCCCACCTCACCTTGTTAGGACAACTACTTCCTATTCTACACACTTTGTCTTACTAAATCCTTGTAATAGCCCATTCTACGGCATTTAATATAATATACGGTCTCACGGCCTTTACGACATCGTTCTATATTATTCATTTATTATTAATATTACTTTCTTATCTGGATTTATTGATTCGGGTCCACCCCGAATGAATTAAATCCATCAGGAGTGAAAGAAGAGGGAGAATATTTTGCATTTGTAGGACAATAGGAGTAATATATGGTTTTTTGTGGGTCTTGTAGAAAAAAAAAAATCAAAGAAATTCTTACTAGTGCGCTTAAAGAAGAATTTTTATATTTTTTAAAAAACTTTTTATCAGGTTTTTTTATTTCACCCCTTCTCTCTTTGTAAGCTTAAAAACTCCGACAGAAAACCATAAGAATGCTCTAATAATCGTCAAGTGTACCTTCCACGCACCACTGCTTTGTACATGTCATATTACAGAAGCTTCAACATATTCTATTTTCTATCATCATGATTACAAGTAGTGTTTTCGTTAGAGTAGGATTATTATGTTAGATAATAATATTAAGGCTAACATAAACCATAGTAAACGAGTAATCTGCCTCGTTACAGTGGAAGCTTTAGGATCGCCCGAATATCCCCAGCCATAGTCGTTGGTATTGCCAGGAGATGGTAAACCTGCAGAATAAAGGCTAGTATTTTGTCTACCACTTCTCTCCAGAATACTCGATGGTGCGTGTATGCTGAATATAGGAGCTGTGTGAGGACTATTTTGCTTAGAAGCCTACATGCCATCAATGTAGGCAGATATTCAGTTAAAGCTTAACTGCCTGAGTTGCCTAACAGATTAAGTCACTAACTGACTTAATCTTCCACTTGCACCACAACCACCCAATAATACAATATATTATAATATATTGTATTTAGGGAAAATACTTACATTCTCCCACTTGGTGCAAGTACTGGCACAACCTTCATTAAAGAACAAAACACATGAACCACAGTAATACGTCCTCTACTAATCAAGTGAGTAATATCTACTATAATCACATGCATTTAAATTCCCTAACTTAGGTTCTTTATGAACAAAGCCTACGTTTATTCTTAGCCCCTTAATGGATGTTTCTCAAAATATATTATGTGCACAACTGAAGGAAGAAACCATCCAAATTCACTGTATATCTCCAAAATCTTAGAAGCATGTCTTAAGTAGAGATCTCTTAATGTTAGCATAATGCTAACTATATTCTATGACTTGTTTATAAGTTAACATAAACACTACCTCTAACGGCTAAGAGCTTGGAGTTGACACGTCTGTCACTCCCACTCATTAAGATAGCCAAAGGATAGTCAAGTCATAGAAACATTCCAATAACTTAGACAACAAACCAAAAAAGTCTAAGTCCATAATTTGGAATCTTAAACATACACCAACTTCCCAAATAATCTCAAGGTCCACCTCGAAATTAATTGAACGTTACGAGTTTTACTTATTATGTCTTACAAAATTGTTTTGAGCCTTACAAACCAAAAATAGCCCAGGATCAATTTTGAAGAAACTAAAGACTCGCTAAAGAATTTATTAATTGGCAGTGCACCACAAGTTAAATACTTTCGTTCTAATAAATTCATTAATATTGTTACAACATTTTCATAAATATGTTGTACAACCAAACGTTCAATGAAATGAACTTATGAATTATAAGAACAAAAAACTAAATTAATACTTGTGGAAACTTTTGGACTTATTGCTAAACGCACAATCCAATTTGGAATGTATGAAAACAATTAAATTCATCAGCTTTAATGGAGTATTTTAATGATCTTTTTCTAAATGATCACTCCCACTGATTAAGATATTCTTTAGCCAAATTAATGATATAACACTCATAATTGATTTGACCAACTAAATAATGAAGATATAATTCCCCACCATTAGTTGGGCATACTAAATAATCAATATTTGGTTCCAATTATAGTCCAACTAAATTAATGAGGACATGATTCTCCACCATAGTTGGACATACTAAAATAATAAAATACGACTTCCAAAACCAAGTTGGAATTCGGCTCAGAAGATATATTTTATTATTGGAATCCAAAAGAGGTATATCATACCACGTAACTTACTATGGTTAGTCCAAATAAGCAAGTAAGCTTCGTGAAAAATAATTAATAAAAGGTGTATCTAAATTTTGGGAAGTGACTAAATACATGTTTTGCCAATGCAAACCACGAAACTCAGAATTATAATTGAACTAAATTTATAAATTCTAAGAAATTGAGATAAAGTTATTATCTAATGGGTTGATGAATTTATTGACATCAAACTTGTCTGGCCTAAAGTTTTAATTCTATTAAAGTCAATTAAGAAATCCTTATGATAATATTTTAATCTCAATTACTAAATGGTCAGAAGAATCTAGTGACATAAAACTTGCCTGTGGGCTAAAGTTTTACTCAATAAGATCCAACTGAAATTTTATGATGACACAATTATCAAATGAGTTGAAGTTTTAATTCAATTAGATTCATTACAACCATTATGACAAAAAAGCTTAAGAGATCATGTTCCTTATCTTAATCCCTGTGGGCAAATTAAGATATATGATCTAAAGTTTACATCATAAAATTAAGCTTCATGATTGAGGTGAATCTTTATTCATATCATCACTAATAAAACTACTAAACTACATTCCGATACATAATTGCCTGTGGGCTAAATTATGATCATAGTTCAGTATTTCATCCTAATTAATCATACAAATATAACGAAATTTCCTGTGGGCTAAATTCCATCATATTACATACAATTAATCACAATTGATATGTCTAAAAATTTATGTGACCGTAACAACTCAATATATAATTTTAACTGATTAAGGATGTTGTGGCTACTCCCCAACTAATTAAAATTATAGGATCACTAGACATTTATCCTTGCCATCTTTATGTGATTTGAACTTTACACAATTTTTAGTAAATTAAAGATGTTGTGGCTACTCTTTAATTAATCTAAAATTGTTATCACTTGGCAAAAGGGTAATTTAAAGCCTAACAAACTAATTAAACCAACACATGATAGACAATTATTAGGCATACTCCCAGGAAAGTTGGTCGAGACGAAGCTCGGTTAAATACCAACTCCTTAGACAGAGTAGCGTCGCAAGGGGACTAGTAGCAACAAGGCTTTTAAGCCAGGGCCATAGAACTAGTATTCCTCCCCAAGAAACTTCCCTAAGTCATGTGTTCTCATGTTTGAAGTAAAATCGTTTGGGAGATCTATAAAATTGTAGATTCACCTATGGATAAGGCTTTAAATCGATGAACTAAATTAACGGACTAAATGTGCTTAAATTCAGGCACTACCCAGTTAATTTTATGCATAAAGTTCAACTTAATAAGGAACTAAATCCATTCTCAAACTATGCTTTCTAAAGGCATAATAAATCGCATAATCTAAAATAAAATATTATGCTTAGAACAGATATGCATAAAATTAAACAATAAACTCATATATTCCAAATAAATTGCATAACTGAAAACAATTTTAATATGAGCAATAACCTCTCAAGTATACAATTAATATTCAAAACAAGTATGACTTCTAACCAAAAGAAATACAAAATTTGAATAATGATATAATAGATATGTACTTTGAAAGGTTAAAAACTAGCCCACGTGAAAATGTTTTAATTGCATAAAATCAAATTTGTGAGAAACAGGCTGAATTCACAAATATCAAGCCATAGTATATGTTTTATTCGTAAATAAAAAAACTCACAAATCCTAATTGCATAATTAAACTTTATATTATGCACTTAATTAGGGCTGTGCATCGGACGGGTTCGGGCGGATCGGTTTAGAAAACCGTTCATCCGCTCGGATTTCGGATTGGGAAAAACTACCCCAATCCGTTCGAATTAAGAGGGAAATCCTATCGGATTTTCCATGTTCGGATACGGTCGGGTGGGGTCGGATTTCGGTTTGAACTCGGATTAATATAAAACATACCAAAAAAAAAAAAATTGTAACAATGTTCAAACTTAATAACCATAATCTAAATTACCAAAGCTATCAGCTATGTAGGCATTTAGGTTTTAGATACATAATTACATATTGCAGTTTCCAACTTGTGTTCAAAATTCAAAAAGCAAAAATGAAGTCCACAAAATGAGTTTTGTCTACAATACTCAAACAACACTAAACTACTAACTACTAACTACTAAAGTACTCAACAAGTCAGCAGTCAGCAACTCAGCAAGTCAGCAAATCAGCAGTCACCAATCAGCCTTCAGCAATCAGCATTCATCCATTCCTCATCTTCCTGCTCAATTACAAAACCAGTAAAGACTTTAAACTTTAAAGCCAATAAAGACAAAGAGAAGTAGGGAACTAATAATACTTAATAAGAAAGGCTCAGATTGCTTTTTTTCATATCATTTTAGAGTTGGGGGCAAATTGCTTCATGAGTTTTGTCTCAGAACAACATACCAAACATCCAAACTCTTTTTAATTCAGACAAATGGTGGAAGCATCATCATAGACATAAGTCCATAACTAAACAGAAATGAGAATATGAGAGGAAGGGAAGTGATATACCAGAATTCCAGAATACCAGAGATGTAACTGAGTAAGGGCAGCAACATTTATAAAAAAGTTACCAAGCCACTTAGCAATTAGCAGTTCTGGAATCTTACCTGATTTGCCTCAAAGAGTCCACACATTTATCAATCAAACTAAACAGAAAGTCAGAAAGCAATGTTATATAAAAGTATTACAGCAATTGTTGGGAGTGTTCCAACAGTACTTGGTAAAGAACCAGCAGCTCCAGTGGACAATTCTGCACAAAAAGGAAAAACAAAAAAGAGTTTAGAAAAGGTAAGTAACAATTAACAATTTATAAAGTAGAAACCTACAAAAGATATAAAATAAAAACAGTACCCTTCTCTAATCTTTCAACATCATCCAAGTTTTCCTCCACAGAGATTGGATGATTGGGTGCCCTCAACCAATCTTGTGCACATACTAGGGATTCAACAATTTTAGGAGTTAATGAACTCCTAAAGGGATCTAATACCCTACCACTAGTACTGAATGCACTCTCAGAGGCAACAGTTGAAATGGGAACAGCCAGCACATCCCTTGCCATTCTAGAGAGTATAGGAAATCTATCACTGTTAACCTTCCACCATCTTAGAACATCAAAGTCCACATTTTCTTCATCTTCCACTATTTTTTCACTTAGATAAATCTGGAGTTCAGTTTGTTTACTGCTTCCACCAGCCTCCATTCTCTATTTTTTAAGCTGGCTTTTCATTCTACCCTGAGGTTTTCCAACTGAAGTTTGAGAATGGACTGGTTCAGATTGGGTAGATTGCACAGTAGGGGATGCAGACTGCACACTGTAGGTGGCTGTATAATCATTAAACAGGACAACCATAGAAGATTGAACCTTTTCAAAGCATGATTTTCCTTTTTCATCACCATACAACTGAGCAAATTGGGCAGGCATGTACTCAATCTTATCCCTAGGATCCAGAATATTGGCATAGAATATCAAGAAGTTCATTTTTTCAGGATCTCCCCAATATTTTTCAAATTTTTGTTTCATATGGGACCCCATATCCTATAAAACAGACATAACATAGAAAAAATTAAGAGATGCATACAAACACATTCAGATAAATGATACCAGTTTACAGTTTACCTTTTCAGAGGTTGAAACAGAGTTAACCATGTCATCCAGCATGCAACCTAAGTCAGAAATCTCAGAAAAGAAAGTATTTGAAGTGACATATAGAGAACCAGATATTCTCACAGTCATCTCATAGAAGCCTTTCAGGAAATGGACTAAGCTTTGCACAGAAAGCCAATCCATAAAGTTTGGAATAGAATCAGGTAAGTCAGCATTCAATGAGGCATCATTCTCATAAGCTTCAAAGGCCCTCTGGTATTGAAGGGCAGTGTTAAGCATCATGTATGTGCTGTTCCATCTTGTTGGAACATCAAGTTGTAATGCACATTTGGCTTCCACCCCATTAAGCACAGCAATCTCTCTAAACTTCTTAAGTCTGGCAGGAGAACTCCTCACCCATCTCACAACATCTCTAACTTTCTTAACAGAAGGACCTGCATATCTCAACCCATCCTGGACCACTAAGTTCAACACATGGGCTATGCACCTCATGTGCATATATTGAACCCTAACAGAAGACCCACCCCAAGACAGAAGTTTGTTCTTGAAAAATCCCAAAGCTGTGTCATTTGAAGAGGCATTATCAACAGTAACAGTGAACACATTTCTAATCCCCCAATCAAGAAGACAACTCTCAAGGGCTTTGGCTATATACTCTCCCTTATGAGAAGAAATTGGGACAAAGGAAATGATCTTTTTGTTTAGCTTCCACTGATCATCAATGAAATGTGCAGTAATGCACATGTAATTGATCCTTTGGACAGAGGTCCATGTATCAGTGGTCAAGCTGACCCTTTGGGTGCTCACCTTAAACAACTTCTTTAGGGTTAGTCTCTCATCTAGGTAAATCTGATAAATGTCTCTAGAAATGGTCCACCTAGAAGGTATTTGAAACCTAGGACAAGCAACTAAAATGAATTTCCTAAAGCCATTTCCCTCAACAATCCTAAAGGGAAGTTCATCAACAATGATCATCTCACACAATGCCCTCCTAATAGCCTCTTGGTTGAAAACCCAAGTCCCCAAAACCCCCTCACAAGCTTCTGTTCCAGAGGCATTAAAGGTGAGAAGAGACTGCCTTGTGTCCTTACAATGAGGATTTTTTAGGCAGGCCTTCATATGGTTTTTCAAAGAGGAAGTGCCATGCTTTTTACTTTCACATTTATAGATTTTGGCACAATAAAGGCATTTGCCCTCAACTACTGGTCCCTCAGTTTCACCTTCAGCAGGTGGAGCACGGATCTTTTCAAAATGATCCCATACTATAGATCTAGACTCCACCTCTTTCCTCTTCTTTGTAGGAACAACAGGAGGAGAAGGCATAGGATTTGTCTGAGGATTTCTCTCAGTACCTTGAGCTTCTATTCCATGCTCCTCATCAGTTGAGGTTGGAGGGTGTCCAGTTGCACTGATGCTTTCCATCTATAAAGATGGGCATCAGTATCCAAATAAAGCAGACAACCAATCATACTAAAGCTTCCACCATACAGTACTCATACATAGAAGTATTACATATTTACATATTACTTATTTACTTTCAGTTAATTTCACATGTCATCATGTATGCAGAATTGCACATAAACAATTTAAGGGTCCCATATCCATAAACTTAATACAATTTACAATTTACAAAGAAATCCATATTCAGGCATTCAAGCTAAGTGGATGTATGCCACTTCATAATGCTCATCATATATATGGATTTCACACAAAGGGGCTAGGGCTTCCACCAGATTAGGGACAATTACCCCTTTAAGCCTTTAACTCAGTTAGTGAGTTACACACATACAGATTAAGCTTCCACCAACAATCTTAAATTAGAGACAAGTGAGTAAGTATCTGGAACTTCTCAACAGATCACAGTCCTCACAGTCCATACAAATCACAGAATCACAATCAGAATAACCCTAATCAAACAATCAAAGTATCAATCTTAAATTAGAGACAAGTGAGTAAGTAATCTGGAACTTCTCAACAGATCACAGTCCTCACAGTCCATACAAATCACAGAATCACAATCAGAATAACCCTAATCAAACAATCAAAGTATCAATCTTAAATTAGAGACAAGTGAGTGAGTAATCTGGAACTTCTCAACAGATCACAGTCCTCACAGTCCATACAAATCACAGAATCACAATCAGAATAACCCTAATCAAACAATCAAAGTATCAATCTTAAATTAGAGACAAGTGAGTAACTAATCTGGAACTCCTCAACAGATCACAGTCCTCACAGTCCATACAAATCAAAAAATCACAATCAGAATAACCCTAATCAAACAATCAAACTAACAATCTTAAAAACTAGGGTTTAGAGAATAGAGATTACTTCGTTTCTCTAAAATAAACCCCCGAGAACAAAGGGCTTCGATTCCTAGCCAGCGAACTGCAATCCACCGGAGTATCGCTCCCACCGGAGACTCGCTTGGGGCTTGAGGGCTACCGGAAACGAATGGGGCTTGACTCTTGAGAGCTTCCACCGGAGAATAATAGCTTCCACACTACAGACACTCACACTCTCAGGCTCTCAGCGTCTCAGAGACTCAAAGAGACTGTCTGAGAGAAGAGACTTTGAGAGAACTAGGGTAGAGACTAGAGAGAAGAGAGAACTGAGAGAGTTCTCTGGAAGAAGGGAATGAAGAGCTGCGCAAATGAGACTAGGGTTTGCGATTTCTCCGCTTCTTCTTCTATTTATACTTAGGCTACACGACGTCGTATTACATAGGGTTATACGTAGGCTTAGAAATGTTCGGGTTATCGGACGGGTTCGGGTGGAAAATATAACCCCCTCCCCGCCCCAACTAATGCGGCGTCGTTTTCGGCCTCGGATCGGTTTTGGCTATTCGGGTTTGGTTCCCGATCCATTCCAGTATGACGGGTTCGGGTCGGTCGGGTTGGGCGGGTTGGACGGGTTATGCACAGCCCTACACTTAATGTGATTAAAAGCATAAAACAATCTAAAGTGTATGAAAAACACCAAATGTGTATTCAATTATTCATACTTAACTAAATGTGGGCAGTAACATCTAAAAACATAATTCAAATACTAATTAAATTATGTGATAGATGTATAATAATGCCTAGAAAACATGTTTTTCCAAAATTCTAAATTGATTCAAAAAATCAATCTCCAAAACTCAATTAATAGTATTATTAATGGCATAAAATTGCAAATAAATCAAAAAAAAAAGCAATAAATAGCCATAATAATATTATTATGTTAATTTGGAGACTAAATATGAAAAAACAATAGTTAAAACTGTTAACCTTTAAAACATTTTTGGATATAACTTTAAAATGTAATAAAACTTAAGTCCGAAAATAAATGTCACTTAAATCAATTTGGAAACAATGCATGACTTAATACCATAAAAATAATGTTATCATTAATCCTTTATATAATAAAGCTATATGGTTTGGGAAATAATTAATATTACAATTAATGCCACAACATCCTTTATTAAAAAAAAAAAAAAAAAAAAAAAAAAAAAAAAAAAAAGCACAACATTTAAAAAATAAAATAGCTATATATTATATAATCATATAAAAAATATACTTTTGAAAAATAAAATAACTATATATTATATAATCATATAAAAAATGTGTTCAATTAGAGTTTAAATTTACACATACAAAATTTGAAATTTGCTTTCCAAATGTAATTATCTTAGTTATTATTCGTATTGTGAAAATTATAATATAGATGAAATACAATTAAGAATAAATCAATGTAATTATGTAAATTCTCTCTATAAGTTTATTTGAATATGCATATAATTAGAGATTATATTAACCATACAAAATTATAATTTTAATATTAATTTTAATTTTAATTGTAATTTTGTATTTTATAAAAATAATAAATACTTGACCAATGGAAGCTCAAAAATATTATTATATTAAATAATTTAAAATATTTTAGTTTTTCTATTTTTTATTTATATTTATAATAACATAATTTTTTTTCCGTGCATCGCGCGGGTGAATTACTAGTTAAAATATTAATAGTAATAAGGAGCATTATAATCACTATGAACATTTTAATAATGACAAACATGGTAATACATATCTTAATGTTTCCATATTCTTAAGGATAAAATGTGACTAGTTCAAAATGGTTAACAGCTATAACAGTAGTTACCAATAATAATAAACTATAAACTGTAATTAATGATTTGCGTACCGTAATGATGCAAACTGCATCTATCGATAGCACTAACCTCGATAGCGAAGAAAGCCTCCAAAATCTCCCACCTTCGCGGAGAGTTTAGTTGACACGATGCTAGTAATCTCAATGAATCGCCCGATGGTACGTAACAGTTTATTGGTAACACTTAATTACCATTATTAACAATAATGGAAAATGAAGTGACATGGGTAATCTTACCAATGTACCAAATATAGTAGATTACCATGAATTAATAATTATTATGAAAGGTAATAAATGAGATTAGCCCCTCAACTTAATATAACAGTAATCATTAATGTAAATTAAGAATAACTACAATAAATGTAAAACTGTAATTAAGGGATGCTAAATACTAATCTCAATTTACCACATAACAATTAATCAAGACCGTAATGAGTCGGAGACTAAAATTAAGGTATAACCAAATTACCAATAATGTAAAGGCAACATAACTATGTACATTGAAAACAGAATATTATTGTTAAGGCCCTTAAAACTATTAATAGATTAAAAACATAATTAACTTAAATAATAGTTATAATTCTTAATGGCCAAAATAATAATTATAAGTCTTAATGACTTCAAATGGTAATTGTAATCCTTAGATACTTAATGATTTCAAATGGTAATTGTAATCCTTAGATACTTAATGACTTCAAATCACGCAATGACAATAATTATAGCACTAAATTGCTTAAGTCGGGACCATGAACCTTTATGGCCCAAGTTAAATTATAACATGAATAATAAATGGTCTAGTATTGAAATAGATCCAAACATCATATTATTACTAACAATAAATACCGTTAACAAAATACGGTAGTTAGTAATAATTGAAACTTAATAAACATGTTATAATCAAATAAAAGTGCTACAATTATTATTAAAATATCAATCAAAGAGGTGGAATCCATACATTAATGACCCAGATAGGTCCTAAATAGCTTGTTCAAAATAGGTTTTAAAGTCCCAAGTAAAAAATAGGACTAAAGTATGCTCAAAATTAAATGAGAAACTAACAAACTAACTTAATAGGCTATATTGTCCAAAATTAGCCTAAGGATCTAAAATTGAATGATATTTAATATGAAGGCTATGAATCAATAATATGCTATATCCAATCTTAATATATGCTTTTCTAAATGTATACTTATAATAAAATAATTTAAAAAATATACAAAGCATGTTTGGATTTTGCAAATTAATATATTATTAACTCATAAATACTAAATAAATTGCAATAATTCAAGCAATTTAATATGCACATCAATATTAAATTAAAATTCAAGCAGCAAATTCAATACTTAATATTTGCTCAAAATTGAATAATAATTTAATTTTGAATTTAATGAAAAAATTAAGAGAAAACTAAAGGGCATTAATATCTCTCAATATTAAATTAAAATTCAAATAGCAAATTAAAACTTAATATTTGCACAAAATGAATAATAATTTAATTGTGACAAGAATTACTATAATGGCAATAATTCAATCACAAATAATGTCACAATTAATCTGAGCTCAATTTGAAACTTTTTAATGCCAAAATTAAAGAATAACTAAAGGGCATCATTATTTCAAACAAGCAATTACTTAATATTTACCCTTTGCCAACCAATTTACAATATTAATTAAGATAATATTAATATGGCAATGTTAAATCCTAATATAATCACCATTTATCAAAATTAATATGTAATTCTTAAATGAGGCAAATATTAATATATGGTAAATAAAAATAAAGGAAATTGCATTTTTTTTAAATACGTACCAGGAGTCGCATCCATTATCGCCGGAAAATCAACTGAAGCAGCGAAGAAGTAGGGATGCCACCGGACGAACAAAACGACAATTGATTTCTCCCACAATGCTGTACGTGGCTTAGGCGGAGAAGTCGCCACCCCACACCGTCCGGCGCTGCCTAGATGAAGACAGAGACCAGCAACGATTCCGGCGAAGAATCAGGGAAGAAGCAGCGATCGGAGCCAGAGCCACTCTGTCGTATGTTCTCAGCGCAGCGCTAACAACCGCCGCCATGGCTTGATGCGACACGGACGAAAGAAGGAAGCAGTGCCACCGCCGTCAAATTCATCGCGACGCCACCACCGTTCGCCGCCCGCCACTAAAAACGCGAACACCACCTCTGAACGTTACCGTCGTTTACCATGGCAACCGGCGACCGTCATGGCTCACAGCAGTGTCCTCCTAGCGGCAAGGCTCACAGCAGAGAACCAAAGTCGCAGCCCCACCGTTCCGGCGAACCTCCAATCGTCGGAGTCATCACCTATGCTGACAAACCAAAAACAACAAAAACTAGCAGTAGAAGCTTGTTACTGTAATATGTTTAGGCAAGCATGGAATTTTGAATGGAATTACGCAGTTCGTTGTTTTTCCAGAAAACAAAAACAAATATATTTTCAAAAAATGTATATTTGTTACTAATTATTAATCAACCAGGCAAGATTAATAGGGCTCTGATACCAAATGTTAGATAATAATATTAAGGCTAACATAAACCATACTAAACGAGTAACCTGGCTCGTTACAGCGGAAGCTTTAGGATCGCCCGAATATCCCCAACCATAGTCGTTGGTATTGTCACAAGATGGTAAATTAACCTGCAGAATAAAGGCTAGTATTTTGTCTACCACTTCTCTCCCGAATACTCGATGGTGCGTGTATGCTGAACACATGAGCTGTGGGAGGACTATTTTGCTTAGAAGCCTACATGCCATCAATGTAGACAAAATCTTCCACTTGCCTAACGGATTAAGTCACTAACTGACTTAATCTTCCACTTGCACCACAACCACCCAATAATACAATATATTATAATATATTGTATTTAGGGAAAATACTTACATATTATTATGTTATTTCTCATATACTTTGGTATTCTATTGATGTATTATTGTGTAAATTATGGTGGATTACTTCGTTAATAAAGTATGAAGATATTACTTCTCTATATGATATCAAGAGTCTGTCTCTATTATGAGATTATTTTATCCCTTTTCTTCTTTTTTTTTTTTTCTCTAATTTCTTTCTCTGCACCATATTCACCTTGATGGTTGCGACTTGCGACTAGTGCTATTCTTCATTTAAATGCTTCCACTCATTTCCCCATCTGGTTAACCGAGTCTAATTTTCTGGTATAGTAGTGTTAGATGCATTCGACTCTCATTGGCCATGATATGTATGGTCACCTTGATGGAACAACAAAAGCACTAGCCAAATTCACTTATCAGGCAAACACAATTCTTAATCCGGCATACACGACGTGTTATAGACATAATCAAATTATTGTTGGTGCTTTCTTAGAAAGTTGTTCACAGAACTATTCAGCCTTTATTCTCATTGGCCAACATTGCCATTGAAGTCTAGTTTTGACTTTCGACTACCTATGCAAGTTACTCACAAGGCCTAATTATCTATCTCAAATCTAAGCTAACAAATAATCCCGAAGGAAACAGAACCATTGCGGAGTATTTGGGTGACATGGGTATGATGGTTAAAATTGCTGTTAATAGAGGATGAAGATAAATAATTCGAAATATATAGTTACAATAGATATTGTCATAATGATATAGTAAAAATTAACTTACAAATTTTCTTTAGAAATTTTAATGCATTGATAAAATTCTAAGAATGATGTGTAAATTTATTCAATTGGAGCAAGTGTATCAACATTGTCAATTCATTAAACAATGGTCCTACTGTTTAGAGTCCATATGTAATTGTATTTCTGATCCACAACTTTGTAGTTAGGTCGCGCATGTCTGACAATGATGTAAAAATAATTTTGTCTCGATAAAAAAAATAATAGTATAATATTTGTAAAGTAATATACAATTGTAACATTATAAAAATAGAAAAAATATATTAATATCATAATGACCTAAATCATTTCAAATAATGCAAAAGCATAATTGAAATATTGAGTCTTGTTCTAAGTAATCAAAAGAACATTAATTAAACGAAAAAAACAAAAAAAAAAAAAAAAAAAAAAAAAAAAAAAAAAAAACTTGAACAAAATTTTTAAAAAAAATTGCAAGAAAATGATTTTCAAGGTTCCTTATTTGTAATCTTTGATGCACAACTTTGAATGCTATATATTTAGTCGGGTTAATTATTTGACCAAAGTTCATTTTAATTTTTATATTGTACTTTTTAATACAGTCTAACATATTCGTAGTATATGTTCAATAATTATGCCAACTCTTATTGGGATGGGGTTAGAACCTAAGATCTTTCTTATAGAAATCAATGAGTAAGTTAAGAATTGAATAATAAATAGCTAATAGAATATTTCATTACTGAAGTTTATACTAACGGAATGCGGGAGTAAAATTGAGCTCAGACAGACGCAATGTAGTGGTCTCATTGTGGACACCACACACTGGTCCTCCTATCAATCCTTATTGCGTGGACTACAATCCAAAAACACATAAAGTACATTATTATGATTCATACAAAAGTTAATTACTGAAATGGTCCCTTGACTATAGCGAAATTACCAATTTGGTCCTTGACTATTTTTTTAACCAATTAAGTCCTTCAACTTTAAAAATCTTAACCAATTTGGTCCTCCGATTGTTTGACCGTTAGTCAACCGTTAACTTGGGACCAAATTGGTAATTTCGCTATAGTCAAGGGACCATTTTTGTAATTAACTTTAGGGGTGGACAATTCGATTTAGTTTTCTCGAACTGAACCGTACCAAACCGAACCGAACTAATTTGGTTCGGTAATATACCGAACAACCGAACGGTATTGGATTCTTGTATACCGAACGGTTCAATAAAAAATCGATCCGAACTGATCCGAATTGTTCGATAAAAAATTGAACTGAACCGAATGCCGTTTGAT
Organism: Ipomoea nil; assembly: GCF_001879475.1. Lineage (NCBI taxonomy): Eukaryota > Viridiplantae > Streptophyta > Magnoliopsida > Solanales > Convolvulaceae > Ipomoea > Ipomoea nil. The sequence continues at coordinate 103,100 of NW_017617293.1, read as the reverse complement.
TTTTTTATAATAATAATAATAATAATAATAATAATAATAATAATAAAATAATTAAAAAGTAAATCCAAGTCCCTTACTGCTTGCTTTGTCGTTTAGCTAATCATATTCTCACGGGTATCTCTCGTAAATGTTTTATTTGATTTCTTTATGGTTTGTTATCAAAAGTTCTATATTATGTGTTATGGTGTTTACATAGTCCAAATCCAAAGTCTAATATAACAAAATAGCAATCCAAAGTTCAAACGGCATTCGGTTCGGTTCGATTTTTACCGAAAAAATTCAGTTCGGTTCGAGTTTTTACCGAACCGTTCGGTATACAAGAATCTATTATCGTTCAGTATATTACCGAATCTAACTAGTTTGGTACGGTTCGGTTCGACAAAACTGAACCGAATTGAATTGCACAGCCTTAAAGTTAATTACCAAAATGGTCCCTTGACTATAGCAAATTACCAATTTGGTCCCAAGTTAACGGTTGACTAACGGTCAAACAAACGGAGGACCAAATTGGGTTAAGATTTTTAAAGTTGAGGGACTTAATGGACAAAAAAAAATAGTCAATGACCAAATTGGTAATTTCGCTATAGTCAAGGGACCATTTCGGTAATTAACTCTTCATAAAAATATATATATTATTCTAACTCATAAAATACATTATCTTATCCTTGAAATTTCATTATTCTAACACATAAAGCACATTATACTTTATTCAAACTCATAAAGTACATTTTTCTAACTCATAATGTACAGTATTCTAACTCATAAAATACATTATTTTACTCCAGAAATTTTATTATTCTAACACATAAAGTAAATTATTCTAACTTATAAAACACATTATCTTACTCTAGAATGTTCATTATTCTAACACGCGTAGGGCAAGAAGTTTTTTATTTTAACATGCAAAATGACGTTGTTTTGGATGTGTGGACCACGGTCCACACAATAATTTGTCATCTAATTAGTCGATGAATTATCGTAATTTACCTATCCATTATCATGTTAGACTATGGTGTGGGGTTAGGGATGATGAAATTTTGCTTTTATTTTTTATTTTTATTTTTTTATTTATTAGTTAAGGAAGTTTTGCATTATTACTTTCTCTGTATAAATGAGTGTGTTCAGTAATTTAAATTGGTAATGTGTACTCACCATATAATTAAGACTTAATTTCGAAAATGATCGTCCGACTATGGCCTTTTCTCAAATTGGTTTCTTAACTTTTAATTGCATTCAAAGTGGTCCTCCAACTATTGAATTTTAAGTAAAAATGATCTTCTGTTAGTTTTGGTGTTAAGTGTGTGTTTAAATGAGGGGTAAAACTGGTAATTCAGTGTTTTACTATAGTCTGAGGACTACTTTGGGTGCAATTAAAAGTCAAATGACCAATTTGAACTATCTAGTTAATATTTTAAAAGAAAATTTTAATTTTATGAACTATCTTGTTAATATAATAAAGTTCAATTGTGTATTGTCGTATTTAAATTAATATAAAATACTTAGAGTTGATCTAATTAAATTTAAAAGTATTTATGAATATAATATTAATAGCGATGATATACAATTTATTCCAACTATTTCATATTTTATTATAAATATTCATTTACCATGTTTTGAAGTTTTTTTTTTCGCCTCCACTAACCAATATTTTTTGTTCTGCCCCTATAAACCAATATTGTATTTTTGGAATAGAAAATGATTTTTTTTTTTTATCTTTCTTATCCGTTTGTATTTAATTGTTGTCTTTTTTTTTTTTTTCTTTTTATAAGCAATGGTTTATGTCTGTTGTCCATTTGGTTGTAATTTTTCACAATAGTTTTGTTATTATATGTATGCCTATTTATGATCATAGAAAATCAAAATTCAAATACATAATGTCAAGCATTCCTGAATAATAAAGAGTTAATCTAAAGTTAATATTAGTTTGTACAACTATATATAAGTACTAGGCTAATAATCAAAATTATTATTCTAAGTTATATTTAAAAAAAAAAAAAATTCTAGCTAACAATTAAAGCAAAAAAAAGATTGTTTATTTAGAAAATGAAAATAAGTACAAGATCAACCCCTTTTAATCAAAATGAGTACAAATCATGTTTGAACTATAAAGAGAAAATTCTTAAAATGGTCCTCTAACTATCATCTTATCTCAAATTGGTCCTTTGACTTTTAATTGCACCCAAAGTAGTCCTTTGACTATAGTTAAAACCCTAAATTACCAGTTTTGCCCCTCATTTTAACACCCACTTAACCACCAAAACTAACGGATGACCATTTTGACTTAAAATTCAATAGTCGGAGGACCACTTTGGATGCAATTAAAAGTTAGGGAACCAATTTGAGAAAAAGACCATAGTCGGATAACCATTTTGAGAATTAACTCTATAATTAAAAACATTTCCATTTTATTTATAGTTTTCTTTTTATTTATTACTCCGTATTTATTTTAGTTTGATTTTGGATTTTCAGTCGTTATATCTTGGACCGCGGTGCACGTGCACTGCGGTCAAAACAATGTCGTTTTTTTAAGTAAAGAAACGGCACGCCGTTACTGTTAACGGAGTGCGCATTTTTTGGTGTGTTAATTACCAACTAAACTACAGTGTATCTAAACCGACACTGCATGCCTCACGTATTATTTTATATATTATTAAATGAAACTGCACTTATATCAAAATGATACTGTAGTTGTGGTGAAATGAAACTACAGTTTATATAAAATGAAACTAAATAACATTTCACATATTTGAGTGTATATTGTGCAATGAAGCTGTAGTTATATCGAAATGATCATGTAGTTGTGTTTTAATGAAACTATAATGTATATAAAATAAAATTAAATAACATTTTCACATATTTGAGTGTATAAATGTCAAATGAAACTGTAGTTATATCGAAATTAAAATCTGTAATTGTGTTGAACTAAAACAGCAGTGTATACAAAATAAAACTGAATAACAAAGATACTTTTTGCAGAACGGCGCAAAACGAGCGCTGTTTTTTTTCATTAAACAAAATGATGTCATTTTGAAGCTCTGTGCATAATCGATTATGCACCGCCGTGCGCGATATAATTTGCATTGGACTTTGTTTTGGGCTTCCAGTAGGTAGTAGCCAGTTAGCCACGGCGTTAATGGACTATATAAATAATGTTAGGCCCAATCTAAACTTTAACAAAATAGGGATGACAATTTATTTATATTTGTCCCAATAATATGGCAAATTATTGTATGGAACATGGTCCACACAATTGACCATGAATTGGATCATGAATATCAAGTACATTTTTAATATATTAAAAGTATATTAATTTTGTACTGAAAATACATTATATAAAATAATGTACTTTTGGTGTACTTTCAAAAAATGTACCTTATATACATAAATAATATACCTTTAGTATATTAAAAATGAACTTTTTATTTATGGTCCATGCAATATGATTGCAATAATATCTACTTCGGTTTGATTTACATGAATTAAATTTGGATGTAAAAGTTCTACTGATTGTAGGTGGTTGCAAATTATACTATCTTACAGGTTCTACCTTGCATTGTGGATTTTGATTCAAAATAATTTTCAAATTATATTTCTACAGTTGATTTATTTTGTATTTGCTGTTAAACATTTATGTACCATAGATAAATTGAAGGCATATAACATATTAACTACAAACATATATCATGGCAATTACCGACACATAACATGTTAACAATATATTATGCATCTATAGGCAACATATTATGTGTTAATAAGTAATACATAACGTGCGTTCAATTTACTACATACACATAAAGTATTAACCACAACTCCACAAGTACACAATATATATATATATATATATATATATATATATATATATATATATATATATATATATATATGAATAAGTTTCAGTGCGGGTAAGTTTTCCCGTGCGGTTGTGCAGGTGATTAATGTGCGTGAGTTTTATACTTAATGTGCGTGAGTCTTGTGTTTAAGGTGCGTGTGATTTGTGCTTAATGTGCGTGAGTGTGTAATGCTTAATGTGCGTGAGTTTTGTACTTAAGATGCGTGAGTCTTGTGCCTAAGGTGTAGAGATGGCAATATGTCCCGTCCCCGTCAGGGATCCCCGGCCTCGTAGGGGATGGGAACGGGAACGGAGAAAAATTTTGAGAATCGGGGACGGGAATTGAGAATTTTTGAAATTCCCCGGCGGGGACGGGGACGAGGATACCCTCCCCGCCCCGTCCCCGAATAATTATTATAACTAAAATAACTAAATTATATATATATATATATACACACACACACACACACACACACACACACACACACACACACACACACACACACACACACACACACACACACACACACACACACATATATATATATATATATATATATATATATATATATATATATATATATATATATATATTAAGACTTAAGTTTTTATTTTTTAAAATTAAAAATTACACTAATTTTAGATTTTGACTAAGAGTTGATCGGGGACGGGGATTCCCGTCCGCGTCAAATTTTCCGTGGGGGCGGGGATGTGACTATTTTTAATTCCTCGTTGGGGATGGGGACAGAGACGGGGATGGGGTCGGGGTTTCGGGGACGGGGACGGGGAGTACACTCCCCGCCTCCGTCCCGCCCCGTTGCCATCCCTACTATGGTGCGTGAGTTTTGTGCTTAATGTGCGTGAGTGTGTACTTAATGTGAGTTGTTGTTGAAACTTTAAAGTGCATGAGTTTTGTGCTTAATGTGCGTGGGTTTTGTGCTTAAGATGCGTGAGACTTGTGCTTAAGGTGCGTGCGTTTTGTACTTAATGTGCATGAGTTTGTACTTAATGTGAGTTGTAGTTAAAACTTAAGGTGCATGTGTTTTTGTGCTTAAGGTGCCTGCGTTTTGTGCATAAGGTGCGTGAGAGTTGTGCTTAAGATGCATGACTTTTATGCTTAAGGTGCGTGAGTTTGTGTTTTGAAAGTATTTTGTTTGTGTGTTTAATGTGCATGTGTTGTGTACTTAAAATGCGCCAGTGTAATGCTTAATGTGACCTCACCCACACAATTGCACGGGAAGCACCACCCGCACCTGATCCCTTCCCATATATATATATATATATATATATATATATATATATAGGGTGAGGTTCTAGTGAGGTTATTGTGTTAGGTGAGGTCTGTGGACAATTTGTAACCATGAGATCACACCATCTAACGGCTGTAAAGTGCACAATGTAAGAAATTAAAAGGTCACTAAATAAGACAAGTAACTGAAGGAGTAATTAATTATGGGAAAAAAATGGTAATTAGGTAAATGTTTGTGCACGATGGGAAAGGAAAGGCCGAAGTCACCGAGTCTGTACCGCGTAGAGTTTAAACGGCTGGTGTCTAGTCAATGTGTCGGCATTGCACAATAAACAGAGTGGGAAGAGCAAGCCCGAGGGCGAGAAAGAGAAGAAGACCTGTCCGACGACACAAGAAGAAGACACCGGCGAGCATAAACACGAAGCTATGGCGGACGGAACCCCAAGACGAAGTCACCGGCGTGCATCAATTGAGGCAACAAGTAGACTTCGTAAGCATCAACGATAAATTTCTTTGTTATTATGAATGTGTGCAAAATTGTATTGCATGTGTGCGAAATTGGCTGCTTGAACACAGTGCGTTAGAGTGGATTTTGGGTAAGTTTGTTTGTTTGTTTTTTTTTTTAATAATTAAAAATGATGGAAACTTGCTGAGTTGATCGGACTCTATTGAAGTGTCACCGGTTGGGGAGGACCGGAGGACGGCAAATTGACGGTGGCCAACACGGGGGAGGGGGGTTCCGGTTGTGGTTTTTTTTTTTTTTTTTTTTTTGTTTTTTTTTTGTGGATAATAAAAATTGGCCGACCATGGGTGTGGAGTGTCGCCGGCCGTATCAGCAACGCTGCTTGAATTAGGGTTCATGCACAAAAACACCACTTGGCTTGTTTGTTTTTGTGTGCATTATTACAAATTGATGGTGGGAAATATGGGGTTCATTGCGGGAACAGATTGGGTGTGCTGCTGACGAACATGATACTAGAATATGCAGAATTGGTAAAAAAAGTAATAAACATGCATAAATTGATGGCTGCACAGATTTGGGCAAAAAATAATGGGGGACCACAAACCTAGTAGTTAGATAAAGAAAAAGTTTGGTTTAAGTCCAAAGAAGAAGGTATTTGCTGGACCACTATTGTTTATAACGATAAGCTCCTAAGTTCAAATGGTTTCATAGTTATGTACTTTTGATCGTTTGTGAAAACAGCCCATATTACATTGGTACTCTATTTGACTGTGCAAAAAAAATGGTATTGCAGATGCTATATGTAGATAGGATTGTGAACCCCATTCGTTATGTGGAGCGCCAAAGGCCGCCATTCAAAGGTTGGACAACGAAGTTGTTAAATGAGCGTGAATTTGCAGGAAAAAAAAAAGGAGGATTTGGTTTAGGGAACATTGAACATCCCTTGGACATGCATGAGGATATGAATGAGGTGAGTATTGTTGGATTTTATGAGGAAAAAAAAACAAGATACTGGTTGCACAGTTTATATTAGTGAATGTGCACATTGAAGTACTAGATAAAAAGTAAGACCGTGTTGCATACTTGATGACACTAGGATGGAGGCGAGACTGCGGATGAAGAAGATATGGAAGCAAACGAAGAATATGAAGAAGAGGATGCAATGCAGGTAAAAATTTAGAAGATTATTAATAATGTCAATAATGTGAAAGTAAAAACTGTAAACTGCATGCTATTGCACAAAACCGTACTGATCAACATGTGGTCGAAGTTGAATGTGCAACTGAATAACTGTCTAATGTGCAAACATGGTTTGGTTTACAGAGAACTTTATATTCTTCTGAAGGACAAAATCCACAGTTTACAAAACTGAAGGACAAGTCCATTGTTTAAATTGCTTCTGGGTGCACATATTACACAGTTGACTGTGCACGGTTAAGTAAAATTGATTTGGTAAGCATCCCACATTTTATGTTTGTATAATTAGATGAGTCTGATAATAAAATAAAGATGAACGAAATGTGCATTGCTATGATATAATAAAGTGCAGAACTGTTTGATGAAAGAGTAATGGTTGGTGTGTATAAAGTTGTGAATATACTGTGAAGTTGTGTGATAAAATTAGTGGTCACACGTAGTAATAAACGGTGCATTTGGATGAATAAATATTTTTCATTTAGGACACCATTTAATGTGCATTACAGCGCATGGTATGGACCGTGACAAAAAATTAGAGCGTACCTACTATTTTTTATAATGAAAGATGGTGACCGAAGCTCAGTTACTAACTACTAAAATTTTATGTCAACAGAAAGACATGTTGGGTTGTTTCCTAGATGATACGAAAGACCATAAGATGGGAGCTGAAATACTAAAAATGGAGCAAAAAAGAATGCAAATGTGATGGAGGGATGCAAAGGAAAATATGGATAGTGGAGTGTACGCAATGAGGCACATGGAGACATTCATAGAGAAAGCAACCAGGTGGGAGTGTGGCCTAAGGAAATGAGACAAATCCATAATAGAGGCATTGAGAATGAAGTACGTGAAGGACATCCTACTTAGCGAGTGCAACGAGCATCACGGTAAAAACCTCGCAAGCTCACCAATATTTGAGGATGGAGAATTCACGCAACAGATGTAGCCTCTCTAGTTACCGCAACAACTGAAAGGGATTTCATTGCTAACGTGGGTGCAACACAGTGACTTACTCTTTTTTATGCGACTTTTAACATTAGTTTTTTATGACTTAAAGAGGCACGGAGAACATAGAGTACCATGCAACTAGACCATTTGAATTTGCTAGTAACTATCTTGTGTTATCATTTCGTCAAATGCTTAATCATGGTTTTACTGGAAAAAAAAAAACAGTGAAGTTGTCGAATGTACAACCATTATAATTTTCCCAAAAGATGATTGTGCAACATGCTGTTTTTTTAGAAGAGTCTTTAATGTGCATTAATTTAGTATAATACATAAAGTTGTAGTATTAATGTTACTAACTGACATTGGCAACAGTAGGTTCAGAAACATGATACTGGCTACTGATTGAGGGTTAATAGAAAATCAAATTTGCGAATATGTAACAGTTTGCTAACGAGTAATGGATATTCATTATTTAGGATTCGTGCAACGATGGCGTGAAAGAATGTGCAAACAATAGAAACCCCCCCAACAATGGAATGTGCAACGATGAAGTTTATAGTAATGCAATTTTAAATGAATTTGGTAGTGATCTAATATTGGCAAAATGGGTATTAAGCCGTTCAAAACTTGTGCAACTAAGAATTTAGAAGCAGAGCAACTGCAAACGAATTACATAGACAAAAGTATGCACCCTAAGTAATTATGTAAATGCAATTTTAATTTAAAAACCAAAGGACGGAGAAAAGTAAAAGTGTTTGACAATAGTGTTTGATAAATCACAAAGCAACACAACTAAAACCAGTGAACTAGGAAGACAATTTAAAAAGGCACGGTAAATAACTCAGGGAATCAAAAGAAATCTTAATTACCATAATTAAGCCAACTACAAATATGCAATTACCGAAAATAAAATAAACAACTAAAAGGAAAAAAAATACAAAGACTAAAAAGACCCCAACTAAAATGGCGGCAATAATTAAAAAGAATCTTCCAAAAAATAAACCAACAAACAATAGCCATAGATCTAACTAAAATCAAGAGTCAATATTTGACCACAAACCTCATCTAGAAACATGACCTCATTTGATCCTCTACATATATATATATATATATATATATATATATATATATATATATATATATATATATATATATATATATATATATATATATGATCAAATAAGAACTATTCTTCATGTGGGAACGGTGGACTAATATTGTTTTAAATATGAATAGTAATGTCTTTTTTGTTTTTTTTTTTCTAGATTTTCTTAATTTGTTCCCTTATTTTGTGGAGCATTTGAGCTGTAATTTTTTAATCATTGATCGTGTGTTCGTCCATGAAAAATTGTCAGTATGTTTTATTTTGTTTCGCTTGTTTCTTTTATTATAATATTGCTTATATTTGGATGTCATTATATATACATACATACATGTGTGTGTGTGTATATATATATATATATATATATATATATATATATATATATATATATATATATATATTTATTTATTTATTTATTTATTTATTTATATTTATATTTATATACTAGTTTTTCACGCGCATTGCGCGAATCAGATAATGCCCTATGTATATTTTTAAATAAGTGTTTCAAAGTATATGAATGTAAGATTATATAGAAGATGCTCATGCATATGTAATTGAATGTTTAATTTGTTTATTTAAATCGGCAATTCAAAGAATATGAATTCAAGATAATATAGGAGAGATTGATTATAATTGACATTAAAATAAATGTTTGTAACTTTGTAAAAATGCTTGTCTAAATACTTAGTCTAAAAACAATAGTGTAAATAAATAATACTATTGGTTTGAATTTCTCTAAGTTTTCGTAATTCTCTTTTGGATTGTAGCATTATCATAGTCCTCATCTTCAGTACTTGTCCTTTTATTTTTTATTGGTAACGTGTCGTCTTCAAACCTTATATATGTGTTATGTTGTCTTGACTAATATTGGTGCCATTAAATGTGTTATTCTTTTTATCCCCTTAAAAGACATCATCTTTAGCTTCTTGAACCATGCACATTTCTAGACCAGTCTAATTCAAATACTAATAGTAGTCAGACCTGGCCGGCTAGCCATTATATTGTTTGGGTAACCAACTATGTCTAATCAAAGCTACAAATTAACTGAAACTCTGAAAGTGCCATCACATAATCACATAATTGAATTGACTAAGCTGCAATCACAGAGAGAGAGAGAGAAAGAATTTAGGAGGGAAATTTTGGGAGGAGTGGAAGACAAGATACATACCCACTGAGATTTTCTGTCTTGTGCATATATTTCCAAAGATAGATTGTTAAGAGCACTACAATATTTCCCATCTTTTCTCATGTAAACAGGTGTCTTTGTCAGTTGGATACACCCCTTTGTGGTGGGATAGATTATACTTTTTTTAATAACCCAAAATTTTCAATTTCGCCGGATTATACCCAAACCTGATGAACATGTCCCTAGCTAGGCCCATGAGAAGGTAAATCGAGTCAATATAGTTTCAAGATTCAATACCAAATTGTACATTTCTGTACACAAGGAGTTCAACCCAAATCCAAACTTACAATCTTCGTGGCAGACATCAAGTCCCACATCTGACTGTTAGAAGTAAATTTTAAGTGAGTTTTTTTATTAACTAGACCAATATGTCTTGGTACAGAGATGATATTTTTGTGATTTGAATATAAGAATGTTTAGTTAAAACCTTTGGGTTATATTATATTATTAAATCAAAGCAATTAAAAAGTTGTCATTTGAAGCTAAGCTAATAGCAATGATGAGAGGTGGGTTATATGAAAGCTTTCCATGTTGCACAAAGGTACCTTTGTGTTACATCAATGGACATGCATGTACATGTGTAAGCCAACATTAGAATCTTAATCTAGGTACCACTTATCCCATGAATCACACTACAAATCAATTCTATTGTATTATTGTTGTATCAATCACTTTGAACAACCAATTAAGAATCATTATATTAATGGTGGCTTGGAGTATTTATATATGGTTTACTTCCTTAGCTTTATTATGTAAGTTTTGAAAGAAATTTAATGTTTCTTTAATTTAATAATTTGTCTTATCTATCTTATATTGTCATATGTCTTGTTTTGTTTAATTTCTAGCTTAGCTTGATCTTAGTTCGAGCTAAAATTAATTTAACTTTTAATATATATTTTTAAAACAACTTAGATTTCTTTATTAATTGAAGATAAAATTAAACGATGTGTTCACCTCTATACTTCTCCATTTTATGTGATCTTAGACTGTTTTTTTTTTTTTTTTTTTTTTTTTGAAAAAATTAATTCTTTACAATTGGATAAAGATAAGCTAAGCCACCACTTACATGGTCACCCATACTTATGTGAATACAACCTTAACATGTAATTACACTGATCCTTAGAGATATCCAACAACGTTGTATGTCCATAAAATAGGTCCAATGCACAGCCTCTATGCACTAATGTAATGTTTTTCCTAAAATTTCAAATTTTCAAAATGACCATCAAAAGTTATCTGACCACCCAAAAAATTGTATAGAATTTTTTTTAGTTTCCTTAGTTACCAAAATTTTTTTTGAAAATTTCCTAAATCTTCCTCCACTTTTTGGATGATAGAAAAAGATAGGTAAAAATTGACAATTTTCTAACAAAGTTATCTTTATTTTGAGTGATGAGCTAAGGGAAACCCGCAACCACTACTCGAAGATGTGTACCGGATAAACTCCACCTGTGACCCTAGCTGACAAAATACCACAAATAGGTAAACTAGGTTAACCAGCCTAGGTTGTCCACATGGACAGCTCAGCTGGTATGTGAAATTTGTCACAAGAGACCAAGGATCAAGTCTCACCAACAGCAGTGTGAAAGTAACCTCTCAAAATAAGGGGGCTCCTTAGCTTGTGGGCAGTAGTGAGCAAAAGTGTAACCTCTATTGGTCAGTTGAGCCACCATGATTTATTCCTCTACAAACTGTCAGGTCAGGGGGCTCCTTAGCTTGTGGGCAGTAGTGAGCAAAAGTGTAACCTCTATTGGTCAGTTGAGCCACCATGATTTATTCCTCTACAAACTGTCAGGTCAGGGTATGGAGGCGTCTAGAAACTAAGAATGACAATAGGTCGCTCTTCTTAGGAGTCAAACTTACTAGACTTCTTGTTTAAATTAATATTTGAGTACTAAAAGTGAGTGAAACCACATCAAAGAGAAAGACTTGGCAAGGGAATAGGGACAAATACGATCTAGTGCAAGGGACAATGCTGCCTCCATTATCGTAGGCTTCAACATGGGATTACACAACTGCAGATAGATGGATCAAATGAAGCTGTGAATATGTGGTCTGTCTTGCATTCAACAGGTTGGAATCATTATGCATGGATTATATTGAGGAAACTTTGAGCTGGGGGCAACAAATTTCTCCATCCATGTCATATGTCCCACCAAAATGTAAACCAACTAGGATTTCACAGCTTTTCTGCTGATCCCAATACCTGGATTTCATGCCCAGGTTTCATAAAGGTATCGAGTACTTACTCATAAACCCTAAAAACAAATATTTTCAACAAGAAAAGAGTAATGAAATCCATCATTAATAGTAGAATTTCATTTGAAAAGGTGGGCACGGTATTGGCCCTGCATACTGCGCTAGCGCAAATTATATCGTGCACCGCGGTGCATGATCAATCATGCACCGCGCATCAAAACGACGTCGTTTTGTTTAATGAAAAGAAACAGAATCTTCGCAAAAATAACTCTATTCTTCAGTTTCATTTTGTATACACTTCAGTTTCAGTTCAACACAACTACAGTTTCATTTCGATATAACTGCAGTTTCATTCAATATTTACACACTCAAATATGTGAAAATGTTATTTAATTTTATTTTATATACACTGTAGTTTCATTAAAACACAACTACATGATCATTTCAATATAATTACAGCTTCATTGTACAACATACACTTAAATATGTGAAATGTTATTCAGTTTCATTTTATATATACTGTAGTTTCATTTCACCACAACTACAGTATCAGTTTGATATAACTGCGGTTTCATTTGATAATATAAAAATAATACGTGAAACAATGTCGGTTTAGACACACTGTAATGTAACTCCATTATAACTGCAGAAACGGCGTCGTTTTGACGCGCGGTGCATAATCGATTATGCACCGCGGTGCACGATATAACAACTGACTGCGCTAGTAAGTCATCATGATTTACATCCTCCCAAATGCTCTGTTGGGTCGGGGATATATGGGCCATTGGGGTTGGGGATTCAACCCTTTTGGTAGAAGAAGAATTTGATTTGAAAAAGTCCAAGTATGAGTTTTGAAAATTCAAATTTCACTATATGTTTGGATAAAGAATTTCAAATTAAAAGTTAGGGATGGGATTATAAGATAGCCTATTTAGACCAATAAACAAAATAATACTATACACTCCTATTCTTAGGTCGAAAATCAACTCCCTAAAGGATTTCGATTCTCGGTCGAAGATCAACTCCCTAAAGAAGCTACCCAAGTCATAACATGTCATTATTGTATAAAATTTGCTTTTTGTTTAATTTGTATTTGATTATTACGTGAACTTTTATTAATTTTTTATAAATGAAAATAAATATAGTTTATCTTTTTAGGGCTATCATATCTTAATTCATAAAGATGGGCATTAGTAAAGGAAAATGACTAAAAAATAATGCGGTCAAGCACTTCGATGTTAGTACTATAAAGACGCAACTTTAGTTCATTATATTTGAGTAGTAGTTAACGAGCCACGTTTCAATAAAAGATACTTCTCAATCTCATGTTATGTGTCTGGTTCGATTAGCGAGGCTTAACTGAAGTTATTTTTAATTCAATTTTTAATAATATTAAGTTCAGTATTAGTATATAAAATTTATATATTTAGAAACAACATTAAAACACTGCTGAAAATTATTGAATTTTCGACCACCTGAAAATGATTTTAAATCAAGTCGAAAGCAAAAAATGGTTGGAAATAGCAACAAATGTTTTTCCGGATACCAAAGTGGTCGGAACAAGGCTTTTGACTTGATTTATGATAACTTTCAGGTGGTCGGAAATTCCATAATTTCCAGGAGTGAAAGTACTATTAAATACAAAAATTTAAATTTAAAAAAAAAACAAAAAAAATAATTAATTTGACTAATGAATAATAAACAAGACAAATAAAATGAGATATAGGAAGTATTAAATTTGACTCAAGTCTCCGCATAACATAGTTCTCTAAAGAGCTGACTTTCTTAATATTTACTACATCACACATCATTAATGTATTTAATTTTTTTATTTAATTATTACATGAATTATTTATTAACTTGCGATAGAGTTGGTCAATTCACAGATAATTAATAAATATAACATATTTAGTTTTTTCAATAATGTCACATCAAACTGTAAACATAGAAGGGAAATTAACAATTTTCTTACTCATATATTCTTAAAATAAAAAATAATTTAGTCAAGCACTTGGGAAGTAAGAATCTTCCTTTAATTTACAAATGAGACCCCATTGAATAGAATCTAGCAAATGTTAATCATAGAACTTTTTGAAATTAAAATACTAAATTGTCTAAACAAGTATATTTTAAGGATGCATATAGTCAAACCTAAGTTTAATTGGTCTGACATTTAAGAAAGGGAATATATGATACATAAAATTGATACCATCCAATTAAAGGATATTAAGGATAGACAAGTTGAGTGTCATTATGGTATGATCTCCTACTACTTTCGGCCAAATATACTTGTCTAATCAAGTGTAAAAGACATTCCATTGTCAGCTATGTCTCAGACTATACTACCATGTTACCTTTGATAACTCAAATATATGATTCGTTCTATGATTTTAAGGAACAATTGGGTGATGTTTTCTGTTTATTGCCCCTAAATTATTAGTATTATATATATATATATATATATATATATATATATATATATATATATATATATATATATATATATATATATATATATATATATCTACAAATACAAATTTAATAAGAGTGAATATTGTTAGGCCCTTAACTGGAACAAAAAATATGTCGGTACTAATTGTTTCTTAAAATGAATTGTTCATATTATTTTGATTTTAGTATCTTTTAATGATTTCCCTTATTTACCCTCTATTATATTATTTTCTTACCTTAAATAACCCTAAATTTCGTTAGTTTAAACTTTAGTAACGGAATATTCCGTTAACTATTTATTATTCTTAACATACTCTTAATTTATATAAGGTCTTAGGTTCGAACCTCATCCCAAGTATAGTTGGCATAATTGTTAAACATATATTATTTTTTTTATATCAAAACGGAGGGGAGTACCCAAAGCAAACAAATCAAAACATCTTCTGGGCGCACGAAGCCCGATGGATTCTACGGGTTGAAGATGCGCCAATTCTATCGAGGGATAGTAACTCAATGACCTCAGGCAGAGGTGTAGTAAAGTAGCGTATACCAACCCCGCAGGCCCCGTCCAAAGTCGCCAGTTTATCAGCTACTCGATTCTGCTCTCTGAAAATATGTGTGTATCTCACTTCCACCAAGTCTGAGGCTTCTCGCATGCACAGCCTAATAATATTATGGCTCTGGCTTTTCCACCCTTCGTTTTTGCAAAGACTCTCCACCGTAGACTTGGAATCACACTCAATAATAATCCTCGCGGCTCCGTAGTCTTTCGCCATCCGTAGCCCTTGCAACACGCCCCACGCCTCTGCAGTTTCCACCGAGCATCTCCCAATGTTAAAAGTAAACCCCTTACACCAGTCTCCATTTTCGTCACGCAAAACACCTCCGCAGCTAGCTAAGCCATTTCGCTTATGGCTGCCGTCCACGTTCAGTTTAAACCATCCCGGCATCGGTTTCGTCCAAGCAATATGGATATCAACGTAGTTGTTATGCCCCTGCCTTGCCGCCTGCTTTGACTTGAACGCCCCCAGAACCTCTTTATCATACTTGAGCAGCCATGCTAACCTCTGGTCTACAGGCGTGGTCACTTCATTGAAGACTTCTTCGTTTCGCCAACGCCATAGCCACCATAGTCTGATGCAGAATCTCTCGGGCCAATCTTCTGCAAAACCTTCCTTCTCGTCACCCCGGAGATTAGCAGTTAGCCATTCCTCCCAGTCCATATTCTGCAGCTTATCATTTACGCGCCAGTGCAAGGATTCCTCCCATATCGGTCTAGCCGCTTGACAATCTCTGAAAAGATGATTTAGGTCCTCCCGTTTACCTGCACAGCGAAAACAAATATCAGTAGTGGTAATGTGTCGTCTCATGCGCTCAGAATTTGTCAGGATCTTCCCATGTCTCACTAGCCAAGTGAACATGGAGATCTTCGCCGGCACCTTTAAGGTCCAAATAGTCCTCCATATGCTATCCGACCCTCCTGCATGAGAGGGGTCTATCAAGCTGTAAGCAGACTTCACTGAGAAACGACTCCGTGAGTCCAACTTCCAGCCCCACTCATCGGGGATGCCCGCCTCTGTTAGTTCAAAAGCAGCCAAAGCTTCAAGGTCTTCCCACGATAGAAACGGTTCAATCTTCTCCCATTTCCAGCCCCTGAGTTGATCCCAGTAATCGTCCACAAATGCATAAAGCTCCGGGAGACTTAGAGGCTTGAGCAGCTTCTCATACAGAGAATGGGGTGCCAACCAGACGTCCATCCAGAAACGCGTAGAAGAGCCGTCCCGGGCGATATGCATTAAACCCCTCTCCAGAACCTCATTAGCGCTACACATCCCACGCCACACGTTTGAGATTTTACGACGGCTAGAGACGTCCATGATGGCCCCCACCCGGTGGTTGTATTTGGTTGCTAGAGTCCTAGCCCAAAGGGCATTGGATTCCATTCTATACCGCCAACAAAGTTTTGCCATACACGCCTCGTTCATTTCATGCAGTTTCCTAAGGCCCAGTCCGCCATTTGCTTTTCCTGTGGTGACCAACTCCCAATTCACAAGACTCATTTTGTGTCCTCCTGTCTGGTCGTTGCTACCCCATATGAAACGCCGAGTCCTCTTTTCGATTTCCGCGCAAACACCTTTCGGGAGTGCCGCCGTCTGCATGGTATATACTGGAATTGCATTCAGGACTGATTTTGCTAACGTAACTCTCCCAGCTAAAGTCAAAGTTTTGGCTTTCCATCCTTCTAATCTGTTAGCAATACGCTCCAAAAGCCCTGCGTAAGTGTTGCAGTAACCCGCCCATGTATGGAGGGTACCCCTAAGTACCTTCCCAGGTCCTTTGCCTCTTCAATGCCCAGCCTATTCGCAATCGCCGCGGCCAGATCGGGCGGAGTGTTTTTAGAAAAATGGATTTGAGACTTGTTGAGACTTATTTTCTGACCAGACGCCCCGCAGAAGCAATCCAAACACCTCTGAACCACTTCCACTTGTTCTTCTGAAGCTTCAGTAAAAAGGACCATGTCATCAGCGAAACAAAGGTGTGACAAGATCGGTCCCTCCGGAGCCAGCTGGATACCCTTCCAACTTCGATTCGACACCTGGGACATAATTAGGTGGCTAAGCCTTTCCATGCAAAGCACAAAAAGTGCTGGGGACATGGCGTCACCTTGCCTGATACCTCTCTCAGGCTTGAAATAATCAAGACGTTCACCATTCCAAATGACTGCTAGCCTCGACGTAGTAACACACGTCATGATAATGTTGACCCACATATCGTTAAAGCCGGCGTGCACCAGAGTATCCTTGATAAAGTCCCAGGATAACCTGTCATATGCCTTTTCCAAATCCAGTTTTAAAGCCATGTATCCCATCTTGCCACGTGCATCCTTCATGGTATGCATAATTTCCTGATATACGATCACATTATCCGAGATCTGTCGTCCACGGACAAAAGAACTCTGGTGCCGTCCAATTACCTGCGGCAAAATACATTTGAGTCTGTTAGTGATAGTTTTTGTCAAAATTTTATAACTTACATTGCAAAGGCTAATAGGGCGAAATTGCTTGATCGTGTCAGGCCCCCGGACTTTTGGGATAAGCGCAACGAGAGTATCATTTAGGCCTTCGGGGAGTTCGCCGATGTGAATAGCGTTCCTGACCAGATTGAAAATACTGTCTCCAGTCACGGCCCACATGTGTTGATAAAACCCCGCTGGGAGACCATCCGGGCCCGGGGCTTTGAACGGCTTCATGTCAAAAACCGCATGTTGGACTTCTTCCTTTGTTACTGGTCTATTGAACACCGTCCAATCAATACTTCTAAGCCTCGGAAAGCACGGGACATTTGTTGGCCAGCCTGTCGTCACCGTAGACTCGGTGAAAAGATTGATGAAAAAGTTTCTAACGTGGTCCCTAAGTCCTGCCCCCTCGGACAGCCAATTCCCACCGTCATCAATAAGCCCCGTTACCCTTGTGCGTGACTTGCAAATTGTAGCTGCCGCATGATAATATGCGGTATTTCGGTCCCCCGACGTGATTCAGTCTTCTCTGGACCGTTGGAACCACAAGAGCTCTTCTTGATATAGGGTATCCTCGAGCTTGCTTTGTAATTTCTTCTCCAACTTACCCAGGCCGCTGTGAGACTTATTAGCTCGGGTCCGTTAGATACCTCCAATCCTGGCCAGCAAGTCTTTTTTCCGTTTGAAAATATTTCCAAACACCTCCTTATTCCAGATACTAAGGCCGTGAGTAACCTTCTGCACATTTTCGATCAAGCCAGTGTTGGTGTCCCAAGTGCTTTGGACTACGCTTGGTAGGTCCTGATGAGTAAGCCACGCAGCCTGAAAAAGAAAGCGGCGCATATTAGACGAGATATCCTGACGTACTCCAAATAACCTTACCAAGATCGGGGCGTGATCAGATGCAATCCGCGGCAAGTGGTCCACCGAGGCGGCCGGGAATTTGACGCGCCAATCAAAATTGCACAAAGCCCGGTCCAGTCGGGCCCCTTTAATAGAGTCACTTGACCCATCTTTAACCCAAGTCAACTTAGGCCCCGTAAAGCCCAAATCTATGAAACCTTCATCCTGAATCCAGTTTACAAAATCAGCGCTCCTTTGGGACGAGAACGAAATGTAGTTTGCCGTCTCATCCTTATTTACGACCGAGTTAAAATCACCCGCCACGAGCCAAGGTCCTTGTGAACCCCGTCTAGATTGGGAAAGATCACGCCATAGCCTGCGTCTAAGGTGGTGAGCTGGGCTACCATAAACCGGAGCAAACGTCCAGGGCAACTAGCCAACTTGGGACACCTGCAATAACATGAACTGTGGATGAGTGAATAGGATTTGGATTTGTACCGGGTCCTTCCAAAGGACCCAAATGCCTCCACTGAAGCCCACATCCTCCACCCGGACCCAGTCAGAAAACCCGAGCGTGGAGCATATCTTATTGGCCTGTGCTCCTGAAACTTTCGGCTCGAATAAAGCAAGGATGTTAGGCTTGTGGACCTGTAAAAGAAAGTTTAGGGCGCGACGGAATGACTTTCCATTCGCCCCTTGACAATTCCATAGCAAACAATCCATAAAGAGAAAGAAAGAAAGGGAAGAAACAAACAAACACCAAAAGAGCAGAAACACAAATACCAAAACAGAGAGAAAGACAAACACTTAGAGGGCAACACTTGGCCCGTCAGTCCCATCATCAATCTCCTGGCTCCCACCGAGGGCCATAACTACGTCACCTTCGGTGTCAACATACTCAGGTGGATCAGCGTGGTGCTCCTTCGTGAGCTGCCATACCGGTGATGGGAGGTCGCCTGCCTCATCTCCAACAAAAACTCTTGACGAGTGTATCACCAGTCCGCCTTGCTCACCCCGGACGACCACATGCTCATCTTCCTCAGCTGCGCGCCTAATTCCCACTCGTCCACCCCCCCCCCCACCCCGAGCTCGTGTGATTGCATCCCTCCTTGCTAGACGTAATCTTTTCATCTCGGCCGGTTCATTCAAAATTTGCTTCTCCACTGCTAACACATTCGGTCTTCTCCCACCACCGCTCGATGCCCCATCAGCTCGTGTTCCCTGATTTGCCTCTGCCATGACTTGTTCCTGTCTCTTAGATCCTTCCCCATCCTCGCTACCTGCCACGCCTTCTGCCTCCAAGTCCACCTCGCCCTGCTCATCTACGGCTAAGGGCCCAAAACATGACTGTCGAACGCCGTTACTACGCTCACCCGGTGCCGTTGTTCGTTTTTCCTCCACCATTTTTGGTGCTCTTGCTGCTTGCCTTGGTCCCCCGCGTGGCCGCCTCCCTGGTGCAATCATCCATGCGCCAAAAGGCTCTGCTCCAATGGCAATCCCTTTCCTCACGCCTAAGTCCTGGCCTGATACCTCAGCACGCTTTCCAGCTTCCTTGTCCTCTTCAGGTCTGACCGTTTTCGGGCAAGCATCTGGGCTGTGTCCATAGATACCACAGGTAAAACAAATCATATGAATACCTTCATATTCTACAGATCTTACCTGACCTTTGTACGTAAACTTCGAAATCAGCGGTTTTGTAATATTGACTTCCACGCATATCCTTGCGAACATCCCCCGGGAAACTGCACTCGTGGCTTGGTCTACGCGCAATGTTCTTCCTACTTTATTTCCTAGCTTCCTGAGAAAGATCAGACTGTAGTATTCGGCGGGTAAGCAAGGGATTCGAATCCATACCAGTACCTTTTCCGTAACGTCCGAGAACGGATCAAAATCCGGCACCCAAGGCTTGACTAGTAGGTAATGATCCATAATCATCCATGGACCCTCGAACATGGCATACTCCAAGTCTTCAACGGCTCCGAATCGCACAATGTAATAGCCATTGTCGATAGCGATCAGGTCCATTTTTCCTTTCGGCTTCCACATGGATGTAAGTCGGCGTAGAAGGTATGCATACCCAACAGTCCTTCCCATCACCTTGATGATGATCGCTTTCCTCCATGGTGCGCGTATTATCTCCAGCTCCGCCTTTGTCAAACGAATCGTTGGGCAGAATGGATTGTCATCTTCTTCATCGGACACATCTTCCTGACTCTCCGCATCCATCTCCTCTGCGTGGCGCACATTTCTCTCGTCGCATCCAGATAACGTCGCTGCATACGATCTCCGGGAGGTGTCTGGTACCTGCGACAGAACAGGAGGAGTTACGTTATACGACGATTCACTCACATGTGTTACCTGCATGGCCCCGTCTGCTTCTGCCACCGCATCCCCCATCGGCGTTTCCTGGACAACGTCGATCCCAACCTGGTCTGGCTGTCGCAGAGGGCTCTCCTCCGTTCCATCCCGCGTCTTAGCCTTCTTCGTACTCCGTTCAAGCAAGTCGCGATCTTCCTCAGATCGCTGGTTGGAGAGCGAGTCTCCATTCGTTTCCATCGCGTGTTCCATTTTTGTTAAACATATATTATGAATATGTTAAAATGTATTAATATATATATATATATATATATATATATATATATATATATATATATATATAATATAAATTTAACATAAATTTTGGTCAAATAATTAGATCCACTAAATACATAGCATTCAAAATTGAGCATCAAAGATTATAAATCAGGAACTACTTTAAAATTATTTGATTTTCTTGAATTTTTTATTTAAAAAAAAAATTAGGTTAAGTTTTTTTTATTTGTTTAATTAATATTCTTCTGATTATTTAGAACAAAACTTAATATTTCAATTATGCTTTTGAATTATTGGAATGATTTAGGCCATTATGATATTAATATTTTTTGTATTTTTTTTATAATGGTACAATTGTACATTACTTTACAAATATTATACTATTATTTTTTTATCAGACAAAATTGTTCTTACATCATTATCAGACCTGCGCGGCCTAACTACAAAGTTGTTGATCATAAATACAATTACATATGGACTCTAAAACGGTAGAATCATTTTCCAAATAATTGACAATGTTAACATCCTACTAGCTCCAATTGAACAAGTTTACACATCAAAATTTTATCAATGCATGAAAACTTCTAAAGAAATTTGTAAGTTAATTTTTACTATATCATTATATTAATATCTATTGTAACCATATATTTTGAATTATTTATTATCATCCTCTATTGACAGCAATTGTAGCAATTGTCATGGACAAACTTTCAAAATAATTTGTCTAAACAAGGAATGGAAATTAAAAAAAAATCATTGATTTCATTATTGTTGAAGAAAAGTATGTACGTCACTTTATTACTCTTATTAATTAAATAAATTAGTAGCTACAACAAAAAATAATACATATGCATTTAATTAATTTAGAATTAGATGTCTATAATTCTTTATTTATTAAAAAAAATTATTCATTATAAAAAAACTTAAAAGAAATATAATTTCATTAGTTATATTATCTTTATTTTCTACAATTCAAAGATTCCTTACTTTCAAATTTATTAATTTATTATATTCACTACATTGTTCATTGTCTTCTTTTTTTACATTATCTTGTAATTAAATATCAAAGTTATAATACAAAATATGTTATATATATATATATATATATATATATATATATATATATATATATATATATATATATATATTTATTTATTTATTTATTTATTTATTTATTTACCAAGTACTTTATACAAATATAATAAATATTAATATTTTGTTCCATACTTTCACATGATAACCTATGACACACATCTCACAATACATAAAACATGTATGGAAAAAACTACCACGCTACTAAATATCAATAGGTGTTTGTACGCTAAAGAGTTCATATTACAACTAAAATCTCAGTCATATACACAGCAAGGCAAATCTAACACTTCCTACACCATAATCTCATTGCATGATGAATCCCTCTATGCTGCTACCAGTAACCTAATTGCACATGACACACTACCAATAATAATAATAATAAAAAAAGGACATGTACTGAATATGAAAACAATAACAATGCTACCCAAAAGAGAATTAAGAGGAATTAGAGAAGTTTAAACCAAAAGTAGTATTTATTTAGACTATCGTTTTAAGACTAAGTATTTAAACTAGTGTTATTACAAAGTTGCAAACATTTATTTTAGTGACAATTATAATCGATCTCTTTCATATATTACATTGCATTTATATACTTTAAATTACCGATTTAAATAAACAAATTCAACATTTATTTAGCTATGCATGAACATCTCCTATATGATATTGCATTGATATACTTTGAAATACTTATTTAAAAATAATTATTGGGCATTATCTCATTCGCGCAAAGCGAGTAAAAAACTAGCGTGTGTATATATATATATATAGAGGCGGGTTCAGGTGCGGCAGTGTCTTACGGTGCGGTTATTTCTTACGGTGCGGCAACACCAATTGTTCACCAAATATGCACCATCAACGTTAGGAAATACACCACACAAAACAGAGTAAACAGAGCCCTGCATCACCAAACACACACCATTAGGTGTGAGTAAAAACACCATACACTGTTTGGAAATACACCATTGGGGGTGGTAAGTTATATGGTGTGTTTTTTTGAGTCTGTGGTGTATTTTGTGATGTTTTATTACATTTCATTGGGGTGTGTTTTTATTACACTGTTGGTGCATATTGTTAACACTGTTGGTGTATTCTGGAATTTGACCACACCGCCGCATCGTAAGACCCCGCCGCATATGAGCGCTCTTCTATATATATATATATATATATATATATATATATATATATATATATATATATATATATATATATATATTATACATATAAAATTTATGTGAAAGTTCGTAGCAACTACATGAATGTGCACTCTAGGCGAAGTTTGTTGTATGATCCTAGCCAACAAAGGACCAGAATGAAGTAAAATTCGCTAATTAAAACGAAGAAGTGAAATTGGCAGCTCCCACGGATAGCCGAACTTAAACATTGTGGTTATCAAACCAACTGTCTAAACTTATAATTTCAACATACATAGTATTGATTATTAAAAAAAAAAAAAAAAAAAAAAAAAAAAAAGCATCATTATGTTTATTTCTAGCTGTCAGTCTTTATCAAGGCACTTTAATTCGGTGTCCTTTCATTTTTTTTTTTTGTAGATCACCAAATTTGTTTGCCCACACCTTTGCTCGGGAACTAATTCTCAAGCCTGTTGGATGTATTCTGTTCCTCCTTGTCTTCATCCGTTTTTCCATTAAATTATTGAATGTATTTTTCCTTTTAAAAAAATAAAAACAAAAAAAACATCATTAATCATCTATCAGTATCAAATCAGTTATACTTTGTCAATGATCTCTTGACTCAATAGTAAAAAAGAAAACGAGAGGTTCTAACCTGACATATAGTCAAAAAAAAAAAAAAAAAATATTGAGTTCGATGACATTATATTGGTCCTTTAATTTTGTAAGTTTAAGTCCAAGTGATCGAACTCATAAATATTATACAGAGTAATTAATTAAGACGGATACATATAAGATTTCACCATACTAGCTACTATTATTTGATTCTTTGAAAGCTTTTCCTTTAAGGACTGATGAACCATGTCAATTCAATTGAATTCCAATTTCCAAAATAGTGGATTTTTTGTGTTCATTTGCTATTTGATAGAATAATAACAACTACTAATTGTCTCTTGTGTGTCTTATCCCATTTTTCATGGAGATTACATGTCTCCATATTAATGCCAACTCACATGTTCTGTTGTGTGTCTATATATATACACACTACATTCTACATCTAAAAATGGTTATTTTTTGTAATAAAAATTGATATTCTCTTATTCATAGAGTTATTTCTAGTGTTTAAGCTACATGGATTAAATTTTTTAACATATAATTCTATTTGATTAATAAGTAGATTTTTTGTTTTTAAAACAGATCGAATGATATCGACCAATTATATTCTTGGTATTAAGGAATAAATTTTTTTTTATTGCCACGTCAAATGGTGAAAAGTTTTGGGTTCTTATAGCTTTATCCTATTCCGAGTGATATTATTGACATGAACTCAACTTGATTAATATTTTTAATATTTTAATATGTGTTTTGGGTTCTTATAGCTTTATCCTATTTCGAGTGATATTATTGACATGAACTCAACTTGATTAATATTTTTAATATTTTAATATGTTCAAATCTAATTTTCATATATAAAATTTTCATTTTAGACTCGAGTTAGAATTGTTGAGCGTATAATATATAAATATAAATGTACAACCTAACTATCAGCTTGACCCACATTTTTGAGGGTTACAGTGATAGCGATGGACCTTTTGTTTTGTTTTTTTTTTTTTTTTGACTCTGTTACAATGTAATATTTACTCACAACTACTTTCTAAACCTAATGAAACACAAAGAGTCAATAACGCCACACTGAGGTTCGAACCCATGACCTCTCATTTGGAAGAGTGTCACTAGCTAGACCACAAGGTGATTGGCCGAGAGCGATGGACTTAGAGCAGTGCAAAATGGCTTTTAGTAATGTAGAAGTGGGAGTTGATTAGGTTGATATGAGGCATTGGCAATGGGAGCATGGAGACATGAAAGTACTTGAAGCACTTGAAGATTTTTAGTTTCAAAGGGCTGCTCAATTGCTCATGTTGTTGGGGGCAATTTGCATGTCATCAATCTTCTTAGCAATCAATTGTAAATCAAGTTGGTAGTGGTCTTTTCCCTCCAACTACCATTTTAAAGAGATACTCTATATATTCCTTGCATGCTATATATGATTTGATCAGACTAGCTAGACTCAACTTTTAATTCAATAGAATCATTGCCAAAGCATCTTTTGGAATATTTGGTGATTCCATTATTAATATTCCTACTTGCTTTTGTTGGCCTCCCAAAACTTAATTTGCTTTCTCACCCGTCACAAATTCAATATTAATCGAACACTCTATTTTCAATTCTGCATATAAAAACTTGTACTTATAACATTTATATTAGTAACATTTAGTTTTCTTGCATGGTTTGAGGGTTATTACGCAGTAGTAGAGTTTATTCAGTGCACACCCTCGAATAGTACGTGATTGTAGTAGGTCAGGTTTTCCTTGTCACCAAAAAAAGAAAAATAGTAAACTGTCCAAGACTATGTTACAAGTGATATGATAACTAGAATGCAAGACTGCATTACAAGTGACTAAAATGCAAACTAAAAATAATATTTTTTTAAAAAAAAAAGAATAATATTAACCTAGCAGGACACTTTGTACGTGTTTGTTTGCCAAGTTTTGAAGTGTAATGAATATAAACTGGGGATGAAAAGGACAAAAAACATAGATTCCTTGGTATACACCTGAAAAAACCATGAAATATAAAAAAGCTTCGATCCAACACAAAACATATCCCCCAAATTAGCGGATGAGCGTTATATTAGGCAGAATTTTTTTATTATTTTTTTTTAAAAAAAGCGCATTATATTAGGCAGCAATAACTCCAGATCAGTCATCAGTGGGCCTGCATCACACAGTCATCCTATTTTAGCAACATTTGATAAAATTGATATAACCAATTACAAACAGCAACAACAATATATATTAAATTCTATCATCGATCACATACTTTTTTTTTTTTTTTTAATATATAGTATTACTGACTCTATTACATTGTAGTATCTGTTCATCTATATTTTCTGAATCTATTGAAGCACAAAGAGTCAACACCACTTCCAATTAGGCTCGATCTCATGACCTCCCATATAGGAGAGTCACTACATGTCATCTGAGCACAAGGTGCTTGGCTCGATCACATACAAAGTGTCAAATTTATAAAATAAGTTCAGAGAATTAACACTACATGCATAATAGTAAGATACAATGATTATGGCTAACACCAACCACGTTAGTTAGACGGTTGACTTGATAATCATACCGTTCTAAGTTCGACTCCCAGTAAGAATGGACTATTGACCTTATTGGTTTGAGTCGATTAGTTATGGTAAGCTAAACTGGTTTACCTCTTTGAAGTCATTTGCTGGCTAGGGTCACAACTCACAAGATGGATTTACCCGGTGCACATTTTCGGACAGTGACTATAGGTTTCTCTCGTCACTAAAAAAGGAAAAAAAAAAAAAAGAATGCAATGATTTTGTTACAATAATATTATATTCCCAAATTCCAGACATAGTAATCACGAAAACCTGAGTCGTATTTGGAGCTCATTTTGGAATTTGATTTACACCCCTCAACTTCCAGTCATAGTAATCATGATTTGATTTAATTTTGGTAGAATATATTAAAGTCATCATCTCAACTAGGAAAATTCAAAAGCATTACTTTGAGTTAATTACCAATTTGGTCCCTCGACTATGAGGATTTCACCACTTTGGTCCTCGACTTTCAAAATTGACCAATTTCATCCTTAACTATGAAAACGTTAACCGAAATGGTCCTTGATCCAAACCACCGTTTGTTAGACGTTAAAAACAAGGATAGAAATGTAATTTCCCGTTCTTTGTCTTCTCTGATGTCCCTTTTCGTGCCCTCAATTTTGCGTAAGGTAAGGTGCAGTCGATGACCTATAGAAGAGGAATGAACAGGGGCGAAAAAGAGACGGGGAAGAAAATTGACAAGGCTATGGCGGAGAAGGGGGGGGGGGGAGGAGGGGGGCGAGGTGGAGGAAACGACGGGGATTGTGGTAAAAGTGGAAGGTGTGGCGGATCGCCGGAGAAACCTTGGGCGGCGGAGAAGGGGGGCGAGGTGGAGGAAACGACAGGGATTGTGGTGGAAGCGGAAGGTGTGGCGGAAATGAGGGTGGATTGCCGGAGAAGCCCTGAGCGGCTGCAGTTTCAGGAGAAGGGGGATGCGATTGGGGCAAATGGTTCTAGAACTTATCTAATTTTCCTAGACGCTCGCATTTTCACAAATATTTGCTCTACAAATGACACAAAGAAGGCGGTCGTGGTTACTACTATTTCAAGTTTTAATTTCTTGGCACTAGCGATCTTTTGGAGGCTATTGTTGCTCAACAAGCCCATGCCTTGGAGGTGGCGGCAGCAGCGCTTCACCCACTTCTTCATGTCACCTGGTTCGGCTATCCACATGTCAGCTGGTTCGGCTATCCACATGTCAGCGGATGTGGCAGCGGCTATCTACATTATCATTCAAGGCGGAGCGAGGTTTGGTGGCAGCGGCGGTTGTCGCCTAGGCGCAGTTGACAGAATTGTTGAGGGAGATCGAAGGTCAAGTGGATGCGTAGACGACGGTGCTAAACAAGAGGCAGGCATCCTCGAAATCCTCGTTCGATCCTGAGGACTCCAAGTTATCTGGGACGGCGGAGGATAATCGGTCTCTGGGTTCGAAGAAATCATCTTCTTCATCTTCGAAATGGTTCCAGTTCATCGTTAACGTCCTCCGTCGGCATAGCAATCCAAGTTGGGGACGCTAGGGAAGAAGATGACTATTGAAATTTTCTATTTTTCCCTTTTAGTTTGACATTAAAATAGACCAATGACCATTTCGGTTAACGTTTTCATAATTAAGGATGACATTGGTCAATTTTAAAAGTCGAAGACTAAAGTGGTGAAATCCTCATAGTCGAGAGACCAAATCGGTAATTAACTGGCTTTACTTTATACATATGAGTTCCGACTCCAACCTTCGTGCATAAGATTCTCAAAGTCCTCCGATCCCTCTCAAGACATAATTTTACTTTTTATTATCTACCAAAATATCAAAATAATTTTATTTTATTTGTAGTGTCCGGCATTCTTACTCATCAACAATATAATTGTATAATTTTTCAAAATAATTAATCAAATATCAAGGTGTTATAAATCCTTATTTATGGACATTATTATGATATTGATTACTTGATTTGTAACTGTTGTAACAGTCAATTTGTATAGATTATATATATGATGTATAAGGATATAATGAGATAGATAAATAAGAGATTCTCCCTTTTCTCTCTTTTCACTTCCTGTTTTTATTTTAACACGTTATCAGCACCGATGCTTTACCGAATGGATTATCGAGTTTGATTTCCTCCACCGTGATGCTAATCTCCGGATTGGTGTCGAGAAGGCGAGATCATCCATACGCCGTTGTCGATCCAGTAGCCTCCCGCCTCATCCGTCGCACCGATCAAACTTCGCGGCCATCACCGATCGGAAACCCAGGGACCTGCGTGCCGCGATGAAGACTCCTCGCGGTCCAGCCCAGCGGGAGATGATCGCCTCGAGAATCGATCGCGCAAGATTTTTGCTCTACATCAAGCTAAACGAAAGGATCGAATCGGAGTTAGATCGGGATCGCGGTGCATTTGATGAGATGAAAATCCAGCCAGGGGCGGAGGAGATTGCCATTTTAGCGGTGGAATCCGGAAGTGGATCGAGGCAGATCGAAGTTCCGGGGCACAACGGAAGATCGCCATCACCCTTGGAAGCTGTAATCTGAAGGTAGTGGCTCCGGTCATGGATGAATTCGAGTTCCACCACCTTCGATCTCAAGCACTTCGCGGTCGTTCGTACTCGCGATTACCACCATGAATCTGAGATGAAGCTATCAGCGTCGTGTCATCGCGAAACTTGGAGGCGTCGAAATCAGCGAAGAATTTGTCGTCGTCTAAATCCTCGCGAAATTTTGAGGCATTAACGCTGATGGGTTGTTGTCCGCCGGATCCTCTGGCGATCGATGATCAGGTGGTTCGACAGTATGTTGGGGCTCTACGTCGCGTAGGCTGCATCTTATCGCCGGAGACAAGACACCGCCTTTATCCGAGTGCGGCGAAGCTCGCAGATTCTGCCTGCTACTCTCAATAAGATTCAGAAGATGTTGGGAGAATTCATAACCAGTAGAAAATGGACTGGAAGTTACACTAGGCTATACTATTACACTAAACACAGATCAGACACGCAGTATGGTAACAGCCAACAGATAGTAGCATAAGCATGCAGTTATGG
This sequence comes from Ipomoea nil, assembly GCF_001879475.1. Taxonomy (NCBI): domain Eukaryota; kingdom Viridiplantae; phylum Streptophyta; class Magnoliopsida; order Solanales; family Convolvulaceae; genus Ipomoea; species Ipomoea nil. Next base: position 73,577 of record NW_017617293.1, on the reverse strand, counting down.
TGGCAAAATACAAAAGTGGATAGACAAGCAGGATATTGGTCCTGATAAAGTCACTTTAATTTGAGACAAGATCCCTCTTCACGTCGTTTTTGGCTCTTGACTATACTCAAAGCTAAGTATTTTCATTCCTAAAGAAAATATTTATATATGCATATATTTATGTGATAGATGATTATCATGTGTGTGTGATCATATATGCTTGAAGATTGTTTTTATAGCATGATTAAACTTTGATGAGGGATCATGTATGTTGGCTAAGAGGGTTATATGTCATATGCATTTGCATCCTGTTGATGCCTAAAATTTTGAGAGCATGATTGAAACATAAAATATTGCGATAAGCATGACATTTTATAAATTATCATTTCATGTATTACATGGTAATTGTTATGATGGTTATGTGACAATTATTTTGTGTCACAATTTGCTCTCTTATGCAATATGGTCATGTGAATCACGAAAGAAAATTTGACATAATAATTATTTGATATAGGTCATATTTGATGATAAGATTTTTCTTAAATCTTAATGGGAACTTGCATAAATGCATGTAATATTTGCCTAGAAATGAAGCACTTATTATATGACCGTCCCTGAAGGATCGTCTTGATCAACAAGTGATTATAGCTAAATTTCTAAACATAGCATTGCCCAGAAGGCAACAAGTCATAGCACAAATTAAAAATAACAGCACTAGGGCAGTTTCCCCAATGTAAAATTGGCTTTGTATTGTTTTAAAAGTTAATTGATGGTGCTAATTTGCTATAGAAATTATTTCACATGAGTCTTGGGCATTAGAATAAATCTTAAATGATAGTTTAAAATGATAGTGTCTAATTTTTTTTAATATAGTTTTACCCAGAAGGTAAATCAAGAGCACTAATTTTATCAGTCACCCGTTATCTTTATCTTGCCTCAACGCATCGATTATAGATATTTGATCGAAAAGGATCTATAGACCCTAAGTGAATCCCTGAAGGATATTTGGTGTATGCGGGTCTCATTGTCAATGGTCATATTGTACTCCAGTAGTAGTACATGACAAAATTATGCTAAGTGTTTGGTCATTGGGTTTTTTTTTTTAATAAGGTCTGGAAGACCTGAATGTGGATTGATCTTTAAAGTGACTAATGACTTATGAATGAAGTTTGCAACTTCTATTTCTAATGCTATGATACTCTCCAAAAGTCAAAATTGACTCACATCATGTTGGTTTGCTTGAAGCAAACAAGTTGTGATTTTTTTACACATAGTAATCACTGCTTGAAAATTCTGACCGGCGCAGTTTGAAAATTAAATTCGTGAAAAATACTTCTTGAACTCCTTTTGGCATGGAATTTTTTCTGGAGAACCTAGGCTCGTGGTATTTGATGTCTATAAAAATATTTTGTTAAAAATATGCTTTGGTTATTCCAGAAAAAATTGTAAAGTTTTGGCAGTGTGCTGCCAATTATTTTTCTGACTGGAGCAATGTTGGGAAAAAGTTTAGAAAAAAATACTTCTAGACCTTGGATTGGCATGAAAATTTCCGTGTACGTTCTAGACTTGCTGAACTACATATCTACAAAATTTTGTGTCAAAATGTGTTACCATTTTTTCCCAGAAAATTCAGCAATCCCGGTCAAAATTCTGAAAATTTCTACCATTTTCAGCATGTATATCTTGTTGCTTTGTGATATTTTCATACTTGTATGAAACTATGAAATAAAATGAGAGCTTGCTTGGAAAAGTGTTGTTTTTGACTCCCCGAAATAGGAATGAATGGGCCCGGCAGCGAACATGTGCTCATTATTCTTCGGCGAACGGTACTTCTCTCATTTTTCTAATTTATGAATTAATAAACAATATCTCTTGTCATGTCATGCCTTGTGTGTACTAAACATGGTATTCTTTATTTAATGGATGTGCATGACTCGAGAGTTTGGTGTCCAAGACATAAGGGACAATTATATCACATGCTATTGCATGCTTCTCTTTAATTGACAACTTTTAGCATATAATCTCTTGATTAGGCTCATATACGAGCTTTTGTTATTCCTTGTTGGCAATTAATTATTTGCTATAGGCCATAGCTATTGAGATTCATCACCCAACTTATAAGTGTGGCAATAGCATGAATTCTCAATATGGTTAGGTTGCACCTGTCGTTGCTAAACCTTAGCTTGCATGTGATAATAGTTAAAGGCTATGACATGTTTACAGTGTTAGTTTCTGCTATAGAAACTCTTTGACATGAGATTTGGGCATATGATATTTAAGTTTATAGCCCTCATTGTTTTCTATATTTATTTGCCCAGAAGGTAGATTAAGGACTTTAATTCTATGAGTCACCCTTTAGGATGAACCTTGACGATAAATTTTTGACCAAAAATGGTCTACCTATCTCATCAATCCCTGAAGGATTGCTATGACGTTGCTATGAGTCAAGTTCTTTTTACCCAAGTCTAACTCAATGCATATCAGAAATCAATCCCTCAAGGATTGCTATACCCCCTTTTTACCTAGTACGTGGTTTCAGAAGTAACATTTCCCTCTGCGTTATTTTATTTGCGCAGTCTATTTTATATCACCACCACAACGTACCTCTAAAAGGGCTATCAAAGAAACCTCCGTCTATTGATTAAAAGCCCATGATAGGGGATCAATACATATAATTGGGTACGTTGACTGCATTCCTAATGAAGATTGTTTCTCGGCATTAGGGGGAGATAATATACTACTCCGTAGCTTTTTGGAACGCCAAGAAATTTCATAAGAATAAGAACATCTTCATTATTTAAATCCATGTACTAGTTAGATTGAACTGGAAGTTCAAAAGATAATCTATTTGCAATTTTAGCAAATAATCTGTCAAATACATCTATTGATCATAATGATCATAAAAGAAGTGACTAGGTCATATATCCTTGGACCAAATATATCTATCGATACTCCTTGACACTAGAAGTGTAGGAGATCTATCAGTGAAAGAGATATGGATCATAATACTAGATCTAGTAAAGAAATATTGTCACTCTTGAAAATAATTTGAACAATTATGTCCTGCAGACATTTGTCCAGATGATGAAAAACCCTAGTAAAATTTATTGGTGCACCAAACAAACACAATACTAGGGATGCGAACAACCAGATCAAAATATCTTTGGGAAATGTCTAGAATTTGGTTGTTTTAGAAATTGCTAATACTTTTACAAATATGGGAGACATTTATAAAAAGATTATAGTTGTCGACAACACAATTGCCATTACAAATTGCTCGGTATATAATAATCTGGATCCAGAGTTAGGCAACAGAAGTGTCATGACTATTTAATATATAAAGGAGCAATTAAGGCATAGCTCGACTCGCTAAAATGAATAAATTCTCTTTATAACAATACATCATTTGCGCGTTAACCCTGAAGGTTACAAATGGGTGTGTGCATGAAAGAGAAATAAGAATAATGAGGTGATGAAGCGAGTTTGTAGCCTATGGGTTCATGCAGAGACCCTTAATTGATTTTCATCAAATATACTCTCCCACGGTAAATGGCATTAAGTTCCGCTACATAATACAATTGGCAGAATAATAAATTTAGATATGCAGTTAAAATTATTTCGAGAAATCCTGGATGGATTCATAATTCTCAAAATGAGGATTTATTTAAGTATTATTATGTATCATTATTTACTCTTTAAAGGGTTGCGAATGGAGTTAATATCCTCATTGAAGGAATAATATGTACCATTGTGTGCTCGATAAAGGGTTGATAATGAACTTATTTATTATTTATTATCTCAGCCAAGATTGATGGTGTAAACATCTATGAAATATATAAAGAGCTTGATAATGTCAGTTCATGTTTAAAGACTGAGACTTTTGAAATAAAAAGCTTGTGAAAGCTATAAGTATTATCTCGACTTGAAGATCGAGTTTTTCTTTGCAGTTTCTTTTTTATATATACACCAGTTAGCCTACATCTAAAAATGCTTTTTCACATATCTATATGCATATAAGTGTCATGTTTTTATCAAACTAAAGGTTGCATAATGATCTCTTGAAGCAGATAAGGAACCTTTTCGGACTCGAAGTCCCTTACTTCATTATCGTTGGAGCACCATTATAGAACCAGAAATTCCATAATCGCAACATATTTGCGATGAAATTGCTAGCAAAATCTAGTGCTCCCCCTACAAATGAAGTACTTGAATAATGATTAACATATCCTCCGGTATCTTCGAGATACAAAGACATGACATTTATGTAAGAAACCATGATACGGTTTTAATAGGCTACTTGGGTACTGGCTGTTTTGTTTGATCCCCGCAATGCCAAGTCCAAACTGGTTATACAATGAATTTCCCTAAATGTTCAAAATGAGGACAATAAAACTTGTGTTGCACAAATGTTATATGAGCTCTAAAAGAGCCATAAGATTATTGTTCACTACTCTAGTGACAATCTAGAAGATTTGTCAAATCCATCTCTTCAAATTTTGAAATATATGTAGAACTTGAAGATTGTTATCTTCAGGGGGAGACAGGAAGTACATTTACTCGAATCAATCCGGAAGATTGAACGTAAAATCCTGAAGATTAAGTCATAAAAGATTAACAGTTGCGCACTATTTGCAACACAACGGGAAGTACATTTACTTGAATCAATCCGAAAGATTGAGCGTAAAGTTCTGAAGATTAAGTCATAAAAGACTAACAGTTGCGCACTATTTGCAACACAACGGGAAATACATTTACTTGAATCAATCCGGAAGATTGAACGTAAAATTCTGAAGATTAAGTCATAAAAGACTAACAGTTGCGCACTATTTGCAACACATAAATACATAAATATCATGTACTCTTTTCCTCACTAGTTTTCTCCCATTGGGTTTTCTAGTGTGATTTTTAACGAGGCATGAGTATGATATAGTAATGATAATGGGGAAAAGTTGCAAAATAATTGCTTAAATGGACAAACCCCAAAATCCTGAAGATTATGCAGTTTGCGCCCTGAAGGCTTATGGTTGTACTCTTTTTCCCTTAACTTATATTCTTTTTTTTTTTTTTCTGAATTTCAAAATTTCAAAAAAGGGTAAGTTTTTCCCACCGGGTTTTCTTAAGTTAAGGTTTTTAATGAGACGACCAATACAATATATGTTTTTACATATATCATGTACTCTTTTCTTCAACTAGGTTTTTTCCCACGTGATTTTCCTAGTGAAGTTTTTAATGAGGCATGAATGTATGCTTATCCATATACCTTGTACTATTTTCTTGTTTAGGTTTTTCCCACAGGGTTTTCCTAGCAAGTTTTTAATGAGGCAAGATTTGGTGTTATAATGTCCAAGGGGGAGTGTTATAAATCCTTATTTATGGACATTATTATGATATTGATTACTTGATTTGTAACTGTTGTAATAATCAATTTGTATAGATTATATATATGATGTATAAGAATATAATGAGATAGATAAATAAGAGATTCTCCCTTATCTCTCTTTTCTCTTCCTTCTGTTTTTATTTTAACACAAGGCACTATTATTCAAAATTAGACTGTGCTCCCTATTAAACTAGTATTAATTAATAGATCAATGTAACCACCGTCCACCGACAACGTCATATTTAGGGATAACCTAATTAATATGGACTTTATCACTTTCAGTCTTTCACTTTCACTTTCATTCAATGCATGTAGATCAGAGAAAGGATGTTCTTGAGATATAATCTCTATCTGGAGCACTCCCTTCATTTTTTTTTCTTTTCTTTTCCATTCTCCAATTTTGGAGCTTTTTTCCTTCTCAACGTTGAAGGGATTCGATCGACATGAGTCTCGTTGAATGGGGCTTATTGAGGAAATTAAGGTTTGGGATTATGGATTATATTGTTGTCTTCTTGTTCTCTTAAGAGTACAGTTAAGAGTTTTGGTTTCTGTTTTCTAGCTTATTTTGCTTTGTTTCTTTGTGTTTTGTCTCTTGCCTTATTGTGATTGGTTCTTGTTGGCCGGCGGCGGCGGCCAGAATATTGTTGGCCGACGCACACTAGATTTTTCTCGCTAGAATTTGCAGTTGCCGGTGGAGAAGCCAACCGGAGGCCGTTACCTACGCCGTCAAGTTGAGAGATAGATCTTAGCCTGTCACAAGAAAATTTTCTACCATTGTTACAAGCATCATGGGCTTACTACTGCACTAAAAACTTATTATTTCGTGAGCTCATCCCAACACCTGTCAACATCAATTGTACTGACATGTTTAGCTATTTATACTTGTCTAAGCTTTCAACAGTCACATTTCGATAGCATTTCGATAGCATGATGTTAGACTTGACCTTTTATGTCAACGCCGAAACTTTTATTTTAAGTTGTGTTGTTGTGTCCAACAATAAAACTTCTACCTTGGTATAGTGGGTAAACTTGATTTGAAAATTCGTATCAAAGCACGTTCAAATCACATTGAAAGTCAAGTTTAGCATTCAGTCATTGAATGGTGATGTATGTTGAAAGTATGTATGTTGTACACTTGAGACTGGTTGGTGTTGGAGATCTTATCACTAAAACATAATGGTTACACAAGTATATATAAGTGATGGATACATTGGAAATGGCCCAATAATAATAGAGACCAGGGTCCGGGAATGTATAACCCGAGCAGCCCAAGAAGAGTCTCAAGCCCGGAGCTTACCTCTGGGCCCAGAATGATGGGCCTTGACTTAGTCTCACGGCCCACCACATGGGCTTGAATTTAGTCCCGTGGCCCTCCACGAATTTAGCTGTAATTGGTTGGAATTTCCTAGCATAGTAATTGTCTTGTTAAGGGCATGTTCTACCTTTTGTCCTAAACTACTACTTGTGATAGCATTACACCTCTGTAATAGCACTTTATACACAATTAATACAATATAGTCCCCGTGACTATATTTGTACCCTTATTATCGTTCAATTATATACTTGTTACATTTATGCGTGTTAATTAATCTGGACTCTCGGTTTAATTAATTCCATCAATAAGAAAGATGTATAAAGAAATAAAGTAAAACGGGACGAATGCCACAGAGAAGAGTGTCAAATATGTGAAGATCCCATTGTAACTTACCAATGTGCAATCCAACTATCACACTTTAGACTTTTAGTTGGTATGGAGCACATGTTTTAATTTAGTATTCAACCAAGGTTCCACGTGTTGAAGCCGGTTAAAAACAACCAGCTCGCTGCAATCCAACTATTAGTTTAGACTCAATTTTTTTTCAAGGTAACAAGTAAAAATATAACAATCCAATTGAAAACAAGTGTGAAATACATCTTGGAATTGAAGATAACCACATGTGATGATCAGAATGTAAATCCACATATCTAGCAAGCTAGTGTATGATCTATAACATTCTCTAATCTAGCTAGGAACGTAGGTAATCGACACTGATTGAAATTGTCCCGGCCATGAGTGAACAACACCTTCTCAGAATGCATCCAACATAAGAACGATCAAGATGAATCCAACATAAGAACGATCAAGAGAATAGTTATTCAAAGAATTACAAACCATCTGGCAGTCGAATTTGATGAGTGCACGACACCAACCTCTTTCGAGCAAAAAGTTCAGAGCCTCCTCAACCGCAAACTCTTAAGCCATATATGGATTGTTTGGACTTCATGAAACGCCTGATTTCATTGCCAAGAAAGCACCATATGTTAAAATTTGTGATGGCCATACCAAAGGTTGCATAAGAAGGAGTATTGATCGAAAATCGCAACATCATCCTGACAAAATACATGATCATGAAAATCCTCCCGAGGATGTTGCACGTCGACATGCAGAGTGGCTGGAGAGGTAACATGCAACGAACTCCATTCCACAATAAGAGAGACCATGGCTATAACTACAGATGTGTTCCAACCTTTTTCCATTCCACACCATATCATTCCCATACCAACGCAACTACACAAACACATACAATACTGTCTGAGTGTGAAATCAACGCATTCAACCAATTAGAGAAATCCAAATTTGCATGCATGGGTAGAGAAGGATTAAGATAATCCCATAATGGCTTGACATGTATACAATCATGTAACAAATGGGCTGCATGTTCGTCAGTTGCACGGCAAATCGGGCAAAAAGTTAGAATGTCTACTCCTTTGCTTCTTAAAGTCATTTTAGGTGGTAAAATTAACCTCCCACACCTCCAAATAAAGTTTTTGTATTTTGGAGAGATCTTCAATCTCCACAAATTTTTCCAAGCTCTGAAATCATTAGTAGCCACAGTTATTTCCTCCATTAAAAGCCGATAGTTCGACCTCACAGAATAATCTCCCCTCAAATCCAGTTTCCATTGCCACTGATCTTCATAACCAATGGAAATCGGAATGTTTTTAATAAGATTTGCATCTCTAGCATTAAACATATCTTCAAGTAAGGGAACATCCCAATCCTGTGTTTATGGGTCAATAAGAGAACTTACAGTAGCCATACTATGATGCTCAGATATTAGTGTTGTGACAAAAGGATTCATTGTGTCTTAAAGCCATGGTTAATTCCAAATAGAAGTACAAGTATTATTCCCAATTCGTATATACTGCAACAATTACCCAAAAGTCCTTCTGTAACTCTAATACTCCTCCAACAGAAACTATCTTTGCACCCAATGATGCTTCAAGAAAAGAGCAATTGGAATAGTACCGTGCTTTATAAAGTTGTATCACCTTAGTTGAGATGGAACACATATATTTCAATTTAATATACCAAAACAAAATATAAGATACACAAATTAAAGATATATTAGATGCATAATATGTATCTCTCTCGATCTATATATGTATATATACACTACACATGTATATAATCTACCCCCTCCGATCCCCCCCTCTCTCTCTCTCCTCAACCCTTGAAAGCATTCATGGAGGAGCGCAGTCCGTGGTGCCAGCCAGCAGCTTTGGTAGCTCAAACTTCGGTATTCTCTGATCTGATCCATTTGAACTAACCAACATCCAAACTACTCTTCTTCCCCGTTCAACTTTACATTTTGGATAATATTGTGGATAGCATTTCACACTTATCCCTAAAATCCCTCTCTTTTACCTTAAATCTCTCTTAAATCTGAAGCTAACTACTGCTATATAGTCTATCCCCATCCACATCCACCCTTTCAACATGCACTCATCTCATTCCATTCCTCATAACAGTTTCGCCATCTTTTGTTAGTTAACTTAACCGATTTTTTTCCAAAAACATATATACTTATCTTATCCGTTTTTGGATATATATAAAGAGAGAGAGAGAGAGAGACAGTTTCATGGACTATTTGAGGGAAATTGAGAGTAAAAGAGCTCATGATCCACGTGGTTTTGGGCATGATAAGAAGAGGACGTGCGTTTGCGTTCCGGGGCCGATCATTGTCGGCGCTGGGCCGTCGGGGCTGGCGGTGGCGGCGTGTTTGAAGGAGAAAGGGGTGCCGTCGGTGGTGTTTGAGAGATCGGAATGTTTGGCGTCGCTGTGGCAGCTGAAATCCTACGATCGCCTCCGTCTCCACCTCCCTAAACAATTCTGCGAGCTGCCAATGATGCCGTTCCCCGATACCTTCCCCACCTACCCATCCAAGCAGCTTTTCATTCAATACTTGGAGGACTACGCCGAGAAGTTCGATATCCGGCCGGTGTTTAACCGGGCGGTGGTCTCGGCAGAGTACGATGGCGGCCTCGGGCTGTGGCGGTTGAGGACGAAGGCGACCGAGGAGGAGGAGGAGGTGGAGTATGTTTGCCGGTGGCTGATCGCGGCCACCGGGGAGAATGCCGAGGCGGTGGAGCCCAGGATCGAGGGAGCCGAGGAGTTCCACGGCCCGATTATCCACACGAGCTCATATAAGAGGGGCGAGGCGTTCGCCGGGAAGAAGGTGTTGGTGATCGGATGTGGGAATTCGGGAATGGAGGTTTGTTTGGATCTCTGTAACCATAATGCCATCCCTTCTCTGGTCGTCAGAAGCAAAGTAAGAACTGAACCGATAATCTGTCACCCAGAAACCAATTGTTATATTCAATTTAATGAAACTTAATCGTTATATTTAAATTAGGTGCATGTCTTGCCACAAGAGGTGCTGGGAAAATCAACTTTTGGGCTGGCCATGTTTCTGCTCAAGTGGTTCCCAATGGGCGTGGTGGACCGCTTTCTCTTGACCGTCTCCCGCCTCCTCCTCGGCGACACGGCGCAGTTAGGTCTCTGCCGCCCCAAGGCGGGCCCACTGGAGCTCAAGCACTTCTCCGGCAAGACCCCAGTCCTAGACATGGGAACCCTTTCCAAAATCAGAACTGGAGAAATCAAGGTACAAACACTCATCAATTCCTTTATTATTACTTCACTTACCTAATAACTCTTACCATTTTTGTCTTAGCTAGTCGAGTGGTATAAGTTTGTGCTGATAATATAATACTTTTGATCATAATTGTCTTTCTATATCATTATTGAAATGGTGAGATGTATCACTGGCAGTGTAGGATTATGACCAAAGTGGATAGATATGTCTAAAGTGGACAAATTCCTTGTGTCATTAGCATTTGAATCATTAAGTTACAGTGATTTACATCCTTCCAAATGTATGGTCCAATCAGGGTGTGGGGCCCTTACGACTAGGGATTCAATCTTTTGGGAGAAGTTTAAGCTAAATTGATCATACTAATTGTAGGTATGTCCGGGCATTAAGAGAGTGAAGCGTTACACGGTGGAATTTGAGAATGGAAAAGAGGAAGACTTTGAGGCAATAATCCTTGCAACAGGTTACAAAAGCAATGTGTCGTCATGGCTAAAGGTAATAATTGACAAGATCATTAGTACAAACTAAAGTTTTTCATTCTTGATCATCATGTTTGATCCTTAGTTTCATCGAATTGTACTATAATCAATAGGATAATGACACGTTTTCGGAGAAAGATGGGCTACCAAAGAAGCCCTTTCCCAATGGATGGAAGGGGGAGTGTGGGCTATATGCTGCGGGGTTTACCAGACGTGGATTGTTGGGTGCTTCCATGGACGCCAGGAAGATTGCAGAGGACATTGAAAGGTGTTGGGTAGCCCTTTAGTCTTCGGAGAAAATCACAATTTTGATCTTAAAAAAAAAAAAAATGTCTGACGATTTTAATTTCTTCCCATCAGAAAAGAAAATAAAGAATGTGTCAAAAAATTCTTTGGTTGAATTTGTAGCCGCTGGTCACCATTGTCATTCAAGATACCTTCGAGGCATGAAAAAAAAAAATTCATTATATTTTTTTAGTACATCAGGAACAAAGCCCATTGGTGTCCTCTCACAAGATTTGTGCACGGAGATAGAGAAGATCAAAGGAGATCGAGTTCACTATATGAATATCAAGAAGTTTTCTCATTCAAGAAAAGGATCTTGGAAAAGTTAAAGAGGGGAGAAGAAAATGCACAAAATCACTAACCCTTGATTTCTTTTTTTCCTTTTTTTTTTTTTTTTTTTTTTTTTTTTTTTTGGACCAAATGGATGGCATGATGCTATAAGGTGTGGAATGTTAAAATTCTTCACACAATGATCATCCATTTGACAAATAAGAAAAGAGATAGGATTAGTGACAGTGAAGAAAAGCAGCCTTGGGGGTTAGTCATCATCATCTACTTTTCAAATGTGAATATTGCCTTGTAAATTTCCCCATTTTTTTACCCTATTTTGTGGAATTTTTTACCCTACTTTGTGGGTTTTTTTTTGACTTATATAGGAATTCAAGGTGGATTGTTTATGCTTTTCCTCTTCTCTTTTCCCCCTTCTTGGGAGGTTTAAGCTGACTTTTGTCTGTCAAGATCTGAAATGGACCCAATGGGTTGAGACTAACAATCTATTTGTTTCTTTTCTATTGATTTTGATCAAATATCTCTATCATTTTCTTATTTTCCTTTTTCCTGTTATACAGTGAAAAAATACTTAAAATGATTAACATCATATGTTACCAATTAAATTTGTACAATCAAATCTTTTATCATAAGTCATTTATTACAACTGTACTATTGAAGATATCATCTCATTAATAGTAAAATTTGGTCAAATTAAAAATTTATACATTTTTAATGTCTCTTGTTAAAGAATATATAAGTAATGGAATAACATCTATTGAATGAATTATTCTCTTTGTAGGGGAATATCATCTCAAAGATCTAGTATTAGCTATTAGCATTATTATACTGATTTTAAGCATGTTCATGCATGGTCACCACAGAGTACTAGGTAATCAAGATCGAATAAGAAGGGCCCTTTCAGTCTTGTAATAAATACTCAAATTTGATGCATATGCATTATATTGTTGGTTGAAATTTAGGTAATTTATCTCTTGTAAAATACATCCTTGAACAATGCATAGGGTGCTCGCCTCGTTGTTGCATTGGCATGCCCATATGGAATGTAGGGTGTGTAGCCTTGCCACCTACTCCAATCGAGTCTTGTCCGAGTCCTTTGCACCTTCACCCCTTGTATTTTTCGGAGAAAATATCATTTTTAGTCCCTTACTATAATACATGTATCAATTTAAGTAGTCCCTAACTATTACAATTTTCAAATTAGGTGCATGACTATTCAATTTGTATTATATTTGGTCCTTAACTATTAACATTTTCAAATTAAGTGCATGACTATTCAATTTGTATCACATTCCGTCCTGCCATTAAATTTTCGAGTCAAGTCATCGGTGACCGATTAATTTATTTAATTTTTATTTTAAAAAATTATTTTAATAATTTTTAAATTAAAAAAAAAAAACTAAAAAATTAAAAATAAAATTAAAAAAACCGGCCACCCCCCCCCCCTCCTCCTTCGTCTCCGCCTCGAAGGAGGGGGGTGGGCGGCATTCTCTTCCACCCCCCCACCCCACCTCTCTTCCTTCGTCTCCAACAAAAGCGACAGAGACGAAGGAGGAAGGGATCCCTCCTTTCTTACTTCTCTTCGGTGGAAACAAAGGAGGAGGAGGTTGGGTGGTTGTTATTTTTTTTTTTAAGGTTATTAATTTAAAAATTATTAAAATAATTTTTAAAAAAATTAAATAAACTAGTCAGGTACGGTGATTTGACCGGAAAATTTAGTGGTAAGACCAAATGTGCTACAAATTTAATAGTCATGCACCTAATTTGAAAGTGTTAATAGTCAAGGACCAAATGTGATACAAATTGAATAATCATGCACTTAATTTGAAAATTTTAATAGTTAAGGACTAAAATTGATACATGATTATAGTCGAAGGACTAAAACTGATATTTCTCTATTTTCGCACTTCTATCTAGATCTCTCAAACTTTCCCCTTCTATAACACTTTTTATCCAAGTTTTTTGTACTTTTGGTCCCACGACTATAATGACACTATCAGGATTGATCAGCAACTTTCAAACCTTGCAATATCCCGGTCCACGACTATTGTATTTGTTGCAAAAATGATCCTTCTGACCAATTTTAAGTCAATTTTTCACTGGAAAAAAAAATTCTCAATTTCAAGCAGGGATATAATAGACATTTATATTGTCCTTGCAATCTCGAACTGCTGTTGACCTCTTATTCTAACAAAAGTGTGAAAAAATCAAACAAAAAGTTCCAATTGCTAGAGACGAACTCTAATATGCTCTCATCTTGTCAACCTATCTGATCAACCCATATGCAAACCCTATTGGAATACGATTGGATTTTATGGTTTGATTCTCCAATGCAAAAAACTCAATAGAGTTCGCAGATGGGTTGATCAGATGAGTTGATGAGATGAGAGTATATTAGAGTTCGTATCTGACAATTGAGTTTTATATTTTTGTTTGATTCTTTCACACTTTAGTCAGAATAAGAGGTCAACAACGGTCCGAGATTGCAAGGCAATGTAAATGTCTATTTTATTCCTGCTTGAAATGAGAATTTTTTTCTCGGTGAAAAATTAACAAAAAACAGACCGGAAAGACTATTTTTGCAACTAAAACAATAGTCGTGAACTAATATTACAAGATTTGAAAATCATGAATAAATTCTAATAGTGTCACTATAGCCGTGAGACTAAAATAGCAAAAAAACTCCTTTTTATCCCATTCCCTCTACCTTTGCACTTTAACCTCTTAAATTTTCTCTATCTTCACCATTTTTTCCACCCCTCCGGGGTTTTCACTCCAAACGTCTAAAATTTTCCTCTCTTCACACTTTTTACACTATTCTCTAAGCCTTTGCATTCTAACCCACTAAGCTTTCCCCCATCCTATACAGTTAACATTTTATGTGTCTATAGTTATTATATTATGTATATGTAATTACTATGTGGTGTGTCTTCAATTTATTTACAAATACATAAATGATTAACTACAAGTACAAAATGCATGTGTCAACTGCAAGTACAGAATCTAACGATTATTTTGAACTAGGGTCCACAATGCAAGGTAGATCCTATTCCGCGGTATAACATGCCCCACTCTCCTATCTATGGGCTTCAATCACTATATGGATCCACTCACTTTACGGATCCAATCACTTTTTGAATCCAACCCCAATTTATACATCAATGCTAAACATACTACCAGTTGTTATACCGTGGACTATGGTCCACAGTACTAGATGGATCATGATCGTGAAATGAAATTGTAGTAGAATTAAAATGATACTCCAGTGTTGTTATAATGAAACTAAAATACAAAGCTCATTCAACAACGTATATTGCCAAATGAAACTGCAGTATAATTAAAATGATACTTTAGTGTTGTTATAATGAATCTAGTGTCTATGGAAAATGAAACTAAAATTCAAAGTCATAGAGTAACATATATTGTTAAATGAACCTATAGTGTAATTATAATAGAGTTAATTTCATTTTTATCCTAGATTTATAGGTGACAGTACACTTTTAGTCATTTTTTTATTAGAACATCCTTATTTGGTCCTAATATTATTGTGACATGATCATTTTTAGTCCCCATAACAAAATCGTTGAAATATTGTTAAATACAAAGATATTTCAATTCAATCTTTTTTATGCAAAGTAAGTTGAACTGTTATATATTTTATGTTTTTTTTTTTTTTTTTTTTCAAAACATACATAATCGAAGACCGAAATATCATTTTAGTTAACGATATTTAAATTGTTTTGTTGATAATGAACAAAAAATGGTTATGCCCCAATAATACCAAAACCAAAGGTGGATGTTTTAATAAAAATGAACGTAAAGTAAATTGTCATCTATAAATTTAGAATAAAAGATGGAGTTTTTTATTATTATTATTATTATTATTATTATTATTATTATTATAAGGAAGGGGGACACCCTATATACACACTACTTGCCTCAATCTTTCACCTCCCACTTAGGGGAGCACCCGGGTACCAGTGGACCACAAGCCACTTGGTACAAAAGATGGAGTTAACTCAATTAAAATAGTACTGATCGTGTAAATTAGTATATGTGTTTGGAGTGTATAGCGGTTTATTTGTAAAAATGTGTAAGACGGTATATTTCCTTTCAAGTCATCACTGAGTATTTAGGAGGATGTAAAGGCTATAGGCTAGACATTTGCTGAGAGTTTACTCCCACACTGCTGCTTGGGAGATTCAATCTCTGGTCATTCTTTCAAACATTCACCTATATGACCAGTTAAGCTACTCATGCGGGCACTTGAATATTATTGTAATTAAACTAGTGTGTTTGAAAAATGAAACTACAAAATAGAGCTTATGCAATAATGTATATTGTCAAATGAAACTATAGTAGAATTAAAATGATACTTTAGTATTGCTATAATGAAACTAGCTAGTGTGTTTGAAAAATGAAACTGAAAAACAAAGTAATATTGTCAAATGAAACTGAAGTGTAATTAAAATGATACTTACTTTATGGACCACACTGCTACATGCATCATGTTCCATGGTAAAATTTGCCTAAACATACATACCGTTCAACCATTAAATTATCTTTTAGAGTTAATTCTAGCCGTTGTCCATTGTCTTTGGTGACAATTTTAAATTTAATCTTAAACAATCGTTTTTGTCAAAGTGAAAAGAAGGCAATGCAATTGCCTTCTTTTGTGGCATTTTTCGGCCAAAGCAAAGACAAATATATAGAAGAAGGTAGTGCCATTACCTTCTTTTCAAATAGGGTTTTGAAAAGAATGAAAAGGTATTAGTACTTTACGTATTTTAGTCTAGGTTTTGAATCAGAATATTTTTATCCAAATCATGTCAAAACAACACATTTTTGGCTATGATTCTCATATATTTTGGACACGTTTGATCCTTTCAATAAATTTTTCGGTGAAATCCTATTTTAGGAAAGGGTATTTTCAACTTTTCAATTTTTAAAAATTATTTGTCCAATGAATTAATTCAAGCGGAGGTTCATTGTCTTTAATTTGGTGGCAATTCCATATTTACTCCCAGATAATCGTTTTTGTCATTAACAACCAGACTATCATATTTTGGACACTTTTGGTTAGACCTGGCAATTATCGACACGACCCGTTAACACGACACGAAACCGGACACGAAAATAACGGGTTAGTGTTTAGTCTTAACATGTCCCGGGTTGTTAACGGGTTGACCCGTTATAGACCCGTTATGATTCGTGTCTTAACGGGTCAACCCGTTGAACCCGCTAAGAACCCGTTTAACCCGTTAATGTTATCGTGTTAACCCGTTTATACGAACCCGTTTACACGAACCTATTTATAACCCGCTAAGAACCATTCTTATAATGTTATTTTACTTATTAAGAATTAATATAAAAGGAAATTAAAAATTAAAACCCTAAAAGACTTAGAATTTGAAAAGTTCTGATGCTCTATTTTTATTTAGTTATTTTTATTCTATAAAAAATTTATTCACGTGAGGGATTTAGATGCTTTCACAATTCAGATTTTAGTCTTTAGGCTTTAATTTTTAAAGAATGCGTGAAGGTTGAGCTTAAATTGTCAAATCATTACTCCAGAGTCCAGATCACCAAATACTTCTTGAAGGTTGAAGCTTAACAAATAATCTAATACTTTGATCGTCACTTACGGTAAGTTCATAATACTTGTGATCTTTTATGTTTAATTTCTTTGTGTATAATATTATAAAGTTGCCATCTGCATTTGCAAAATGTATTGTATATATTATATGTATGCGAACTATATTGTATATATTATTATGTCTGCATTTGCGAACTGTAATATATTTAGTACAAATAATATCATAACATTAATATGTAATAAATCTGCCTGCTACTGTGTATAAATGTATATTATATATTATAGATTTAAATATTGGGAGTTTTAGAATTTTACCAACTGCTACCGTATATAATTTATATTATATATTATAGATTTACATGTTTAGAGTTTTAGAATTTTACATGCTTTCTGCTACTGTTTATAAATTTATACTATATTTCACAGGTTAGGACAAATGGAAATTGGAGATACTACTAATATGAATGTTGAAATTGAAGATCGAGATGATTGTGTAGAAGTTGAAGAAGTTGGAGAAGAACAAAAAGATCCACAAAAGTCATTGAAACGCAAAAAGAAGTTGAGATCACAGAACCGATTTGAACGAGATTACAGAAGATATCATGAATATGATTGTGGAAGAATTTATTACATCAGGATGAATTATTGATGTTCAACAATATGTAATTTAAATTTTATTGTGTTTAATTTTGTTTTAAAATATTATTATGGACTTCTTTAATTGTGATTTTTGGATGTTATTTCATCATTTTATGAAAGTTATGAGTTGAATATTTTGTTAGTTTGTTTGATGTATTGAATTGTAGGTTCTATTTTTTTTAAAAATATATATATATATATTGAATAATTGAATATGTTTAGTGGGTTTAAACGGGTTTCGTGTCAAATCGTGTTGACACGACTCGAAACCTATTAACAGAACGTGTCTATCGTGTCAACCCGTTTAACCCGTTTACAAATCGTGTTCGTGTTCGTGTTCAGAATTTTAACCCGTTAACCTTAACGTGTCGTGTCCGTGTTTAGTCTTATCGTGTTCGTGTCGTTATCGTGTTGACCCGTTAACGAACCCGTATACACGAATTGCCAGGTCTACTTTTGGTCCTTTCGATGACTTTTTCAGGTTAAACCCTATTATAGGCAATGTCATTTATGTTCATATTTTATTTTTTTTATTTTATTTTTTGCACCAGTTTTTTTTTTTTTTTTTTTTTTTTTTTTTTTTTTTTTTCTTCTGATTTTCGTCACTTTAGTTATGGATTACATCATCTCCTTCACCTGGTTGTGTCTTCATCTCCTCCTACCCGGCCCCAAATGATCCTTCGGCAATGACGATACCAAGTACGTGAGGACCTTTGAGTGCGGGGGAATCATTTTGCAACATAGTTGGAAAGCTTAGGATGTTGCCACCAGGTCGACTTCAGTTTGACTGCTATTGTTTCCGTCCATGATTCTGTGAATCATCTACAATAGTTGTAGAGCCAAAAAAAAAAAAAAAGGGAGCGAGAAAAAAAATTCATTTTTTGTCGTCAAAAAATATCATTTCTTAAAGTAGAGTTTCACCAGAAAAAGTCACCAGAATGACCAAAAGTGTTCAAAATATGATAGACCGGGGTTTTAAATGGCAAAAATGATTGTCCGAGACTAAATTTGGAAATGTCACCAAAGACAAATAGACCTCCGCTAGAATTAACTCATTGAGAAAATAATAATAAAAAACTAAAAAAATAAAAATAGTGTTACCTGAAATAGAGTTTCACTAGAAAAGTTATCGAAAAGACTAAAAATATCCAAAATATAATAGTCTGAAATGTTAAATAACAAAAACGATAATTTAAAACTAAATTTAAAATTACTACCAAAAAAAAAAAGAACCTCCGCATAAATTAATTCTATCTTTTATGATATGATGGTAGATCACAAATCTTGGGATGAATTTAACTCAAATTCGAAAACTTGAAACCAAGATGATAAGTCCAAAACTCTAACTTCAATTCAAAGATTATAAACACGTCATATCAATAAAATAATCATAGTTATCACTAAACCATGTTTCTCTTGTGACTCAAATGAGAATTGAACAAATGCTGACATGGACAATACATACATGGTTGATGTGTAATTATTAGTCAAAACTTGTGAATACCTAGGATTAGCCTTCCTTTAATTCATGCCTTGCTAAAACTAATGTGGGTATAGTCGTATAGGCAATTTTCTAATAATTATAGTTGTTTAGTTTTAGAGTTTTAAAATTCAAAGACTATAAACACTGTAATTTTGCAATTCCTCATTTTAAGTAAATTGACAGAATTAGATGACTGATGTAGATTACTGATTGATTCAGATAAGAGGCCAATCAGTAATGATAAATCATGAAGAGAGAATAAGAGAAAGATAACCGCACAAAAGCCAAAGACACAGAATTTTTACCCAGTTCGATACGGTGTGTATCTACGTCTGGGGGACGATCACATAGGCGTCCAATCCACTAAATCATAAACCAATGTACAAAGGTAGATATGCAATAATCTTACCCAAGTGCCCCACACAAGGTTCAAACCCAGTCTACACAGGTCTAGTGGATTGTTGAAGATGGAGAGCCATGCATACAGAAGTCCAATGAAATCCCTTCACTTGGAGAGCCCACTCTGATGCAGTCCACTTCAATGACGCTCTATAAAGTTGTTCCCACAACAGTGTGATCACAGTGTCCTTTCGTTTAAGCAGCTGTAACTCTTCTCAAGTTCATCATCTTAATCACCGTGAACATATTGTATTGAGAAGATGCATGACAATCAAAGATCTAATCTCATATAGCAGATATGGAGTGTTTCTTCTTACTTTTCGGCGTAACCCTAATTCTCTTCGAATAAGGGTACTTATAGATCCTTCAATAACCACTCTCCATAGATGTCTTTGATTGTAGAAGGTAGGACTATAAAAGAGGAATGTAATCTCAGAAGATTAGGTCCATATCTTTCTTAAGAATATACGCTGATCATCTTTCCATATGAGTCTGATAATACCGCGTAAGCCTTTTAAGAAACCAGCTTCCTAAATCAGATCTTCAGTGTCAGTCCTTCTGTTGTTGCTTCTGATTGATCAGTTATATGTAGAGTTAAACGGACAGACTCTAAACCTATCTTAGTATGCCATAATAATATTGCCAATTATAATATGGGGTTTTTGAACATTTAAAAACACTAACAAACACCACCTTATGTAATGGAAGACATTTAACTTAACTCTCATCTCTCATTACTTATCAGTAATATTACACATTTTAATTTCTTTCTGACATGATATATTTTGATTCATTTATAATAATAATAATAATAATAATAATAATAATATTATTATTATTATTATTATTATTATTATTATTGTTATTGTTATTGTTATTGTTATTGTTATTGTTATTGTTATTGTTATTATTATTATTATTATTATTATTATTATTATTATTATTATACAAAGGACCTTGTGGTCCAATAGTACCAAGATGCACTCTCATACGGAAGGATGTGAGATCAAGCCACAGCCAATGGAGCCAATATTGGCTGTACTCTTTGTGCTTCAATTGGCTGAGAAAAATAGTTATGAATAGATATTCTATTGTAATAAAGTCAGTTGTATTCAACAACAACAACAACAACAACAACAACAACAATAATAATAATAATAATAATAATAATAATAATACTAATAATACACAATTTCTTTAAAATTATATTGACAACAAACTTAGATATAATAATAATAATAATAATAATAATAATAATAATAATAATAATAATAATAATAATAATAATAATACACAATTTCTTTAAAATTATATTGACAACAAACTTAGATAATGACGGATATATTAGGAATCGACCCGAACTGACCCGAGGGCGCTAAGCAAGAACGGGTCCCGGGGCGGCGCCACGTACCCGCCCCGGTCGAGGCCTCGCCACGTGGCCCCCGCACGGGCCACATTGGAGGCCGGGCCGGCCTCTCCAGGAGGCCGGGCTGACCTCCACATGGGCTCGGCCTGGCCCCACAGTGCAGCCCGGTCGCGAGACCGGGCGCGGTCAACCCGGATCTAACCTCCCCCCGCCTTAGGGGGTGGCGGTTAGGGGTGGGGGTTGTATAAAAACCCCCCACCTTGCCTCGTTAAGACACGATCTACTGTTCTTGCATACTTTGTCCTAAAATACTATTGTAATAGCCAATTTTACAGCATTTAATATAATCTACGGTCTCACGGCCTTTACGACGTCGTTTGTTATCTACTTATTATTTATTATTCGTGTTCTTATCCGGATTTAGTGATTCGGGCCACCCTGGGTTAATTAAATCCATCATTGGTGCTCTTATTGAGAGCTGCTGTACAAGCTTAAGCTCTCTCCCCACTAGCGTTCATCCACAGCGATGGCAAGATCGAGATCCAGCTCTCGTCATTCCAATGGTTCCCGCGGCACCCAGCTCGTCGCGAACGGGAACGGCCCCAACGGGGCCCCCGCCCCCAGCATCCAACCAGCCGCCTCTGCCAGGTCGGGGGAGGATCTGAGGCCTAGCTCACCAACGTGCGCCGCCAGTACCGCCCGTCGCCCCCGCTCCAGCTCGCGCACTCATCCGGGAGGGGGTGGCGGTCTTCGAACAAGCTTCCACCGCGCTGGCGCGCATCGCGGCGGGCCTCCGAGCAGAGGAACAAGCCGCCCTAGGCGCCACCGGAGGGGTGCCGGCGTCACCTCCACCTCCTCCCACCCCGGGGCGCAGCGGCCCGAGCACCCGACCGCCCCAGGCACCTGTCACCCAGGGGGAGGTCAACTCGCCTCGACCATCGGAGAGGCAGGGAGGAGGGGACTCCCGCCGAGATCGCCAGCGTGACGACGATGGAGGGGCACCGACCCAAACCAGGCCTGCCCTAGAGAGGTTGGGCGATCGCGTGACAGCCCGGGATAGGTTGGGTCCGAGGCCAGCCAACGGGCCACCGGCGGCGGAGTCATGCTCCTGTCGGCCGTCGCGACAGGGATCGGTCACTCGGAGGTCGCCGAGCCATGGGCCTCGCGCCCAGACGCGACACGAGGCAGCCTCGTGCGGGTCAGCAGGTCGGGTCCCCCAACTCCATCCGGGACGTGAGCAGGCCTCCCGGGTCGAACTATCAGGTGAAACGAAAGGTAGAGCTCCGAGCTCCCATCGGGTAGAAGTCGAGCGGCTGCAGAGGAGGATGGACGAGCTCCAGAAGAAGATCGATGAGAGGGACGGGTCTCCGGAGCCCCAGGATGTGTTGGCCTCCCCATTTGCAGACACCATCAAGGTTGAGCCCCTACCTCGAGATTTTTGCTTTCCCACCATTAAAGCATACTCGGGGACCACGGACCTGCGGGCACACCTGACCAGGTACAGAGCCGCCATGATAATAACCGAGGCAACAGACGCCATCCTATGTAGGCGGTTCTTCGCCACCCTGGACGGGCAGGCGCATGATTGATTCGGATCCCTCCCGGCGGGGTCCATCTCCACCTTCGCGGACCTCACCCGGCAGTTCCTATCCCATTTCGCCACCAGCATACAGCGAAAGAAGCAAATTGCCGACCTGTGTGATTTGAAGTAGGGGAGCTCGGAGTCACTAGCCGAGTACCTCAGCAAGTGGAAGAAAGAGGCCATGGGGGTAGCCGACTTTGATGGGAAGTCGGCCATAGTGATTTTCCGAAACAACTTGAGGTCAGGCGCCTTTCACCAGGACCTCATCAGGTACCCCCCCAGGACCTATACCGACCTGATGGACAAGGCAACAAGGTACGCTGACGCCGAGGCTGCCGAGAAGAGGAAGAAGGAACAGGAGGAAGGAAGAGGTCGGAAAGACAAGGCACCCAAGAGGAGCGCAAGGCGCCGCGACCACACCGACATGAGTACTTTGAGGGGCCCAGGCTGAACCCCACACGCTATCTCACCCCGCTGACACACCCTGTGGGTACCATCTTGGCGCACGCGGAGGACCAGGGAATCGTGGTGTTCCCGAAGGAGGAGTGCATGAAGATATCGGCAAGGGGGGACCCCAACAAGTACTGCAGGTTCCACCGGTAGAAAGGGCACGATACAGACGAATGCATCCTCTTAAAGAGACAAATCGAGGAGCTCATCCAAATGGGTTACCTCGGCCAATTCATTAAGAGGGCAGGCGCAAGGCCAGGCGCAGGGCCAGAAGTAAGGCAATGTATGGAGGAAGGGGGGTGGCCAGGCGCCATCCACCTCGGCTCCCCGTAAGAGGGACCACCACGACCACAACTCCGAGGAGGAGGAGAAGACGACGGAGGACTCCCAGCCCCCGAAGAAACGGGCCATCTACGTCATCTTTGGGGGGCCCGAGGGAGGGGACTCGCCGGCCGAGCAGAAGAGGTGGGCAAGGAGCTTGTACGTGGGGGAGGTCACACGTGCCCCCCACGAGAAGAAACCAAAGTGGGAGCCCATCACGTTCACCGATGCCGACCTGCCAGATGGGCCCCTCCCCCAGTGAGACGCCCTGGTGGTCAAGCTGGACATCAACAACGTGGTGGTGCACCGGGTGCTCGTGGACATGGGTAGCTCGGTAAAAGTCATGTACTACGACACGTTCACCCAGTTGGGACTCTCAAGAGGATAGTTGGAGCAAGTACGGACCCCCCTGTCCGGGTTCACGGGGGACTCAATTGAGACGGAGGGGTCGATCAATTTGGAGGTGGAGATAGGCACCCCACCTCACACCGGGAGGTGGGGGGTCGAGTTCATAGTCATGAAAATCAGCTGCGCCCACAACATAATACTCGGCCGACCCACCCTAGAGGACCTCAGGTGCGTAATTTCCATGGAGCACCTGTGTCTCAAGTTCCCGACACCGACTGGGGTCGGGGTCGCCCGGGGGGACCAAAAGGTGAGCCGCAGCTTCTAATTGAAGGCGTGCCGTCAAATCGGTCAGAAGGACCTCCAGGTCCATACCATTACCGAGAAGGCGTTTCGGGAGGAGGTCGGTCGACCTCGGGCCGAGCCCGTGGTCGAGATAGAGGAGGTCATCCTCGACCTCAGCCGACCTGACCAGGTCGTGAAGGTAGGGGTCGGCCTCCCGGCCGACCTCCGGGCACAGATAATCAACACCATCAGGAGCTACAAAGAGGTCTTTGCATGGGGCCCCGAGGATATGCCTTGCCTCAGCCGAGACGTGATCACGCACAAGCTGGCTGTCGACCCCGCGGTCAAGCCAGTCCAGCAACGCAAAAGGTACCTCTCCGCCGAGAGGAGGGAGTTCGTCAAAAAGGAGGTCGACACCCTACTAGAGATCGGCCATGTCAGGGAGGTCATATACCCCACATGGCTAGCCAATGTAGTCCTCGCCCCAAAGCCACCCACCTGGAGGATGTGCGTGGACTACACCGACCTCAACAAGGCCTGCCCCATGGACCCTTTCCCCCTCCCCAACATCGACCAGCTGGTGGACGAGACTGCAGGTTGCGCCCTCATGAGCTTCCTAGACGCGTTCAGGGGATACCACCAGATTTTCATGGAGGAGGCCGACGAGGAGAAAACAGCCTTCACCACACCAGAAGGGGTCTATTGCTACAAGGTCATGACCTTCGGGTTAAAAAACTCGGGCGCCACCTACACCCGAATGGTGGCCAAGGTGTTCAAGCAGGTCCTCGGCCGCAACCTACAGGCCTACGTCGACGACATGATCGTCAAGAACACTGACGCCGACCTCCACACGGACGACCTTACCGAGGTATTTTCGATTATGCAGCGTTTCAATTTACGGTTAAATCCCAAAAAGTGTACCTTCGGGGTACACGGGGGGAAATTCTTGGGATACATGGTCTCGAAGAGGGGCATTGAGCCCAACCCCGACAAGGTCAAGGCCATCATCCTGGACATGGAACCTCCGCGGTCCCTCCGGGAGGTCCAGCGCCTCAACGGGCGGTTGGCAGCCCTGGTGTAACACCCCGTGTTACGGATCCTAAAACCAACTGATTAATTAATTAATTAATTAATAACCCAGGAGAAAGAATAAATTATAATGGTTAATTAGGGAAAAAGGCCACCATAGCCCACGGGCCCAATTATATAAACCCAACCCCTAAACCCAATAGGAATAAACTCTAAATAAACCCTTGGATCTATAAATAGGGAACTTAGGGAGCACCTAGAACCCCCTCCCACACGCCTAGACGCCCCATCACCCCAGGAGAGTTCCAAGAATTCCCTTAGAAGAAATCAAGAAAGCAAGAAAGCTTAAAGAAAGATCCTTCATAGCCAAGGAATTAATTAAGGCTAAGAGGTAACCCATGTCTCAACAAAACCTATTTTCATAGCTATGATTTCCCCTTAGGGTTTCCCCCATATTGTTGTAAATGGCGATTGATGATATTTATTATTGATGTCGATATAATGATTCCATGAGGAATCTTGATAATCTTGATATTGGGGATTTCTTGATAATTATGATGTTCTTGATGATTAATTGGGGTTTTGATGATTATGTGTTGTTCTTGATGATTATGATGTTTTTGATGATTAATTGGTATCCTTGATGATTATGTGTTGTTCCTACCGAATCTTGCAATTAGAAGACGAATTGTATTCTTGTTGATATAAAAGTGATTAGAACCCTAGGTTGTATCGTATGATATTATTCTTGGATTATCGGGTGGGGAAATTGCATGTTTGGGTGTTGATTATGATTAGAAAAGCATGATAGGTTATGTGCCGTTCGTTTATCGTATTTGATCTGTTAATTGTCTATGTGTTGTCGTTAATTACGTTGAAAAGTGTCTAAGCATGGTTTCGGGTTCCACAATGGTTCCCGGGACGAAAAGTGGTGAAAAGAGTCAGTGGGGGGTAGGGGACCCACCACCTACCCGCGGCAATTCGGGCAGCTCCGGCAGCGGGCGGGCAGCTGCCCGCCGGGCACCCGCTGCCCGGAACAGTGATGGCCGGCGGGCAGCCGGCGGGTGGACCCCCACCCACCGGCTACCCGCTGGAATTTTTCCCCCCTCGGGACCCCGGCTTCCCCGTTTGATGTTTCCCCGATCCCCGTGGTGTCCCAACGGACCCCGTTTGTCGTGGCTATGTCTAGTTTGATATTTCGGGTACCGTTCGTAGGTTTATGAGTCTATTAAATTGCATGCTAGTTGAATTGGTATCCCGTTGACCTAAGTGGAAGAAGTATGAACCCCTTAGGACTATTCTTAGCTCGTGATGGATCACGCATAAGGTTGTTATACGCTTTATCCCCCTTCCCAATGTGTAATGTGGGTTGCATGTGCTTGCTATGTGTTATGTGTGCGTGTTGCCCCGATTCGGTTGCGATCGGATTGGTTATCCTGAGCTGCGGTTCAGAAGCCGGCTATAGTCAGATGGGAATTCCTGACTGTAGTCGGATGACGGTATCCTGGGCTGCGGTCCAGAAGCTGGTTGTAGTCAGATGGGAATTCCTGGCTGCAATCAGGTGACATCTTTCCTGAGCTGCGGTTCAGAGGCTGGCTGTAGTCAGATGGGAATTCCTGGCTACAGTCAGATGACACACTCTCTTGGGCTGCGGTCCACTGTTTGGTTGCGATCAAACATTATGATGAGCTGCGGTTCATCGGTCGGTTGCGATCGACCTCCCCGTGTTGCGATACGGGGCATGGTGCTGTGGGGCCGTGTCAGAGCTATATGCGCTGGCCCGCATGTATGGGCATGCGAGTGGTCCTGTGGCGCCAACAACGTGCGTTATGTGTTGTGACGTGGACGAGTTGTGATTATGAGCGTCTTGGGGGATGTGACTATGGGATTCATATTGGGGATTGTTCATGTTGGGTTATGATCATTGTTTATGCTCTGCCTTATCTGCCTTATCTGTTGTGAACTGCATATGCTCGTTATAACTGTTGCTTGTGTCTGACCTTATCTGTCGAGTCATTCCCGGTTTTAAGGCTAGAGTTCGTAGGATATATTCTCATGCTCAAAATGGTTTTCGTATATCTATATATATATTGCTATATGTATTGTATTTCAACGCGTTGGAGTGGGTTACCAGCATCTCTCGCTGAACAGATATATTTGGCTTTCAGGCACTGAGGATTAGAGCACTGGAGCGCGCTAGAACTAGAGCGTAGAAGTAGTATAGTTTCCCTTTCGGCCTGCGTGCCATGTTGTGCATTTATATTCGGAGGATAGTAGTTAGACAGCCTGTGCACCTGGGTTCTCCAGCCCAGGTGTGGCATAGCACCCCGTACACTTATGTTACGCTTTGGGATTTAATGAGATGTTACCTTTATTATTAAGTTTTAAATGTCTTGAAAATCAGGGGTGTTACAGTTGGTATCAGAGCCTAAGTTTGACCCTAAGAAAAGACTCTTAAGACCGGACTTTAGGTATTAAGCTTGAACTCTAGGTATTTAGGAACATAGGACTCAGGAATCTTAGGACGCGCGGTGAGATTGTGAAACCTACACATAACCTCCCCTCACTTTATCCCTCTCCAATATTAGGAATCCCTTCCCCACTTATTATATCAAGATTAAAACACAAAATAACATCGACCTTTAATCGCCAGGAATGGCACCTAAGAAGAAACAGTCAGGAGCACCGGGACACCCCTCTCAAGAAATCTTGACTCAGGCCCTACAACGCCTGACCCAAATTGCCCAGACACTAAGTACTATCGTACCCCAACCTCTGCCGACAGACGAGAACTTGGAAATCCACCACCAAGTCTCGGCACATCGACCACCCACCCTCTCGGGAGACGAAGACCCCACAACCCTCGAGGAATGGATTGAGACATTCGACAAGGTGTTCAGGACGACCCAATGCCCCGAACGCCACCGGGTCAGGATAGCCTCCTTCTATTTCAAGCACGAGGCCGACGACTGGTGGGCTCGCGAGGGGCCTATGTACGAGCAAGACCCCGAATTCAACTGGGAGGACTTAAAGACGCGGTTACGAGAACAGTTCTACCCCAACCACCTGAAGGCCGCCATGTGCGAGGAATTCCTCAATCTAAGACAGGGGACGGCCCCGGTCTCAGAATACTACCGACGATTCTACCAACTGGCTCGCCTCGCCCCCGAGATAGTACCCACCGAAGGGATCAAAGTCAGGAAGTTCCTAACGGGCCTTAAGCCCGAACATCAGAGGTCCTTGGCCGCCCAAGAACCGAAGACCCTCGGAGAGGCCTATGCCAAGGCATGTCAGCTACAACAGGTAGCGGACCCGCCTCCAGGGATGCAACTGGGGTATAAAAGGAAACCCGAAGGAAGTCGTCCAATTCTCGCCAAGGAAGCTAAGAACCCCAAAACCGCCCCACTTGACCAAACCATCACGCCGACTACCCGGGGAAAAATCCTCACCCTAAGCAAGGCCAGGATCGGAGATAGCAACGTAGTCTCCGGAACCTTCCTAGTGCACGCCACCCCAGCTGTCATATTATTCGACTCAGGGGCTACCAACTCATTCATAGCAACCGAGTTCGCCGCCCAGCTCGGTCTTAACGCCACCACCAAGGTACGACTCCAAGTCAAGGTGGCCTCAGGCGAGGTCATAAAATGTGATCGCATGTACGAGCATGTAATGATCACCATTCAGGGAGTGGAGTTTCCCAGCGACCTGATCCAGTTTCCATTGGATGGGATGCAAGTAATCTTGGGCATGGATTGGCTAGGGAAGTTCCAAGCGCAAATCCTGTGCGGAGAGCAGAAAGTGGTCCTACGAGGGCCAAACGGTAAGAGGGTGTCGTACCGCAGTGCCCGCCAGGATCCAGGGATCAAGCTGATAAACATGATGAAAATTAAGAAGTATCTGGGCCAAGGAAACGAGGCCTTCTTATGCTCAGTCGAAGACCTCAACGCCAAAACGCCCGAACCACAAGCCATCCCAGTGGTGAACGAGTTCACCGACGTCTTCCCAGACGAGATTACCGGGGCACCCCCGACCAGAGAGGTCGAGTTCACCATAGACCTCATGCCGGGCGCCGCCCCGATCTCTAAACCGCCCTACCGGCTAGCACCAAAGGAAATGAAGGAACTGAAAACACAACTCCAAGAACTGCTAGACAAGGGTTACATCCGGCCCAGCACCTCCCCATGGGGAGCACCGGTACTATTCGTTAAGAAAAAGGATGGGAGCATGCGCCTGTGCATCGACTACCGGGAACTCAACCAAGTTACTATAAAGAACAGGTACCCCCTTCCCCGAATAGATGACTTATTTGACCAACTCAAAGGGGCAGGGGTATTCTCGAAGATCGACCTAAGATCCGGGTATCACCAGATCCAAGTGGCCAAACCGGACATCCAGAAAACGGCCTTCCGGACACGCTACGGCCACTACGAGTTTACCGTAATGCCTTTCGGCCTCACTAACGCGCCTGCCATATTCATGGACCTCATAAATCGAGTATTCCGACCTCACCTGGATGACTTCGTCATCGTGTTCATTGACGACATCCTAGTCTACTCCCGAAATAAAGAAGAACATGAGAAGCACTTACGCATATCTCTGCAAACCCTCAGGGAGAACCAACTCTACGCTAAATTCTCCAAGTGCGAATTCTGGCAAGACAGCGTAGTCTTCTTGGGCCACGTGATAACCAAGGAAGGGATTAGGGTGGACCCCGCTAAGGTTCGCGCCGTTAAAGAATGGACCACGCCGAACTCAATCTCGGAAGTCCGAAGCTTCTTAGGTCTAGCGGGCTACTACAGGAGATTCGTACCCGACTTCACCAAGATAGCCCAACCCCTCATTAAGCTCATGAAAAAGGAAACCCCCTTCCGTTGGGACAACGGCTGCATCTCGGCCTTCCAAGCATTAAAGGATAAACTAACCACTGCACCCGTGCTAGCCATACCCTCCGGATCGGAAGGGTTTGAAGTCTACAGCGACGCATCCAAGAAGGGGTTAGGATGCGTACTAATGAAAAATGGCAAGGTAATAGCTTACGCATCCAGGCAACTCAAAACCCACGAAGAAAATTACCCCACCCATGACCTCGAGCTAGCCGCTATCGTATTCGCACTGAAAATTTGGAGGCACTACCTGTATGGAGTACAATGCAAGATCTACACCGACCATAAGAGCCTGAAGTACATTTTTACTCAAAAGGACCTAAACATGAGACAACGAAGATGGCTGGAACTCATAAAGGACTACGACCTAGACATTCAATACCACGAGGGAAAAGCCAACGTGGTGGCGGATGCCCTAAGCCGAAAGACAAATCATTCCCTTAACGCCACGTGGGTCCTACCGGACCATCTGTACAGGGACTTCCAAAGGCTACACTTCGAAATAATAGAGCAGGGACAAACTCGCCCCAATGCCTATCTACTCAACACACAGGCCGTGCCCACCCTCTTCGAGGAAATCAAATCAGGACAACAACAGGACCCGGAACTAGATAAAATCCGCCGCGACTTGACTCGAGGGAAAGAGGGCCCCTTCGAAGCACACCCAGACGGCAGCCTCCGCTACAAAGGGAGGTGGTGTGTACCCTCAACGCACCCCCACTTGAAACAGCAGATCTTGGGGGAAGGACACAACTCCCCTTACTCCGTCCACCCAGGCGGTGACAAATTATACCAAGACGTAAAGAAATCATTTTGGTGGCCGAATATGAAAAAGGAAGTCGCAGACTTTGTGGCCAAGTGTCTGAATTGCCAAAAGGTAAAAGCCGAACGATGCAAACCCAAGGGACTCGTACAACCCCTTGAAATACCACAAGGAAAATGGGATTCCATATCCATGGACTTCGTCGGAGGACTACCCCCAACGAAAACCGGTAAGGATAAAATCTGGGTCATAGTGGATCGACTCACCAAGACAGCGCGGTTCATTGCCATGAAAGAAACATGGACGATGACGCAACTAGCCCAAGCTTACGTAAACCGGGTAGTGAAATACCATGGGGTTCCCCGGAACATTGTGTCGGACCGAGATTCCAGGTTCCTCTCGCAATTCTGGAAATCACTACAAGCGGCGTTGGGGACGCAACTAAAGCTAAGCACAACCTTTCACCCCACCACAGACGGCCAAACCGAAAGAACCATCCAAACCCTCGAAGACATGCTAAGAGCCTGCGCGCTCGACTTCCGAGGGACGTGGGAAGAACACCTAGACCTCATCGAGTTCTCGTACAACAACAGCTACCACGCGAGCATTCGCATGGCACCATATGAAGCACTGTATGGTCAGAGATGTAGAACCCCATTATGCTGGGAAGATATGGTCAACCCGGTTACACTTGGCCCCCAATACCTACAAGACACCATAGCTAAGGTCAAACACATCCAGGAAAGGATGAAGGCCGCCCAAGACCGCCAGAAGTCGTACGCCGACCTAAAAAGGAAGCAAGCCGAATTCAGCCTCGGGGACAAGATCTGGCTAAGGATCTCACCCACACGAGGGGTAATGAGATTCGGGAGAAAAGGAAAACTCAGCCCCCGGTTCATCGGCTCGTACGAAATCGTGGAGAGAATCGGAGACTTGGCCTACCGTCTCGCCTTACCCGTCGAGCTAGAACGAGTACACAACGTGTTCCACGTATCTCAGCTAAAGAAATACATACACGATCCGAGCCACGTACTCCAACACGAGACCGTGGACCTCGACGAGTCACTAGTATACGAAGAGAAACCCGTAAGAATCCTGGACACCAAAACAAGAAATACCTGGAACCGAGTCGTGGAAATGGTGAAGGTTCTCTGGACCAACCACGGGACCGAGGAAGCCACATGGGAACTTAAGGACACAATGAAGGAGCGGTACCCCGAGCTGTTCACTCCAGGTAACTAAGGGAAAACTTTTCTTTCTTTTTGTCACCAGGGCCAAGCTTCGGGGACGAAGCTTCCTGTTAAGGGGGGGGGGGGGGAGAGTGTAACACCCCGTGTTACGGATCCTAAAACCAACTGATTAATTAATTAATTAATTAATAACCCAGGAGAAAGAATAAATTATAATGGTTAATTAGGGAAAAAGGCCACCATAGCCCACGGGCCCAATTATATAAACCCAACCCCTAAACCCAATAGGAATAAACTCTAAATAAACCCTTGGATCTATAAATAGGGAACTTAGGGAGCACCTAGAACCCCCTCCCACACGCCTAGACGCCCCATCACCCCAGGAGAGCTCCAAGAATTCCCTTAGAAGAAATCAAGAAAGCAAGAAAGCTTAAAGAAAGATCCTTCATAGCCAAGGAATTAATTAAGGCTAAGAGGTAACCCATGTCTCAACAAAACCTATTTTCATAGCTATGATTTCCCCTTAGGGTTTCCCCCATATTGTTGTAAATGGCGATTGATGATATTTATTATTGATGTCGATATAATGATTCCATGAGGAATCTTGATAATCTTGATATTGGGGATTTCTTGATAATTATGATGTTCTTGATGATTAATTGGGGTTTTGATGATTATGTGTTGTTCTTGATGATTATGATGTTTTTGATGATTAGTTGGTATCCTTGATGATTATGTGTTGTTCCTACCGAATCTTGCAATTAGAAGACGAATTGTATTCTTGTTGATATAAAAGTGATTAGAACCCTAGGTTGTATCGTATGATATTATTATTGGATTATCGGGTGGGGAAATCGCATGTTTGGGTGTTGATTATGATTAGAAAAGCATGATAGGTTATGTGCCGTTCGTTTATCGTATTTGATCCGTTAATTGTCTATGTGTTGTCGTTAATTACGTTGAAAAGTGTCTAAGCATGGTTTCGGGTTCCACAATGGTTCCCGGGACGAAAAGTGGTGAAAAGAGTCAGTGGGGGGTAGGGGACCCACCACCTATCCGCGGCAATTCGGGCAGCTCCGGCAGCGGGCAGCCGGCGGGTGGACCCCCACCCACCGGCTACCCGCTGGAAGTTTTCCCCCCTCGGGACCCCGGCTTCCCCGTTTGATGTTTCCCCGATCCCCGTGGTGTCCCAACGGACCCCGTTTGTCGTGCCTATGTCTAGTTTGATATTTCGGGTACCGTTCGTAGGTTTATGAGTCTATTATATTGCATGCTAGTTGAATTGGTATCCCGTTGACCTAAGTGGAAGAAGTATGAACCCCTTAGGACTATTCTTAGCTCGTGATGGATCACGCATAAGGTTGTTATACGCTTTATCCCCCTTCCCAATGTGTAATGTGGGTTGCATGTGCTTGCTATGTGTTATGTGTGCGTGTTGCCCCGATTCGGTTGCGATCGGATTGGTTATCCTGAGCTGCGGTTCAGAAGCCGGCTATAGTCAGATGGGAATTCCTGGCTGTAGTCGGATGACGGTATCCTGGGCTGCGGTCCAGAAGCTGGTTGTAGTCAGATGGGAATTCCTGGCTGCAATCAGGTGACATCTTTCCTGAGCTGCGGTTCAGAGGCTGGCTGTAGTCAGATGGGAATTCCTGGCTACAGTCAGATGACACACTCTCTTGGGCTGCGGTCCACTGTTTGGTTGCGTTCAAACATTATGATGAGCTGCGGTTCATCGGTCGGTTGCGATCGACCTCCCCGTGTTGCGATACGGGGCATGGTGCTGTGGGGCCGTGTCAGAGCTATATGCGCTGGCCCGCATGTATGGGCATGCGAGTGGTCCTGTGGCGCCAACAACGTGCGTTATGTGTTGTGACGTGGACGAGTTGTGATTATGAGCGTCTTGGGGGATGTGACTATGGGATTCATATTGGGGATTGTTCATGTTGGGTTATGATCATTGTTTATGCTCTGCCTTATCTGCCTTATCTGTTGTGAACTGCATATGCTCGTTATAACTGTTGCTTGTGTCTGACCTTATCTGTCGAGTCATTCCCGGTTTTAAGGCTAGAGTTCGTAGGATATATTCTCATGCTCAAAATGGTTTTCGTATATCTATATATATATTGCTATATGTATTGTATTTCAACGCGTTGGAGTGGGTTACCAGCATCTCTCGCTGAACAGATATATTTGGCTTTCAGGCACTGAGGATTAGAGCACTGGAGCGCGCTAGAACTAGAGCGTAGAAGTAGTATAGTTTCCCTTTCGGCCTGCGTGCCATGTTGTGCATTTATATTCGGAGGATAGTAGTTAGACAGCCTGTGCACCTGGGTTCTCCAGCCCAGGTGTGGCATAGCACCCCGTACACTTATGTTACGCTTTGGGATTTAATGAGATGTTACCTTTATTATTAAGTTTTAAATGTCTTGAAAATCAGGGGTGTTACAGTTGGTATCAGAGCCTAAGTTTGACCCTAAGAAAAGACTCTTAAGACCGGACTTTAGGTATTAAGCTTGAACTCTAGGTATTTAGGAACATAGGACTCAGGAATCTTAGGACGCGCGGTGAGATTGCGAAACCTACACATAACCTCCCCTCACTTTATCCCTCTCCAATATTAGGAATCCCTTCGCCACTTATTATATCAAGATTAAAACACAAAATAACATCGACCTTTAATCGCCAGGAATGGCACCTAAGAAGAAACAGTCAGGAGCACCGGGACACCCCTCTAAAGAAATCTTGACTCAGGCCCTACAACGCCTGACCCAAATTGCCCAGACACTAAGTACTATCGTACCCCAACCTCTGCCGACAGACGAGAACTTGGAAATCCACCACCAAGTCTCGGCACATCGACCACCCACCCTCTCGGGAGACGAAGACCCCACAACCCTCGAGGAATGGATTGAGACATTCGACAAGGTGTTCAGGACGACCCAATGCCCCGAACGCCACCGGGTCAGGATAGCCTCCTTCTATTTCAAGCACGAGGCCGACGACTGGTGGGCCCGCGAGGGGCCTATGTACGAGCAAGACCCCGAATTCAACTGGGAGGACTTAAAGACGCGGTTACGAGAACAGTTCTACCCCAACCACCTGAAGGCCGCCATGTGCGAGGAATTCCTCAATCTAAGACAGGGGACGGCCCCGGTCTCAGAATACTACCGACGATTCTGCCAACTGGCTCGCCTCGCCCCCGAGATAGTACCCACCGAAGGGATCAAAGTCAGGAAGTTCCTAACGGGCCTTAAGCCCGAACATCAGAGGTCCTTGGCCGCCCAAGAACCGAAGACCCTCGGAGAGGCCTATGCCAAGGCATGTCAGCTACAACAGGTAGCGAACCCGCCTCCAGGGATGCAACTGGGGTATAAAAGGAAACCCGAAGGAAGTCGTCCAATTCTCGCCAAGGAAGCTAAGAACCCCAAAACCGCCCCACTTGACCAAACCATCACGCCGACTACCCGGGTAAAAATCCTCACCCTAAGCAAGGCCAGGATCGGAGATAGCAACGTAGTCTCCGGAACCTTCCTAGTGCACGCCACCCCAGCTGTCATATTATTCGACTCAGGGGCTACCAACTCATTCATAGCAACCGAGTTCGCCGCCCAGCTCGGTCTTAACGCCACCACCAAGGTACGACTCCAAGTCAAGGTGGCCTCAGGCGAGGTCATAAAATGTGATCGCATGTACGAGCATGTAATGATCACCATTCAGGGAGTGGAATTTCCCAGCGACCTGATCCAGTTTCAATTGGATGGGATGCAAGTAATCTTGGGCATGGATTGGCTAGGGAAGTTCCAAGCGCAAATCCTGTGCGGAGAGCAGAAAGTGGTCCTACGAGGGCCAAACGGTAAGAGGGTGTCGTACCGCAGTGCCCGCCAGGATCCAGGGATCAAGCTGATAAACATGATGAAAATTAAGAAGTATCTGGGCCAAGGAAACGAGGCCTTCTTATGCCCAGTGGTGAACGAGTTCACCGACGTCTTCCCACAAACCCTAGGATATATTCTCATGCTCAAAATGGTTTTCGTATATCTATATATATATATTGCTATATGTATTGTATTTCAACGTGTTGGAGTGGGTTACCAGCATCTCTCGCTGAACAGATATATTTGGCTTTCAGGCACAGAGGATTAGAGCACTGGAGCGCGCTAGAACTGGAGCGTAGAAGTATTATAGTTTCCCTTTCGGCCTGCGTGCCATGTTGTGCATTTATATTCGGAGGATAGTAGTTAGACAGCCTGTGCACCTGGGTTCTCCAGCCCAGGTGTGGCATAGCACCCCGTACACTTATGTTACGCTTTGGGATTTAATGAGATGTTACCTTTATTATTAAGTTTTAAATGTCTTGAAAATCAGGGGTGTTACACCTGGGCCGTTTCCTCTCGAGGTCGGCCGAGAAATCATTGCCGTTCTTTGGCGTCCTCAAAAGGACTAAGGGCTTCGAGTAGTCCGAAGAGTGCCAGAAGGCGTTCGAAGACCTCAAGACGTACCTGATGTCGCTCCCCCCTGGCCAAACCCGTTAAGGGGGAGGTCCTGTACCTGTACTTGGGCATCTCGCAGGCCGCGGTCAGCTCCGTGCTGGTCCGGGATGACGAGGGGGTCCAACGGCCCGTATACTACACGAGCCGAGCTCTACGGGGGGCGGATATCAGGTACACACCCGTGGAGAAAGCCATCTTCGCGGTAGATGTGACGGCAAAGAAGCTGAGCCACTACTTCCAGGCCCACCCCGTACAGGTCCTCACGAACCAGCCACTAGACGCGGTGCTGAGGGCCTCGGGGTCGGCCAGCAGGTTGGTCAGGTGGGCCATGCGGCTAAGCCAGTTCGACATCCAATTCAAGCCCAGGCCCGCCATCAAGGGGCAGGCACTAGCTGACTTCATAGTCGAGTGTACCGCCCGGGAGGTCACGGAGCGAGTCCGGGACGAAGATGAGGAGTGGTGGACCCTCTCAACGGACGGGTCCTCCAGCACTAAAAGCTGCGGAGGTGGATTCGTCCTCATCACCCCAGAGGGGTTTCGGGCCTACTACGCCCTCCGCTTCGCATTCAAGTTATCCAACAACGAAGTCGAGTACGAGGCGCTCCTGGGGGGGCTCCGCCTCGCGTTGAATATGAGGGTGGAGAAGCTCAAAATCCGGTGTGACTCCAGGCTCGTGGTGAGACAGGTTACAGGTGAATTTGAAGCAAGTGACGAAAGGATGAGGAGGTACCGGGACGTGGTGCTCCAGCTTCTAGGGCAGCTGATCAATTACGAGGTCCTACAGGTGCCCCGAGACCAGAACACAGACGCTGACATATTATCCAAACTCGCCCAAGGGGCCCCGGAACATATCTCAAAAATAGCCCGAATTGAGAATTTCAAGATGTCGAGCCTGGACGCCTACCCAGTCCTACCCGTGCAAACCAGGCCCCCCTGCTGGTTGGACCACCTAGAGGAATACAAGAGAACAGGTGCACTACCTACCGACGAAGCCGATACCAAGCTGGTGAAACGACGAGCCCCTACGTACGTAATCATGGGGGACACACTTTACAAGAGGTCCTATAACGGCGCCTTGTTGCGCTGCCTATACCCGGACGAAGCCAGGGCGGTCATGGAAGAAATCCACGAGGGGACCTGCTCCGCCCACCAAGGGGCCTTTGCCATGTCCCGAAGAGCCATCTTACAGGGGTACTTTTGGCCCAAAATGGCCAAGGAGTGCGCCGACTACGCTAGGAGTTGTGAGACCTGCAAGCATTTCCAGGTCACCCCCGGCCGACCCGCCACGAGCTTCACCCCCATCAGCTCGGTCATCCCCTTCTCCAGGTGGGGAGTGGACCTAGTGGGAGCTCTACCCATGGGGTCGGGGAAAAGGAAGTACCTCATAGTGGCAGTGGACTACTTTACCAAGTGGGTGGAGGCGGAACCACTGGCAACTATAACAAGCGCCCGTTGCAAGCACTTTGTGTACAAAAACATTTTGTGCCGTTTTGGGGTCCCGATGCAACTCATCACCGACAACGGACGCCAATTCGAGGGGCAAGAATTCAAGGGTTCTGTGCAGAGTGGCACATTACTCACAGCCGGGTGGCCGTGTGCTACCCTCAAGAAAATGGGCAGGTGGAGAACGCCAACCGCACTATTGTGGATGGCCTGAAAAAGAAATTGGAATCCGCAGGGGGGGCGTGGGTAGAGGAGCTCGACGCCATTCTTTGGGCCTACCGCACCACCCCCCGGAGGGCCACTGGGGAGACACCTTTCTCCTTGGCCTACGGGTTCGAAGCTCGAGCCCCAGCAGAGGTAGTCATACCTTCCCGCCGGGAGGAGGACTACGACCCCGACACGAATGAGGAACACCATAGAACTGACCTCCACCTGATCGATGACAGGCGCGAAGCAGCTGCGATCCGAGTTGAGAACTACCAAAGGCAAACCAAGGCATACCATGACAAGCGGGTCCGGCCCCGCTACTTCCAAGCGGGAGACTACGTGCTCAGGAGGAGGGAGGCAAGCCAGCCCCAGGCGGGAGGAAAATTTGCTGCCAACTGGGAAGGCCCATACATTGTAGCAGCGGTAGTCCGCCCAGCGGTGGTCTGCCCGGGCAGTTACAAGCTCAAGACCCCCAAAGGGAAGATGATAGCCAGGGTCTGGAACTCAGAACACCTGCTGAAGTTCTACTAGTAGACCCGCCACGTGAAAGGTGGACTTTGAAATGCTATTCTAGGAGGAAGACCATTCCCCTCCCCAATAATGTCTTAGTGAATGGCAATAATATCACAAAATTTGTTCTCATCCATTTTTTCTCAAAAAAAAAAATCATGAAACAAGGGGGAACGAGTGCCCACTCATGTCTTCCCCCGCGGACCCTAAGGGGGCACGAGGTCCGACCTCGCGTACTAACCCCGACGGAGGACGCACCCTAAGGGGGCACGAGGTCTGACCTCGCGTACTAACCCCGACGGAAGAGCCCGGGGGCACAGTCCGAAAGGACTTGGCCCGAGTGGCTAACGCGCACCCTAAGGGGGCACGAGGCCTAACCTCGCGTACAAACCCCGACGGAGGAGTCCGGTGGCTTGGTTCGACAGGACTAGGCCCGAGCGGTTAGGCGCACCCTAAGGGGGCACGAGGTCCGACCTCGCGTACCAACCCCGACGGAAGAGCCAGTGGCGTAGTTCGGAAGGACTTAGCCCAAGCGGCTGACGCACCCTAAGGGGGCACGAGGTCCGACCTCGCGTACTAACCCCGACGGGGAGCCCGATGGCGTAGTCTTGTGAGACTATGTTTTGGAGGCTAACACTAGGCTAAAAAAAAAAAAACAAAAAAAAAACAAAAAAAAAAACAAAAAAAAAAACAAAAACCAAAAAAAAAAAAAAAAAAAAAAAAAAAAAAAAGCCTATCACACCCCGGCTACATCGGGGCGTAACAGGGCACCGCCCCAGGCCGAGGTACGTCCAGTCAGACCTCGGCCCGTGGCCGTGGCCCCCTCGAGCCATGCACCACGGCACACTGCCGGGGTGCACCGTGCTGCATGCACCTCGGCTATACTGCCGGGGTGCACCGTGCTGCATGCACCTCGGCAGTCACCGAGGTCCGATACCTCGGCCAGCACCGAGGTCTAGTACCTCGGCACAATCCGAGGTTGAGAGCCCCGGCACTGACCGGGCGCACAAAAAAAAAAAAAAAACAAAACAAAAAAAAGAGAAAAGGATCCAGCGTGGTCTCGACAACAGGAGTACATAGTCAAGCATAAGTCCCAAGCATATAATAAAGATCCAACATTCGAAGCATAGCAAGATAAAACAGGAGGAGTCATCAAGGAAAATAAACAGCAAAAGAGGGCAAGAATCCACATCCAAAGTCTATGCCCGGATACACAAAATAGGGAAATAAACTAAAACGAGCACGATCAAGGCTGCTCATCCAAACCCGGCGCGGTGGCAAGTGGCAGCTCAGTCGACGGCGCAAAGGCGACGGTCACTCCCTCGGCCCTCTCATCCAAGTCAGGGACGTGAACGCTCAGCAAAGTGGGTGAAATAACTCCCGAGGAGGCCACCAGCTCTACAGGCTCGTCGGCGCGATCAAGGGATGATAGTGACAAGCCCGCCGCAGGGTTTACTGGATCGGGGTTCTCCATCTCGGCCGGCAGCTCGAGGACTACCGGGTCGAAGGCGTCTCCCTTCTGACGAAGGGCGGTGTAGATCTCCTGCTGCATAGCATACCGGCCCACCTGGAAGGCCATAGCACTCTCCTCCGCAATCGTCTCCTTCCCAGCGTCACTAGCTAGCCACGAGGCGACTATGTCGCCACTACGCCCACGAACGTAGTCCTTGGCATCCCGCTCGAACTCATCAGACTTCCTGTAGGTAGGGATGACCTGTCCAAGCTCCTCTCTGTGCCTCTTCCTCTCCGCCTCCAAGGCCTTCCGGGACTCAGCATCATGTTTGACCGCCTCATCGGCCCGCCTGGTCTCGGCCTCCAAGGCTCGAACCAGCTCGCGAGCGAGACCTTGCTCATCCTCAACAACGGCCACGGTGGACACGACCCAACCCTGGGAAGAAACACAATCATAACAAGACAACAACAAGGAGTAAGTGCAATGAAGGAAAGCACAAGAGTACATACCTCGAAGGTCCGGAGGGCCTCTCGAATAATAGCGGGCAAGCTCCGCGTCGTGCGCTCGGCAGGCGGCAGCGGGGGCGGAACGGCCGGCGGTACGGGGGGGCGACTCACCTGCGGCCGCACCCCTCCTGACGGGGGCGCACCGGGCTAAGACGGGGGCGCGCCAGGCTGCGCAGTAACCTCTGTCTCTTCGCAACGGGGCCACGCACCACCACGCGCTCGAGGCGCTCACGGAACGAGGACATGCTGGGAGGCCTCGCTGCAAAATGAAACGAACAGGGGTTAATCCATAAATCATATGTATAAACGATGGTCTAGCGATGGGAGGGGGAACAGACCACGAGTAGAGGCACGCGAAGGGCAGTCAGCGGACCCGGAGGACCTGGGCTCGGCAAAAACCTCGTCCGAGGATCCCGAGGACTGCTCTGGCGGCTCATCATCTGACAACTCGATCAAGGGACGCGCATCCGACTTGGACGTATGCAAAAGGCGCGGACGAATACGTGGCGGTAGCGGCCCGTCCGACACAAAACCCAGGCTACGCATGTTCTCCGCCGTAATCATCTCGCCGATAACAATCTCTCCCCGATTGCCCCGGAAGGCGTGGATGTCCCGGGCCAAGGAGGCCGTCTGAAGCGGGGTCTTGTGGTGCACAAACCTGTTGTTCCAAGCTAGGATCGCCGACCGAGATGAAGACAAAGTGTGGTTTCCAATCTCTGTTGGTCTGATTGAAGTCATGGAACACCTTCATACGCGCCCGGGCCGCTATACCCACGAACCCCTTACTGGCCTGGCCGGAAGATGAGGTGACTTGAAACAAACTCTAGAAGAGATCCATGTAGGGCTTGACACGAATGGTGTGGCAGCGAAGCAAGAAGGCAAGAAGCAAGTAATGGGTATTTGGAACCAACTGCCCGAGTGCGATGCCGTAATGGTTAAGGAAGGATTCGATGAAGGGATGAATAGGGAAGCGAAAACCGAGGTACAGGGACTGCACGTGAACCCCGAAGAAGAGGGGTGTCGGAGGCTCGGTGACGTTCCCCGATGGAGAAGGCAGGCGCACCTCGGCCGTAGACCCAATATAGCCCTTGGCCTCCTCTAACTCCTGCGCGGAGGTCCGAGCCAAAGTCGAGGCCGCGACGAGTGTCTCCAGAGGGGTGTACTGGACGGGATCCTCGTAAGGGACCGCGAAGGGGTCCTCCATGACGGGAGGATGGGCGTCCAACGGACCCTCGTAGGGCGCGGTGACCTCCCCAGAGGGGGAATGAGCGGGAAAATGAGGGGGGGGGGGGGGGTCGCTAGTGTCATCCATGGGAAGGATGTGGGTGTCTACGGAGTCCAAAAAATCGTCCAAGGAACTGGAAGAAGTGTACATGCACCAACTAAACCTACGAGATAAAAGAGAAGGGGTATAAGAACGGGGCGTGTTCGACACATAAAAACAAAAAAAAAATGTGGTTATCGAGGACCCCAGCCCAGGGCCGAGGTCGAGCCCGGCCACGCCGAGGTCGGGCCGACCCCGGGGCCGGCACGGCCTCGGCGGGCGAGGTCGGCGGAGCCCGGCGCGACGCCGGCGCACCCACGCCGTGACAGACGGCGTAGAAGAGTTCATAAAAAAAAAGGGGAGGCGGTTATCGAGGACCCCGACCCAGGGCCGGGGTCGAGGTCGGCCACGCCGAGGTCGGGCCGAGCCCGGGGCCGGCACGGCCTCGGCGGGCGAGGTCGGCCGAGCCCGGCGCGAGCCCATCACAGTAGGCCGGCCCCGGCGCGGCCTGGGCCCAAGAAGGCGGTCGTGGCAGCGTCGCGACGACGCCGACGCACCAGCGCCGTGACGGACGGCGGCATCCCAGCGACGCCGGCGCACCCACGCCGTGGCAGGTGGCGTGGCCGAGTCCAAGAAAAAAAAAACATAAAGAAACGAGCAAAGAGAAGGAGGGGTGTACCACGCTCGGGCTTACGGCTCGGCGACGGGAGCAGCTGCGGGGTCGGCCGGAGTTGGGTCGCGCCGGAGTTTGGGGGAGGAGTGTGATGTTGGAGTGGTGGAAAGTGTAGAATGAAAGGGGAGAGGGGGTTTATATAGAAGAGGGGGAGATAGGAAGAGGGGGAGTTTGAAATTCAAAATGCAAAAAAGGGGGGGAAGGTGAAAAGATGGATATGATTGGTTGACTTGGAGAAGATGATCAAAACCTAAGAGGACTCTACTGTGTATGTGTCCTAGCAGATGAAGGAGTCATGTTCCGGATGGAGTTTTTCATCATTATCGGGAGAAGTGCACTCGGACGGCACCTATAACGCTGGGACGCGGACGTCTCGGGGTCGGCATTTTGGGAGGTCGGCCGGAGCATCTACTCTCCTTCACTGACGATTACTCGCAGCTCGGAGAGTGGGGGACTGATGACGGATATATTAGGAATCGACCCGAGGGCGCGAAGCAAGAACGGGTCCCGGGGCGGCGCCACGTACCCGCCCCGGCCGAGGCCTCGCCACGTGGCCCCCGCACGGGCCACGTTGGAGGCCGGGCCGACCTCTCCAAGAGGCCGGGCCGACCTCCACATGGGCTCGGCCCAAGCCCATGATGGGCTCGGCCTGGCCCCACAGTGCGGCCCGGTCGCGAGATCGGGCGCGGTCAACCCGGATCTAACCACCCCCCGCCTTAGGGGGTGGCGGTTAGGGGTGGGGGTTGTATAAAAGCCCCCCACCTTGCCTCGTTAAGACACGATCTACTGTTCTTGCATACTTTGTCCTAAAATACTATTGTAACAACCAATTTTACGGCATTTAATATAATCTACGGTCTCACGGCCTTTACGACGTCGTTTGTTATCTTTTTTTTTTTTTTTTTTTTTGAAAATTATATGATGCTTCATTAAAAGTAGGCCGAAATAACATCCGGTGGTAGTAGATCCCAATACATAGCTGTAGTTTGCTGATAAGCCGTAGTAGCTAAAGCATGAGCTAGATGGTTCTCTAATCTAGGAATAAAATGAAACGAACAAGACTGAAACGAAGATGCAATAAGCCTGCAAGTGTCAATGGCATAGCCTAGATATGTGCGCAACACAACAGTTGGTGCAGTAAGATAACGATGTAGTGTCAGGCAGTCCGTATAAACGTCAACATTCTGCTCTCCCCGATCCTTCAACCATGATAGAGCTTCTTTACATGTGAGTGCCTCAGCCATAAGTGGCGAGGAGCATCCTTGTAGTGGTCCACTGTACGCCGAGACATATCCCCCGTCCGTGTCTAGTAAGACTACCCCCATAGCAGCTTGTCCTGTCTGTTGCATATACCCCCCATCCACACGGCATATTCGCCTTTGCGGTCCAGGCGGCTCGGCAGTGAGCAGATTCGGCGCATGGAGTTCGCCGCTTCCTTGCAGCGGGTTCGGCATAGGCAGCAGCGTGGTGGCTCGGGCCGTGGGCTGCGGGTGCGCCCGTGTCCACGCGTGCATGGCAGCAGCGGCGGTCTTGAGCACCACCTCCGGCCGTGGTAGTGTTGCTTCCCAAACAGCCCTGTTCCTTGCTCTCCAAATATTGTAAAGTATTGCTGCTGCATAGAGTATCCCATCAGAGTCTAGAACATTTAAAAGTTCATCAAACCAAACATAAAGAATATTTGTGATTATATTCGGAATTGTGAGGTTAGATTTATCCCAAATGTTCCTTGCAAAATCACACAACACCATAG
This sequence comes from Ipomoea nil, assembly GCF_001879475.1. Classification (NCBI taxonomy): domain Eukaryota; kingdom Viridiplantae; phylum Streptophyta; class Magnoliopsida; order Solanales; family Convolvulaceae; genus Ipomoea; species Ipomoea nil. The sequence goes on along the minus strand of NW_017617293.1, from coordinate 29,626 downwards.
CATGCATTGTGTCTTCTTGAGATAATCCACACATGGCACATCGTGGATCCACATCCACCCTCTTTATCAGCAAGTTTGTAGTAGTAGGCAATATATCACTAATGGCTCTCCATAGAAACATTCTCCATTTTGGGGGAATTTTTAACTTCCACAGGGATAACCATTTTGTAAATACCCCATTAGTCTGTTGATAATTTCCCATTACTTGCTTATATCCACTTTTAACAGAGTACTCTCCTCTTGGATCCCCATACCAGTACCAGGTATCATTATACTCCGGGGAGATGGGTATTTTCATAATTTCCGCCACATCATTGGGTTGAAATAAGTCAGTTAAGATCGAGGGATCCCAAACACCAGTTTGCTGGTCTATCAAACCTGCCACCTTGGCTCCTTGCAACTATACTGGCATTTCTGTTTGTATCATTGGGTCATGGTCATTTCGTAGCCAAGGGTGGGTCCATATGAATGTAGACTCCCCATTACCTATTCTGCGCCTGACCCCACCACAAATAATACTCTTTGATGCCATAATGCTCCGCGAGCAGAAACTGGGATTATTTCCCACTTGTGCATCAAAGAACGATCCTTTCGGAAAATACCGGGCCTTATACACACGTGCCACCAGAGAGTCAGGCTTAGTCAACATTCGCCACGCCTGCTTTCCTAGCATTGCTAGATTAAATGCACGCAAATCTTTAAATCCCAGCCCACCGTATTTCTTTGGGATACATAACTTGTCCCATGCCTTCCAATGTATTCGCCTGTCAGTTCCAGAATCCCACCAGTAATGATTCATTGTCCTTTCTATCGCCGTACACACTGATATAGGTAACAAAAAAACGCTCATTGAAAACGTAGGCATAGATTGTGCTACAGTTTTCAAAAGAATTTCTTTCCCTGCCTGTGATAGCAGTTTTTTATTCCATGATCCAATCCTTTGACGGATTTTATCCTCCACATACGCAAAAACTGCTTTCTTGTGTCTTCCAATAAAAGAGGGGAGTCCCAAATACTTGCCAAAATTCGGTGCCTGTGCCACTCCCAAAATCTGAGCCACACTCTGTCTATCCTCGTTACTGGTATTTCTGTTATAACATATATTCGACTTATGATAATTTACTGCCTGCCCGGATAAATTCTCATAAATAGATAGACACCTTTTAACCTCAATTGTTTCCTCCGCCTTGGCCTTAAAAAACAGTAGACTATCATCTGCAAAAAATAAGTGAGAAATCGGGGGGGGGGGGGGGGGGCTCCTCTTGCTACCGTGCAGCCATGTATCGATCCCACATTATGTGCCTGCTGCAACATCAAAGATAGACCCTCTGCACAAATAATAAATAGATATGGGGACAGAGGATCCCCTTGCCTTATTCCATGAGTAGGTATAATAGGATCACATCTTAAACCATTCACCTAAATATTATATGAGACAGAGGTTACACACTTCATAATCAACTCCACCCAACCAGCATGAAATCCCAGCGCCAACATCATCCTTCGTAAGAAGGGCCATTCGACCCGATCATATGCCTTCACCATGTCTAATTTAAGAGCACTCCATCCCCCCACTCCACATTGTTTCCTATTCAAAAAATGCCCCACCTCTGCAGCTAATAGTATATTATCCGTTATCAGTCTATCCGGGATAAATGCGCTTTGTGACTCAGATATTACTCCTTCCATTAACGGTTTCATTCTGTTAGCCAACATTTTTGCCATAATTCTATAGACCACATTACTGAGGGCTATAGGCCGCAAATCAGTGATATACTCAGGGGTTTTCTTCTTAGGAATTAAAAAAATATCAGTCTCAGTCAACCCAGGCGGGAAATCACAGGAGTCAACACAATTTATTATAAAGCTCGCCACATCACCCCCAACCACATCCCAAAAATGTTGGTAAAAGCCTGGATTCATTCCATCCGGGCCTGGTGCCTTGTCCGGGAACATCGCAAACAGTGCACACTTAACCTCATCCAACTCAAAAGGACGCAACAAAAACTCATTTTGTGCCTGCGTGACTCGCGGGACAATTCCCTCAAAAAAATCCTCTCTAGTTCCCGGGGTCCCAGCACAGAAAATACGATTATAATACTGCAAGATAATATTTTTCATAGGCTCCCCCTCAACCCAATCCCCATTATCATTCATCAATCTAGAAATAGTATTCTTCTTTTTTCGGTGAGAGGCATACCTGTGAAAAAACTTCGTATTAGCATCTGCCTCCTTAAGCCAGTGTTGCTTGGCTCTCTGCCTCCAGTAGGCATCCTCCTGAGCTTCAGTACAGCTTAACAGCTGTTCTAGGCGTTGGAACTCAGCAAGGGAGGCCGGGTCAGTACGCCCCCTCAGTCGCTGCTGCTCTCTTGTCAGTTCATTGATCCGTTTTCCGTACTTATGATACCGGTCTCCACCCCATCGTGTTAACCGGGTCCCACAGTACTGAATACAGTTCTGTAAACCCTGGCCCCTCCTCTCCTGCCAGGACTGCTCTACCACATTCCTGCATCCCTCATCATGCAGCTAGGCCATCTCAAATTGAAAACCCCTCCTACGAGGCCCAACACCCCCAGCGGAGTCTTGAATCCCCAGAAAGAGAGCCGAATGATCAGACTTCCGGGTTCTCAGATTCAACACCTTAGCCCCCATCACCATACCCCGCCACTCATCCGTCACTAGAACTTTATCGAGCCTCTCCTCCATCCAGTTTACTGTCCCCTTCCCCTTCTCCCATGTGTACGGATAACCAACCATAGGCAATTGAGAAAGCCCACAGTCCTCAATAGCTTCCCCAAAACCGCGTAGGAGGCTATTCGGATGCAGATTTCCCCCTCTCTTCTCATTCTGATATAATAAATCATTGAAATCTCCAATAACAACCCATGGGAGATTCGACCTGCCCGATAGTGTTCTCAAAAAATCCCATGACTCAGCGCGTCTTGTTCGTTCAGAAAATCCATAATACCCCGTCATTCGCCATTCATGAAAGCCAGCAATAGTTACCCCAACATCAACATAGTTCGTTGAGTAACTGATTAGCCGGGCCGTACTATTCTTTCTCCACAGTAACGCTATACCACCACTTAACCCATCATTATCAACATAAAACAGTCCTTCATAACCAATCTTAACACGTAATCGTTCTGCATGATCACGTGCCACTTTAGTCTCCATTAGAAATACAAAGTCGAGTTGCTTCCGGGACACCATGTCCACAATCTCCCGAATTGTCCGTGGATTACCCAAGCCACGGCAGTTCCAACTTAGAGTACTCATTGATTCGGGCGGGTCTGGGAACCAGAACCCGCCAGCTGCAAGTTTTTTGGATTTTCGGCCATGACAAGATCCCCTCCTTCGTACCTCCGTACCTCACCATCCACCTCCCCCCGGCGCCGCTTGGCAACCGCCACCACCTCCGCCTAAACCACCCCCTCGGTCCGGTTCTCACCTTCCGGAGTCCGCCCCACAACCGCCCGATCAGCTTGCGGTTTCCGCCCCACGGCCTGCCGGCCCCTCGGCAAAAGCCAGCTGCCCCCCACCGGCCTAGGGCCACGGCTCCCTCCTGCCCGTAGCTCCGGGGCATACAAATACTCCTCCACCGGCATCTTCGAGTCCCTTGCCCCACGACAAAACTGATACGAGTGCCCTAGCATCTCGCAGAAATAGCAATAAGTATGAAGTCGTTCGTACTTGAACATGACCCAGCAACTCGTCTTATCTCGCTTAATAAAATTCATTCGTCTTTTCAAGGGCTTATCAACAGGCAACGAAACCTTAATACGATGATACATCTTCCACGGGGCATTGTCGAAACGATCATCATACTTCACAAACGTACCCAAGAAATTTCCAATCTGTTCCAAAATCCGACTAGACGAGTATCCATTCGGCAGACCATGCAATTGGACCCATAAATCCACCGTATCCAGCACAACATCAACTGGCATAACTCCGTCAGGGACCTGTTTACACACCAGCGTACTATTATCAAAAGACCAGGGACCCTCGTTCAGAACTCGTTCCATATCCGTTACATGATGAAAGACAAACAGAAACCGACCAGGCTCAACCTCCGTTGCCTCAATCCCGCTCACCGGTTGCCACACCGATGCTAAGACCTGACTCATAAATTCCAACCTGACTAGCTTCCGTGTCAAGAACCTTCCCACCACCCCCCAACACTCCTCCACCACGCCGCCCCCCTCCTCGGCACCAGCCCCCTCGTCCGGCATAAACGCCGTCGCCTCTTCCTCCAGCACAATATCGGCCCACCTGGCCGTCAGACCTGCCACGTCTGCCTCATCCGGCGTCGAAGCCATCACGCATGCAAGGAGCAGATCACGCTTGTTCCCGTTCGTCGGAATTCCTCCGTAGAAAGACGTCGAAAAAACGACCGGAAAACCTAGAGAAACCCTAGGTAGAAAAAATTTAATTACGTCGTTTGTTATCTACTTATTATTTATTATTCGTGTTCTTATCCAGATTTAGTGATTCGGGCCACCCCGGATTAATTAAATCCATCAGATAATATTGTTGGTTAACCTAGGGCAGTTGAAGTTTGGCGTAGTTAAGTTTATAAATTTAATAACAATGATAAAAGGATGAATTAATTGCAGTAATTATAAAATATATTGTTTACAAAAAAACATTCGACAGTAACAACGTTGTTATTAATAAAGCCAATAACCCAAAATGTCTGCGTATGGGAACTTCGACGATGACGTCAAGTTAAAACATGCGGTAAACGTGGATCGAACACGTGACCTTCAAATCTTCAATCTAACGCTCTCACAACTAAGCTATGCCCACCTATTGGTTCAATTAGCTTTAAGAATTGCAAAAATATATTATAGAAATTTATATTTTAACTATTTAACTTATATGTAATAATTTAATTATAAGCACACCCCCATAAAACTTGTCAAATTGTTGATTTGTTAATTATAATGTTCTAAGTTTGACTCCTAACATTAGCGGCCAATTGGTTTGAGTCAGTCAGGTATGGGTAACCTAAGCTGGTCTACCGCTATGTGATCCTTTATCGGCTAGACTGTTAGAGTCACAATGTAAGATTTAATTTACCCAGTGCACACTCTAAGATAGTGGTTATAGATTTTCTTCGTCACTAAAAAAAACATTAACTCATAGTAGATGCTACATATTTTTATGGTATATACGACACTAATTAATAATAAAGCATCCAAAGAATAGATGCAATTTAAGATGCAAAATCAATGCTAAATACTACTTATCAAAAAGTTCCAAGGATGAGACATCAATTTGACGGGTCAAGTTACCAAGGGGTTAGCCCACCCAAAATACGAGCAATCGTTATGCTATGGACACGTGTCCAGCATGCATGCTGGACACGGGTAACAGTGCCGTTAGGCACTGTTATCTCTTTTTTTTTTTTTTTTTTTTTTTTTTTTTTTTTTTTTTTTTTTTTTTTTTTTTTAATTTCAGACCGCTTCGTTATAGGAGTATATGTTCATAATTTTATTACTATATGTTAATAACTGTACATTCACAACTCCATAACTGTACATTCATAACTCTATAACTGTACATTCATAACTCCATAACTGTACATTCATAACTCCATAACTGTGCCTTCATAACTCCATAATTGTACATTCATAATTTTCGAAGCTCTATGTTCATAATTTTATCACTATATGTTCATAATTGTAAGTTCATAATATTAGAGCTCTTTGTTCATAATTCGATCAATAACTGTACATTCATAATTCCATAACTGTAGATTTATAATCTCATAACTGTAGATTCATAACTCCATAACTGTAGATTCATAACTCCATAACTGTACATTCATAACTCCATAACTGTACATTCATAATCTTCGAAGCTCTATATTCACAATTTTAAAGCTCCATGGTCATAATTTTATCACTATATGTTCATAATTGTAAGTTCATAATGTTAGAGCTCTGTGTTCATAATTTCATAATTGCATAACTGTACATTCATAACGGGATAATTGTACATTCATAACGGCATAACTGTACATTCATAATCCAAAAAAAAAAAATAACGCCGTTAACGGCAAAACACGCGTGATTTTATTTATTTATTTTTTTTTAACTAAATGACGTGTTTTTTTTGAAAAACGACGTCGTTTTGGGCCCGTGTCCACAATGAATTATGGACACGGGTCCAAGGCATAATTTTCCAAATACGAGACTAGTAGATTGATGATGTTGGGCAATTAGGTTATTGTTATTCTATGTTGGGGCAATTTATATCGTGCACCAGGGCGCGCATTGCATTGTACGCCCTAATGCAAAACGACGTCGTTTTACATAATTGTATAAAAAAATATACATAATTGTATAAATAAATACACATAACTGTATAAAAAATACACATAATTGTATAAACAAATACACATAATCACGTCAACTCCTTTCCGCGCCTCCCAAAACGACGTCGTTTTGGGAGGCGCGGGGCGCACAGTGCTGCGTGCGCCGTGGTGCAGGGTATAACGATTGACTCGGGCAATTTATATCGTGCACCAGGGCACGCATTGTATTGTGCGCCCTGATGCAAAACGACGTCGTTTCACATAACTGTATAAAAAAATAGACATAATTGTATAAACAAATACACATAATTGTATAAACAAACACACATAACTGTATAAAAAAATATACATGATTTTATAAATAAATACACATAATTGTATAAACAAATACACATAATCACGTCAACTCCCTACCGCACCACCCAAAACGACGTCATTTTAAGAAGCGCGGGACGCACAGTGCTACATGCGTCGTGGTGCAGGGTATAACAATTGTGTTACTCGAGCACCATAATCTCACCACATAGTATATAATATATAACTATGTATGCAATCTTTAGACTATCCTTTAATAGATTATGAACTCAACTGATGTTATTGATGTAAACAATAAGCTTTAAATAACATACAAGAGAGAGAAGATAAAGAGTAGTTAGCAGGTTGTTGTAACAACCAGTCTAACAATGCTACATAAAAGGAATGCAACTAGATTTAATTATATACAAAATATGTCAGCCACAAATATCCTTAACACGCCCCCGCAAGATGGAGGAGCCATCAGAAACTCCAATCTTGGAACGGAACCGAAGAAACAACAAACGGCCCAACGACTTTGTAAGAAAATCAGCAAGCTGAGCAGACGAAGAAATATGCCGAACCACCAACGAACCATTAGCAACAAAGTCCCGAAAAAAGAAAGAGTCGAGCGCGAGGTGCTTCATGCGTGAATGGAACACTGGGTTCTTACACACATACGTAGCGCTGAGGTTGTCACATAGTAGAACCGGAGGCCCCAATAGCTGCAGTCGAAGCTCATGCAACAGATTCTTAACCCACAAAACTTCTGTAGCAGCATTCGCCAAGGCTCAATATTCGGCTTCTATAGATGAGCGCGAAACTGATTTTTGACGAGTGGATTTCTAAGAGACGAGATTGGTCCCAAGATACAATAGATAAGCGGTAGTGGACCGCCCACTGGCAGTGCAGCCATCCCAATCGGCATCCGTATACATACTTAGTGAGAGAGGCTACCCGGCACGAAGGTACAACCCATGCTACACCGTACCCTTCAGGTAGCGTAACAACCGTTTTGCAGCTTGCCAGTGCACCTCCGTAGGCATATGCATGAACTCTGAGAGCCGATTAACTGCATAGGACACATTAGGTCTAGTGATGACCAGGTACTGCAACAAGCCAAGAAGACTCCGATACTGAGTTACATCCACCGTAGCAGTACCGGATTGCGCAGGGAGTAACTTATCTGATGTTGCAAGTGGTGTTGAAACAGCTTTTGCACCATCCATCTCAAAACGAACCAGTATGTCTGTGATATATTGACTCTGAGACAGGAACATGCCAGTGGGTGTTGAAACAACCTCAACACCTAGAAAGTGATGCAAGGGACCAAGGTCCTTAAGGGCAAAGCGAGCTGCCAGAGTTTCAACAAATTGATCAAGCCATGCAACATTGTTTCCTGTTAGTATAATATCATCGACATACACCAGGAAATAAACAATAATATCATTAGAAGAATAAACAAACAACGACGCATCTGCCTGTGACTTCAAAAACCCACAACGTAACAACAACTGGGAAAGCTCCAAGTACCAAGCCCTGGGAGCCTGTTTAAGACCATATAAGGCTTTGGTCAGTTTGCATACATGAGCTGGAAAGGACAGATCAACAAACCCGGGAGGCTGCTCCATAAAAACCTCCTCATGCAATGTTCCATTAAGGAACGCATTATTGATATCGAGCTGGCGCAGACCCCAGCCATTACTCAAAGCAATGGTCAGAACGATACGGACCGTGACAGGTTTCATAACCGGACTATATGTCTCAAAATAGTCCCGGCTAGCAGTCTGCAAGAATCCCTTAGCGACAAGCCGCGCTTTAACACGAAAGACCCATTTGCAGCCAATCGGAACAGCCGCTCCGCGGGGAACCAGTTGCCACGTGTTGTTACATTGTAGCACTTCGAACTCCTCATCCATTGCTTTCCTCCACCGAGCGTTTTTAAGAGCCTGGGCGACATAATCGGAATACCTTGGACTAGGACGACGCTCCCGGGTGGAACGACGAACATTAGTCAACGGTTGAGACGTTTCGGAGGTGCAGACAGGTTGGGAGTCAGACACAGATTGTGATGCATGTTGGCCATTTTCTAAGACAGTGGGAGACGATGAATTGGACGCATCCGACAGTGATGGTGTTGGAACTGGTGTCGGAACTGGAGTTGGAACTGGACTCAGAACTGGAGTTGGAACTGGTGTTGGAAATGGACTCGGAACTGGAGTTGGAACTGGTGTTGGAACTCAACTCGGAACTGGAGTTGGAACTGGTGTTGGAACTGGACTCGGAACTGGAGTTGGAACACCTATGGGCTGTACCTATGTAGACAAAGGAGACGACTTGCACAAAATATGGCATGATTCTGAATCATTAGAAGCAAAAGGTAAGCTGTTAGATGCCGTTTGCAAATCGTTATAAGGAAACACATGAGGCATAAATCTAACATGCCTAGATACATAAATACGATTCGAACCAAAATCTAGACATTTATAACCGGATTGGGTGTTCGAGTAGCCAAGGAAAATACACGGACGTGACTTTGGTTGTAGCTTCTTGGTGTTATAGGGACGCAACCAGGGAAAGCACAGGCAACCAAAGGGTTGTAACTTGGCATAATTAGGCAATTGTTGAAACAAGACAGAAAATGGGGATTGATTACCTAAAATTGGAGTAGGGAGCCGATTAATAAGATATACGGCTTTCTGAAAGGCATAGGTCCAGTACGAGGACGGCAAAGACGCGGAGTGAAGAAGAGACATACCAGTTTCCACGACATGCCTGTGTCGTCGCTCTGCGACACCATTGTGCTCAGGAGTGTGTGGAGGGGTGGTGAAATGAGAGATACCGTGAGTATTAAAAAACGGTCCAAGTCTCATGAACTCGCCCCCATTATCTAAGTAAACAGAAATAATTGACAGGCTAAAATATTTTTCCACTAGTTGTTTGAACTGATGAATATTGCAAACACATCCGATTTACGTTTCATGGGTACAACCAAATGTATTTCGAGAAGTGGTCTACAAAAATGACATAATAGCGAAATTCATCAATAGAGTTCTCAGTAGGTCCCCACACATCAGTATAAACAAGTTGCAAAGGTTTAGTGCTAACAAGTGTATTTTTAGAGAAAGGCAGTTTATGGCTTTTATGAACATTGCATGAGGAACAGTAAAATTTTCGCAGAGATGACATAGAGACTGGAACATTACAGCGTTACAACACAAGTTGCAACACCTTATTCGACGGGTGGCCAAGTTGTTGGTGCCACTGAGACAAACAAGCCAACTGTGTAGCATGAACTGTTGGGTGAGAGGCAACTGGTCCAAAATAGACACCATTAATGTTCGCCCCCCCCCCCCCCCCCCGTAGCAGTGGAATCCCCGTTCGAAGTTCCTTGACCAGAAAATGAGAATCAAAGAATTCAACAGACACACGATTAGTCTTGCATAACTGGGAAACAGAAACTAAATTAGTGTGTAACTGTGGGACACGCAAGACATTATCTAGAGTGAGAACAATAGAAATAGTAGGAATGACAGACTGGCCAATATGGGATATTTGTAAGGAATTACCGTCACCCAGGCGTATTTCATCCGATCCACTATACTCGGTGAAAGTCTGCAGAGGAGCGAGGCTTGGTGTCACATGGTGCAACACCCCACTATCAAACATCCAGGGAGGAGAATCCCCAGTCATCGAATTGGTTGTAGGAGATACATAGGATTGAACAGGAGGAACATCATGCTCCTTCAAAAATCGGGCTAGCTTGCAACACACTCTTGTTTCATGACCCGTAAGATAACAAAACTTACAGACGATACCTGAGCGATTGTGTTCCCCTTGTTGCCGATTAGAGCCATAATGATTGTTATTGTTGCGGGCCCTCCGGTTGGTGTTGGACTGGTGGTTGCGCCGTGAGGGTGACGAGGTGCGTTGAGTAACATTAGTAGTAGTAAAAAAGGACTGACGCAAAGCATCTGCATCTGTCAATTGGCCTTCATGGTCAGTCAGCACAGCCGCCAACTCGCCAAAAGAAAGAGGCTTCTCACGAACGCGGATGGCCGATGTGATGGAGCTGTAATCCTCGCCTAGCTGAGTCAATACATAGACGAGTAGATCTTTGTCAGATACGGGACACTGAGCCAACGCTAAATCATCAGCTATGGCTCGCATGTCATTGAGATAAGTGGTGATAGACCGAGACCCTCGCGGATTCCTTGTGAGTTTGGCCTTGAGGGATATGATACGTCCTCGTGAGGCACTGGCGTAACTAGCAATGAGACGTTGCCACGCATCATGGGCTGTCATAGCCGAGGAGATAAGGGGCTGTATGGTGTCAGTACAGCTCCCAAGTAGAGCACTGACAATAACTTGGTCTTGACGATACCAAGCTAAATGAGCCGGGTTGACAGAAGTTTGAGCAGGATCAGTGAATTTAGTTGGTTCCTTGGTTGTACCATCAACATAGCCAAAGAGATTAAACCCAACAAGTGTGGCATGAATTTGATGCCGTCACACCGGAAAATTCATGGTTGTGAGTTTAATTGGGAAGTGTGTTGGGGCATTTAATTGGATTATTGTGGTTGTAGTAGCGAAAGCCATTTGGAAGAGGAAGGAAAAAAAAAAAACTTCGTAGGAGAAATTAGGCTCTTGATACCATAATAGATTATGAACTCAACTGATGTTATTGATGTAAACAATAAGCTTTAAATAGCATACAAGGGAGAGAAGATAGTGAGTAGTTAGCAGGTTGTTGTAACAACCAGTCTAACAATGCTACATAAAAGAAATGCAACTAGATTTAATTATATACAAAATATGTCAGCTACAGATATCCTTAACATCCTTATCTCTATAATACTTTCTCACTTTCTAAAATGGGTCTCATTTCCACATAATCAAATTTATAATTTCTCAACTATTTTCTCTACAACCCTGCAATATTTTCTCACAATCAAAAGTGATCTTATTTTTATATTATATTATAAATATAATAACAAAAATAAAATAAAATAAGTAATAAAAAATAAAAATAAACAAATAAAAAGTTACACGAAAGGATTTTTTTTTGAAAGTAATCTAATTTAGAAAGCTTGCAAACGATATTGCTTGCAAAGTTAAAGGAAAAAAAAAAAACCAAAAGAACAACCTCATTTTCCATATGAGGTGAATGAAGATTGAACACATGACCTTTAGATTTTTAGTATAACACTCTCCCAATTGAACTATCTACACTTGGTAGTGTTGATTTTAGTAACAACTTTAAAATAACATACAAACAATTTAAGTATATACCACCGATATTAAATTAATGATAACTATTTAGTTTATATGTAGTAAATTAACTATATATGCTACATATTTTTCTAGTACATACGATATCAAAATCAAAATGTTAACGTATGTGTGTGTGTGTGTTTTTTTTTTTTTTTTTTTTTTTTTTTTTTTGGTCGAAAACGAGAGAGAAACGTTACAAAATCATGACTCAAAGTATTTTGGAAATCTTCGGATTGGACCCTAACAACCCCATAAATGTCGTTATGGTGAGCTTTGGGTTATTATTGTAGACCACCATACCCTGCTATGGGAGAAATGGTCCTTAGATAATACATTTTTTACTCTATTTTGCTCTTTGTAGATATGAACCACCTTAATCAACCAATCTCTCATAATATTCTGATTGTTGTTAGAAATAAATATACAATCATACTACATGTAATGATCTAACCTCATAGCGGAAATCAATAAGATCGAGCACCTCCAGCCATAGTTGTCATCTCTATAGCATTTCTTCAAGAATTATAAGGAACTTTGGTGTTTTGTCTAATACTTGATCTCATGTTCAAGTAGATGGTGTTGTATAAAAAAAGCACATGAGCAGTGGGAGAACCATACATATATATAACCTATGTGCCGTCATTATAGGTTAAGTAATGGAAATCGTTACTTCCGTTTCAAATCACAACATAATGGTCATAAATGGCCTATTAACTTGCACCACTTAATAGTGTCATTATAATGGAAAATGTTACATTCTCCCACTTGGTGTAAGTATTAACTCAAAGATGCAAAAAACATGAACCATAGAGATAGTTCCTCTGATCTTCATCAGAGTAGTATCCACTTATGATTACAATGTAACTTCTTCTCTAAGTACCTTATGTGGTATAAAACTTAATGAATAAATCTCATGTTCATTCTTGATTATAATTAGTTATCAAAAACTAATCATTGCCGCAATGGCTAAATTTGGCCTAATAAACTTACCCCACTTGATTTGTACAACATTAATAGAAAATGTTACAATTTTCCATTGGTGCAAGTATTGACACAACCTTTATCAAAGATAATAAAAAAAACATGAATCATAGTGGTATGTCCTCTAAATGAAAGTGTGAGTAATACCATCTATGCATCACATGCATTTTGATTCCCAACTCAGGTCCTTTATGAATAAACCTTATGTTTATTCTTGGTCCAACCTAAAGTGTAACACCCCGTGATACGACCCCTAAGCCAAACTAATTATTTAATTATTTACTCTAAAAAGAGTGTGACACCCCAAAATCCAAATTCAATCAATGGATTACTTGAGTAATTAATCCTATTTCAATTGGTGAATTAATTCTTAAAATCCTGAAATTCAATACTTGGGGATTAGTAATTGACTAGTCAACCCTAAAGTCAAAGTTGTACCTTGAGCTTTGAAGGGAGTTCCCTTGTTCCTTACACTTCCTAATGTTAGTAAGGGCATTCTTGACCTTTCACATGGTGTTAGTATTGTAACCTAACCTAGTAGACCATCTTCATTCTATCCCTTACACTTTCTAAAAATCTAGCTCCACCTTCTCTCTAAAAAGGTGAGTAGCTTTTCTTCCAAGCCAAGTTGGAGCCTTGCCAAGACCTCAAGAGTTGCTTCCAAGATTCAAACTTTCATATATTTGGGCATCTAGGAGGGTAAGATCTAAGTTCATCTTGTGTTTTTGGTTTCATCTTAGGTGTTTTTTCTTAAAGGTAGGATCTTTATGATCTTTTGGTTTGATCTTGAAGTGGGTTTGGAAGGTGAGCCTTGAGAAGAGCTTGTTAAGGTGTAAAGTGAAGTCTTTAGTCTACAAGAGGTAACCCATGCTCTACAAAATCTATTTTGCTTACCTATATGTGATTTCTTGGATTCTACTTGTGTTTTTGCTATGAAATGTGAGTGTTTATGCATTGTCTTGTGAAAATGCATATCTAGAGCTTGTGCTTAGGGTTCTTTTGTGCCATTGCTTGGCATTTCCTATGATTCAAGTCATTTTGTTGTATTGGGTGAGATTTGACATGTTTTGGACTTGAATTTGAGTTTGGAGATGAAATTCGCGAAGTGCTTTGTTGTGGTACAGGGTTGTACCCGCGGGCGGAACGGCGGGTAGGGGTCCAACCCGCCACCCACCCGCGGGGTACACTTCTTGGGCGGCCTGTACCCGCGGGTGGAACCGCGGGTAGAGGCCTACCCGTGGGCCTACCCGCGGGTACTTGATATGGTGATGTTGGGGATTTGTTCCCCGCGATTCTTTTGACTCGGTATTTGGTCTTTTGACTTCCCGATGTTCTTTTGTGGAACTATTTGAGTGTCTTCTTGATGTTTTGTATGTCTAGAACTGTATGGTAGGATTACATGTAGGATTTGGTGTCTTGAATCGTGCTAAGTGTTCAACATTGTGTTTCGTTGAACCGTGGTGAGTCTTGTGTGTTCCTCGGAACTATGTTTGGTTTCCCCGTTTGATAAGCATGCTAGTTTGGTGTTTAAATGCTAGCGTGTGTGTTGTTTGTACCTTCCGTTTGGTTGATGATAACTTGTGTTATTCATTGTTGTTGTTGTTGGGCTATGACCCATTCCTTGATTGAGTATGTTTCATACCTTCGTTGTGATCTGTTGATTGATTCCTGTTGAGGTGTGATGTGTGTATGGGTGTACCTGGATTGCACGATTTCGGTTTATGGGGCCTTAATCACCAAGGTACGGCAGCGGTCCTCGTGGTGGCTGTGACGTGATTATGGAGTTGTGACCTTTGTGTAAGGTTCACATGATTATTACTGGGATAACATGTGTTATCCAGGGCATGTGTTGCCATGTGTGTGTACGGTACCCTCGTGTACTATGAAATCGGTGGTTTTGTTGGAGGGACTGTTGGAGGGGGAACGACGGTTCCCGGGGGAATAAGGTTGGACTTGGTGTACAGGGGTCCTGGAGGTAAAGGTTGGAACTAGATATAAGGTTGGGGGTAGCCATAAGGTTGGAACAAGGCATAAGGAAGGCATATCAACTCGTGATGAGTGATGTCACGAGAGCTTGTGTAGCCGTGGTTGTGTGTTCTCTTCTTGTGACGTGTGTAGTCACAAAGGCATGTGTTGCCTAGGCATGTATTGCCATCGGTCTTGTCTTTATCCTTGAGTTGTTGTCCTTTGTGGTCTTGGGATGTGTTTTCGTGTTATTGGTGAGAGTGTTGAGTCTTGTGTTGGCTATTACTCTTGGTTTTACACTTATATATATGTATTCCGTTTCGAAAATGGCTTTACAACTTATAGCTTACTTATGTATGTTATTTCACAAGTATTGGTGGGTTACCAGCATTATTCGCTGACCGGGCGTCGTCCCATGTTTTATTGTGTTCTTTCAGGTGATGTCTAGGCGAGTGCGCAGTCTAGTGCCTGATAGCTTAGCTTCTCCCGTTTGTTTTATGGCCTGTGTGCCAATCTAGTTGTAGACTTTTGAGACTTTGGATAGTGCAAACAATGCAGATGTTGCCGTAGCGTTCATTCTTGTTGGTGAACGTGGCATAACACCCCATGACTTGGATTTATGTTTATCCAGTTATCTTTTAGTCTTCCGCTGTGCTAGTTGTTTAGTTGTGTTATCTGCATGTGTTAAGGCTTTTTATAGCATGTGTTTTAGGGGGGTGTTACAAAGAGAATCAAAGCCCATTAATTAACTAAGAAGGGTCCACCATAGTCCATGGACCCTTATCCCTAAAACCAACCCCTTAGTCCTATAAGAAATAGAATTAACAAGCCCATACCATTCAGACCCTAATTAGGACTCTTAGATATATAAATAGGGACATATGAGGCACCTAGAATTGACACCATAATAGATACCACCACACAAGAACTCCCAAGAATTCCCCGTAGGAGAAATCAAGAAGAGGAAATCTTATAGAAGAGCCTTAATAGCCAAGGAATCTAATTAAGGCTAAGAGGTAATCCATGTCTCAATAAAACCTATTTTTCTTGCTATAATCTTCTTCTTTGGCTCCTTCTATATGCTTGTGTCTTGATAAAATCTTTTATGATGATTATGATATGATCTTGATGATTGATGAGATGATTTTATGTGTGATCTTGATGATCTTGATGATGATAAGAGGATCTTGATGATTGTGTGATGTTCTTGATAAATCTTGATGTTTCTTTATATTAAATATAAACTATGATCTTGATGATTTGAAGGGGATTAGAGCCCTAGGTTAAATTGGGAATTTTATATTGTGATGTTCTTGGTGTATATTTGGGTGGGATTTCGCATGTTCGTGTGTTAATTATGTTTAGAAGTCGTGTTAGGATGTATTCATTATGATTCTTTGTTTTGATCAAGTATTTGACTACGTGGTGTCGTCGTTTGTGTTTAAAACTGTCTAAACTTGGTGGGTAGGGGGACCCGCCACCTACCCACTGCCCGAATTGGCCTCGCCGGCAGCGGGCAGACGACTGCCCGCCGGGAACCCGCTGCCCGGAGACTCGCCGTCGGCGGGTAGCCGGCGGGTGGAGGACCACCCGCCGGCCACCCGCTGGATTTTTCCCACTTTGGAACTTTAGCTTCCCCGTTTGATGTTCCCCGACCCTCGTGGTGTCCCAACGAACTCCGTTTATCGTGCCTGAGTCTAGTTTGATGTTTCGGGTACCGTTCGTAGGATAAAAGAGTCTTATGTATTGCATGCTAGTTGAATCGGTACCCTGTTGGCCTAGGTGAAAGAAGTATGAACCCCTTAGGACTATTTCTAGTTGTGGACGACCACGCTTAGGTTTCATTATACGTTTTCTCCCCTTTCCCAATGTGTTTATATGGGTTGCATGTGCCAACTATGTGTTATGTGTGCATGATTGGCTGCGGTCAAATTGGTTTTACATGAGCTGCGGTTCATAATCTGGTTGCGATTAGAAGTACACTCTTGGGCTGCGGTCCACCAAATGGGCCTCGTGCACTGTGATCCACCGACTGAACGCTTCAGCAGTGTGTAGGGTTACAAGCCACGAGGAAGGCCATAGTCCACCGACTGAGCTCGTCAACAGTGTGTAGGGCTATGGTCGGCTGCGATCCACCGAATGAGCGTGCCAGCGGTGTGTAGGGTCGTAGTCCCCATAAAGAAGGTCATAGTCCACTGACTGAGCCATCAGCGGTGTGTAGGGCTATGATCGGCTACGATCCACCGACTGAGCCCGCCAGCGGTGTGTAGGGTCGCAGTCCCCAAAAGAGGATCACAGTCCACCGACTAAACGCGTCTCCGGTGTGTAGGGCTGTGGTCCGCCGTTGAATCCATCGACGGTCTATAAAAATTGGTTGCAGTCAATTCCTTCATACTGCGGTATGAGGTAGGATGTTGCGGGGTCGTGTTAGCGCTATATGCGCTAACCCTCATGTATGTGCATGCGATTGGTCCCGTGGCGCCACCAAAGTATGCTTGTGTGATAAAGATACTGATTGAATGATGATGTGAATGACATGAAAGTAAACTGTGACCTTGGATACATATACATATGATGTTGTCTCTATATAATTGATTATCATTGTTGAAAGTGCTTATCCCGATTTGTCGAGTCTATTTCTTGTTTTGAAGCTAGAGTCTCCTAAGTATATACCTTCCTGCTTCAAAATGGTTTTCTTTTATATATATATATATATATATATATATATATATATATATATATATATATATATATATATATATATATATATATATATAGTATTTCAACGCGTTGGAGTGGGTTACCAGCATCATTCGCTAAACAGATATATTTGGCTTTCTGGCGTAGATGATTAGCTACCGGAGCGCGCTAGAGGATCTCGGCTTAGATAGTTAGTCTCCCTTTTGACCTGCGTGCCTTGATGATGTAATGACAATATTTGAGGATAGATAGTTGGAATAGTCTGTGCATCTGAGCTCTCCAGCTCAGATGTGGCATAACACCCCCGACTCTTATGTTTAGAATGCTTCTTTTGGGATTTATTTAATAGAATTACTTTCATATTATAAGATCAAAAAGTTTTAAAATTTCTGGGTGTTACAGATGATATCAGAGCCTAAGTTTGACCCTAGGATAAGACTCTTAAGGACCGGACTTTAGGACATTAGGCTTGGACTCTAGGTATTTAGGAACATAGGATTCAGAAGTCATAGGACGCGCGGCGAGATTGTGAGCCTACCCATCATCACATAGCTTTCCCCCTACCCTTCGTTTAATTTAAAGAACTCTCCCTTTCGCTTATCGCATCAAGGTATGGGTGCAACACTCTAACTCATCATTACTATAAACATTGGCCCAGTAGACCAACAACATGGCACCAAACAGAAGATCGTTAAGTACCCCGGAACCTGCCACGCATGACCCCCTGGCTCAAACTCTACAACAACTAACACAGGTCGCCCAAGCACTAAGCGACGTAGCACTCCGCAACAATAGACCACCACTACTATCCCTAAACGCAAACTCAGAAATCGCCCGACAAGTTTCAAACCATCGACCACCCACTTTTTCAGGAGAAGAAGACCCCGCAATCCTCGAGGAATGGATTAGAACCTTCGACAAGATTTTGGGATTAGTAGAATGCCAGAAGAACGTCGTGTAGAGATAGCCTCGTTCTACACGAGGCAGATCTTTGGTGGATCCACGAGGGGCTCACTTACAAACAGGAACCAGGATTCAACTGGGAAAACCTAAAAACACGAATACGAGAACGTTTCTACCCAGCACACGTAAGAGCATCCATGCACGAAGAATTCCTCCACCTAAAACAAGGAGTGACTGCCATCATGGAATACCATAAGCGGTTCCTCGAGCTGGCACGCTTCGCGCCAGAATTGGTCCCCGCAGAGGCAACCAAAATAGAAAGATTTATATCAGGCCTCAACTTCGAAGCCCGGAAGGTACTAGTAGTAAGCGGACCCCGGACTCTCAACGAGGCTTACTCCAGTGCCGCCAATCTCCATCGAATCCAACTACTACAACGTGGGGTTCAGGAACCGATTCATAAAAGGAACACAGGAGGTGGGGCACCACCTATGAAAAGAACGAGAAAGGACACTAACGCCAGGCCAAGCAATCCAGCTGGCAAAGGGCCACCCCTGGGAAACAACGAAGCTAATACAAGGAGCTTCCCTTGCCGAAGATGCAACAAAAACCATAGGGGCAAGGACTGCATGGGAAACCCCTGGCGATGCTTCAACTGCGGAGGAGAAGGACACAAGTCCTTCCGATGCACTCAACCCTCGAACTCGCGCCCTACAATCATGGGCCAACGCGGGGGCATAAACAATCAAGGGAACTACGGTGCTCCCGGGGAAAGGTGTTCGTCATGAGCCGCACTCAGGCTGAACTCGAAAATGAGGGCAACCTCGACGAATAAAACATGACCCCAGGAGACGAAGACCCCGCAAACCAATCAGAAGAAAACCAAGGAGACGAGTTCTGTTTAGGATAACTAGTGAATCCCCTGTAACCACGCTCATAGTAAAGTTACTTGTTTAGATTAGGTACTTTGAAATTTTCATAAATAAAGAAGCAAAATCAAAATAATTTAGCATAAGGAAAAAGACTAGACTACCCGCATCAACAGCAAGGGGCCAGTCAAACCTTCTACCACTAGAAGACAAAAAAAGAACCCAAAGGGGTGCACAACAAAAGAAAACTAATGTCACCAAGGGGGATTGAACTCTAAACCTCCCATTTGTAAGCCCAAGCACCTAAACACTAAGCCATGAGTGTTTCTTGAAACCTCAAGGGAACACTCCCTTCTTAAACCCCTACAAATCGCTAAAACTCACAAAAATCCCCAAATTAAAAACCCTTCTTCTTCCTCCTCCCACAAACCATCTCTTTCTCTCTCCTACTCCCTCTCTCTCCCTCCCCACACTACCAACGAAAAAACACCCAGACCGCACCACCGCCGGACCCTGCCATCGACGCACCGGAGACCTCCCGGCCACACCCCGCTGCCGCCCAACCACTGGACGCCGCCCGTCGCACGCCCGCCACCAAGCGACGCCGTCCCACTGCCACCGCAAACCCGCTGCTCGCCCGACCTCCTCCCGCTGCCTCCACGGCCTACTACTCCGCCCAGGACCGCCACACCTTACCTCCCAAAAAGCCGAGCTCCACCACCGCCGCCGGAATTCCTCGCCGGAGCATCGCCGGAAGTCACCGGAGCCTCGCCGGAAAAACAACACCGGGAAAAAGACGCCACCTGGGAAAAACCACGCCATGCCAAAAAAGCCCGTTGTTATCCGAACTCCGGATTGGAACGACGCCGATTACACGGTAATCGGAGGTAAAGCCCTCGAACCCGACCAATTCTCTCCGGAATTGGTCGATATGCTTAATTTCCAGGGGCTTTTGGATACCTATCTCAAAATCAAAGGGGATATGTACCCCAAGTTGGTGAAAGAATTCTATCGCCACTGGGTAGCCATCAAACGGGGTGACAAGTGGGAGATCACCGCCAAAGTCTGAGGCAAAGAGATAATACTCTTCGAGGGTCGTCTGGCCAAGCTCTTAAAACTGACCACCACGGGTGTGTCAAACTATGACCGAAAGGGATGGATCGGTACCCAAGGCACGGGGTATAAGGATTACCTCGGGTACCTACTAGGAAAGGAAGAAGGCTTCACCTCGGCCACCCGGCCTAACAGGAAATGGTTAACCGCTGAACAAAAGATCCTAGTCATGATTGTAACTGATAGCTTGTTGTCTACAAACAACAAGAGCAAGGATGTGGGAAGCCTGAAGTGTACCTTTGCCTACTTTTTAAAGCGCAAAATCAAGTTCAACCTACCGGCCCTTATGCTAAAACACATGGAGTTTTGCAAGACGAGCAACCGGCTTAGTCTACCCTATGGGATGATCCTAAGTTGGATCATGGAGAAAAAGGGGGTGGACCTGAGCCACACAGAGGTCAAACCCGTAAGCGGGATGGTTTTCAATGCCCAGAACCTCCGCCGCAACGACTTCTACTACACCGAAGGGGGACAATACATCACCATCGAGGAGGTTTGCCTAAAACCTGAGGAAGAGCGTAGGGAACTGGTGGATCAACTAGACATCTCCAACAAGAAGCTAAGAAGAGCAATGCAAGAGTGTGGAGGACAAAGGGAACATGAGGAACAAGAAGAGGAAAGTGAGCCTAACCCACCAGCCCCCGCACAAGAAAGAGAGAATCCAGGAAGCCAAAATCAAGGGTCCATCAACGAGCGCATCCTCGCGCAGCTCACCTGGCAAAATCAAATCATGGATGAAGGGTTCTCATCCCTAATCCACGCAACACGTGCATTAGATCGAAGGGTGGCAACAATCGAGGCCATGTTGGACACGCACGGGGCACCTAGCTCAGGAGCAGGAAACCAAGGTAGACCCAAAACCTTTACAAACACCACCGACTTTGGGCCTTAATGCACTAAATTACTATGTTAATGTGTCTAATTGCAACTTTCAAATGTTTGAGAGCCTAATTGACTTCTTACCTAAAGTTGGAGGGTGTATTTGACCCTTTTCCCTTTTTTTATAGAATTAATTGTGATCCCTTATCTTTGGTGGCAATTCTAAATTTAGTTCCAAATTATCGTTTTTACCATTTAACATCCTAGACTATTATTTGTGGACACTTTTACTCATTCTCATGACTTTTCGTAATTTTAGTAATGATATTTTTGTCTCTTCATATTTTTCTTTTGTTATTTTTCCAATTTCAACCAGTTTAATTGGTTTAAGACTTTAAGTAACCTCTGATTTTTAGTAACCACATATTTTAACCGGTTTTTAGTAAAGTCCTTAACCAATTAAACAGGTTGAAACTGAAAAAAATAACAAAAGAAAAATATGAAGAGACAAAAATGCCCTTACTAAAAATATAAAAAGTCATGAGAAGGACTAAAAGTGTCCAAAACATAATAGTCTGGATGTTAAATGGCAAAAAGGGCAGTATGAGACTAGCGGGGCGTTTGGTTGGAGCGAGGGAATTACGTGGGAAAGGATTGCAATTCCATGAGAGATGAATTACTGGGAATAAAGTGAGAATTTAAATTCTCGTGTTTGGTTTACAGGAATAAAATTACTGGAAATTTCAATTCCAATGTTTGGTATACATGGGAATTGAAAAGTAATAAGTAGTATAAAGTCCAAAATGCTTAATGTTGTTGTTAGGCATCAATTTTAGGTTAAAAAAGTGAGGGTAATTTTGTCTCATCATTATCTTTTTTCTTTCTAAAATCCATGGATGTGATTTTAATTACATGAAAATAAGGGAATTGCAATTCCTTCCAACCAAACTAAGGAATTTAGTGACTTTTGGAATCAGGTGGGAATGGAATTTAAATTCCCTCCAACCAAACGCCCGGTAAGTTTGAAAGTGCCACAAAAAACAAGGGACCCTTGGTGAAATTAATTCTTTTTTTTTTTTATGTATTATTTAACAAGTTGAATTATGTCTAAAAACTTTAAAAAAAAAAAAAAAAACAAAACAAAAGATATCAATAATGAAGGTGGCGTTGTCATAAACGACACAAAAGCTATCACCAATCAAGTCCCAACTCTCTCTCAATTCTACACGAAACGCTAATAACTTTTAGCGATTGTTTAGATCAAGTCACAGCAATATGCTCCCACGCATTATTGCATTAAGTAGTGACAATTCTTCAGTACTGTGTCCGTTCAATCAGCCAATAATTTACAAAATTCTACTACGTATATCCTAAGTAAAAACAAAAATGTTTCAAAAAAAAAAAAGTAAAAACAAAAATAAAGATCTTTTTTTCACGGCTCAAACTGAAAAGTATTTTTTTTTTTTTAAAAGCTACACTCTATTATATTGTAGTATTTGTTCATATATATACTTTTTCAACCTGTTGAACAACAAAAAGTCAACATCACCTCCACTGAGTCTCAATCTCATGATCTCCTATATAAGAGAGTCATTACATGCTATCTGAGCACAAGGTATTTGGCAACTGAATGGTATTTACTCAATATAATATTAAATTAAAGAGTCTCGTTGTAACTTCACCAACCACCCTTATATATTATCACCTAGTACATAAAAGAAAAAATAAACTATTAACAATAATAGTGTGCAGATCAGAGTATATACCGAAAAGTAAAAATAAACTATTAACAATAAGATTAGAAATTTTCTCCAAAAAAAAAAAAAAAAAAAAATTAGAAACAGTATATTTTGAAAAAATAATAATAAAACAACAAAGAAAGTGGTAAATTAAA
Organism: Ipomoea nil; assembly: GCF_001879475.1. Classification (NCBI taxonomy): domain Eukaryota; kingdom Viridiplantae; phylum Streptophyta; class Magnoliopsida; order Solanales; family Convolvulaceae; genus Ipomoea; species Ipomoea nil. Next base: position 6,489 of record NW_017617293.1, on the reverse strand, counting down.
GGTTACGTTGTGTACACTATTAACAATAAGATTAGACATTTTTATAAGCTCTAGGACATGACAAGACTCAACATGTGAAGTTAACATAACAATTATGTGACTTACCAACAAACGCTCTAGGACATGACAAAAAAACAGACTCAACATCTGAAGTTAACATTACAATTATGTGACTTACCAATCAAACTACGTCAACTTCACTTAAATTATATACATATATTATTTGCTTAAACATATATATACTCTATAATAGAAGAGGAGGGGAGCTGGAGGGTGGACTCCTCCAACTAGTTTAATTGGTTTAGGATTTTAAGTAACCTTTGATTTTTAGTAACCATATCTTTTAATTAATTTTTAGTAAAGTTCTAAACCAAATAAACTGATTGAAACCGAAAAAATAACAAAAGAAAAATATAAAGAGACCAAAATGTCCTTACTAAAAATATAAAAAGTCATAAGAATTGAAGGACTAAGGGGGGTGTATTCAATCATTACTTTTGTAGACTTTTAAAATGATAGATTTTAATAAACTTTTATTAACTTTCATAGAGTCGTTTAGAACACTTTAAAACTTTGTAAGACTTTATAAAAGTCTATATAAAAAACATTCAAAAACTTTTATCAACTGTTTTATTTTAAAAAGTCTACAAAAGTCGTTATAATTCTAAATTGAATACATCCTTACAAACTTTCAATGATTTCAATTCTTATCATTTATAATTTTCTTACAAAACATGTTATAATATATCATAAAATTCTTCTTATTATATAGTTTTTCACCCAAATCAACATTATTATTTTTATCCATAGTATGGTGAGACTAATATATGCTAATTATTTATATAGTATTAATAAGCATCAACCAAAAAAAAAATCATAAGAAATTCATAACAATATTCAACACTAAAATTTATAGTAATAGAATTGTTCAAATAAAATATTTAAAAATATAATTACTAGTTGCATAAAATAAAACATTAAAAATATAATATTAATAATATATATATAAAAAGTTAAACTTGATATACTACTAGGCATCAAGCAAAGAGCTATTATTTGCAATAGCAATTCGGGATTGCAAACAACAACAAGGTGCTATTGTTTGCCGTCCCAAATTATTGTTGCGAACAGTAGTTCGCTATTAGTAGTAGCCTGTTGTTATAAAAATATATATATATATATTATGAATATAAACATAAAAAGAATAAAAATCAAAATATACAAGTATTTATATAAATATTATGAAACATATAGTAAAAATTAAAAATTAAAAATCAAAAATCAAAATATACAATGCAATAATAATATTATTTCGAATTTTTAGAGGAAGATTGTAAAGGTTAGGAGAGGGAAATAATTGGTAGAGTTTAGGTATGAAATAAATTTTAGGATAATGAAGAAAAAATAATTTATTGAATTTAGGTATAAGGTTTATAAAGTTTAAATAGTAAGAAAAAAATAAAGTTTAAATAGAGAGAAAAAACCTTTAGGGGGTGTATTCAATCATGACTTTCATAGAGTTTTAAAGACTTTTATGAACTTTAAAAGTTTGAGGGTATTCAATTCAAACTTTTATATAGTCTTTAAAAGTCATGCGGTATTCAATCAAGATTTTTAAAGAGTCTTTAAAAGTCGTGTGGTATTCAAAATGTTATGAACTTTTGTAGACTTTTTAATTTTAAGACTTTTGAAGATTTTTTCTTCTCAAATATAAATAGTTGAAATCCAACCATCAATCCCCAGATTTCAAAATTTTCTTTCTAACAACTTTGAATGTTTTCTATCTCTATTTAAACTCTATTTTTTCTCCCAATTTAAACTTTATAAACCTATCTAAATTTAATAAAATTATTTTTTTCTTCATTATCCTATATTTTCCTCATACGTAAACTCTACCAATTTTTCTCTCTCCTAAACTTTACAATCTTCCTCTAAAAATTCGAAATAATATTATTTTTAATTCATTATTGCTTGTTTATATTAATTTTTATTTTTTCTAGGAATTTTTTATCCCCAACTTTCTCTAATTCTCCCTAAATACATCAACAAAGCAAATTTTTCATCATCAAATTTTAGTATATGTTTCATAATATTCATATAATTACTTATATATTTTGATTTTTATTCTTTTTATGTTTATATTCGTAATATATATATATATATATATATATATATATATATATATATATATATATATATTTTTTTCTTTTTTTTAACAAGTTACTACGAATAGCAAACTACTGTTCGCAACAACAATTGGGGTTGCAAACAGTAAAACCATGTTGTTGTTCGCAGTCTCAAATTGCTATTGCAAATAATAGTTGTTTACGTGATGCCTAGCAATATATCAAGTATACTTTTATATATATATTGTTATGAATTTATAATGAAATAATATTTTTTGATGTTTATTAATATATATATATATATATATATATATATATATATATATATATATATATATATATATATATATATATATATATATATAAGTAATTAGCATATAAGTCTCAACATACTATGGATAAAAATAATAATGTTGAGAATGTTAATGTAGGTGATGAACTACATAATAAGAAAATTTTATGATATATTATAAATGTTTTGAAAGAATTATAAATGGGTAAGAATCAAAATCATTGAAAGTTTGTAAAGATGTATTCAATTTAGAATTTCAATGACTTTTGTAGAATTTTTAAATTAAAAAGTTGATGAAAGTCTATGAATGTTTCTTATATAGACTTTTATAGAGTCTTATAAATTTTTAAAAAATTTTGAAAGACTCTATGAAAGTCAATCAAAGTTTATTAAAATCTATCATTTGAAAAAGTTTTAAAACTCTACAAAAGTCATGATTGAATACACCTCCCTTAGAGTTGGTAGAAAGAAAATTTTGAAATCTTGGGATTCAGGGTTGGATTTCAACTATTTATTTTTGAGAATGAAAAGTCTACAAAAGCTCTAAAATTAAAAAATCTACACAAATTCATAACTTTTTGAATATCACATGATTTTTAAAGACTCTTTAAATGTTTTAATCCAATACCACTCAACTTTTAAAGATTCTATAAAAATCTTGATTGAATACCGCCTAACTTGTAAAAACTTCCTAAAAGTTTGAATTGAATACCTTCAAACTTTTAAAGTTCATAAAAATCTTTAAAAATTTATGAAAGTCATGACTGAATACACCCCCTAAAAGTGTTCAAAAAATAATAGTTTGAGATGTTAAATGATAAAAACAATAGTATGTGACTAAATTTGGAATTGCCACTAAAGATAAGAGATCTTCGATAAATTATTTTTTTTTTAAAAAAATATTATTTAACAAGTTGAATTATGTCTAAAACTTAAAAAAAAAAAAAAAAAAAAAAAGAAAAAAAAATATGTCAATAATGAAGGTGGCGTTGCCATAAAAGACACAAAAGCTATCACCAATGAAGTCCCAACTCTCTCTCAAATCTCAATTGTTATATCGTGCACCAAGGCGCACAATGCATTGTGTACCCTAAAAATCTTCTATTTCGCATGTACGTAATTGTATAGTAGACACATAAACTCCTAACATAATACATATAATCTTAAAATAATATATAATACACATAAACTTTTAATATCAATATACCATACACATGAACTCTTAATATAATATATATAAACTCTTAACATAATACACATAAACTCTTAGGGTGCATATACATTGTGCATCATGGTGCACAATATAATGTGCCCTCAACTCTACACCAAACGCTAATAAATTTTGGTGGTTGTTTAGTACAAGTCACATCAATATGCTTCCACGCATTATTGCATTAAGTAGCGACAATTCTTCAGTACTGTATCCTTTCAATCAGGCAATAATTTACAAGATTCTATATCTTAAGTAATAACAAAAATAGTGATTTTTTCACTGCTCAAACTAAATGGTATTTACTCAATGTGATATTAAATTAAAGAGTCTCGTTGTCATTTCGCGAACCACCCTTATTGTCACCAAGCACTGAGCTGGTTAAAGAATACGGGGTGGGTGATGTTGATGTTGAGACTGATTCACAATTAGTTTTCTATGCTTTTGTGTTTTTTTCTTTTATTTCTACTTTTGGTTTTATTATTGACGATATTAAAGAAGTTGCATCTACGATAAACGGTGTAGACTTCTATTTTTCTAAGGGGGCGAATCGTGCAACCCACATTGTTGCTATGGAAGCCGTTTCTGTGTCAGGTTGCGGGGAGTGGTTTGATAATCCTCCTCCTTTTTTTGTTGATTGCCTTTGCTAGGGAAGCTATTTCTGTGTTGCTTTTATCCCACATTTTAAATAAAATCTTAAACTATTCTTTTGTTTACAAGAAAATTAGCACCAACTATCTATGTGTTTTAGGTCAAGTGTGTTTTATGATCCTAGTTGATAAAGAATCACAAGGAGCCAAGAAAGCCAATAGGCTCAGAACCTTGTGGTTACTAACTCTTGTCATTATTCGAGAGTGTGCACCAGAGAAATCTCCATCTTGAAACCTTAGTCAGTAAAGTGTTGGGAATTCCGTTGGTAGAAAACAAATAATAATCCAATAAAATAAGATTATTATTTTCCTGGAAAAAAGGAAGGAAAGATGAAGAGATTGGCTAGTGTTTGGTGTAGGGTTTTTTGGCAAGAGTTAAGCGATCACTATTTCCTTAAAACCTTGTTTGCCACCTCCCAAAAGTGCTAGGAGCGTTGTGGCCTAGGCTTCCCAGGATAAAACTTGCTACGATTCAATGTTTGAGCACCCAAACAAGGAATCCGGCGAACATGAGCAAGATTATGAACATGGTAGGCTTAAGAAAGGAGTAGAAGCATAGAGTTTTGAGGCAAAAAAAGATACTTTCTTGTTGTGTAAATCTGCTACTGTCCAACTCATTCTTATATAGGGGTGAAGGATTTAATAGCTTTTATTACGGCAATTAAAACTGAGCCACTTTTAAGTAAATTCAACACCGGGATTTATTATAAATCTAAAATCTTAAATTTTCGGGTACTTCGCGTACCAAGTTTTAAACTGAAAAATCAATCTTAGTGAGACCGGGAGAAATCTGAACCAAGTGTTTGTTTGGAAATCTTTTTTAGAAAAATACATTTTGACCCCTAAACTATTTAAAACCACCCTTCTAGCCCTTGACTCATGATGCAAGGTGAACCCTACAATTTATTTTACATTTTTATCCTCACAACCCTAAACTATAAAGAATAATGTTTTTTCCCTTTCACTATTCATTTCCTTAGGTTAGCTTTACAAGCATAGAGCACAAAAATTGATCCTAGCGCCTAAGTTCTAATTATTGGTGTTAGCTTTGGAAAGTTGATTAAAGTGGGATTTGAACTCCTAATCACTTAATGAGCAATTAAAGTCTCATCCACTTAAGATACTTCAACCTTTAAAAAATTATTTTGGAGTATATCTTATATTATTTGGGTTTGAAGGGTTATTTATATTTAAAAGTATTTTTATTGAAAATCATAAATATGTTTGAGAAGGGTTTAAACTACCAAAAGCTATGATTTGCCAAGAAAGCTCTATTTTAATAATTATTTGAGTATATGTGTTTTGGGAAATGTTATACTTTGTTAGGAATAAAATGTAATAGTTTTGATGAGCCAAATTTGTATTTTTAGAACCCCCATATTTTATTTTGAGTCTAGTTGTCTATTAGCCTAAGTCCCAAGTCAAGCCATAAAAGTCTACGAATTCTTAGCAAAATATACTTATCCAGAATGTTACTATTTGAGAATTATTTATCTTGGAAAACACTAAAGGATGAAGCAGTGAAGTGGATAAGGAACAAGGTTGCTAAAGTCAAAGGTCACAGGTTCGAGACTCAATCTCTACATTTTTAAGTAAGAGATAAAGAAGGGGACGACTAAGGATCTGATGGGGACGACCAAAGGGCAGACTCGGATTATTCTACGAATTAATTGAAATTCTACTAAAGCCATTCTGGGAATAAAGATTAAATCCAAAAATATTAACCAATGAGTTAATATGGTGTAATGGTACAAGTTTGGAAGACAAATCTAATTAGGTTTGTGATCAAATCCCATTAAAAGCATATTTTATAAGTATGACACTTGTTGGGTGCATGCTACAATGTGGACACATGTCATACTAAATTGACTACAAGTTTGGGCGAGCTTGTAGGACAGATTTAAAGAACAGAATGCCACGTGAAATCTTCTTTCTCATTTAAATATTGCTATGCATCTCAAATCATTTCAGAAGAAGAAATGGACGAAGATATAATTTTTACTCAAGCAAGAATCAGCAGAAAAATCTTTTGGAAGATTTCATCATTTGAATCCGTCAAGATAAGTAATTATTTTTTCGGAGAAGATTCAGCTGATGAGCCGATATGTATGACTTTTGAAGATTTGTCAGGTGAGGATTTTCAAACTCACTGTGGAAGCCCATTCTCATGCATTAAATCACCGCAATGCAAGTTGGCAATGAAGCGACTAC